>NC_137949.1:8984454-9584454 GCF_963969265.1 Rhamphochromis sp. 'chilingali'
CCACTACTGTAACAATAAATAAAGAAGACTACACCAACAGCCGTGAGTGCAGTGTGCAGATGGCAGGTAGCTGCTGTGGAGACAGAACGGGTTAGTCTTATTACTTTATGTGCTTATATTTGTCTTCCATTAAATACCAGTTTACCGGAGATGTCTGCTGCCTCTGCATTTACTGGCCAGCTGCACTGCAGTGTAACAAAGAGCATAAGCAGACTCTTGGAAACCCACAGACTCAAAAACCTAAAACACTGGACTTACAGTCAGACTTTACTCACACTATACAAACCTTAGGTTTCATATCACAGTGCTAAGTCGAAGGAAAAAAAAAAAATCTAAATGTGCATCACAATCCAAAGACTAAAGTTCACTGTCTTGTCTTGCCTGTGACTCATGCTGCTCTACACTACACATGTGCTGCACCCATAGCTACGTCTGACACACAGGTTTTGTCCCTGAATGTAACTAGATATAACTCACTGCAAATGGCAAATGGATACATACATTAATACACTGGATGGCTTTATCACAATCTTCCTTTCTGGTGTAATTCACAAAGGCACACTGTTGCTCCAGGAGCATCTTGATGCTGTAGATGGCCCCAGCTCTGAGAGGGAGAAAGGAGCGAGTGTTGAAATGATCGATGAACTCACTACTTAACTGACAAAAAAAAGACCCAGCAACTGCTCAGATCATATTTTGGTTTTTCTTTTCTAATTTCAAGCCTACAACATGAGAGTGCTGAGGAAGATCCTCACACAACAATAGCGTTGCCATAGCTCACCTGCTAAAGAGCTCGTGGAGTTTTACATAGGTGACAGTAGGCGCCAATAATCCAGTCCAAACAGGGAAAAGTTCTCTTTAAAACAAAACGGCAAGAATAAAAACATTCATTTTTAAATTGATATGCTCTATGATTAAGCAAATAACGTTAAAAGCTTGAAAGGAAATCTGAGCCCACTTCCTCTCAACATCAAACTTACAGTCACATTAAAGTCAAATCTTCCAGCATTATACACTTTTTAGTAGATCCTTACTCCGACTACATACACAAACTTATACATAGCACATCCAAGGTGAGACAAATCAGTCGGAGACCTGCAGAGTGATTATCAACCCCCCCCCCCCCAAAAAAGCCCTTAAAATATTGCAAAAAGAAAACTATAATTTCATAAACACCCTTTTGTTTGAATTTTCGTGTACATATTAATGAGGACTTACGGTTTTGGACCATTCCTGGAGCGAGGGGTCGGCGACTGAGACTTTGATCTGTTTTGGCCAAACGCGTCAGACTCTCTCATCTGCTGCATTCGTGGGCGGCTTGGTTGTAGGACAGTCCACTCTCCCACATCGTCATCATTATCATCATCATCGTCATCATCACTGTCATCATCTTTCAGCCCTGCTGGTGGGTCTGCTGTCTCTTTGCTGGTGGCAGGAGCTGTGCAGACTGAACAAACAGTACAGTCATGTTCACACTTGACTGGAATTTATATATTTTTGTGATTTAACACAAAATCACAAGTGGTGACAACACTGTTCTTTTAGATGAGGTGTAGATTTGCTCTTTTTTTTTTTAACACAAAAGCAATTTTCACAAATCGACTAACCCTACTCAATCATGGCAAAGAATGTAGTCTTAACAGTGCCGACTGTTGTAGTGCAGTCTTTATATACCAGGACGCTGTTGTTGTTACAACATTTTATTTACCTCCAGGACCTGTGTTACTCTCACTGGCAAACAGAGCTTCCACAGCTTCCTCTAGTGTACCGTGAGTTTTCAGGGCTTCAGAGCTCACTGCCCAGCTGAAGCCCATTTCCTGAAATCATACAAACATACAGACATTAAAGCCACAAATGATTACTTTATTAGCCCAACACATACACACCGACAGGTGACACTGGTGTATCCCAAAAAGAGCTTTTCATATGAATCTGTGGGAGGGAAACCAATGAATCAGACTTTTGTTTTGTCTCATTTCCATTTTTGCAAAGCGTCTCCTACCATGAGGTGCAGCGTCTGTGCTCGTTTCAGCTCCTGTGCGGCTTCAGCACTTGTACTTTCCAGCCTCAGGACCTCTTTGTAAATCAGTGAGGCTTCGTAGTATCTCTGGGAGAATCAATGTTAGGATGTGAAATTAGTTGGGGAATTTACAACAAGTTGTAGGATTGCGTTATTACACAAACAAAACCGCCAAGTCTTCAGTTTTTAAACGAGCATGCTTAAAGAGGTTCTGATTCAGCCACACGGCATTTTGGAGGATGCAGTCTGTTACTGTTTAATAGCACCGGGCTCTTCACACAGGGACTCCTGTTATGCTGGTAATGAGGGAATGCTAAATAACAGAAAACACCAGAGTATGATGCAATGCAGCACAAGCAAGTATCTGCAGTTCCTCTATTGTTCCACAGAAGTATGTTAATCCCCAGAGATCTCAGTGTCAAAATGCCCATCTAAATCATATTTACAGCTGCAACAAAAAACCCCAGCAAAATATAAGCTGTGTTAACTGGATAACTTACCTTAAGACCACAGAGAGCTTTCCCTTTCCTAAATAAACCTTTTATCCAGTTTGGTTCCATGGAGAGTGCAACGTCAGCATCCGTGAGAGCACTTTCATACTGCTGTAGTCTTTCAAAACAGAGGGACCGATTTCCAAATAACCTGAAACACAGCGAACAAACATTTATGGCCATTAGCAGTTAACAGCTCCTGGTAGTTCTAATGATGTCAATTTAAGTCAATGTTCTTACTTAAATTCCTTTGGGTTGAATTTAATAGCCTCAGTGAAACATTTTACTGCCTTCTCGTACTGCCCAGAGGCAGCCAAACGATTCCCCATGTCTGGAAAAGAGAAAAAAAAAACTGTTGTATCCTGTTTGTATTTTGACTTTTTTTTAACATAAGGCTCTCAATGATGATGGATGGAAAATGTCACTTACTGGCAAACTCAATGCTTTTCTTTGCATACTCCTCTAATATGGGATCCATTGATTTCTGTATAGAAACCCCCCCAAAAAAGTCTGGTTGATGAATAATATTTTCAAAGTCGTACTTTGAATTGAAAAACAAACACATTTGCGTTGTGGTTGCTAGTAAAAGCTAACAAAAGCTTCATCCAGCAGTATGACTGAGCTGAAATACTGAGGGTTGAGGTAGGAGCGGAGAGGGTTTTGCAGCATGCTTACACATCACATTAGATAATGGTTAGAGGGATATTCTCTGGGTCAAAGGGAGTCCGAACAGAATGTCCCAAACTACAATCAGTGATATTAAAATGATCAAGGCTAAGCAGGGGGTGTTTTTGTGTCTGTCTTTGTGATTCCAGGAAAAAGGAGCAGATAGGAGGTCGATTTCAAACTGCCAAAGCAAATTAAATCCTTTAAAACGACAGATATTTCTCCTGTACTTCCTTCTAAAAAAAAACTTTGAACACAACATTCAGCAATTTGGGAGCAACAGACTTTAGTCTTGACCTATAAGAATATGTTTTCAAGATTCCCACCTCTTTACTGGTTTCAGCTTTCTCTTTCTTTCTAACTTCAGGTTCCTCAGTGATATTTGGATTTTCCACTTCAGGCTGTTGAACTGCAGATAATTTACTTTCCGCCTTTTTTCCTCCTTTTTTCTGTTTCTGAATCCACGTCTCCTCAGGCGCCGATTCAGCAGAAGTAGCATATGAATTATTGAAATCCAAATCCTACGGAGGATAAAACAAGGTGGTTGTTTTGGGGATAATCATCCGAAAGGTGCTCTTGTGAAAAGACTGTCATTTAAAATACGCATGAAAAATAGTGTTACATATTTGCATATAATCTGATACTGTTAAAGCTCTACCACTTAAAAGAAAAGGTTGCCTTTCTGTTCCAAAAAACTGAAATTTACAACTCTGACAGACCTTTTGCTCCTCTTCCTCGTTCTCATTCATCTTCACAAGATTTTTTTCTGCAGTATCAGCACCAGTCTTATCACATCTGGCTGCCTCAGTTGCCTTTTGAGTTTTATCGCTTCGTGAGGATCCAGTTGTTTCTGCATTACTTTCAATTATAGTCTCATCATCTTCTTTTTCAGAGGAATCTGACTTGCCTTGTTCTTCCTCCTGAAATAACATAAACAGCATTACAAACAATCAGAGCAGCTTTAAAAATACCTTTCTGTCTGGATTTTCCACTCTGACACTTGCATGTACACACAACAAGGATAAAAATAGACTCACAGCTGAACCGTCTTTAACTGCACTCTCCTTTTCTAGCCGCTTCTTTTCTTTTTTACGCTGCAACAAAAGACAGAAAATTCTGGTCAAAAAAAAAGCAAAACGCCAGCATTGCTAGAACGTTAAATCCTAATAAGTATGCATATGCAGACCATTTTTTTACGCTTGTTCTTCTTAGTTTTCTCCTTACGCCTTTCCTCTTCTTCTATTAACTCCTTTGCAATTCTATCAGCTTCCTGGTGAAAAAAAAAAAAAAGGCAGTGTCAACTAACGTTCCAATAAATTCCCAAAAAAGAGTAAAATCTGACAGAGTGCACACAAGATAAATTGCTTTGGATAAAATTACCATTTTAAAAGATAAATATAATACTGCTTAAAGTTTTTTCAATGCTTTGGTTTATTCCCCACAGAGTACGTGAGTCAGAGAGAAAGATATATCCTATTACAAACCAGACACAAATATTAAAGAGATCGTTCCTTGTTTCATTTCCCAACAAGTGCAATAAAAGGGCAATACCTCATCAGTGAGCTGTTTTATTTGCGGATGTGGTTCTAAAGTCCTGTTAGCGGCCCTGCGTTGATAATAACGATCGTCGTCGTCGTCATCATCTGAATAAACGATATCTTCCTCCAAAGGATTTAAAAAATTTAAACCTGCAAGTTATAAAAGACAAATACAAAAACGTGATCGTCACTCCACGATAACACAATGCAAAGATCACACCAAATTCCCTGCTGTTTAATCACGAAAGTGGTGAAAAGAACCACAAAAAAAACACAACACCTGGGAACAAGTAAATAACAACATTTTTAAGTAAATGAACTAAATCAAATCAACTACTACAGCTTTTTAAAGAAAGTTCCTCCTCACTGTTACTAAAGTGTCATAAGCATCTGCTTGTTACACTCAATACATACATGAAATAAGTGTTATCAGTTTAGTTGGATTTCTTGTGGCTATAACAGAGGTGGGAGATATACAGCAGCTTTAGAATTAAATAACAACATTTCAAGAACATTTGCAATAATTAGATTTTGGCTGTTGTGGGAAATATCTGTTATCTGTTAACACTGTTTTGCTGATGCTTGCAGCTTGGACACAATAAGTGTAAATATAGGTAAGTTTCCATCAGTCTTTTCTAATGAGCAACTGTCACTGATGACATGCATCCTAATTTGAACTGAATCTACTGAAATAAGGTCCCACGGGTGCCAGCAGCATTATGATGCAATAACAGTGACACAGCATAATTCTGATGCAAGTGCATCAGAATTCATTTCCCTACAAATTAAGTATAAAATAACTGCTTAACACTTTCAGCTCTTGAGCAGCCTGCACAATTGCACAGAACACAAGTTTAAAAAAACAAACAAAAAAACTCAAAAACAATTCCTACCTGGGATGTAAACAGCTGCTTAAAACCCTGCTTTACCACCATGTAGCCATGTCAGAAAATTTCCATCCAACAATTGCTCTTCCTGTCACATGGAGCACAACTAGCAATTGCTCCAACCAAGCTTGGTGGGCTCATTTTCTTACATTTGGGCCACACATCACTGCCAGCACCACCTCCTTCATAACCTGGTTATCAATGTTGGGAGTTTGCCTGAAGTGGTGAAACAAGTTTGTTGTTTCCACCTTTAGCAGGAGCATTTTTTCTGTATATTAAGTCTTGTGCTTTAATGGAGCGCACTGAAGTAGCTCCCTTTTAAACTGCTAAATCCTCGTAGGAGTCTGATCCACGGCTCTGCCTCTCAGGCATAACTGTGCTCGTCTCATTGTTGTCCACTTAACAGATGGCGTTGCTATATCAACAAATTTGTGATATGACAATTTTATATCACGTAAAAATTTATACTGGTATTACGGTAGGCAATATAATAGGCACAGTGCTAGTCTGTAGTTGTGGATTTGCTGCAAGTGGCTCAAGAAGATGTATGTCTGATATCCCTTCCCATTCCTTCTGTTTCCTTACTCTTCCAAATGTATGCTCAGTGTTTCCTCCCTCCTCTATTTAACCTTAGATTATTCAACACTGCACTTGCATCAAAGCAGACAAATTTAGCAGACAGTTTATATAAAAAGGAAAAAAACAACAACAGCTGAGCAGCAATGCTTAAAACTACAAGCCTATACTAAAGCTTGATTTCAAGCTTGATTTCCTCTTTAACATAACTTGTAACAGCAGTTTCAGAGAATGCTTTACCAAAAAAGCCAGGCCGGATATCATTCAGGAAATTGCCAGAAGGAGCTCGTCCACTCAGGTAATCTACCATTGATTCCTATAAAGAAAGAAAAAAAGAAACAAATAGTTAGCATCCAACATATTTACATGTTTAAAAAATGAATCTGCTGTAAAATAAACTACAACTGATTTGGTTTGTAATTAATAGTTTCAGTATTTTTAAAGCAGAACTGCAGCCTGCATTTCACAGGTTCTTGCTTCTTGCAATCAAATGTTTGCTGGTTGGATTCCTCTGTTGTTATCACATGAATATCTTTCATCCTTTTATACATGAAGGGGGTCGGAAGTTCAGAAAATGCTAACAGGTTTGTGTGTAGAGAGTTATTAAATTACTGTGACATTATATGAATAATTTCCTTTGATACTAATTTGTCTCTAGAATTAGGATATTTATTCTCCTGTTGATTGACTAATTGATAATGATTAAACAAGTCATGTCTCAAATATGATGACTTCCAGCGTTCCTTCGTTTTATGTCATTATGAGTTTACTACCCCAGCTTCTTTTTCATTAGTACATCTTATCTTCACCAGCCTGGGACACAAAGCACAATACAAAAGTCTTAAGCCACCCTTCCTTTCTTTATATCAGTGCTTCAGGCTTTCTGAAGGGTCTTTTTTTTTTTAAACATTGGCTTATTTACCACTCTTTCCCCCCCCTTGTACCAATATTTTTGTTCGTTTACATAAAAATATAAAAAAGAGACACCTAACTCAAGAAACCAGAAACGAGCTGTGGCTGAAGTATACTAAATTACATGAAACGGGACAGAAAAATCATAAAAAAGTATAACAGGAGTTTCTTCAGCAGTGCCTCTATTTGTTTTGGGGCTAAATTTCAGAGAACGGCGCTGGGATTATGTCAAAATTGATGGAATTATGAAGACAGAAAACTACCCTCACATTTTGCTCTACCATGCAAATACCTTCTGGACAGAGTCTCACTAGCAACGTCTTAAGGGTGACATTGCCAGTGTGTTTCAAACAAACACTATCAGTCCACAGTCTGGACCTCAACAGTGTGGGATCATTGTGACAAAGAATGGAACAAAAGCAGCTTGTTAAAGAAATAAAGTAACTCCGAATAAACAGCGTTCGCTGTAAGACTGCAAGCAAGACGTCTGCTTTATTACACGCTGACGAGCCACCATGACCACACCTAACATCATAATAACCTGTTTTTCTACATCTGTGATAACACTGTAATAACAACACAGCAGTTTTATGGCTTTAGTCATACTCACGTGTGTGTGCATTAGTCTCGAGTTTTCTCGAATTCTGGGCATGGCTGTCCCACCTGGCAGGTAGAGAAATGGAAAAATAAACTTCAAACATATATTTAAATACTCAAGGACTAGCATGTAACGTTGGAGAGTTAACATTAAAGGTGGTAAAAACACAGCAGCGTCACCTTCGCGCTGTCTGAAAGCCACAATAATACGTCGTTAGCTGGTAAGCTAAACAGCGACATAAGCTCAAACAAGTCAATTTCTTGGTAAATGAAACTGATGGTCAGGCCTCCCTAATAAGAAATAACTATCACTGCTTTATTCTTACCTTTCACAATCTTTCTAGGCATGTTATTATTTCTGTGAAGTGTCGTCCAGAAGCTGTGTTTATATATATATATATCGTTGGATAAGCAAATTCTACAGTACAGTGATCCCTGCTTCCTGCTTTCTGCTTGTGGCGTCGGATTTCTTCTTCTGCTGCTCATTTAGCCACCTGCGCTTCTTCTTTGACGTTTTGCGGAAAGCTTTAATCATTAATGTTGTATTACTGCCATCTTGTGGTAGTGGATTGTGTGTGTGTGTGTGTGTGTGTGTGTGTGTGTGTGTGTGTGTGTGTGTGTGTGTGTGTGTGTGTGTGTGTGTGTGTGTGTGTGTGTGCTGTTTAACTGTGACACTAAATAATATTAGAGAGCTCACGACGTCACAAGCCTCGAAAGACGCAAACACAAACTCATGATTCAGGATATTCTTCTTCAGGTGAGATGTGTGTTCATTTAGTAGTTTATTCCAACCTTTATAAGGATTTGTAAGAAAAATGCATCACTTGCAATGTTTATTGTTGTTCTTTGTTGTCTCCATGGGAAACATGCTTTTCTTTTTCATGTATTATTTATCTATTAATTTCTATGATGTGGAGTTGCTGGTGTGTTTTTGGATCATTGTCTCGCTGTATAAACAGCTTCAGGGCATAGATTACCTGAATAAACACAAAAGGTAATTTGTAAATGTGGATATCATTTATTCAGTTAAAAAAAAAAACATTATAAAAATCTACCTACCAAACTTGGTAGTGATAGTGTAATGATCTTGGAGCTGATTTGCTGCTTCAAGGTTACTTGCTATAATTGATGAAACCATGAAGTCTGCTCTCTACCAGAAAATCCTGAGGAAGAATGTCTGGCCATCACTTCATGTCTTGAACTCCAAGAACACGTGTGTTATGCAGCCGGACAATTCTACCTCTGATGAACTCAAACTAGGGCAAAACAAAAACAGAATAAAGGCTTTGAGTGCCTAATCACATTTAGGACTCAAATGCAATTGAAATGCTTTGGCGTGACCTTAAACAGACCGTTCAAACTGAAAAGTTGAATAAAAAATATTTTTGCAAAGAAGAGTGAGCCAAAATTCCTCCACAGTAATGTGAGAGATTCATTGCCACTTGTGGCAAAATTCTTTATGGTACAGTCAGTTTTTAAATGACTTTTTCATACTGGTTTCAATAATTTATTTCCCTTAATAAATGAAATCATTATTTAATAATAGGTTATCATTTGCCTTATATGAACATTTGTTTGATCCTGTGAAATATGACAAATATGCAACAAAATAAGGAACAATTAAGGAGGAACTACTTTTTCACAGCACTATATTCAGTGCTGTGCAAAAATCTTGAGCTACCCCTGATTTCTTCATATTTTGCTAGGAAAATGGGAAATACACTGATTTACTGAAAATGTAAATCATTGTATTTCTGTGCAAAGCCAGGCCGATTCTAATGAGCTTGAAAGTCAGTCTCTTGGATGACCGCCTTTATTCTTCAATGCAACCTGAACTAGGGCTGCTCAATTAATCGAATTTTAATCACGATTACGATCTGGGCTTTCAACGATCATTAAAAATGACTGAGCCGATTATTGGCCCCTCCCTCATTTATCCGCGACACCTTAAAGGCCGGTGTTCCAGATCTACTGGCGTTTAGATCAACTGGCGTTGGTCGAACAGATGTGTGGCAGTCTTGCGTTTCAGTAGCTCCTACCGACAAACCAGCAAAAAAAAAAGCCAAATGTGTCATCTGTGACACTTGTGAGGTTGTCTCAAACACACTCCGTCAGTCTTGATGCTGTTGAACAACAAAATGTTTAAAAATGTGGCGAGTTTACCTGGTGATATCCTCGTGCGCCACGCGATCGCGAAAACAGCAAACAAGTAACACCACGCCGTTGTTGTTCACGGGACAGCAAGAGTAAACGATCGGGAGACTCTTGTCGTCGTTATCGTCCCCCTCGCACGGTTTATTTCTCCGAATTCAGCGTTTTTGCTTCACAACTACAGCGTGCAGTTTACTTTGTGCACTAACATGGAGTCGAGTCAACCAGCGCCACCTCTGGCCAAGTGCCACAGCCTACAGCCAGATCAACCTGTGACACACATCTGCACCACGTTTGAATTCGTGTCATGCACATTTGTACCTTTCAATTGTGTCTGTTTGTGCGTCATGCAAATAAACCTTTGGAAAGAATGAAATGATATCATATATTCCTTATTGGCCTACATTTGTACAAAATTCCAAATTATATACACAAAGTCATAGAAATCACCACTCCAATTGGTCATCATGATTTTAATATTCTCTTTTTCCATAACAATGAAATACACCTTGGACAAATATGACACATCAATATTTCATTAGTGTTGTCACATCACATCCTGTAAGCATCGTCTGTCTGTGTCTTTTCCCTGAAAATGAATATTTCCAGCCAATATAGGCAATTCATCAACATGGCTGGAGTTATATACAGTCTGTATAAGTGTGGTTAATCTAATGAAGATTTGTAAGGAGACGGCAGTTACTGTGAATTCACAGCAGTTACACAGTGATTAGTAATAAACAGCCAGTGAGAGTGAGTGGATATGACTGTTCCCACCACTAACACATGACCATAGGCCACTACTAGATTAACTTGTGACACATCTGCACCTGCTGCTATGATCACGTTGAGTAGAGGCTGAGTGGCTGCACTTACCCCTGGTACATCCAAATCTACCCACAAACATGTTGAAAGATGCAATGCCAGCAATGTGGATTGTCAACACTGAAAACAATCAGTAAGCAAAGACAACAGGGATCATTTGTTTCTGTTTATTTAGCACCCACAACATTTGTAGTCGCCTTCTGCACAGGGGAAGTCCACACACACCGTGTGGTACCACTTTCCACAGAAGGTGCAATCTGCAAGATTGAATGAGATTGTCAGGGTCATTGTCTGACTGTTTATTACTAATCACTGTGTAACTGCTGTACATTCACAGTAACTGCCATCTCCTTATAAATGTTTATTAGATTGACCACACTTATGCAGACTGTATATCACAACCAACTCTAACATGTTTGTTTGCAGAGGGAAGACACAGACAGACTACGCTAACGACATGTGATGTTACAACACTGGTGAAATATTAGTGTGTTCACGACATTTTTCGTATGGGCAAAAGTATTGATATCAGGATGGTGATTCTTATGTGTATGTCATTTGGCATTTTGTACAAATGAGCAGCCCTAACCTGAACTCTTAGATAAGCTTTCTAGTCAGATTTTGTATACTTGATTAAAGAAATAGGAACAAATGTTGTGTTTTTGTGACATGATCCTCGTAGCAAATGATAGAGATAAAGATATGATTTAAAATTAGTTCTGTTATGTGTAGACACAACAATGGTTCATCTCTTGAGTTCATCTCTTGAGTTAGGTGCCTTGAATGATTCACAGTGCACTGTTAAGTGGCTTAATAAACAAATAAACAACAAACTTTTTCTCAGAAAATGGTCAAGTATAATAATAACGTGCTATTCTGAAACAAAATGTAAATAAATGGGGGGTTCAAGACTTTTGTGCAGTACTGTAAATAAGTTAGTTTGTATTTTTGTTTTTAGATGCATTCAGAGCAGTGTCCATGTCAGTATATATATATATATATATATAAAATCAGGTTATGAGTTCAACTGCTCAGTTTTCAAAGAAGCTTAAGTTAAGCAAAAGTTAAATCTACAAGAACAAATCACAATTTTGTTTTAAAAATTAAAATAAATGCACAATAAGATTCACATGTTCACATTAGAAACAATTAAAAAGAAGAGAATCACATACTGACGGGAAAACTCATAATTCCTGAGAAGAAACTCACAAATTGTAGAGGATAAAAAGCAAAAAGTTAAAATAAAAAAAAATTATTTAAAAATTAATTTAAAAATTTAAAAAAATTTAAAAAAATGATATTATTGTATTTTTGTGGTAATATTTTGTGCTTTTAATGATTATAGAGTTTTTAGTGATGATATTTGAGTTCTCATTTGTTAAATGAGCTTTTGTTATTTTGTTTTTATTCTGAAATCGGTGACGGAACTTTAACCCGGAAGCAGTGGAGTGTTATTATGCTAATGATGTGTCATCAGGACTGAGGGTGGGAAGTTTAGGGAAAAATAAGAGCGGCGGGCAGTGGTTTGTACTTGTCTAGGGGGTAGTATAGGACATTTAGAAAATCCTTTCTTTGTGACAGCGCTGTCATAAAGTTGTCGCGATAGCAGGAGTGTAATACTGGGCGCATTTCTTCCACAACTGGACTGTTAGCAGCAAAGCTAACAGGCTGTTTCTCGTCTTCTTGGGTCCGGACGGGACGGAAGAGGGATGTCCTGCAGCTTATTTGAGTTCTGTCGGCTTCAAGAGTTCAAAACGGTCCGGCACTTCTTGTTTCGGAACGAGAAAAGCGAGCCAGTCGAAGAGAAGAGTCAAACAGGTAACGATACAGGAGGAGGATAGGGGTCTTCTGCAGCTTCGAAGTGACAGTAGCTCAGATAGCAGCTCGCAGCATTAGAAAAGTGACCTCGGTGCTGTAAAGTGGTTTGAAAATGCGGATAAAGTGTGCATAACTAGTTTTGGTTAGTTGATTAATTTTATCATGTTACAACGGAATAAATGAAATATTCACCGCCTTAATGTGCCTTTTGTGAGTCCAGAATCAAAAGCAGCTTGCAGCTGTTTGCAGGTGAATCCTTGTATGGTTGTATTCAGGCCTGGACTCGTTTTGCACGCAATGTTATATGCATCATTTCGTTTTTCCGCTATGTGGAAGTCAATACAGAAATGCTACTATATTTCAACCTGTTGATGTCAAACACATGGGGTGTATATGAAAGATGAATGTAGCTTCCAAATTTGAAAAGGAAACATCTTAAACCTGCATTATTTCCACGTGGTCAGCAGGGGGCGACTCCTATATTTTAAAAGAAGTCTGATCGTATAGATGTCCATGAGAAAATGAGCCTATTGCTCATTTGATCTGTGACCTCAGTAAGCACTTTACCGATATGTTTATAGGCTCAGTCGTTAGTTTTATGTCTGGTTAGTACATTTTAGTACTACTAGAAGAAAAACAGGATATGATTTGGGGTGGGCATACCTTACGATTGTCAAGTGTGAGGGTCCCTTAACTGAAGGACTTTCTGACCATACTGAAGATGGATGTGGTGAAAGTGTTAGGAGTATGTCACAGTATAGAACATCTCGTTTCCTGTTATGACTTTGGGGGAGGTGTTTTATCAACCATGTGAAGTTTAAGTGAATTTGAAATGTTGTGCACCAATTTGCAAGACACATAACTTTGACACAGAATATTTCAGTGTTTGAGAAAAGAACCATGGGCCGATTACAGCATGATCATTAAGCTCAGTATCAAGACTTCCTCATAGCACGGATGGCCTCATCTGAGATGTTCTTTTGGCCGATCACATCATTCTAAATCTTCGGTAGGGCTGGGCCATATTATACCGTTCACGGTAATACCGGTATAATGTTAGGCAACGATAGGAAAATGAAATATCGCGATAGAATGGGAGTAAAACGCGCATGCGCAGTGCCTTTGTTTTCATACGCACATGGCCGATTGTTGAGTGAAACAGATGAACCAGAATTGGTTTGTAAAAATGGTGCAACTTCCGTGATGTGGAACTGGTTTGGTGTTTGTCCATCAGATACACAACAAAGCACATTTTTTTGCAGAACATGCAAGCGGCCGTTGTTATTGTCATATTTGTCGGACTAAGATGCTCTTAAATCTGGGAGTAATCTGGGTCCTAAACTCCGTATGCTTCAGGTCAAACAACACTGCAGCATCACTTAGAGTTAAAAACTTTCTAAATTCTTTCATCTTTAATAAAACGATCAGCATTGCTGCTTTACCAGGTGTAACTATAAAGTTTAACTTCCAGGCATCCATGAAAACAAAAGTTATTACATTTAACGGAGTTAGAAGTTAGCAGGAAGCTAGCGGAAGTTAGCTCGCTAGTTTCGCTAGTTACCTAAGCATGATATTGCATGTTCTGACTGAGAGATTTCTGAAAAAAATCAAACGTACAGCTCTGCTATCACTTCCAACATAAATGAAGACAGGAAACTAAACAGCAGTGACGTTTGTAGGGTTACTGAAGTTGGGCTAGCTGGTATATAATGATGTGCTACGTGATCGCTAGCGACACAGCTATGTTAGCATAACATAAACAGTGAAGCTGGAGGACGAACACTAACACTTTTCCACTTATAAAAGTTAACGTGAAGGTTCCTCATGGTTAGAGACAAATGCAATCGCATGGCAGGATGCTGTAAACGGACCAAACTTCAGTCAGGAGAACAACTGAGATAATCCATCCACAATACGAGGTTAGTCATTAATATACTGCAGCAACATGGGAATAGAGCAGCTGCAGAGAATTCAACATTAATGAATCAATGGTACAGAAGTGGAGGAAGCAAGAAGAATGAGTTTAATAAAGTTTGATTTATCTGACTGCTTTGTTTCGCTTAATGTGCCATATAATCCCGTGCACCTTATGGTCCGAAAAATGCGTACTGCACACTGCAGTTTAATGTTGCAAAGCACCTCTTTTTAACCATATAACCATATTATACGTGGTTATGCTCAGGATATGCCAGCCCATTTCTACTGGAAATGCCTTTTGGTTAAACTTTCAGCAAGGAATTTGCATTTGCACTGTTACATTTTTATAAAGCTTTAATGTACATAAAAACCAGCTTCTTGTTTAAGTGAAAATAAATGGAAGGTTGTCTTTTTGCGCTAGTAATGTTGTGGAGTTGTATTTTGTCTCGCATCAATTATATCGTCGGTTATATCGTTATCGCAAATTTTCAAATATATATCGTGATAAATATTTTTGGCCATATCACCCTGCTCTAATCTTCGGTGTGATAATGTGGTTATTTTGGCCAAACAATAAATCTGTAGCTAGACGCCAGGTAGCAAACAGTTATATGTCAACTATCCCAAGTTCACTAATCCACCAAATATTGCTGGTATTAGGTTGTTGTTTGCATCCATCAGTCGGAGGAGGAGAAATCTGCAGGTCTTTTTAAGTGTGAGTCATTGCACATGAGGTCCCTGAGGGTGTCACTGCAGGATGCTCAGCAGAAAGGACAGATAGAAAGGGTGCTTGGATGTGTTGCATTCATGCGTCATTTCATACTGATGCCTGCAGACACACACGCACTGTCGTCATGGGGACACTGAAGTGCCAAGGCGTAAAGCAGCAGGATTTCCTCCTGATTTCTGAGCTTTACGCTGTTGCTATATTATTAGTTCATTTCCCTTTGGCACAGAGCTTCTGACTGCTCAACTTTAGCTGCCACAGTTATGTAGCAGCTAAAGTTATGTAGCAGCTATGACTTCTGCACCCCTTCTTTACAGTTCTTTCAACTGTATAGCAGAACTTAACATGTTAACATCCTGCTGCATATAACAGGTTTGATTTTTTTATAGCTAATTTTCTCCTTTATAACATTGATACAAGGGATAAATATTTATATAACTCACATGTTTAAATTTTGTTAAAAATTTCTTAGGGATTATTAAAGTATTCTGATTCTGATTAATGCTTAAAGTTTGCTTCTTTGACATGTGGATGCTAAGTCAGGCGGCTGTAGCTACTAACTGTCTGCCAGGGTTCACCTCAGCTAATTGGACTCCCTAGACTGGACCTCCTTAGTATGTTTGTCCGTTTGGTGCCCAATTACCTGAGAAATTATTTTGCTTGCTGTGCAGTTAATTGTGCAAACAGACTGTCAAAAAAATCTGCGCTCCAGCTCATACTCGAATACTTTGTTTGGCACTTGCTATTAAATAGCTGGTACCTATGAATGCAGCTTGCTAGCTTAGCTAGCTGATAACTTGCAGTTCCATCATGTGGCTTCAAAAAACCAACACACATTTCGAGTCTTTTGAGTTTATCTTAGTCACTGCATTCATCTCTTCTCTACACTCTGTTTTAGCCACCGTACAAGCATCACAAACTTGACCCATTTTTAAAATTTATTTTATTTATTTATTTGTTTCCTGCCTCTTACTCAGAAGATAATGAGCTGTCTTGGGACACCTCTGACTGGGAGTCGGCATGGGAAGGTGGTGATAATAAAGAGGAGGAATCCACCTCTGATAAAAAGGTTTGTCTCATTGTGGAATGTGACATTATTGGTGTTTTAAGTTGATGTCTATTTATTTACAGGGAAAGAATGTGTCATTCTGTCATTTTTCTTAAAGTTGTCTGTGCAGTGATGAGACCTGCGCAGTGTACTGCGCTATGTGTCATGCATGTCGTATAATGACATATAATAATATCGTTAATGAAGTTACAGCTAGCTGGATAACCACCACCACTTTTGCTATTACAGACATTAATGTTTTGTGCCATTACACAATTTACTGATGGCTAAAATTAGTAGTCTTTGACACCGAAGCTAATAAGCATTTTCACTCAGATGTGATTTTGATAGCAGTAATGTTAGCAAGCAAGATGCAGTCAGCCTGCTACCTGTAATGCATCTATGCTGCATGGATGCTGCAAAAATCCTGTCTGAAGCCACATCAGCGTTAGTTTTCTTTTAGTCCATGTGTGGAGTTTGTGTTGGACTTCTGTGTTGGGTTGGTGTGGTCAGACATTGTCCGTTAAAAAAGCCTTTAGCAATTCAAAAATATGACCTATTTTACATTTGAATCAACTACTGATAATATTGTCATTGGCTGTGACATAGGACAAACACTCATTTTATTGTTACAATGTCATATAATATTAGAATATAAGCGCTCAATGCGCACTTCTAAAGGTGGCATAGGTCTGAAGATCTCCTTTGCTCTGCAGGTCGCGGATGATGCTGGCGGGCAGGGTGAACCGTGGCTGCAGGACTGTGTCGTGTCCCTGTCGCCCTGCGCTGACCTGCTGGTGGTGGCCCGTGAACAGAAGGCGGCCTTTCTCTCAGGTCAGATTCTCAGACACGCACACCCTGATATGTGACTCTGGAGTTTTCTTTCATACTGTTCGTTTTGTGTCTCACTATGGAAAAGCATCCCATGTCCTCATCAGATGCTCTCATACGACACCACTAACCCTCATGTCAGGAGGGCCTAGGACCCTTCTATTTATTACCTTTTTCACAGAAGCCTGTTGACAAATAGACTATTGGGCACTAAAGTGTCCACAAATTCAAGCAGGAGCAGCTCATGAGCAGCACCAATAATTTCCTCTAGCTAGTCGTGGTGTGGTGTAGTAATACTTTTACCCTTGGAAGTAGAAGTGTTTCCCGAAGCAAAGTAGAAACAAATTGTTTGCTTTAGCCAACCCAACAATAGGGCTAAGCATGTAGTTGATCGGAATATAATAATAATAATAATAATAATAATAATAATATGAATGCAATGTAATAATATAAAGGTCAATATATGGCTTAACCCAAACTTTGTCACAAAGGCTATGTGCCACCTTTCACCTCTGAGCAACAGCAGTAGCTGCTTACTTTGTGTCCAGTTTATGCAAATCCAGGTTTACCTGGACAGAACTAACGGTTTTAGATTTAATAACCAGTTGCTTTGTTTGTGGTTCTGATTGCTTTATGTACCTTTCTTCTTGCTTGTCGTATTTTATTTGTGTCAATGAAATTAAGGAGCTTCCCAACTGTAGTAAATGAAGTATTCCTCATCTTTCTTTATTCTTACAGCTAAATGGCGAACAGATGACAGCGGCAGAGAAGAGATGACTCTGGGAGTATCTTGGACTGGAACTCTTAGCACTGAGGAAGGGTGAGAAAACAATATGTTAACTTACACACAGTCATTGTGGAAAAGGTTGATAATGGCTCCTGTTGGCGAATTATCCAGGTGATTGAATTGGAGGATGGAAGTGAGACAGATCAGTTATCCTTAGTTCAGTTTAAAAAGTGGACCTTTACTAAAATGACACCCCTACAGTTTTGATGAATGTAGGAATTCAGCTATAGAAACCAAAACAGTTTTTTGTACTGGGTTTAAACATGAAAGTCTCAAGTGGCCGTTAGAGGAACTGCAGTTTTTGACCTAATTTTTCAGACCGGCTACGTTGCTGTTTTACAAGAAGAAATTAAATAAGAAGTTGACAGTTTATCAGAAGGCAAAACACAATTAATACATTAAAAATTATGATAATTAAAAACCTTAGCTAGAATGTAAATACATCAAATATATGTGACATGACTCCAAGTCTGATTTCTGTTTCCTCATAGAGAGTGTGTGAGCAGCACCATTTGTATTCCCTTGGCAAGTCAGAAGAGGTGAGATTTATTTATCTGTGAACTAAATGAGGGGAAGTGCTTGTGTGTGTTTATCTTCACTTCATGTCTCAATACATTTTTCAGGAGCTCCACTGGGCGGCCTGACTGGACATGTGTAGTCGTGGGTTTTACATCTGGTTATGTCCGTTTCTACACTGAGGTACCTTTTTAATCTATAACGTCTTCAATAATTCTTTGAATTATAGACAAGAAAGTGTGATGTGACTGTCTCTCCCTTCATGCAGAGCAGTTTTGCTCAAATCAGAGTGCAAAGTTGCAAACATTGGCACTACTTTGCTAAAACTTTTTAGGTAAAGCAGAATCAATCTGTACTGATTTAAAAAATCATGCATGGTTTAATTTTCTGCTAGAATGACATTGATATATTTTTTAAATGTTGATGTGTTTTCACCCAGCCCTGACTATCAATTGTGTCCCATCAGAGCGGCGTTCTGCTCCTTGCCCAGCTGCTACACGAGGACCCGGTACTGAGGCTCAAGTGTCGCACTTACGAGATCCCTCGCCACCCTGGAGTAACTGAGCAGGTAACACACACCTGAAGCACTCTTCAAATTCAGAGAGGTGTGTGTGTGAGGATTATATTCATATTCAAAATCAAAGTGACAGTCTGTTTCAGTTGTGTGATTGTCATTGAGCATGAAGATTATAATCCTGATCTGTGAGCCAATGTTGATTGTTGATTTTATTTTTTGTCTGCAGCACGAGGAGCTGAGCATCCTCTACTCTGCTGCAATGGTCACCATAGATGGATTCAGCCTCTTTCAGTCTCTGCGGGCCTGCAGGAATCAGGCGGCAAGAGGTACGGCTGCTTCTCTATGTCTTTGTAGGAAGAAAGTTCAGTCAGACATTTAGTTTGTGTTTGTGGCAGCAGTGTGTGTGCACAAAAAAATGGCCACATCTATTTGCATTTATAATAGGGTATATAGCATGCCCCCCTGAACATTATATTCAGCTGCCCCTTTGGAGATACTCTCATCTAAAGTCAGATATCTTCCAACTTTATCATCTTGGACTGCAGCTGGTAGTCCTTTTTCTGCTCTGCACTTTCTACAAGGTGGTTCTCCAGGTTCTGGTTAGTGATCCACCAGAGATGAAGAAAGATTGCCAATCACAGGATGAGGGATCCACAAAATGATATCAAAGGATGGACCAGAGCTAGCTGGTTAGCAGTGCCTGAACTTTCAAAATTGCTCAGCAAGTAAACTGAACGTACGTGCAAATAGATTTTAAAATAAATAAATTACATGCCACAGTGAGTCCCCAAATGTATATGGCCACTGTTAATATAGTCAGTGTGAAATATATAATATATAAAGTGGCTCTCCTAAGTAAGTCAGACACTTTGGTGAGAAGTTGCAACACATATGAGGAAAACTTTCTCCCTTCCTGCACAGGGAGGCAACAGACTTGTCAGCCTGACTGTATGTGGATTAGCGTGCTTACAATTGTAGTTAACCCCTCAAAAGCCAAAACTGAGCTGAAAAAAACAAAACATGCATAATCTCTCAGTACTGTTTGCAGTGTGTTAACAGAAGATGTTTTTCACTTGCTTGCTGGCTGGAAAGTGTTTGCCACAAAGCATTCAGGTACTAAGGTGAAACCAACCTACTTATACAGAACCCCAACCCCACAAACCCCACACACCCCACACACCCCACAAACACAATCACCTGAAGTATAAACAGTTTGGAGCGTAGTACCCAGATAACAATGAGTGTTTGGCCCAAACGTGGCCCACATCTGCAGTTTTCTTTGGGCCGTATTTGGCCTTGATTTAGTGTCTGTTTGGCTGCTTAAACACACCCACAGGTCTGCCTCTCATGGGCCAAATATCAGGTGACGTTTCAGTGAAGCCTGGGCCTACATTTGCTAGAACCAAAAGTGGCCCCAGGTCAGGTCCAGATGTGTTTGCTATCTGGGGAGCCAAGCTTCAGCAGCATTTGATCTAGTGCTCTGTGTGTTTGTTGTCTGCTCCTATAATAACTCTGAATACTCTGTGTGACCCAAGACAAACCCTGTTTAGACCTTAGTAGAGTTAAAGTTGACTAATAGATAATAAAAAAAATACTGTTTTATTAAAGTTGTTGCTTCTTACTAACTTAACCTCCTTTTGATCAGCTGCAGCAGCAGGTAATGATGTGATCCAGCCTCCTCCTCTGGCCTATAAGAAGTGGGGTCTGCAGGAAATGGACACCATTGTGGACCACAGCAGCGTGGGTAAGAGTCTGTTTGAGAGCTTTCCACTGATAATTCATGCTGGTGGTTGGCTGCTGCATAATGGATTAACTTATGATATTAAACATCATAATGTTTTGGATCTGCAGATGCGACTGTGTCATTCACATTTACAACATCAGATGAATTAGCCCTTCATTCATTTTAGTAGAGCAAATAGAACTGGAGAGATAACACTAACCAGTGTTAGTCAAAAAAGACTCTATCCATCTGACGGATATATTATTCACCTTTACATATTTCAACTGAGATATTTACTCTTAAAGTGATAAATTCAGATGGAGAGTCTACAGATTTATCTTTATGATTGATCCAGATGACAGTAAGTAACTCTTCTGCTTTTAGGCATCATGACACTGTGTGTCTTTGATCAAATGAAGAACGCATCTATCCTGGGAGGATTCAACGCCTCAGTCAAAGGCAGCCCCCCCGCCATGAGCCAGTATGTCACTGTAGGATCTGGGCCATACACGGGCTTTTACTATGCTATAGAGGTAATTATATTTTCAAAATGGGTATGTATCATGACTATAATCGCCTGCAGTTCAAAAATTAACAAAAAAATCTGCTTTTCCTTGTGTCCCTAACTGTATATAGGGGAGTTCTCAGCCTCTGCTGTCCCATGTGGCTATGGCAGTGGCCAGTAAACTCACCTCAGCCCTCTTCAGTGCTGCCAGGTGTGTGTGTGTGTGTGTGTGTGTGTGTGTGTGTGTGTGTGTGTGTGTGTGTGTGTGTGTGTGTGTGTGTGTGTGTGTGTGTGTGTGTGTGTGTGTGTGTGTGTGTGTGTGTGTGTGTGTGTGTGTGTGTGTGTGTGTGTGTGTGTGTGTGAAGCCCAATCACATGGTGTTCCCCAAGCTTAGGTTCTCTGTCCTATTTTAATTTTTTTTACATTTTTATTTTCCTAGATCATACAGTGATGATTTCCACTGTTGTACAATTGCTATGCAGCTATATGTTTAAGCTGTGACATAAATATAATTTAAACTCTTCATTGTGCTCATTAACTTTAAATCCAAGTTCATTATTCTTGTAAGCAAACAAATACTTAGACACAACTAAGTCAAAAACGGTCCAGAGTCTTTGGGCTCCAATAAAATGATCCGACAAATGGATAGTTTTTGGAGGCTTGTATCAAAGCACAGGGCATAAGTGCACAGGCGGCAAAGACAAATGCCTCATCCAGTGGAGAAGTTGTTTCCAAGCCAAAGTCAGGGGTCAGTGTGCTGGAAAGCATCTGGAGACGGAAGATCTGTGTTTGAAGTTTCCTCCTTACTGTTTCTCACTCGCTTTTTCTTTTTCCTCTTTCTATTTTTTCTATCGTCACTTGTCATTTCCCTCTCAGCGGGTGGTTGGGATGGAACAAAAACAAGAACGAAGAGGAGGCTCCCCAGAAACAGAAGCCCAAGGTGGAGCCTGCCACCCCTTTAAGTATCAGGTACGAACTGGGACATCTAAAACACAAATCCAGTCGTCGTCGACTGTGTGCTGTTGAGACTGAAAACCTAACCTGACCTCAGCACACTTGCTGCTCTCCTTTGCAGATTTGGTCTCCCAGACTCTCGGCGGCATGGCGAGTCGATATGTCTGTCCCCGTGCAACATGCTGGCTGGAGTGACTGATGACTTTGGCCGAGTCACACTGCTGGACTTGGCCAGGGGCATCGCCATTCGCATGTGGAAAGGTGAGGTGTAAACACGTGGAAGAACAACTCGTTGTGAGTGACACACATATGTAATAGAAACACATACAGAAATTTGTTCCATATTGGCAGGATAGTGTCGCACATTTACTGCAGATGTGTGGCCTGTGCACCCATGATGCAAACCTCCTGTTCCACGACATGTCCAAGTTGCTCTTTTGGGCTGAGATCTGGTCACTGTGGAGGCTATTTGAGTACAGTGAACTCACTGTCATGCTCAAGCAATCGGTTTAAAATGATGATTTGAGCTTTGACACTTCCTGCTGCAGCAGCCATTAGAAGATGGGTACACTGTGGTCATAAAGGATGTAATGGACATGGTCATCAACAATAATCAGTTGATGACCAGTTGGTACTAAGGAGCCCAAATTATGCCAAAAAAACCATCCCTACAGCAATACACCAGCATCAGCAGCCTGAACCTTTGATAAAAGGCAGGATGGATCGATGCATTCATGTTGTGAACACCTAATTCTTAACCTACTATCTGAATGTTGCCAGAGAAATTGAGCATCATTAGATGGGCTAGAAATGCAGCTCTATCTCATTAAGTGTGCCTATGCGAAGGCACACTTATTACTATTGCTCGGATTTATTAAGTGTGCCTATGCGAAGGCACACTTATTACTATTGCTCGGATTTATTATTAAGTGTGCCTATGCGAAGGCACACTTATTACTATTGCTCGGATTTATTATTATTATTAAGTGTGCCTATGCGAAGGCACACTTATTACTATTGCTCGGATTTATTATTATTATTAAGTGTGCCTATGCGAAGGCACACTTATTACTATTGCTCGGATTTATTATTATTATTATTATTATTATTATTATTCTTTTTCCGCCTGAAATTTTGGACCTTAACTCGCCCCACAGTTTTGAGACAAGGTTCACATATGATATATCATTGTGTGCAGCTGGAGCTGGAATGAGTTGCTATGACTTTTGGTGTTTATTACTTCTATAGTTTTTTAAATATGAATATTTTAATGCAAGTTTTTTCCCATTGAAATGAATGGAGAACAAGAAAACTTCATTTGTGGTGTGCTGGCTCACTCTAGTGGTATGTCGGGAGTAATACGAGGCGGCCGCTGTGTCCCTGTGGACGCTTTTATTTTGTATAACTACCGGAAGTAGTTCCTGTGTACTGACGCTAGCTGGGTAGCTAGCGCCGCGTCGCTTAAAAAGCAGCCGGGCTTGTCTTAAACTTAAGAGGCTGACACTCGCTAAACCACCCGATCGCTCGCCAAGCGACTGTTTCACACTGGACTTATTTTTCGTTTATATGGGCCGATGATGCTGGTCGATGAGGAAAAACTAACTGAGTTGTTTGGTGGTGGCTAACGCGGAGCTAGCTAGCCACCGGTATGTGTCTCTTTCCCCTCATATGTGGGGAAAGAAACATGTGAGGCGGCCGCCGATCGACCGGTTTTCAGGTGAGAATGTAGGTGTGTAAACGTCAAATATCTGCTCGTTTTGTCAAAACATCCCATATTAGCAACAGATTTCTCACGATGTTGCTGCTAGCCGGCTAGCTAGTTTGGCCGGCCGGCTAGCCGGCTAGCTAGCTCGGCTGGCTAGCCGGCTAGCTAGCTCGGCTGGCTAGCCGGCTAGCTAGCTCGGCTGGCTAGCCGGCTAGCTAGCTCGGCTGGCTAGCCGGCTAGCTAGCTCGGCTGGCTAGCCGGCTAGCTAGCTCGGCTGGCTAGCCGGCTAGCTAGCTCGGCTGGCTAGCCGGCTAGCTAGCTCGGCTGGCTAGCGCCGCTTCGCTCAAAAGCACCCAGGCTTGGCTTTCAGTGAGGCGTCTCTAACTCCTTTCACCCCCGATCGCTCCGCAAACAGTCTTTGTCTTAGCTGGACTTATTTTTCGTTTATATGGGCCGATGATGCTGGTCGATGTGGAAAAAATAACTGAGTTGTTCATATACCGGTGGCTAGCTAGCTCCGCGTTAGCCACCGGTATATGTCTCTTCCCCTCGTATGCGGGAAAAGAAACACCGATCGACCGGTGGTGGCTAACGCGGAGCTCAATCGTGGATAAGGGAAACCCAATGCAGGAGAAGCAGGCGGCTGGTGAACTGAATTTCAGGTAAGACGTTATTAACTGCACTCTATTTGGGTCAGATATAAACTGAGTTTAGGTGTAGTTTATTTTCGTTGTGCTGACAGTTACAATAACTGTACTGCGTGCTAGCTAGCACGACGGAGTTTCTATACAGCTGTGCGCGCTAAGTTACTGATTTTGAACTTTATGACAGCCTCCCCTATTTTCAGGCGAGAATGTAGGGGTGTAAACTTCAAATATCTGCTCGTTTTATCAAGAAGTCCCATATTTTATCAAGAAGTCCCATATCTCTCACGATGTTACTGCTAGCGCCGCATGGCAGCTAGCTGGCTAGGGCGGCTTGGCTGACACCTAGGCCGGGCTGACTGATACCCAGGCCGGCTCACGCTCTCGTTTCACCGCCGCATGGCGGCTAGCTGGCTAGCGCGGCTTGGCTGCCACCCAGGTCGGGCTGGCTGACACCCAGGCTGGGCTGGCTGACACCCAGGCCCGCTCACGCTGTCGTGTCACCCCTAGTCTTTCGTGATGACTCTTGGTTGGCTGCTGGACTTATTTTTCATTTATATGGGCTGGTGATTCAGTATGAGTGTCCGGTGAACTGAATGTCAGGTAAGACGTTATGTATATGTAAGGTAGTGACTGGAATAAGTCACAAGGTGTCGCTGTTGAGCTGCATATATGTTGTAAATTTTAGCAATTTTGACCATTTGTCCTCTGCAGGACACCGTAGTTCAGATTTCTCGTTCGCGTGGGCGCCATCTTGGTTCAGTGTTTACTGTGATGTGCAAAGGTAAGCACTGTCAGTGGCGAACTGCATTGGTTTTGTTTAAAAATAAGTGTTCCACTGTGTAAAATAGCGGTTTGTCATTTAAGCCGAGCAAATATTTTGTTTATTGAGAGGTTCATGTATTGTCTGATGAGAGTATGAGACAAAGATATACTTTTCTTTCTTACTCTCATATAAAATATTTAGCTTTTATTAAATAGTTATCTGAATCTTACAACCAAAGTTTGTATAATAATACACAAGATTGGCTGTAGACCATTGTTAATCATTCAGAACACTGTGTAAAAATAACAAAAAACAAAAAGTGAATGAAAAGTGCATAAATATTTATTTTACGTGTTTGATGTGTGTGGCAGGGCGTGGTCTGCAGTGCCGCTGCAGGGGAGGTGGACCCACCTCAGCGGCATCTGCAATCACGCCTCTCAGGTGTAAAGTCTGTGCTCTCTGCTTTTTTTTTTTTTTTTTTTTTTTGTGTATGTGTCGGGCTGTGAGATGAAAAGCTACAGCCGGCTGTGTGGGTACAGCAACTATGTGTGAAAAGTGGTCCATAACGTAATGCTTCAAAGTGTGTTCATGCAAACATTGTCGGGTCTGCTTATGAACCTCTGCGCACAGCGTCTACAAATTGGGGCTGTACGAAGTCACCTCATCTTTACACAAAACTGTAAGCTGTCATCTGTGAGGCGCGAGCGGTGTTTGGTTTTACCATAGTTCATGGTGGAGAATGGCTGCTCCGGTGAGTTTTGCTCTCTGTAGCCGTTTGAATGGAAAACTATACTGATTAGCGGCGGCATAGGCACACTTAAAATTTCTTCAGAAATTTTCGCTTTCTAGTTATTATTATTATTATTATTCTTTTTCCGCCTGAAATTTTGGACCTTAACTCGCCCCACAGTTTTGAGACAAGGTTCACATATGATATATCATTGTGTGCGGCTGGAGCTGGAATGAGTTGCTATGACTTTTGGTGTTTATTACTTCTATAGTTTTTTAAATATGAATATTTTAATGCAAGTTTTTTCCCATTGAAATGAATGGAGAACAAGAAAACTTCATTTGTGGTGTGCTGGCTCACTCTAGTGGTATGTCGGGAGTAATGCGAGGCGGCCACTGTGTCCCTGTGGACGCTTTTATTTTGTATAACTACCGGAAGTAGTTCCTGTGTACTGACGCTAGCTGGGTAGCTAGCGCCGCGTCGCTTAAAAAGCAGCCGGGCTTGTCTTAAACTTAAGAGGCTGACACTCGCTAAACCACCCGATCGCTCGCCAAGCGACTGTTTCACACTGGACTTATTTTTCGTTTATATGGGCCGATGATGCTGGTCGATGAGGAAAAACTAACTGAGTTGTTTGGTGGTGGCTAACGCGGAGCTAGCTAGCCACCGGTATGTGTCTCTTTCCCCTCATATGTGGGGAAAGAAACATGTGAGGCGGCCGCCGATCGACCGGTTTTCAGGTGAGAATGTAGGTGTGTAAACGTCAAATATCTGCTCGTTTTGTCAAAACATCCCATATTAGCAACAGATTTCTCACGATGTTGCTGCTAGCCGGCTAGCTAGTTTGGCCGGCCGGCTAGCCGGCTAGCTAGCTCGGCTAGCTAGCGCCGCTTCGCTCAAAAGCACCCAGGCTTGGCTTTCAGTGAGGCGTCTCTAACTCCTTTCACCCCCGATCGCTCCGCAAACAGTCTTTGTCTTAGCTGGACTTATTTTTCGTTTATATGGGCCGATGATGCTGGTCGATGTGGAAAAAATAACTGAGTTGTTCATATACCGGTGGCTAGCTAGCTCCGCGTTAGCCACCGGTATATGTCTCTTCCCCTCGTATGCGGGGAAAGAAACACCGATCGACCGGTGGTGGCTAACGCGGAGCTCAATCGTGGATAAGGGAAACCCAATGCAGGAGAAGCAGGCGGCTGGTGAACTGAATTTCAGGTAAGACGTTATTAACTGCACTCTATTTGGGTCAGATATAAACCGAGTTTAGGTGTAGTTTATTTTCGTTGTGCTGACAGTTACAATAACTGTACTGCGTGCTAGCTAGCACGACGGAGTTTCTATACAGCTGTGCGCGCTAAGTTACTGATTTTGAACTTTATGACAGCCTCCCCTATTTTCAGGCAAGAATGTAGGGGTGTAAACTTCAAATATCTGCTCGTTTTATCAAGAAGTCCCATATTTTATCAAGAAGTCCCATATCTCTCACGATGTTACTGCTAGCCCCGCATGGCAGCTAGCTGGCTAGGGCGGCTTGGCTGACACCTAGGCCGGGCTGACTGATACCCAGGCCGGCTCACGCTCTCGTTTCACCGCCGCATGGCGGCTAGCTGGCTAGCGCGGCTTGGCTGCCACCCAGGTCGGGCTGGCTGACACCCAGGCTGGGCTGGCTGACACCCAGGCCCGCTCACGCTGTCGTGTCACCCCTAGTCTTTCGTGATGACTCTTGGTTGGCTGCTGGACTTATTTTTCATTTATATGGGCTGGTGATTCAGTATGAGTGTCCGGTGAACTGAATGTCAGGTAAGACGTTATGTATATGTAAGGTAGTGACTGGAATAAGTCACAAGGTGTCGCTGTTGAGCTGCATATATGTTGTAAATTTTAGCAATTTTGACCATTTGTCCTCTGCAGGACACCGTAGTTCAGATTTCTCGTTCGCGTGGGCGCCATCTTGGTTCAGTGTTTACTGTGATGTGCAAAGGTAAGCACTGTCAGTGGCGAACTGCATTGGTTTTGTTTAAAAATAAGTGTTCCACTGTGTAAAATAGCGGTTTGTCATTTAAGCTGAGCAAATATTTTGTTTATTGAGAGGTTCATGTATTGTCTGATGAGAGTATGAGACAAAGATATACTTTTCTTTCTTACTCTCATATAAAATATTTAGCTTTTATTAAATAGTTATCTGAATCTTACAACCAAAGTTTGTATAATAATACACAAGATTGGCTGTAGACCATTGTTAATCATTCAGAACACTGTAAAAATAACAAAAAACAAAGTGAATGAAAAGTGCATAAATATTTATTTTACGTGTTTGATGTGTGTGGCAGGGCGTGGTCTGCAGTGCCGCTGCAGGGGAGGTGGACCCACCTCAGCGGCATCTGCAATCACGCCTCTCAGGTGTAAAGTCTGTGCTCTCTCTGCTTTTTTTTTTTTTTTTTTTTTGTGTATGTGTCGGGCTATGAGATGAAAAGCTACAGCCGGCTGTGTGGGTACAGCAACTATGTGTGAAAAGTGGTCCATAACGTAATGCTTCAAAGTGTGTTCATGCAAACATTGTCGGGTCTGCTTATGAACCTCTGCGCACAGCGTCTACAAATTGGGGCTGTACGAAGTCACCTCATCTTTACACAAAACCGTAAGCTGTCATCTGTGAGGCGCGAGCGGTGTTTGGTTTTACCATAGTTCATGGTGGAGAATGGCTGCTCTGCTGAGTTTTGCTCTCTGTAGCCGTTTGAATGGCAAACTATACTGATTAGCGGCGGCATAGGCACACTTAAAATTTCTTCAGAAATTTTCGCTTTCTAGTTATTATTATTATTATTATTCTTTTTCCGCCTGAAATTTTGGACCTTAACTCGCCCCACAGTTTTGAGACAAGGTTCACATATGATATATCATTGTGTGCGGCTGGAGCTGGAATGAGTTGCTATGACTTTTGGTGTTTATTACTTCTATAGTTTTTTAAATATGAATATTTTAATGCAAGTTTTTTCCCATTGAAATGAATGGAGAACAAGAAAACTTCATTTGTGGTGTGCTGGCTCACTCTAGTGGTATGTCGGGAGTAATGCGAGGCGGCCACTGTGTCCCTGTGGACGCTTTTATTTTGTATAACTACCGGAAGTAGTTCCTGTGTACTGACGCTAGCTGGGTAGCTAGCGCCGCGTCGCTTAAAAAGCAGCCGGGCTTGTCTTAAACTTAAGAGGCTGACACTCGCTAAACCACCCGATCGCTCGCCAAGCGACTGTTTCACACTGGACTTATTTTTCGTTTATATGGGCCGATGATGCTGGTCGATGAGGAAAAACTAACTGAGTTGTTTGGTGGTGGCTAACGCGGAGCTAGCTAGCCACCGGTATGTGTCTCTTTCCCCTCATATGTGGGGAAAGAAACATGTGAGGCGGCCGCCGATCGACCGGTTTTCAGGTGAGAATGTAGGTGTGTAAACGTCAAATATCTGCTCGTTTTGTCAAAACATCCCATATTAGCAACAGATTTCTCACGATGTTGCTGCTAGCCGGCTAGCTAGTTTGGCCGGCCGGCTAGCCGGCTAGCTAGCTCGGCTAGCTAGCGCCGCTTCGCTCAAAAGCACCCAGGCTTGGCTTTCAGTGAGGCGTCTCTAACTCCTTTCACCCCCGATCGCTCCGCAAACAGTCTTTGTCTTAGCTGGACTTATTTTTCGTTTATATGGGCCGATGATGCTGGTCGATGTGGAAAAAATAACTGAGTTGTTCATATACCGGTGGCTAGCTAGCTCCGCGTTAGCCACCGGTATATGTCTCTTCCCCTCGTATGCGGGGAAAGAAACACCGATCGACCGGTGGTGGCTAACGCGGAGCTCAATCGTGGATAAGGGAAACCCAATGCAGGAGAAGCAGGCGGCTGGTGAACTGAATTTCAGGTAAGACGTTATTAACTGCACTCTATTTGGGTCAGATATAAACCGAGTTTAGGTGTAGTTTATTTTCGTTGTGCTGACAGTTACAATAACTGTACTGCGTGCTAGCTAGCACGACGGAGTTTCTATACAGCTGTGCGCGCTAAGTTACTGATTTTGAACTTTATGACAGCCTCCCCTATTTTCAGGCAAGAATGTAGGGGTGTAAACTTCAAATATCTGCTCGTTTTATCAAGAAGTCCCATATTTTATCAAGAAGTCCCATATCTCTCACGATGTTACTGCTAGCCCCGCATGGCAGCTAGCTGGCTAGGGCGGCTTGGCTGACACCTAGGCCGGGCTGACTGATACCCAGGCCGGCTCACGCTCTCGTTTCACCGCCGCATGGCGGCTAGCTGGCTAGCGCGGCTTGGCTGCCACCCAGGTCGGGCTGGCTGACACCCAGGCTGGGCTGGCTGACACCCAGGCCCGCTCACGCTGTCGTGTCACCCCTAGTCTTTCGTGATGACTCTTGGTTGGCTGCTGGACTTATTTTTCATTTATATGGGCTGGTGATTCAGTATGAGTGTCCGGTGAACTGAATGTCAGGTAAGACGTTATGTATATGTAAGGTAGTGACTGGAATAAGTCACAAGGTGTCGCTGTTGAGCTGCATATATGTTGTAAATTTTAGCAATTTTGACCATTTGTCCTCTGCAGGACACCGTAGTTCAGATTTCTCGTTCGCGTGGGCGCCATCTTGGTTCAGTGTTTACTGTGATGTGCAAAGGTAAGCACTGTCAGTGGCGAACTGCATTGGTTTTGTTTAAAAATAAGTGTTCCACTGTGTAAAATAGCGGTTTGTCATTTAAGCTGAGCAAATATTTTGTTTATTGAGAGGTTCATGTATTGTCTGATGAGAGTATGAGACAAAGATATACTTTTCTTTCTTACTCTCATATAAAATATTTAGCTTTTATTAAATAGTTATCTGAATCTTACAACCAAAGTTTGTATAATAATACACAAGATTGGCTGTAGACCATTGTTAATCATTCAGAACACTGTAAAAATAACAAAAAACAAAGTGAATGAAAAGTGCATAAATATTTATTTTACGTGTTTGATGTGTGTGGCAGGGCGTGGTCTGCAGTGCCGCTGCAGGGGAGGTGGACCCACCTCAGCGGCATCTGCAATCACGCCTCTCAGGTGTAAAGTCTGTGCTCTCTCTGCTTTTTTTTTTTTTTTTTTTTTGTGTATGTGTCGGGCTATGAGATGAAAAGCTACAGCCGGCTGTGTGGGTACAGCAACTATGTGTGAAAAGTGGTCCATAACGTAATGCTTCAAAGTGTGTTCATGCAAACATTGTCGGGTCTGCTTATGAACCTCTGCGCACAGCGTCTACAAATTGGGGCTGTACGAAGTCACCTCATCTTTACACAAAACCGTAAGCTGTCATCTGTGAGGCGCGAGCGGTGTTTGGTTTTACCATAGTTCATGGTGGAGAATGGCTGCTCTGCTGAGTTTTGCTCTCTGTAGCCGTTTGAATGGCAAACTATACTGATTAGCGGCGGCATAGGCACACTTAAAATTTCTTCAGAAATTTTCGCTTTCTAGTTATTATTATTCTTTTTCCGCCTGAAATTTTGGACCTTAACTCGCCCCACAGTTTTGAGACAAGGTTCACATATGATATATCATTGTGTGCGGCTGGAGCTGGAATGAGTTGCTATGACTTTTGGTGTTTATTACTTCTATAGTTTTTTAAATATGAATATTTTAATGCAAGTTTTTGCCCATTCAAATGAATGGGAACGAACGAAAGTGAAACTTTACTTACTTTGTGGTGTGTTTGCTCACTCACTTAATTTGTGGTGTGTTGGCTCACTCTAGTGGTATGTCCCCGTATTTGGATTACCATAATGACAACAATACGAACGGCGCGCACAGCGTTGGTGCTTTCAGGAACCATTGGAATTCTTAAGGTTGCACGAAGCATTGAATAGTTACGGTAACGGCAATGGTGTACGCTTGGTGGAAAACTGCATATCCCACAATTCAAAGCACGCCTCTACCAGTCAAACAATGGCGGCTGCCACTTGGTTTAATATATTCCTCTTATTTGTGTTTCTAGGTCACAAAGTAAACTTTTAAGATATTTTCAGGTGAGAATGTAGGTGTGTAAACGTCAAATATCTGCTTGTTTTGTCAAAACATCCCATATTAGCAACAGATTTCTCACGATGTTGCTGCTAGCCGGCTAGCTAGCTCGGCTAGCTAGCGCCGCTTCGCTCAAAAGCACCCAGGCTTGGCTTTCAGTGAGGCGTCTCTAACTCCTTTCACCCCCGATCGCTCCGCAAACAGTCTTTGTCTTAGCTGGACTTATTTTTCGTTTATATGGGCCGATGATGCTGGTCGATGTGGAAAAAATAACTGAGTTGTTCATATACCGGTGGCTAGCTAGCTCCGCGTTAGCCACCGGTATATGTCTCTTCCCCTCGTATGCGGGGAAAGAAACACCGTTCGACCGGTGGTGGCTAACGCGGAGCTCAATCGTGGATAAGGGAAACCCAATGCAGGAGAAGCAGGCGGCTGGTGAACTGAATTTCAGGTAAGACGTTATTAACTGCACTCTATTTGGGTCAGATATAAACCGAGTTTAGGTGTAGTTTATTTTCGTTGTGCTGACAGTTACAATAACTGTACTGCGTGCTAGCTAGCACGACGGAGTTTCTATACAGCTGTGCGCGCTAAGTTATTGATGTTGAACTTTATGACAGCCTCCCCTATTTTCAGGCGAGAATGTAGGGGTGTAAACTTCAAATATCTGCTCGTTTTATCAAGAAGTCCCATATTTTATCAAGAAGTCCCATATCTCTCACGATGTTACTGCTAGCGCCGCATGGCAGCTAGCTGGCTAGGGCGGCTTGGCTGACACCTAGGCCGGGCTGACTGATACCCAGGCCGGCTCACGCTCACGTTTCACCGCCGCATGGCAGCTAGCCGGCTAGCTGGCTAGCGCGGCTTGGCTGCCACCCAGGTCGGGCTGGCTGACACCCAGGCTGGGCTGGCTGACACCCAGGCCCGCTCACGCTGTCGTGTAAAAATAACAAAAAACAAAAAGTGAATGAAAAGTGCATAAATATTTATTTTACGTGTTTGATGTGTGTGGCAGGGCGTGGTCTGCAGTGCCGCTGCAGGGGAGGTGGACCCACCTCAGCGGCATCTGCAATCACGCCTCTCGGGTGTAAAGTCTGTGCTCTCTCTGCTTTTTTTTTTTTTTTTTTGTATGTGTCGGGCTGTGAGATGAAAAGCTACAGCCGGCTGTGTGGGTACAGCAACTATGTGTGAAAAGTGGTCCATAACGTAATGCTTCAAAGTGTGTTCATGCAAACATTGTCGGGTCTGCTTATGAACTTCTGCGCACAGCGTCTACAAATTGGGGCTGTACGAAGTCACCTCATCTTTACACAAAACTGTAAGCTGTCATCTGTGAGGCGCGAGCGGTGTTTGGTTTTACCATAGTTCATGGTGGAGAATGGCTGCTCTGAGTTTTGCTCTCTGTAGCCGTTTGAATGGCAAACTATATTGATTAGCGGCGGCATAGGCACACTTAAAATTTCTTCAGAAATTTTCGCTTTCTAGTTATTATTATTAAGTGTGCCTATGCGAAGGCACACTTATTACTATTGCTCGGATTTATTATTATTATTATTATTATTATTATTATTCTTTTTCCGCCTGAAATTTTGGACCTTAACTCGCCCCACAGTTTTGAGACAAGGTTCACATATGATATATCATTGTGTGCGGCTGGAGCTGGAATGAGTTGCTATGACTTTTGGTGTTTATTACTTCTATAGTTTTTTAAATATGAATATTTTAATGCAAGTTTTTTCCCATTGAAATGAATGGAGAACAAGAAAACTTCATTTGTGGTGTGCTGGCTCACTCTAGTGGTATGTCGGGAGTAATGCGAGGCGGCCACTGTGTCCCTGTGGACGCTTTTATTTTGTATAACTACCGGAAGTAGTTCCTGTGTACTGACGCTAGCTGGGTAGCTAGCGCCGCGTCGCTTAAAAAGCAGCCGGGCTTGTCTTAAACTTAAGAGGCTGACACTCGCTAAACCACCCGATCGCTCGCCAAGCGACTGTTTCACACTGGACTTATTTTTCGTTTATATGGGCCGATGATGCTGGTCGATGAGGAAAAACTAACTGAGTTGTTTGGTGGTGGCTAACGCGGAGCTAGCTAGCCACCGGTATGTGTCTCTTTCCCCTCATATGTGGGGAAAGAAACATGTGAGGCGGCCGCCGATCGACCGGTTTTCAGGTGAGAATGTAGGTGTGTAAACGTCAAATATCTGCTCGTTTTGTCAAAACATCCCATATTAGCAACAGATTTCTCACGATGTTGCTGCTAGCCGGCTAGCTAGTTTGGCCGGCCGGCTAGCCGGCTAGCTAGCTCGGCTAGCTAGCGCCGCTTCGCTCAAAAGCACCCAGGCTTGGCTTTCAGTGAGGCGTCTCTAACTCCTTTCACCCCCGATCGCTCCGCAAACAGTCTTTGTCTTAGCTGGACTTATTTTTCGTTTATATGGGCCGATGATGCTGGTCGATGTGGAAAAAATAACTGAGTTGTTCATATACCGGTGGCTAGCTAGCTCCGCGTTAGCCACCGGTATATGTCTCTTCCCCTCGTATGCGGGGAAAGAAACACCGATCGACCGGTGGTGGCTAACGCGGAGCTCAATCGTGGATAAGGGAAACCCAATGCAGGAGAAGCAGGCGGCTGGTGAACTGAATTTCAGGTAAGACGTTATTAACTGCACTCTATTTGGGTCAGATATAAACCGAGTTTAGGTGTAGTTTATTTTCGTTGTGCTGACAGTTACAATAACTGTACTGCGTGCTAGCTAGCACGACGGAGTTTCTATACAGCTGTGCGCGCTAAGTTACTGATTTTGAACTTTATGACAGCCTCCCCTATTTTCAGGCAAGAATGTAGGGGTGTAAACTTCAAATATCTGCTCGTTTTATCAAGAAGTCCCATATTTTATCAAGAAGTCCCATATCTCTCACGATGTTACTGCTAGCCCCGCATGGCAGCTAGCTGGCTAGGGCGGCTTGGCTGACACCTAGGCCGGGCTGACTGATACCCAGGCCGGCTCACGCTCTCGTTTCACCGCCGCATGGCGGCTAGCTGGCTAGCGCGGCTTGGCTGCCACCCAGGTCGGGCTGGCTGACACCCAGGCTGGGCTGGCTGACACCCAGGCCCGCTCACGCTGTCGTGTCACCCCTAGTCTTTCGTGATGACTCTTGGTTGGCTGCTGGACTTATTTTTCATTTATATGGGCTGGTGATTCAGTATGAGTGTCCGGTGAACTGAATGTCAGGTAAGACGTTATGTATATGTAAGGTAGTGACTGGAATAAGTCACAAGGTGTCGCTGTTGAGCTGCATATATGTTGTAAATTTTAGCAATTTTGACCATTTGTCCTCTGCAGGACACCGTAGTTCAGATTTCTCGTTCGCGTGGGCGCCATCTTGGTTCAGTGTTTACTGTGATGTGCAAAGGTAAGCACTGTCAGTGGCGAACTGCATTGGTTTTGTTTAAAAATAAGTGTTCCACTGTGTAAAATAGCGGTTTGTCATTTAAGCTGAGCAAATATTTTGTTTATTGAGAGGTTCATGTATTGTCTGATGAGAGTATGAGACAAAGATATACTTTTCTTTCTTACTCTCATATAAAATATTTAGCTTTTATTAAATAGTTATCTGAATCTTACAACCAAAGTTTGTATAATAATACACAAGATTGGCTGTAGACCATTGTTAATCATTCAGAACACTGTAAAAATAACAAAAAACAAAGTGAATGAAAAGTGCATAAATATTTATTTTACGTGTTTGATGTGTGTGGCAGGGCGTGGTCTGCAGTGCCGCTGCAGGGGAGGTGGACCCACCTCAGCGGCATCTGCAATCACGCCTCTCAGGTGTAAAGTCTGTGCTCTCTCTGCTTTTTTTTTTTTTTTTTTTTTGTGTATGTGTCGGGCTATGAGATGAAAAGCTACAGCCGGCTGTGTGGGTACAGCAACTATGTGTGAAAAGTGGTCCATAACGTAATGCTTCAAAGTGTGTTCATGCAAACATTGTCGGGTCTGCTTATGAACCTCTGCGCACAGCGTCTACAAATTGGGGCTGTACGAAGTCACCTCATCTTTACACAAAACCGTAAGCTGTCATCTGTGAGGCGCGAGCGGTGTTTGGTTTTACCATAGTTCATGGTGGAGAATGGCTGCTCTGCTGAGTTTTGCTCTCTGTAGCCGTTTGAATGGCAAACTATACTGATTAGCGGCGGCATAGGCACACTTAAAATTTCTTCAGAAATTTTCGCTTTCTAGTTATTATTATTCTTTTTCCGCCTGAAATTTTGGACCTTAACTCGCCCCACAGTTTTGAGACAAGGTTCACATATGATATATCATTGTGTGCGGCTGGAGCTGGAATGAGTTGCTATGACTTTTGGTGTTTATTACTTCTATAGTTTTTTAAATATGAATATTTTAATGCAAGTTTTTTCCCATTGAAATGAATGGAGAACAAGAAAACTTCATTTGTGGTGTGCTGGCTCACTCTAGTGGTATGTCGGGAGTAATGCGAGGCGGCCACTGTGTCCCTGTGGACGCTTTTATTTTGTATAACTACCGGAAGTAGTTCCTGTGTACTGACGCTAGCTGGGTAGCTAGCGCCGCGTCGCTTAAAAAGCAGCCGGGCTTGTCTTAAACTTAAGAGGCTGACACTCGCTAAACCACCCGATCGCTCGCCAAGCGACTGTTTCACACTGGACTTATTTTTCGTTTATATGGGCCGATGATGCTGGTCGATGAGGAAAAACTAACTGAGTTGTTTGGTGGTGGCTAACGCGGAGCTAGCTAGCCACCGGTATGTGTCTCTTTCCCCTCATATGTGGGGAAAGAAACATGTGAGGCGGCCGCCGATCGACCGGTTTTCAGGTGAGAATGTAGGTGTGTAAACGTCAAATATCTGCTCGTTTTGTCAAAACATCCCATATTAGCAACAGATTTCTCACGATGTTGCTGCTAGCCGGCTAGCTAGTTTGGCCGGCCGGCTAGCCGGCTAGCTAGCTCGGCTAGCTAGCGCCGCTTCGCTCAAAAGCACCCAGGCTTGGCTTTCAGTGAGGCGTCTCTAACTCCTTTCACCCCCGATCGCTCCGCAAACAGTCTTTGTCTTAGCTGGACTTATTTTTCGTTTATATGGGCCGATGATGCTGGTCGATGTGGAAAAAATAACTGAGTTGTTCATATACTGGTGGCTAGCTAGCTCCGCGTTAGCCACCGGTATATGTCTCTTCCCCTCGTATGCGGGGAAAGAAACACCGATCGACCGGTGGTGGCTAACGCGGAGCTCAATCGTGGATAAGGGAAACCCAATGCAGGAGAAGCAGGCGGCTGGTGAACTGAATTTCAGGTAAGACGTTATTAACTGCACTCTATTTGGGTCAGATATAAACCGAGTTTAGGTGTAGTTTATTTTCGTTGTGCTGACAGTTACAATAACTGTACTGCGTGCTAGCTAGCACGACGGAGTTTCTATACAGCTGTGCGCGCTAAGTTACTGATTTTGAACTTTATGACAGCCTCCCCTATTTTCAGGCGAGAATGTAGGGGTGTAAACTTCAAATATCTGCTCGTTTTATCAAGAAGTCCCATATTTTATCAAGAAGTCCCATATCTCTCACGATGTTACTGCTAGCGCCGCATGGCAGCTAGCTGGCTAGGGCGGCTTGGCTGACACCTAGGCCGGGCTGACTGATACCCAGGCCGGCTCACGCTCTCGTTTCACCGCCGCATGGCGGCTAGCTGGCTAGCGCGGCTTGGCTGCCACCCAGGTCGGGCTGGCTGACACCCAGGCTGGGCTGGCTGACACCCAGGCCCGCTCACGCTGTCGTGTCACCCCTAGTCTTTCGTGATGACTCTTGGTTGGCTGCTGGACTTATTTTTCATTTATATGGGCTGGTGATTCAGTATGAGTGTCCGGTGAACTGAATGTCAGGTAAGACGTTATGTATATATAAGGTAGTGACTGGAATAAGTCACAAGGTGTCGCTGTTGAGCTGCATATATGTTGTAAATTTTAGCAATTTTGACCATTTGTCCTCTGCAGGACACCGTAGTTCAGATTTCTCGTTCGCGTGGGCGCCATCTTGGTTCAGTGTTTACTGTGATGTGCAAAGGTAAGCACTGTCAGTGGCGAACTGCATTGGTTTTGTTTAAAAATAAGTGTTCCACTGTGTAAAATAGCGGTTTGTCATTTAAGCTGAGCAAATATTTTGTTTATTGAGAGGTTCATGTATTGTCTGATGAGAGTATGAGACAAAGATATACTTTTCTTTCTTACTCTCATATAAAATATTTAGCTTTTATTAAATAGTTATCTGAATCTTACAATCAAAGTTTGTATAATAATACACAAGATTGGCTGTAGACCATTGTTAATCATTCAGAACACTGTGTAAAAATAACAAAAAACAAAAAGTGAATGAAAAGTGCATAAATATTTATTTTACGTGTTTGATGTGTGTGGCAGGGCGTGGTCTGCAGTGCCGCTGCAGGGGAGGTGGACCCACCTCAGCGGCATCTGCAATCACGCCTCTCAGGTGTAAAGTCTGTGCTCTCTCTGCTTTTTTTTTTTTTTTTTTTTTTTTTTGTGTATGTGTCGGGCTATGAGATGAAAAGCTACAGCCGGCTGTGTGGGTACAGCAACTATGTGTGAAAAGTGGTCCATAACGTAATGCTTCAAAGTGTGTTCATGCAAACATTGTCGGGTCTGCTTATGAACCTCTGCGCACAGCGTCTACAAATTGGGGCTGTACGAAGTCACCTCATCTTTACACAAAACTGTAAGCTGTCATCTGTGAGGCGTGAGCGGTGTTTGGTTTTACCATAGTTCATGGTGGAGAATGGCTGCTCCGGTGAGTTTTGCTCTCTGTAGCCGTTTGAATGGCAAACTATACTGATTAGCGGCGGCATAGGCACACTTAAAATTTCTTCAGAAATTTTCGCTTTCTAGTTGCATTTATAATTTCAGTATGATATTAAAATAGGTCTGTAGATCAGGTATTTTATACATTAAAAATGTCACAGCCCAATTTAAAATCTTATAATCTAATCTTTGTACAGGTGATCAGATGAAGATGTTTCCTTTTTGTTTTCATAGATTTATGTTTAATCTTATGCTGCTTTTCTAGCTGGGGCCACTTTAAAAATAATTAATTAAAGAGCTTTCCAATGTAGCAGGAGTTGCCCTAAACACTGTAATGTTTATTTTTACTATGATTCCTTCTTCGGCCTGTGTCATTATTAATAAAATCTTAACAATGTCCCAATCATACATTTATCTCCAGGTTACAGAGATGCCCAGTTGGGTTGGCTGCAGGTTCCAGAGGAGCGTAGCGAGCGGGATTTATCCCCCTCGGCGTCCCTCCCCAGACGCCACGCTCTGTTCCTCGTCATCTACGCCCCTCGTAGGGGGATCCTGGAGGTTTGGGCAATGCAACAGGGGCCTCGGGTCGGAGCTTTCACTGTAGGCAAACATTGCAGGTACACACCGTGAAGCTCCCACATTTTCTTACTGAAGAAGAATCTCATTTGATCCTGAAGTTGGAATATAACAAAATATATGCTTGTACGGTGTTGCAGGTTGCTGTATGCTGGTTACCGTCTGATGGGGGTGAACAGTGTGACCAGTCAGGGTTGGCAGCTCCACACACAGCAGGTGTGTCTGCTTGATCCAATCACAGGAGTTCTGAGGACCGTGAACATTCCCTTCCACCTGGCTCTCAGGTTTGTACGCAGACTAAAAGGACAGGCTGTCATGTAGGTGTTTAAAATGAATGCAGGTGCAGTGAAAAAATCAATTTTGCAGAGTCTTGCCCACTTTCTTAGGTCAGATTTTCCCCACCTTTAAAAACTCTTAAATCTGACACAAAGAGTCATGAATATTTGACATTAGGTTGGATCTGAAGAGCTGCAACTTCCTGGTTCTGTGAGGTTCAAAAAAATCAGTTCTTGTCATAGGATTCCCACAGGTTGAATGATCATTCTGTACGCTTCAGCTGTAAAGACGGACTTTCTGAACTGACCGCTGGTTTTGTTTTGGTACCCCAGAATATGTTGTGTGGCTATGTTTGCTATGTAAATGACTGGCTTTGGATACGTGCTAATTATTGTTAAGTAACATCCAGGTAAAATCTGTGAATTTTACTCACAGCAAAAACTCCTTTGACAGGTTATTGGTACACATAACCAAACGGTGAGAAATATGGGCGTGTGGTCCGACATGGTGCTCTCCTTCGAGTCTCGTGTAAAAGAGATAACAAAGACCGCCTTTGTCATTTGAGGAACATAGCAGAATCAGACAAGTTTTGTTAAGAAACACTGCAGGCGTTCTTGTCCATGCGTTTGTGTCTTCACGTATAGATTATTGTAATGCTCTTCTTTCTGGGCTACCAAAGAAAAGTTTTAGAGGTCTACAGCTGCAAAATGCAGCTGCTCGCATTTTAACATGATCTGGGAAATTTGAGCGCATTACCCCTGTACTAAGATCTCTTCATTGGCTACCTTGTCAGGTTCGAGCAGATTTTAAGGTCCTGCTGCTCACCTACAAGGCTTTAAACGGCACCTTCATACCTCTCCGACCTTTTACACCTTTATGTTCCATCCTGTGCTCTACGATCTCAGGACTCTGGCCTTCTAAAGGTTCCTAGAGCCAGAAAAAAAGACAATTGGAGAGCGTGCCTTTTCTTTCCCTGCCCCGTTTCTGTGGAACAACCTCCCTCAAGATATTAGGCAGGCATGCTCTGTGGAGGTTTATAAAGTTATTATTATTATTATTATTATTGTCAGATAATTGCCTTAAAAAAATCTCCAAAAGGCACAAACAAAAAACCTACTGCACGACGGCAGCAAAAGTCCCCTCTAACTCCATCTTTCTGTCTTTTTCACTTCAGTGATAAGAAGAGCGAGCGAGCCAAAGATATGCACCTGGTAAAGAAACTCACTACCCTACTAAGGAGCCGAGACATTGAGCTTGGTAAGTGCATGACGAGAGATGTCAGGTTTCATGTTCAAATATATTTCATGTGTTATACAGTATTATATTATTAATGACTCTGTGTTCCTTTAGATATATTGGAGAGTGAAGCCAGAAGCATCGTACTAGATATCAAACACCCTGCAGTTAAGAAGCAGGTACGACCAAAATCTGATGTGGTTATTGTTTTAAATGGCCCTGTTTTACTCTAATTACAGACTTCTCCTAAATCTAACCAACCTGCAACTGAAAACTAAATATAAATTGAAAAAGAGATTAAAATTAAAAGTCTGTTAAGTCTAAGAATGATGAAGCAACTTTTACTTTTCTTTCACATGGGACAGGAACCCAAGTAATTTATCTTTTCAAATACTTGAACAGCCCTGATTGGTCCAGCAGCTCAATCCTGGGCCCCTGTTCAAGTCTTCTTGGGCACACTGGCCCTATATGTAAATATCCTTTATTTTCCAGGTGATTTTAAATTGTGGTTGCAACCGAACTGAACACCACTGCTGCCATTATTCACTTAAAACTCTTTTTGTCAGTTGAATATGATGTCATATGAATTTCAGTGTCTCCATTTTCTTTCAGGCACTGGAGTCTCTTCTGTCAAATAAAAACACTCCTGTCTCTTGTCTTGTTAACATCACACGTGCCTTAGATGACACTTTGAAACGGCAAGGTAAAGAATACGTTTACTGATGAAAGAAATGTAATATGAAAGAAAAAAGTGTCAGGAACTTGTATCTCATAATCACCCTGAGCTTGTTTCTCCTTTTGTTTCTGCACTTCAGAGCCTGGGGAAGTGGATGCTGAGTTGCTTCAGCTCTGCTCATCACAGCTCAAACTACTGCAGCTCTACACAGACATCCAGCAACTGCATTCTGCCGCAGATGTCGAGGAAACTGCTGAAAATGTGAGAACACACACACAGAGATTTAAAGAAATTAAGAGCTTCTTTAGAGGTGGTGAGCTGAAACCTCGGTGCTATTCCAGTATTTCTTTCTTCCATCCTTGCAGGACTCCCTTGAAGGCATAGAGGAGGAATTGTCCCGTGTTGCACCGACCTTGCAGCGATATGCCCAGTTCACACCAAGACCCAGTGTTTCGTTTGCCCAGGATTCGCCTGACTCCCCCCTGTCTGCTCAGGCTTTTCTCTCCCAGTTGGAGTGCACAGAGGATGAGGAGGTTAAGGTGATCCGTAGGTCTGAAACTGAATGGAACCAGTTGGGTAAGGCAGGCAACATAAGTAGGCACATTAATGCTGTTACACTCAATCAAAACTCAGACTGAGTACTTTTCCTGTTTGTCATTTGCAGGAAACTTCTTGTTCTGGAGTTGTCTGTGTGGAAAAAGTCCACTCCATAAAGTTTGTTACACACTACAGCAGGCCGGCATCAGCCCACAGCAGCTTCTGGTAAGCGGGGGCGGGGGGGGGGGAGAATGGGTGAAAGGTGGGATCAGGATGTGACAGGATGTGTAGCTGCTGTTGAGAGAAATCTTACAAATCTTATACAGTGCATACAATTTTATATAGAATTGCATATCTTTTTAATTTTTTACTGTATGATACATACATAATACTGATATGAGGCTTTTTAAATCTTTGCCAGAGATGAACCACAACCCACTGGTGTGTAATTTATTCAGTAATGGTCACTTTATATTGTGATGTCAGTATTCAGTATTTACTGTTAATGAGTGAAAGAACGCAGACTTCATTATCTGCCTGCGTAAGTCTACCCAGCGTGTCTGGAGCCTGATATGTTCTCACATGAAATTAGGGTGTATAATATACTCCAAATAGGTCTTTGAACAAATATCAGTAATTAATTCAGTTCATACTTCCTGTTTCTGTCAGTCTTTGCTGTTGAGTGTGTGGTTGCATCGGGAGAAGGAGTTGCTACAGAAACCAGAGGAAAATGTTCGAAACCTCCACAGACTACTTGTCGCCCTCAGCGATATGAAAGGTACCTGTAAGGCTTGTCGTGTTTGTGTAGTTCGCGAGGCTAAATAATACAACTCTATATGTTAATGGTTGAAGGGCTAATTCATCTGATGTTTCTGATGTTAGATGTGCTGATGTTGGTTGGTGCTCTGGTGGTTTTCTTCAGTTGGACAACAAGAAATCGAAAGAAATGTGAACCTCAAGAAGTAACCGTCAGACTGGAAAAGAAGAATAAGTAGAATAAGAGTGGCCTCTTCTTTTTCTCTCCCTCCGTTTAGGTGCAGTCGAGGAGTCATGGGACACACAGTCAATCTCCCCCTGGTGGCAGCAAGTCCGCACTACATGTGTTCAGTCCCACAACACTGCCGCTGCCCTGCTGGCTGCACTGGTTGCTCACCGTGCTGCTAAAGCTAGCATCACAAGCCGAGCTGATAGCAAGGTAGAGAGGCGTCATGCATTTGAGGACTGTCTTAAGCAAAAAAATAGGAACATAACCCCCTTTAAAAATCAACCAACACTAATGTGTGTGTGTCAGTTTCAGTCAGAGTGGGAGGCAGTGTCACTGGAGTTGGAGCAGTGGGTGGTGTGTGTTCGCCAGCTGGAAGACGTGCTGGTGCTGCAGACTCTGCTGTTGGTGCCTCCTCCACCAGGAGCAACGGGGGGCGCTACAGTTCAGTGCTCTATTAAAACATTGTTGGAGGGAGGCACAGGTAGAGAAAAATAAGTTCAGGGAGACTTCAAGCTGTATGAGTTCATTTTTTACTTGTCATGTTTCTTTTCTTGGTTTTTCCTCACTTCATAAATGTATTCAAATGCACTGTATCGCTGTTCTCTCCTCAGTTACTCCTTGTTTTTATTGACTTCTTCTCTCCATGAATTCAGTGTCTTGATGATATTGACCATAGTTTTCCCCTGATGGCTGCATTCTTCTTTGGAGTGTGGGAATCTGGAACAACTGCCACAACCCATTCAAATACACTGCCTGGCCAAAGCCTAGTTAGTAATTTCAAATACATTCAACGTTTGCTTTTGTCTGTTTCAGGCGGTATTGCCGACAGCGTCTCTAAGTGGGTGTTTAGACAAGACATTTCCCCAGAGCGGCTCAAGGAAATCCTCCAGAAAAGGGGAAATAAAGAAGCAGATGACAATGTGGAGCAGAGAGACGAAGAAGAAAGACATGAGCAGGAGAAAAGCCAAGAGGACACAGACAGGACAGCAGGTGAGGACTGAGGCATTAACACACGTTCGGTATGTTAGTCTTTCTGGGCAATTTTGAGATATAGTTTAACTTGAAAATCCTAGAATAATGTGGCGTCAGCTGTGTTGTTGTTTGTGGTGATTTAAAAAAAATCAAATTCAAAAAGACAAAAAGTAAAATAATGGAAATCGATTACTTAGCCTATTTTTGGACCTCTGTATCAGTAATATATGTTTTTATGCAGATGACACTATGAACTTTCTTATTAAACGTAAGCTTGTTCTCAATGCTAGTCTGGTCACCTAAAAGCATCCAACCTATAGACCACAGTCAAACCAATGATCATCAAATTAAAACTGTCTATTGCTATAAATATTTTGGACTCTAGCTGGGCACATGAGTCTGCTAAAGCCCAAGAATATTGAAAGTAGAAATTGGACATTTGTATAGAAAGATCTCTCTACAGTTAATGTGCAGTGTGACAGTTCTCTTTGGCTAACAGAAGACAATAGCATTGTATGGTATTTATTCATAATGATCAAGGTTTGGTTAATGATCAAATAATCACAGTAAGCTGAAGACAGGCAAATTAGTCATATTTCCTGTTCTGCAGTACACATTGTTTCATGGAGCCTGAATCCAAATCAGCCTCTGTTTTCTTCCGTGTTTTTCAGAGTTGCTGTTAGCGGTATGCCAGCGGTTCCCACACTCTCTCTCACCTGATTTTCTCTTCGCCCACTGCTGCTGGGAGTATGTGGTGCAGTGGAACAAAGACCCAGAGGTGTGCAAATACACAAGCACGCACACAACGCGTTATCACAAAGTCACACGTCTCCACCCATAAGAAGGAAAAAGCTTTCCCAGATTTAGCATTAGCATACGTCTCTTCCAAGGTTGTCTCCTTGTGCTCTTCTACACCATTTCAAAACCTGCTGCTATGCTTAGATCACTCACAGCCAACACTGGTGAAAATGTAGCAGCAGCAGACAGACTTGAAGGGAAGATTAGCTAAATTTACTTGAGGTTTGGTGCAGCATTGTAAATCTTCTATCTGTGCGCAAACTAACACATACTGTATTTAATAGTAGAAAGTGCAAACTTTCAGATTTTCATAAAGACCTGAAGAGTTCTGCAGTCTGATCTCACACCTGCTTCTCTTCATAGGAGGGTCGATATCTCTGCTGGTCTGTGGAACATTTGAAGATGGTCTCCAGTCCTCATATTCAGCAAGGTGAGTACCACACTGGCTTTCGGTCTGTTTTATTGATCCAATAATACAATGCATGCTTTAGAAGACAAGACAGTACCTCCCCGGTAGTCAGCATGTCTTAACTCCTCACAGGTGTTTGTACAATGATGTGGAGCACATTCATTGCCAAGCGTCTCTCAGCAGCAACCTTTCTCATGGAGAAAGTAAGTTCTGGTCATAATGAGTCGAGTTGAGCTCTGTCACTGTGTCGGGACTTTGTACAGAATTAAATCTCTTATTTTATTGATTTATTTTGAAACAGGTGGGGAAAGCACCCAAAGATCGCTTGTGTCGACGGGTAAGAGTTACATTTCAGCACCAATTCTATTCAAAATGTTTATTTGCCGGTAAATATATTAGTCCATACAAATATTCAGATTTAAAGCATGTACTAAAGATCTGTGAATTTTTGTGCAGGATGTCGGGATGGGAGACAAAGCGATGACGTCCTTCCTGGGCTGCTGCGTCCAGCTGCTGAATATCCTCATGGAGGTGACTGGAGTGTTGGTTAGGAATCAGTGCCTTTTTTCTTTTATGAAGTTTTATGTAAGTAAAGGAGACAGCAGAGTGATAGCATGGAGAGTGGTTAGCATGGCAGTGAAACACTGAACGACAACAGTAGGAAGTTTATAGAAATGGGATTTTAGTCTAATATAATGGGAAAGCATTTCTAGTTGTTAGTTTTTTTTCCACCTGCTGCCTGATCAAAAGAGCTACTAATACCACCCACACTGCCCACACTGCACCAGAGACCTGATTTATTCTATGCATGTGTGAAAAGGACTTCTTCCTGTTCTTGCCATTCACATAAAACCTGCATGACTGCTGTACTCTTGCAGTAGTGAAGAACACTCTTGCTGAAAATATCAAATAAATTGCTTGAAAAGTAAGCATTAGGAATAAAATAAAATCATATCTTTGGTTTTTCTACAAGATCTTTTTTTCTTAATGAATATGTATAATAGTGTTTAATATAAATTGGAAAATGAATCCTCTCATTAGCTGTATTTTCCTTTTCCGTGCAGGCGGACTCGGCGGTGGAGGAGGTTTCTGCCCCAGAGTTGTCCATCGAGGAGGCGTGGTCTGGAGCCGAGGGCCCAGCTTCCATTGCTGAACTTGCCCTGGAGCAAAGAGGTGTTCACTACCCGCTGGTCCAGCACCACTGCCTGTTAGCATCCCTGCTACATGCTGCTATGACCTTCAGTGTCAAGGTCAAACCATTCAGCCTTTTTGATAGCAAGGTGAGGAGATCGACACTCTGCCAAAGTTTAGAACAAAAACGTAGACATGGAGGGACACTCACTGCTGCATTTGAATCCATCCGTCACCCACTGGAGGTTCTGAAGTCTCCGTAAAGCCACCTCCATGTTTCTTTTAGTTAGACGTTAGGGGAGTTGAAGAGACAGCAGACAGCTGACCACCACAGTGACCTGACAGTTCCAACGGCCTCATCCTTAATGATGCAAACGTTTAAGCATTAATACAATGTAAACCAGAGTTATATAAACAAATCACCTTTCTGTAAATCCAAATCCAGGCTGTACGGGTCGATTCATGTTTTGTAGCCAGTCTTAAGTTGCCATTAGGAAAAATGCAGTTGATGGTACTCCGGTGCTGGCAGATACAGATCACAAATGATACCAGCCGACATTTCTAATGTTTATCTATTTGTGTCACATGTGTGTTTGCAGGGTAAGAATGCTTTCTTCAGAGACCTGACGACCATCCAGCTGATGCCCAGCGGAGACATGGACCCAGGTTTGGTCTCTGTGCGACAGGAGGTAAGAGGTGGAACAAAATGCAGACAGTAATCGGACAATGATGTTCCACACCCATCGCTTGATCTCCTGCTGTTCCACTTTGTCCTCTGTTTCAGTTCCTCCTGCGGGTGCTGACCGGTTGGGTTCAGGCTATAGATGATCCCACTAGCTCCGCTCCACTTCCTTCAAGCGGACCCAAAGCCGAGTGGTGGCCCTCGCTGTGTTTAGAGCTTGGCTCTCTGCTGCAGGTCAACCCAGACATCCTGCGGCGGCATCTCGTCTGCGAGCTCTACAGCCAAGGACTGGATCTTCGGGCAGAAGAGGTTGGAAACTGTTTCCTTGTAGATCACGAAAACTTGCTTAAACTCACTTTAGGCACTAAGACTACTTGGTTTAGGTATTGGTTAGGTGTGGTTATCTGAAGACATTTGTAGCCACAAACCGTAGATCACGAAAACTTAAATCTTAAAGCAATTAATCTCCCCGTCCTCAGGTGATGTTAGAGGTGGAAGATAAGGATGTTTTGGGCTCCCAGTTGTTGGTGCTGACAGGTCAGAGGCTGAGCTACTCGCTTCTCCACAGCCAGAACCAGACGCAGGCTGCCATGGAGCTGCTGGCCCGCCTGCCCCCCACCCTCTGCACGTGGCTGAAGGCGATGGTGAGATCCCAACACTACAGCCTGCTCTTTTCCTAAAGGGTTATTTGCAAGTAGTGCTTGGAGAACTAGAGTGCATAGTTGAGTGTACATACAGGGTAAGAGTCTTTGAACTCTACATTTATGTGTTTTCAGAAACAAATAGGAACCTTTGGTGTCCCCAAAGAGCCAATGTGTTGTTTTTTTTTCTATTGCTCAACTGAATCTGGCACCGCAGTTTCTCCTTTTTGTTTCTTTAAAATGTAGTCATTGCTGAGTTCTGTTCACAGTGACAGATTCTCTGTTATAACATGAAATTGTTTAACTTTTGCTCAAGTTGGTACAGTCATGAGTGTCCAACATGAATAATTAGCCATTAAAATCACAATAGGTTAAATTTAAGGCGTATTAAAAAACTTTTTAATAGAATTTAAATGATCTCAAAAACGTTACACTTCAGTTCAGTTATATCCAGTTCCTGCTGGTTTGGTTTAGGGAGCAAGAACTGGTGGTTTGAGAGTGAGTCAGTTCACAATGACGCTAGAAGATTGGAGAAACCCAATGAGCAGACCGTGCCCTGTGAGCTGCTCTTTCTGAAATTGGTGCAATGATGTCAGTTTTGTCTGAATTTAGAATTAGATAAAAGCAGCACAAATTAAAATCCTGGGAGTGAGAATGGGCTGATTTATTATTACTTACAGATATAAAAACTGACTGAAATCATTGGTGAGACTGTAATAAATTAGAAAGGGGGGGAACTGGTCGCTGCAAGTGCTGCCCCTCAGCCAGGACGTGTAATGTAGTTTAAATAAATCATCTGGTCATTTTTAACTGGAAGTGTGGTTTATTTTGCAGGACCCACGTGAGCTGCGGTGTCCCCTGATCCCGCTGCCCCAGACCAGCCGGCTGGTCGGTCGTCTGATCGAGATACTGCCGGAGAACCACGCTCAGTACAGTCTGGCCCTCCACCTGCTGGAGGCCGTAGAGGTCCTCACCACGGAGGACTGAGGGGAAGATGCTGCAGATAGTTGGAATGTGAGAGACTGTCAGAGAGGAAGAGGATAAAGAACTTTCTCACCCCCGTTTGGAGGTTTTGTTGTTCTGCTCAGTAATCATAGGTGGTGTTAAACACGATGGATTCAGAGGCTTTTAATTGTTTTTTTTAATCCATCTTATTTCCCTGCATGTGACAACAAATGAGATTAAATATTTGTGTTAGTACTCACGTTAAAGTCAGACACCCTGTGTGCCGTGTCAGACGACAACTCTTCTTCACAGATCAGAAATGTATTAGCAAGAAAAATGGACCTGATTTTTTATTTATATATGCAGACTGAACTTTAATAGCTGTGCCTGTACACCAGCTGCTCCCATGCAGAATAAAGATGCTTCTTAAAGCTGGGAGAACATGAGTCTGAAGACCCGTTCTTTATTTTTTCATTTATAAGTCAGACAACTTTGAATTCTTTATGTTTACAAGGAACACAAGCTATTATACAAAGAAGTACCCACCAGCATCAGTTTGCTGTCACAGTGACTCTGTAGTGCATTCTTTTCCCATACAGTAAAAGGAGCAACTAAATCAAACACTCATTTCTCCTCTGGTTTGTAGAGCTGTTTAATTACCTGGATTTATCATCTGCCTCCCCCAGAATATGACAGATCTAAACAGGGAAATACATGTTTGAAAAAGAAAATATCCACAATCCTTATGATCAGGTATGCTCTTAATGCACCAACAAAAGAAGATTCCAGCTAGATAACATCAACATTTACAGCAACATTGCAAGCTTACAATTTAGAATAATTCAGTGCATTTTAGGACCTTTTAAAATCTCAAAAATATGGTGGCCAAGACGTTCATATCAGGAGCACCATCTACTAAATTCAAATTTTTTAAATGACAAAGTGCATTCAAGATTGTACAGCTTTGCTGACAGCAGAACTGTCAACATATCTGAGGCACATTTTATTTGGTGCTTTACACAAGGGAGGGAGAACTGAGGGCGCTACATCCAAATGCACTTCTGACAAATTAGCCTGTAGGTGCTGATAAAGTGATTGTTTTAAGGTGTAACTGGAGACTCAGGCAAACCACACAACCCAAACTTGTGTCTCTAACACAATTACGAGGTTTCATTAATAGACGAGACAACAAACATCTCTAAAGCTCCAAAACTTGCCAACTGATACCAAAAATTGTTTAGATTAGGGGAGAAAATGAGAAATAAACGCTACAAACCAGAGGTGACGAGTCTACATTTGCCTTTGGGGTCAAATGTGGCTGTAGCACATTTTTTTTTTTTAAAAGAACGCAGACACACGTAAGCTCTCTGAATGGAAACCCCACCTATAGACCATCTTTTTACATTTGTTAAAACACATTTCAGAGACCAGATGCTTTGTTGCCTTCCTGTGCTGAGCTGAGGCTTTGTTTTTCTTCCAATAAGCATCCTCTGAGAGAGAACTACAGCACGACAGCAGATGTTTCTAGTCCTTTTTACAGCCTCCGATGGGCGTGCAAAACCTGGTCTCTGGTCAGCCCTTCAAACCGAGCCAGAGGTCATCAGTGAGCCTGGGAGACGACGCTCTGGCAGCGCGGGCAGAGGCAATCCGCTGAGTTGGCGGTGTAGCGGCGACACCGTGGGCAACGGGCAGCAGAGGTGGGCGTCACTGCGATACTGTAGGCGCTCTCCTCGCGGATTACACCACCTGATAAAACACAGACAGATTCTGGTGTGAAACTTGAAGATTTGCAGGTCTGTGAATGTATAGAAATGCAAAAATCCTGTCAAAGCAGTTTGAATAAAAGTAATTTCAACACCAAAATCTTACTTTATGTGACAAAGTATAGATTACTATGGTTGCATACTACAAAAAAAGGTAAGGCATTGCTGTGACAGCTATCAGCTGCTGTTACTCTTATCTGGGAGTTTTAGGCTGAAGGTCCTCACCCTCCAGGTTGATGAGGAAGGTGCCATGGTTCAGCAGAGCCTCCGGATCCAGGTCTCGAGGCATCTTTGTGGCCAGGTTGACCCGAGCTGCCATCATCAGCTCAGCCAGCTGGGAGGTGGTGGAGGTGGGCTCCTCCTGGAGAGACTGGAAGTAAAGTGGATGATGGCAGGAGTATATATATATATATATTATATATATTAAAAACTTCAAGTACAAAGTAGTGCACAGTGTTTCACAAATCAAAAAATGCACGAGTGCTAATATGAGGCACCAGAAATACAAGTTTTTCAATTTCAGTGCACAACAGCAGCTGTCCCGGTAAAGGTAATGTCTGTAATTGTAATTAAGCAAAGTGACACGGTAGCTTGTAAAATCAGCCAGATATTAATTGATATTTAAATTGGATTTCAGTCCATTTATGACTTAAAAAAAAAAGCTGGATGGGTTTTGGTGATGATGGGCCAATCTTTGCTCTCCCATTCTAAGTTGTTTCGTGAGTACTTCAAACGTTTTTCCAAACTCTGCTCAGAATGAATCAAGATGAGTGAGAAACTCAGACAATTAATTTTCTCACTGTTATGCTTGAGACGGGTATATTGGGAAGCGTTTATCATGCTTAGAGTGATGCAACATCTTCCTATCAAATTCATTAATATTTCTCTTCTCTCTGCTTCAAGGTGAGAATATGAATGAGACGAGGAGAAACTAGCATCATCATAAATAATGTTTTGACGTTGGCAGACTCTCACACTAAGCTGTAATCAGACTAAAGCAACTAAATTAGCTGATTAACTAATTTATGATGTATATATTTATAAACTTAAATTTATGGATGCATTTATTTGTAACATTTTACAAAGTTACAGCGCGTGTGGATGTTCACCTGGGGGGGTCTTCTTCCTTTAAAACAAGTTTACTAGTCTAAATTTAATTGATTAAGAAATGAGTAATCATGGACGTCCCTTCACTCCGGCAGCCGGCTTCTTTCACAGCTTGCTGAGCTCAGCAGGTTGTTCACTAACACCTACTATCCTACACCAGAGGGCTAGTACTAGTGCAGTACACTACAACAGATGACCCAAATACAGCATCTCTAGGTCAGTTTAAAGTCTATATCTATTTCTTTGTTGTTAACAAAACCAACACAAAAACAAACCCATGGGAGTTTCTGTCACACAATCCTTCTGCACTGTCGCACACACTTCCGTTCAGTTTATATGAAGAGCCAGCTTACCTCCATGAGTTCGAACAGGAGACCTGGCTCGATGGCGACAGTGAGGTCGTACCTGGCGGCGTTTTTGCCAGGAATGGAAGACAGGAAGGAGTCCCTGATGGCACACGCTCCTTCCACAGCCTCCTCTAATCCTGGTCGCCGCCACACAGAGCTGCTTTTAATCCAGCCACTTTTAAATAATGTCTCCTCTTCTATTGAAACACAGAAAACATAGAAAGGCTGTGGTGGAGAATGCATGCGGCAGTAAAAGAGTAATCACAGAAAATCGAAAGACACGTACTGTCATGTCCCGGTGCGTGCAGGTACACCTCTTCAGCCATATGTGGCAAGATCGGAGCGATGGATCTCGTCACGCCATCAAGAATTTCCTCTAAAACCGTCTGGCAGGATCTTCGACCCAACGAGTCCTCTGCATCGCAGTACAGTCTGACCGACGGAGAGACAAAGACATGAACAAAGCTACTGGAGGCAAAGGAATCTTTAACATGTTCTGACATGTCACCTGTCCTTGATGATACTGAAGTAGAAGCTGGAGAGTTCTCTGGTTATGAAGGCCTGCAGCACACGGATGACCCTGCCAGCATCAAACTCACTGTAGGCGTCCGTAACCTGCGAACAAAGAGACGTCAGCAGGGGGCACAAATGTGCTCGTTTCATTAGTTGGATGGACTACACCTTAAACACACCTTGATGCTGTACTCGCGCAGCAGGTGTAGCATGTACTGGTCGATGTAGTGCATCTGTTTGGGATCCACAGCCTGCAGTCGTGGGTCGAAGCCCTGCAGGTTTCCGAGCAGGAATTTCAGAGTGTTCCTCAGCTGGAAGGCAAACAACAGCCATGAGAGGAGGTGCAGCAGGTGAGATGAACGTGGCGAGCAGATAAACTGCACCTTAAAGTACCTTACTGATACTGTCCCGGGCTGAGCTGAGCGCAGAGGGGCCAATCTGGACCTCAGAGAAGACGTTCGACTCTGCCACCCACCAGCGGAGCACGTCTGCCCCGTAGGCCGGCTCAGTGGGGCCCTGGCAAAGATGACAGGTTAGAAAGTTTCTACACAGAAATGCAAATTTATCTTCTCAGTTTCAGCTTCATTTAAAATCTTTTTTTGTGTGTTTTTTAAAGTGGCAAACAAGGAAATGGTAAAATCAAAGAATCACAATTGGAAATCTTTGATGCGTGAAGTCCTATATTTGCAGAGTGTAGCTGACACAACATGTAGATTGTAGTGAACAATTTATTTAACTTTATCTTAATCTTAAATCTAGAACAGGTTGAAACGTCTTCATCCGTTTTACCTTCCCTCCATTAATGACCACATCAGGATCCACAACGTTGCCCACCGACTTGGACATCTTCTCTCCTTTCTCACTGACTGCAAAGCCGTGGACCACAAGAGACCTGCAACAATATTCATTTTTCAGACACTTCTTTCCGTGTATCATTATCATCTGTGTGGCGAGTGGAAGGCACGCTCACTTGTAAGGTGCCTTGTTCCGGACAGCCACACTGGTGAGCAGCGATAACTGAAACCAGCCTCCAATCTGGTCCTTTCCCTCCACATAAACGTCAGCCCGAGAGTCCGACTCCGCTGCAAGAAAAAGCTGAGCTCTGAGCTAAACTGTATAAAATTTGAGTTCAGCATTTAATGATTTGCAAGCTATTTTAAGCTAACAACAATAACACATTCTTAATAAATCTTTAAAGCCTTTACAAAGTAATCTCCCATGGGTCAATGAGATGATTATGGAATTTTTTAATGACAAATACATTGTTATCTAGTATTTAGCTAGCAATTTCAACTCCTAGCAAAACTTAAGCTAATAACTTCAGACTTTATTGATAATTTTAACTACGCATTTTAAATGACTGAAGCATGTTTAGTTAACAATTTATTTGCTAATAATTTCATTTCTTTATCCCTACATTTACATAACAGCTTCTCACACTATTTCAACTGTTTATCCAGTTATGTAGCAAATGAACCTTTCAACACTCTCAGTGTCCTGAATGTTTTTGAAAGGGAGTCATAAAAGGCAGGGTGCTGAGATTCATGCTGTGCTAATCAGTTACAATCTTCCAACTGAACAACATGTTCATCAAAAGTCACAGGAGCTTGCAAAGAAAAGCGTCTGGACTTCTTTAAGTTGCTTGAAGACGTTTCACCTCTCATCCGAGAAGCTTCTTCAGTTCGAAGGTCAAATGGACAAGACTCAGCAGTCCATCTGCATCTAAAGGTCAAAGGTCACTCTTTCAAGGATGCCAATGTTCACATTTTGGACAGAGAGGACAGATGGTTTGAAAGAGGAGTGAAAGAAGCATCTATGTCCACTGTGAGCGACCATCTTTGAACAGAGCCGGTGGTTTACGACACCAACTCTCTGCCATCTATAATCCAGTTTTGAGATCCCTCCCCAGACGCCTTAACGCCCACTCACATCCTGGGCCGTCTGACCTCAGGAATTCGCATGATAAGGTGGGGCCAGGTTTCACAATGAACTCACCCGAAACTCTGGCTGATTGGGACCCACGCCCAGTTTCACACCTTGGCTCAGGCGATTAGAGGATCATCAGGGGGTCCTTTTGTCCCTCTGTGGGGGGTTACTCCCACTAGGTTTATATCTGGGACTCTCCACCATTTGACCTTAGAACTGAAGAAGCTTCTCGGATGAGAGGTGAAACGTCTTCAAGAAACTTAAAGAAGTCCAGACGCTTTTCTTTCCAAGCTCCTTAGACTACAATGACCTGGATGACTGAGAACCTTCACAGACATGTTCATCAAAAGACATCACTGAGTACTGGCAGTACTGAGGCACTGCGATGGAGTAGAAGGAAGAAATGGGTTGGCTGGTAAGTGATAACACATCTTTACCAAATATCCCAAAATATTTTAAAGGTAAAAAGAGGTAAAAAGTACAAGAGAAGATGGAAAGAGACAAAAAAGAAAATAAATGACTATAATACAAAGACTAGAGTGCCTGTCCCTGTAGCTGAACGATCGAACAACCTGTAACCAGAGATTTCTGGAGCCCAGCTGGGAGCCATCTGAGATGTGACTCAGGCTCAGAGTTTTCCTCCATTTCCTCTACAAATGACAACACAATCACACAGATGATGGAAAAACTCTCATACTTCAGCAAATAAGTGTCTATTTGAATCTCCTGGAGCAAAACAAAGCTACTGCGCCGTGTGGTAGTAGATCAAAAATACCTTCAAAATGCAGACAGTTCAAAGTGAGCAGGATCCAACTCTAATATTGGTTGAATTGCTATTAAAAAACATTAACTCCACTCACACCCCTCGGCAAATTTTGACCCAAAATGTGCTGAATAATAATCCCCCACCCCATTACGCCACCTGCAGCCTGAACCATTGACATGAGGCAGGATGGACCCCTGATTTCATCAAATTCTGATCCTATCCCAGATATTTGTGTTTAACAGGTATACCTAATAAAGTGTGTAATTTCTGCTATTTCAACTTTTAACCCAGTGTTTAGTGAACGATTTCACTTCTTTATCCAAACATACTGTTTCCATACTATTACCAGTTTTAACTTTTAGTCATACTTATTAACCGGTTTTCATTTTTTCCTACTTCTGACCCTGACAGTGAGCAGGAATTTCTTCCAGTTCTAAAAACAGATAAATAAATCCAATCACCTTGTCCGGTATCTGTGATGTGCTGACGTTTGCTAATCCAGGACTCCGACTAGCCCACTCTCACTAATGATGCTTTGCAAAGCAGCTTACCTGGCATGTGGGACTACATAAAGTAGCTTCAAGTAGCTTTGTCGCTAATAAAACTAATAACAGGAGGTTTGATTAGAGGCACTTGGAAACCTTCAGTCACAGGCGTGTTCTGCTGCTCTGAGACGATCATTTTCAATGTCCTCGGAGAGGTTTTTACAAAATTAACAAAATCCATTAATACTTTTACATGATCTGCATAACAGGACAAACTGAAGAAACTTCAAATGTACCTTCGAGCACTGCTGCCCACGACGCTCCACTGTCAAACCAAATGTCCAGAACGTCTTCTCCACGAACGTAATCACTCGCTGCACCTGCTTTACTCTGAGACAAATATATATATTCACAGAAAAAGTGATAAGTTTTACATTTACGAGAAAAACATCTCAAATATTCTCTTAGAGAAAAAAAAAAAATGTAAAAAACATTGCCAAGAGTAAAGCCATGTGCCCTTGACTCCCTATGATGCCTTTAAAATCATTAATGGATATGGTTTCAGTTTTTCCTTGTCCACAGCATGTAAGAAAATGCTTTTCCCAGACTTATCAAAGTCCAGCCACCATTTGAAGTGTAGCTGGTAACTTACCGGAGTAGAGACAGAAGGGTGTAGAGCTAGAGTGGAAATTTACCCAATATTGGTTTATAGATATAGATAAGAAGCATATGCACGAATGACACCATCATCAGCACAGAGGTGTATTTTTGCTTAGATGTCCTTGCAAATGTCATTAATAAAAACGGGTCCCAACACGGAGGCCTGTTAATCCAAGAAAAATCTGATTTACGGCCCCCTGTGTGGACACACACTGGGTTTGATGCACCAGTAGGTTTGCTCCTAAGCTTGTACACTGGTTTAGAAATAGAACCCAGAAGGGCTGTTACACTGTTGCACATTTTTCCTACAGTTGTTGTAGTTTTTACAAAATGCCGTTGCCTAAAAAGTGGGACGGCAAAGTTAAAAATGCTTGAGGATGGGAAGGGATGCCTCTGGCAATGACATCAATGATGGATGACAGTGAGGACCCTGTTATCAGTAATATCTGATTGTTAGCTGTTTCCACACATTAGTTTTCGCACCTTCTTGAGCACCTCAGGAGGCAGCAGAGTCTCAATGGGAAGCTCCCACCAACAGTCGCTGCCCTTTTCTTTGAAGAGCTGTGCGATGTGGGACACAGTGTATCTGTAAAGGTCAAAGAATCACAGATGTTTGCCAGTTTGTAAATACTGTTTAAAAATAAAAAAAAGAAAGAACAAAAAGAGAAATTTCAAGCATACAGTAAATATGTGCACGCAGCTGTTGGTGTGTGTGTTTTATTATGAATGCGTTTGTTGGCTTTACTTGTTGATGAGAGCCTCTCCACTTTCTTTATGGTAGAAGACGGGGATGGGGACGCCCCAGCTGCGCTGCCTGGAGATGCACCAGTATGTCCGTCTGTCCAGCATGGTGAGCAGGCTGCTCCTGGCCGACTCGGGCAAAACACGCACCTTCTGCAGGGCCTCCTGCAAAATCCCACGCACATACTTCTTTAGACAAAACTGGAAATGTGAAGCACTCTCGCTCACTGGAAGAAATGAAGTGTCAGGTACAGACGAAAAAACTAATCTGGTCCAAATGATCTGAATGTCTTTTACCTTTGCTTTGTCTTTGAGTGACTCTGTGTTGATGAACCACTGTTTGCTGGGTCTGATGACTACAGGTTGCTTTGTCCTCCAGTCATACGGGTAACTATGGACGCACTGCTCCTCCTTCAGCAGAGCATTGCACTGCTTCAGCATTGAAATCACTGAGTGAAGCAAGCATCAGATACATCCATCATCAAACAAGAAACAAACTCATTTTCAAAACATTTTTTTTTATCTTGATTAACAATATTATTAAAAAATTATTTCTTTTTAGCAGCCTGTAGAAACCCCACGTTCTTCCCTCTTTTCCATGTTTTTATACCTTTATCATTTCCTTCTGTCATTACAGAAAGCTTCTGTAGTTCAGGTCCAGCTAATTCATTGAATGTCCCATCTTCATCCACCATACATTCCTTTGGTAGAAGAATAATGTGCACAAATACATCAGGTTTTATCATATACTGTAGCCACATTATTCATCAAACATGGTCCACACTGTTAAATAATAATCTCCTTGCATGTATATTGGCTATACTGATTAATGAAAATCCCTTTTTGTATTTTATTTGCTTTTTACAGATTTCAGCCAACTCACAAAGCTTTCAAAAGTCAAAACCTAAGAAATTATGTCTGTGTGTGTACAAAAAGAATTATTAAAAACATAAATACATTTCCAATTGGATTTTTTATATATTTCTGTATTTTCACCTTAGTTATTTCCCCAGAAATATGTTTTTTTCTGTATTTCTTCCTACTTTTGGCTCATTGGGGCCTCCATATACCCACAAGTTTTTTCTTGACTGTTGGGATTTTTAGTTTTTACACACAGAACACACCACAGGCAGTTTAAACTGCGAGGCCACACTGTAGTCCTCCATCCCATGCGCCGGTGCCGTGTGAACCAATCCAGTTCCCTTCACCATGGTCACGTGATTAGCTGGCAGCAATGGCACTTGTTTGTCAGGAATCGTGGGATGTTTGCAGATCCCACCTTCAAGCAGGGAGCCTAGGAGAGGAAAAAGATGGAGAAACAACTCTGCTCGTCTTCTCAAACTTTGGGGCAGGGTCCACTGATGGGACGCAGAAGGAAAAATACAGAGAAGAATTTCATTTCCCCAAAATTCAACCTGGATTATTTTTGTTAAAAGCTCATTTCTACTGCAGGAAGTATCACGTCTGCACCTGGTAACGTGATGCTTCAGACACTGTGTGTTACCTGTGAAGACGCCTACAGTCTGCAGGTCTGTGCCCAGCAGTGCTGCTATGCTGGCCGTCCGCTCAGTTGCTACTAGAAACTTCTCAGAGTTGTCCGCTCTCTTCACCACAGAATACCTGCAAGCAAGACAGAAAACAACTCACTCAAAACCCCACCACGCTATCCACGTTACTGACATCATAATAATAGTGCCTGGGTTAAACAATGTTTGGTTTAAAACAAACAAACAAACAAACAAACAAATACACTCTATAGTTATGAAATGGAAACGCATCTCTTAGGTTTAGGTAATAAAGTCATGATGACATCTTATAAACTGAAACAAATCGTTTGCTTTTTTCATGACTGTCACATTTTGCAATGAGACCAAGCTGGACGAGTCTCCAGTGTGTGGTGCTGTTCCTTACTGGGCATTTGGCATGTAGCAGACAGCCTGGTTAGCAGGAATGGTCCAAGGCTGGGTGGTCCACACCAACACGGAGACACTTTCCATCCCTGCACAGACACACACAGTCAGGAGATTTCATACCAGGTGAAAAATGACTAAAAGCTTTATCCACATGTGTGCTTCACCTTCTTGTGAAGCGATCTTTGGTGGAAGCGTGACGAGGGGGAATGTGGCATAGACGGCTCTGCTCACATGCTCGGTGTTGTACTCCAGCTCCGCCTCTGCCAGAGCTGTTCTGTAAAAGTTGCAGCAATAGATTCAAGATTAGAAGAAATTATTACAAAGATGTAATAACTGCAATAAACTGCATTACCCGGATGAAGGAGACCAGAAGACAGGCTTGTAGTCCTGGTAAATGAGCCCCTGAAGAACAAAGAGGGACAACCACATTAGACCATACACTGGAAGCTAAAGATATCTCAGTGAGTCCCATTTTGATGTTTAAATTAAATAAACGAATTCAAAAATAAATAAATAAATAAAATGTTCTCTGACTGGGGTTTGGGGGTCTGTTAATCCAGCTGACACAAAGAAAGCCTGGTCATGCTGAACCTGCTTTGTAGGTACATCACTCTACTGTGACACTGCCTGATGCTTAGATCAGATCATCACCCACCTTACTGTGCATCTCTTGGAAGACTTTCAGCTGAGCAGCCTCGTAGGTGCCATCAAAAGTGTAGTAGCACTGATCCCAATCAGCCATCACCCCCCAGCGCTGGAATGCAGCTTTCTGGCGGGCTATTGCTCCCTCTGCAAACTCCCGCGCTGGATGAGACAAACCAAACAGCAGCTGCATAAAATTTGAATAAAAGTCACCAGAAAAAGCCCTCTTTCTACTTCCTCCTTCTTCTTCTCACCTTTCTGTCTGATCTGCAGAGGACTAAGGCCGCTCGTCCCCAGGTCTCCCAGAGCCTTCAGCTCAATGGGGAGGCCGTGGCAGTCCCACCCTGGGATGTAGTGCACCTGCCGCCCTCTTAGCATCTCAAAACGGTTACGGATGTCCTTCAGGATCTGAATGGAATAATAATTGAGAAGCTAGTAAATATTTACAAATCATGAGGGCAGGAATAAATACGCCGTTGTTCGCATCCAAAAGTTCCGTCTTATTTGTTACTTTCACTATAGGAGGAAGAGTAGGTGAAATATACTACCGGTACTTCCATGTTACTCTAACCTTCTCAGTCTCAAATTCCTTTGGAAGGTATTTCCTTTTAACTGGGCTCAGACAGAGTTCCTTTAACAGAATAAAGTTGATGTCTTTTGTTGTAAACCAATTATCAAAAAGGATTCTTACTATACAGAGACATCCAGGAGAAACCTTGGAGTACAAAATGTTATCTTTAACAGTTGATGTTTAAAGGACTAGTATAACTTTTATAATGAACAGTGACCCAATTTTTGGATTTAAAAAGGCTAAAGGTGGGTCAGGGTTGGTTGGCAGATGGTGTTAGCCCTGCAACAGGTAGGTGATCTGTCCAGGGTGTGACAGCTGGGGTAGGCCCCAGCTCAACTACAATGCTGAATTGGATAAGTGAAAGAAAATGAATGGATGGATGTGACCTTATGTACAAAGATGCTTTTGTTTTCCTCGTAAAATGCACTCATTATTATACACGTGTTTTGTGGTATAACATTATATTTGCAAACCAATTTTCATTGGAGGAGGACTTGATGATAGAAAGCTGAAAGGTTTCACTTTTACCTTATTGAGAGCGTGTCCAACATGAGGGTCTCCATTAGCATACGGAGGTCCATCATGAAGGCAGAACTTATTCTTGGCCTTCCTCTCCCGCTGCCATGAGTACAAATCTGCAAAACCACACTCCTGCAAAAAACAAAAATTAATATCTATTAAATCTTGAGTGAGCTTTTCCAATATGTATGAAGGCATGATATAAGTATTTTATCACGTGTGACCAGGCTTAGTAATCCCATTCCTGTAACTTTTACTCGTGTGTTAATTTATAATTTTCTCAAGTCAAAATTGTTTTATTTTCTTCTTTTACTTCCTTTGTAAAATTTCTTATACTGTCTTGTGCTAATCACGTTACAGTAATCCCTTTAATATTTCATGAATAGCACTTTAAACTGCCTTGTCGTTGCAATGATCTGCATGTTTCAGCTCAAAATTGAAATCAGGACTAGTTAAAAGTAACAATGATATAGCTGTCAGCCTGAACAGTCATGCCGAATTAAAGACTAAATGCTAAACAAAAGTATAAACTATTCGTCTGTTGTAGTTTATCGAAACCACTTAGTAAGCGACATAAAACAAATAGAATTTAACAATTTTTGAATGAGATTTCGTTAGCCTGCTGTACCTGTTGTATTTGGAGTTCTCGGTCCAGAAGCTTCTGTCCGGTCAGTTTCATCGGGAACTCGGTCTTGGGCAAAAGCACTGAATCCCGGTACAGTGCGTTACCGGAGCCGTTCTCTGCGGGCTGACCATTAACTTCACCCGAACCGGTACCGTGACAGCGGCGGCTGGAGGTGCAAGACCGAGCGCCGTGCAGGAGGAGACCGCCTCCCCGCTGTGACCTCCGTGCCCATCGCACTAGCGTCTGGCTCCCCGCCGAACTCCGGCACAGCAGCCGCAGCATGGACAGACGAATAGCTCTGCGGCCGAGCTGCTAACTCGCAAAAACAGACAGCTTTGTTGTTTCTGCGTGAAGTTTCCGTGTTGTTTTAGTCCGCCCTTCTGTATTAGCGTGCTCTGTTTCCTTCGGAAGAAATACAGGAGAGGACAGCTACGGAAACCCAGCGGGGTCATGGGTGAAGCTTTCGCATTTGTGACAGCGAGATGCCGCCGTGGGCGCTGTTTATTTTGAACCATGACAGCAGAAAGAAAGACATTGCTATAAATTATTACGCGTAAATTACTTTTCATGTATATAGAATATGGAGTGGTGCTCATCACTTATGCCTCACTGGGGTTCAAATCTTGATATTTAGGCCCCTTAAAGACCTTATAGTAACTTTTTACTCCAACAAAGCACTTTGCTCTCAGACTGCTGGTTTACTTGTGGTTCATAGCATATTTAGACGTAGAATGGGAGGCAGAGGCAGAGATCATGGGGGACTCCCATGATCCATTGAGTGTTTCCACAGCAGTCTTTGTGTTTTCCTTCCCACTGTCACAAAAGTGCTTGTTTATAGGGGTAATCTGATTGTTGTTTTTTCTTTGTTTGTTTTTTCGTATTTTGTAGGGTACTTACATTAAAGCTTGAGGCAACTGTTGGTGTGATTTAGTGCTATATAAATTGAATTGAATTGGATTGAATTGAATTCAGTCTGGGGCTTTTCTGTGTTGAGTTTGCATGTTCTCCCCATGTCTGGTTCTCTTGTGGTAATCCAGCTTCCTCCCACAGTGCAAAGACATATAGTTAAAGGGGTTAGGTTCATTGGTGATTCTAAGATTGATTATAGGTGTAAATGTCAATGGTCGTCTGTTTCTCTGGGCGAGAAACAGACGACCAGAAGTTAGTCATTGTGAAAAACTGGCGACCCGTCCGGAGTGTACTCTGTCTCTCGTCCTATGACAGCTGGAATAGGCTCCGGATAGATCTATCTGTTTATAGATAGATAGATGTAATTATAATTTGTGTGTCGTATTCACCTTTTCCAGTTGAGTTTAGTACTATGATTAAAAAATAGTCTGTTTTCTGTTACATAAAATGTCTTTTTTAGAGGGTGGCCTCTCAGCAAATCCACTGCTGAACCAAGGCGTTTTAACTCCTCTTTCAAAAGCTACACTTCCTTTACGCCAGCTTTCTATTGATTGACTCCCCCTTGCAAACAGAATGTTTGAACATCAGGCTAGATGACTGGGATGACTATTTTAGTGCTGTTTCCTCTCACAGGAGCTTTGATTATTGCAGTATTATATATTTATGTACATGAGAGAAAACAAGGAAACACAACAAAAGTCCCCCTTTAAAAGGAACCAAGCAGAAACTGACCTTTACAATGTACCTTGTGTGCGCTTGTGTGACATGATGAGTGAAGTGTTTTTCATGCAAGAATACAAAAGTTCTCAGACTTGCGGTCCTCGGATTTGCTCATTCAAAAATTCAAGTAGAATTTGGGAAAACTTTACCTACAAACCTAAAGAACCTAAAGTAATTATGAAACTGGGAATCTCTTCAAAATAAATTATAATAAACATACATGACCATAATGACTCCAGAAACAGGAAAGTTACTTTTTGTCAGAATTACGATTCAGCCTCAGTGACAGTCTGCATACTGTATTACTCCCTGATGTTACTGTCAGGGCCTTAGAAACTTGTTTTCATCAAACTGGCTTCTTTTTTTGCTTATGTTTCACAGTGAGACTATAACCTGGCAGGACTCAATGTATCATCAACAGCTTGACTGGCAAATGAACTGAATGTGCAAAACACAGAGTGTTGCCTGTTGCCTTTTCTAAAGCGTGCCTTAGCTACAGCACATAGAAGAGATTTAAACAGCTCCGAAGTACAAAGCATTTATGTTGGAGCTCTGCACGACCTGCTGGTGCCAACTGGCTGTGATTTCTTGGGCCACATGAGGTTTGTTCTACCAGATTAAATTCAATAAGTGATACAATTATGACACATAACTTAAAGATTCAGAATGAGAAGGAAAAACTTCCTTTTACTGCAGTACAAGCAAGTTTTTCTTTCTCATTCTGAATCTCCACGGGTGCTGAACACACTGAACCTTTTAATAATCTGGTTAATAATTGGCTCAAATAATAATCTTGTGTTTATGTTTCATCTTTACACAATGTAATCCCCACATATGAAATGGTATAACCTCTAAATAATGTGTGAGGGATAAATTAGAGTCTGGAAGTGAGACAAAAAAAATTGGTTCTTGTCATTCATCTTCAAACGGAATTTAATTTGACCTGCAAAGATAGAAATGGGGAGCCTGGAGAGCCTTGTTTTAATCACTCTATTGATAAAGCTTTACTGAGCTATTTCATCTAACGCTCTCCACTCAAAGAGAGAACACTGTAAAATCACGATCAATGCATCAAAGACCACATAGAAAACAGGGAATAGTGCAGTATTAGTATGGCAGCTATATCTCTAATTTATTAAATATGCATTAAGTAACTTTGCTATTCATTTGTTTTTATTTCTTATCCGGTTTACTATAACGCAAAATGCATAATTCGTAGCTAAGTAAAAGTAAATAACATTTGTTGCAGAATGATACATAAAGGCAGGTGTTTTGGCGTGGTTGATGACGTCACTGGGAGGTATAAAAAAAGCAAAGGCTTGGTCTCCTGTTCCATTCACGTTTTCTCTACCAAGAAGAACAGAATCCCATCCATCATGAAGAAACTGTGCGTCGCAGTCGTCGGAGTTTTGCTGCTGGCTTTCCATCTCACATCACAGGTCAGTTTGATCCGTGCCTCCTTTTTTTGTTTTGTTTCTTCATACTTTCACCAACCTCATCAACTGTGGCCAACGGAATTTGTTTACGCATGAAACGCTGTAATGGCGCAGATGAGCTAAATGTTCAATTAGGGATCGAGGTTAAAACGTTATGCTTGGAGTGCATCTACGACCTCGTAATTTTAGGGGAAAAGTCATGAATATAAAAATCAGTTTGTCCCCTGCAGAACAGACGGCGGCAATAAGGATACAATGGCAAACTTCTAGAAGTTTCGGGCTAGGTCTTGAACAGAGGCTTTAAAGCGCTTATCATTTTTTTTCCAAATCAAAATGGAAACGAAATGACTGAATTTTGATTAACTTTCTCCCTCGCACGTTAAATCCTAGTTTAAAAATGAAATCACCCGGACTGAATCATCTTAATTAAATACAAATGTGTTTCAGGTGGCCCTGGCGAATAACGCCACGAATCCGGACAACACAAACATCACCACCCCGAGCTCCACGGGGGCTTGTTGTGGGGCTACCGCCGCCTTCATGGTGCTGCTCCCCCCGCTGGCTCTGACCGCTCTTCTCCTCCACCGGTCCTGATTGAGTGGACTGACCGCGCTGGACACAAAAGCCAGCACAGGTTACACTGTGGATCCAGTGCTGGCTTAGTCTAATTACACTAATCTCTCAATCCACCCACCCACCCACCCAAAAACAGCCAAAAACGCGTTTTGGAATTACATTTCAAGTGCTGGGTGGGAAAACTTGTCTTAAAAGGCGACGCTCACTTTCAAGCATTCTGCTCTTTCTCTCCTCTGTACTGGCTCTGCAAGGACTCTGAAAACTTTGGCACCACACCGGCCCTTTTACTCCTGCGTGCAGTGGGAGAACACCTCAGACTCGTGTAGTGACCGTCTTTGATTCTGGTTTCATTCGCCTGAACGTGATTTGTAAATGAGCTAAATTGTGACCACTGTACTTTCAGGGTGTGACTTGAACTGTTTATTTTTATGTAGATTAAATAAAGCTTTAAATTGTGAGACCACATGACTGACCATCTCGTTCCTGCTTTGAGTGTTTAAAGTTTTCAGGGTAGACTGTAGAGCCATCAAATTAACACTGAATAAAGCTGGCGAGGCTGAGAATGAAGAGAATCAGATCAAGGGTCCACAACTGATGCAGCTCTGCTTCAAACTCCAAGGCTCTTACTTGGTTTTGGATGAAGGGGAAAGAATACGCTGAAGGGGTGTGGCCTAATTCTCAACTGGCTTTAGCTGCGAGTTTATTTCGGTTTGGTTAAAGCACAAATTACATCTGGAGTGTGTGGGGTACTGCCATTTCAGAAGTGGTTTTCTTCATCCACCATAATCTGGCAACAGTATCTCACAAAGCAAGACGTTGGTGGCATCTTAATAACTGACCAAGAGCAAGTAAATAAATGAAGGGCTGCCGAGGCCTTCCTCCACCTATTGCAGGGGCTTAGCCATAAAGGAGCCGCCTGCTTATCTGTGAAGGTCGGTGGCTGGATGGAATTCACCTGAGACACCCCCCCCCCCCGATTTGTGTGGGAATTTCCCCCTTTGATCACGAGACAAAGGCCGCATTGTCCAGCTCATTCTCTGCTAAACTCAGATCAGGACCTACTTCAGGTGCTGCAGCTTCAACTGCATAAGCATTTTTCCTTGATCTTCACATTTTCTCATCTTCCTGCTTGATAATCCGAAACCCAAAGAGGCCACATTCACCACTGAGGTATGACCCCTTAAGTCTCTCATCCTCCCGTTTCTTACCATCTGGAACAAAAGCAGAAACCTGAGTTCAGGTAAAGTGTTTGGTCACTTGTGGGAAAGGTGGGTGAGGGTACATGAAAGAAGGGAGAGGGGGGAAAGGTGAAGGACAAGTTTCAGAGTTGAGCCACTTCTCCTGTTCCCAGGCTCTTTCTGAGCAGCAATGTGCACTCAAAACTTGAATGATGAAACAAATGGAAACCTTTGAGGCTGAAAAATGACAAAAACGCGTCAGGACTCAAAGTACTGCTGTTCCTTCAACAACCGACTCCAAATGTGAGTCTTTTCCCATAAACCCCCATGTTTAAATGTCCAATTTTAGAGCAGAATTAAACATGCTTACAGCCTGGAACAAAAACAAGGTTTTGGTCTTTGGCTTGTTATATATGATGTTAACATTAATTTGTAACGTATCTTTAAGCATCTTTTGTTTAACTCTGTGTGTTGAATACCAATTGTTGGTAAGGTTTGGAAAAGAGTTACCATCAGGCTGACAAAGAAAAGCAGGAAGTGAAACAGTGCAGATGATATCATCAGTGTGATGGCTGCTCTCTGAAGCATGGATTTACTGTTAAAAGTAAGTGAAATTGATACATGTAGGGCTGTAAGTACTTGGACATTGACTCGATTTTTGTCATTTTTCCCATTTATACCTCCACATTGGATTTAAAATCATGCAATAGGTGATTGAGTAACTGAAAAGATCGGATCAGATCAGCAGTTATTGTCTCGCTTGGGAGAAATTTATCTTGGACAAAGAGGGGAAACACGTCATATAAGATAGCACACATACATTCACAGTTTCACCAAAAGCCCGCTCTACTGGTTGGATGTCAGGTTTCTGACTTGGCCATTGAAGAATATCCCATTTCTTTGTACCGAGAAACTCTTGGGTTGCTTTTGCAGCAGGATTTGGGTCATTATCCTTTTTCCCCACGAAGCACTATGAGATAGGTTTTGCACAAAACTTTTTTAATTTTGTGCAACACATTTTAAAAACTGGAATGTTAATGTAATTATGTTAAAAAAATACACATACTCTGTTCTGGGTGGACTCTGTGATTACTTTTCTTTTACATGCTGTGAGAAGTGACCAGCCTGATGAGTGAAAGTCTTCCTTGTGGAAGTAGGTTTTCCAACCATCTTTTAAACAAGGCATTTCACACCATGATGCAACTGCATTCTGGCAGAGAAAAGCCCCTCAAGCTGCGCCTTAAAAGTGGCAACAGATATGAGAGCTAGAGCCCAGGAACAGAAGGGCTTCACCCACAGTTTGAGCAACCACACAGCCGGCCCAGCTCTTCACCTGAAAAAGAAACCAGCAGAGGGATAATGGTATGATTTGCTATGCAGTTAATTGCACTAATCCAAAACCAAGAAGCTTTTTTTGCTAAATAAAATTCTAGTATTTTATTTGGATGTTACATAGCAATAATTCAGTATAAGAATACTTTATTAATCCCCGAGGAAATTATGTAGTGGTTGTGGTGCTTGTGTGATGCACCCATATTGTGTAAAAATGCAGTTTACTTAAAAAATAGATAGTGCTAGTTGATAACTTAGATTTCCACTCATTATACTAAATGTGGTCACGTCTCTCTTAATAAAGAAAGAAATAATCGTGGCAGCAGCCCAGCAAATTGAGACTTCAAAATGTGAGTCCACAAAACAATTGATGGCCCAGTGGCTAAATCAATGTTTTATATACAGTCTGTTGGTGACTCACCAAGCCACCTTACAATATTGTATTTCTGAATTTGATATTGACCTATAAAAATGTCCCCTCACTACAAATATTAACGAGAAAATAACATACTACACGAAAACCGTAGCCATACAACCTTAAACCACCATTTAACAGCGGTGTGCGATATTTACAGACAGGCAAGCAAGTGCTTCCTCCTCTCACAACCAAATAAGTAAATAAATAATAAAATGAAATAAACTGTTCCTTATATTCTCCAGTCTTTAAAAAGAAAAATTGGTTAGATATTTCCTATATTAGTAGACAATGCCGAGTGGTGGATAATTTTTTTAGAACCACTGCTTTAGCAATAAAACACTATGCAAACACTAGGCCATATGTAAGAATAAGATACCACCCTTTCAACTCATTCATAATAGTGACTGCCACATCTTATTGGACTATTGAACTTCACACGTAATGGGCATGAGACTTTAAAAAAAGATTTCTGTCGTGCTTTAGAAGGTTAAAATATGTTTTTATGCATAATTAGTGACATTTGGTAAAGAACAGAAGAGGTACACATATGAAGCGATATTTATTCTTCCTCTGAGCCCCCAGCAGCATTATAAACACCCTCTAGTGTCTGGATGTGGAATACTGCTGTATAATAACCAAAATTTATGATAGTTAAAAAATTGTTTTTTTGAAAAAAGTCAACTTTGGTTTAATATTTAACTTAATTAATTCGATTATTCTCATTCTAATCTTACGGATAAAACTAGAAACAAAAGTACAGCTCCATTCAGTATTTTCCAATGACACCACAAAAATGGTTTGCCTTTACCATTTGACTCAGGTAAGGTTTCTGTTAAAAAACAACTAATGGTGTCATCGTGCCCTCTAGTGGTGGCGAGCTTTATAAAACAAAACAAAACAAAATACAGCATGCCTTTTAATATCGCTTTCACACGATGCAAGAGATTACCCTGCAGTATACCCACAATACAAACTTTAGGGGTACCTGTTTGTATATTTTTTTAATAACCCTAACCCTATTTCCTAATTTATTCCTACAGTTGGCGAAGATGAACTGATTAAAGATCTTATTTTAAGTCTATTGTTTTCATTATTTGTGTTGTTATTCACATTTTCATTTTAGGATACATGAACCTCATCTAAACAATCTGACAGGTCAAATGTATCATTAAGAGTGTAAAACATTAGCAGAAATGAAAACTTGAAGTTCCAGTTTATAGTATCATTTAAAGTTTAATATTGATCTCCACTATCCCATGTCCAGTTCTGCCTCATTAAAGGATGTAGAAACTTATCTTATACTGTGATTACACATATTTTTGAAGTCTAATCATCATAATAATAAATGTGATATATAAGGTGCAAAGAAAGAGGTCCTGTTTGTGACTCTCCTGTGAATGTACAAAATCCTACCACATGATAACAACACTAACCAACACAGTCACGTGTTCTCAGTTTGCTCAAAGTTAAGTCTCGCCAGAAGAAACTGAAGAAATTATTAAATTAGTCTTAGCCCCGCACTTAAATGAGATTGAAATGATTATAATATTTATTTTCTATTTCCCATTATCTGACGTGCTGTGATGCAGGGGTGATTCTAGGATCAGAGATTTTGGGGGTGCTGAGCACCCAGAGAACTGCTCAGCCAGGCAAGATAAACTTTACTCGTCACAATGAGACTTCTTCCCTGTCTCTGTCAGTCCCTGCATCCTTAAATGTCTCCAGTTGTCCCAAGTTCCCTCTGACTGTCTCCTTGGTGCATTTAAACCCCTGTTCCTCCCTGTCCTCATCGTCTGTTGTCTTCATCTCCGTTATCAGTCATCATAATTTTACCATCTCTATGCAAGTCTGCAAATTTCTTTATTAAATCATAAGATTCTTAAATTCATCAAGTCTCTCTGTGCCTGGGTCCTCGTCACAAAACATGACATCACTGTTTTGTACATTTTAACACAATTTAATCCCCACATTTGCAAAACACTTTTTTAAAAGTCTGTGACAAAACCATCAAATCAGATAAAGGTTATTTAAATGCTGCAAAAGAAGAATGGATTGGAATTTAAAAAAAAAAAAAAAAAAAAAAACACACACACACACACATCCTAACCTTAATTACTTTACTGGGGGAAAATGATGAATGATGATTATGGTGAGTAAGAAGTAAACTGAGTGCATTTTTTGGACAGAGATTCACTTTTAATGTGTATGTATAATACAATACAGATATATAAAAATACACTCCAAAAATAGAGTCATTGAAATGTACAAAATATTGATAAAAAAATATATATATAAAATGGAGGCAACTTTGCCTATGGTACAATGTATGAAAATATCTTTACTGCAGATACTACTATGGCTCTGCAGATTTATTTCTTTTATTTTAACCTATGTTGCCTCACCTTGAAGTTGGCAAATCTGTCTATCACTTTTTGGTGGTCAACTCTCTCAAGCAGTTTAGCAGTTCATTTTGCCTGTCACTATTCCCTGTCTGTTTTCCTACCTGGTTCTTCCTGACCTTGCCCTTTCTCCTCACGTTCCCCTCTTTCCTCTCTCCCTCTTTGGACTGACAATCATACACAAATAGATTGTATTCAATTAGATGAAAAAATGACATTAATATGAAAAAAAAAATACTATTAAGATCACTAATAAAAAAAAAATCCTCTCTCAGTGTACTCTCAACCAAAAGGCAACCAAACCATATGTACATCTAATAAAAGATATAAATATTGAAACACTGATCCAACATTATCCTTTATTGACGGATCATTTGTTCTTACACTTTTACCTGAATGTGGCTCCTGGGTTTAATGTCGGCACATATGACAAAATAACCAGCTTCTCTCATTCCATTTAAAACAGGACAGTGGTAACAACTTTAGGCTACGGACAATTTTAAGTTTTAGATTTTAAATATACATTTCAATGGGAGCAACAGGACGGTCAAATGTCGCTGATTTTACTACAGAGCAGGACTGATTGTAGGGTAGAAAACATCGTGGAAAACACGTTTCCAACACTGCAGGTTACCTGGGTGAATCAGCTAAAAAGAAACATGTTCTGACTCCTACCTAACTATATAAAGAGTAACTGAAGGTTAAATGTAGCTAATATGTCCTGTTTTAAGCCAGGCACTTACACCTCTGCTCCGCTGTGTCTCAGCCACCATGCTCTGGCAGCAAGAGCGCTAGAGCCAGAGTAGGGGAGAGTAGTGATGGGTCGTTCGCGAACGAAATGGCTCTTAGAGCCGAATCTTTGACGTGGACGATGCGAGCCGGCTCCTTATCGCGAGCCGTCACGTGGGTTTGTTTTTCTTTCTCTGAGCCTCTCTCTCGCACTTTTTTTCTGCTTCACTCTGCACGCGAGCCTTGTGCTTTACGCTGGGCAGAGGGGGGAGGGGCGGTAGTTACACTCAGTAGCACAGGAACAGAGCCAGAGAGAGAGAAAGAGAGGCAGGGACAACAACATTAGAAAGGTATAGTAATCATCCACAACTATTTTCGGTTGCAGATGATAAAGGATTCAGAAAGTTTATTCATGCAGGTCCATATGACAGAGAATGTGCATCTTCTGTTTGTTTTCATATTATAATTTATATTTAATTGTGTTGTGGTTTGCAGTGTTTTGTGTTCTTTTCACTTTATATTTGTAAAAGGAAAAAGCTGAAAATTTAAATAGTTAAAAGTTGAAATGTGAATAGTTGATTTTTGTATTATATGATTTATTTATTACATTTTATATGGAGTGAATAAATAAAAGTATATTTACGGTGGCCCCAAGAGACAAAGCACATACAAACTTCAAATCACGTATGAACTCTGAAGCATGTACAAACTCCAAAACACGTAAAAACATGTACAAACTCCAAAACACGTAAAAACTCCAAAACACGTAAAAACACGTACAAACTCCGAAGCACGTAAAAACTCAGAAGCACATAAAAACTCAAAACACGTACAAAAGACAACAGAAGTGCTCCAGGATGCTGGGCGCAGTGTTGAGCTTTTGTTATCTTGTGGCTACACAAGCCAGCAAGTACCAACGACCGGATTTGGTGTGTGGTAGTAACAGGTAAATGAACTTTTTTTTAAATTATTTGAATATATATGAGTGCCTGTGTATAAATACACAAACAATACACACATGCTTTCAATTGTGTAATTTAAGTGATCTAGTAGCTCTGCTTTGGAAGTTCAGTTCATGCTAGAAATGTGTTTTGGAGTTTGTACGTGTTTTGTCTCTAGGGGCCACCGCATATATTTATATATAAACATTAGGGGTGCAACAATACACAAAATTCACGGTTCGGTTCGGTTCGATACTTTGGTGTCACGGTTCGATATTTTTTCGATACAAAAAAATGTTCATGCATTTTTAATTTGTCATTTATTAAAATTATAAATATATATTTTAACTCAAAAGTACAGTTTTTGAATTTAACCCTAACCCTTGTGCGTGTTTTTTATTTTGACAGCGAATGCGCACCTGCGGACCACTTATGTGCAGCCCTGGTTATTTAGCTCATCATATTGCAGCCACAGAAATTCTTTTGTCCATGAAACCATAAAGCTGCACTTTCTTTTTGCCTTATAGTCTGATTTGTCATAACTTCTCCGTTTTGTGGTAATCTTTTCTTTGGCTGTCACTTCTTCACCCTGACCTGTCTTATTTGGCTCAGCAGAACTGAAATGCTTTTAAACACTCACTCACATAAGCTCAGCGATTCTCTGCACGATCAACCTCTCACATGTTTAAGCTTGCTGCGGGAGATTTCACTTGTCATGTTTGCATAGTAAGCTAACGATTAATAAGACGATGTCAGAGGAATTGGTGCACAAATTATCATCACTCACAGATCAGTGCTGTCGCTCTCTATACACAGTTCGCACGATTGCAAAGTGAAAGCAAAAAAACGAGCGCAAATTCAAACGCGACTTCAATATGTCACATATTGACAGTGGTTCACCGATGCCAATGACATAATTACCCAGCTACATTTCCGAAAGAATGCAAAAGCATTGACATATATTTTTCCTACAATAGCCCGACAGGCAGGGAAGAGATAGATTTTGGTAGCCCGACTGAAAAAAATCGCTAGCTCCGGGACGTCGGGCTAGCGATATTGCAAGCCCTGTATCTGATTGAGGAATCACTCATCTTTGGAAAAGAGAGTTTATTACAGAGAAATGTCTCTTTCCAAAATAAAAGCTATACTATCCGCTTCTTCTGGGCTATATTCTCAGCAGCATAAGGAGAATCATGTGCTAACAGCTGTCTAAATGACTCGGCTAAAGTTAGTAGCATGCTTGCTTTTTTTTGTCTGCTTCCACTTGTCTTTGCACTAGGATGATGTCGGCGTAAATGTGCAGTCATATTCGTTGTGTTCCCACTAGTGCTTTCAGGTTAATCTCGTTGAAATTACCTTAACGCCACAACACGGCAAATCTCCGTTAACGAGCTACCGCCGATCACTCCGTGCATGGGGCTAGACGGCCAACACGTTAACGAGCTAACTGCGCTAACACACTAGTTCACACCAATGTAATTGAGCATTGCATGGCACATTCAACATACTGTTTTACTTTAGTCCATGACTCGCTTACCTTCAGGGTCATACGTCACATGAAAACCAAAATAATTCCAAACGCCAGATCTGAATGACGTTCAATTTGCCTGTTGAAAGTAGAGCTTAACTTCTGTCTCGCTAGCTTGCCCTGCGCTCTTCCTTCTGACTATGCTGTCTGTGTTGAGCGCTCAGTGGATCTGCGCTCGACAGTGCAGCCTAGGCGGAGTAGTCGAACACAGATTCACTGAGCGCTCAACACAGACAGCATCGTCAGAAGGAAAATTGATAAAATAAATTACAAATGTTGTATTGTTCGATACATATGCGTACCGAACCGAAAGCACTGTATCGAACGGTTCAATATCGATACGAATATCGTTGCACCCCTAATAAACATATATAAATAAAACCACTTTTTTTTACGTTAGCAATTCCTTTTGTGCATAATTTTATATTATTGTTAATAATAAATTAATTAAAGCAACAAAACAACCTGAAGAGCCGGTTGGGAGCCGAAAGAGCCTGGTCTTTTTAGTGAGTCGAACCGAAAGAGCCGGATCTCTAAAAAGAGCCGGAAATCCCATCACTAGGGGAGAGGCGAGCTGGAACAAACCATTTTGGGGGGGGGGGATTATCTATACTTTTGTTGTTAAAATGTTATGTCTCAACCAAATACTGTATGCTTTTTTTTTATTTTTAGTAGTGTGTCACACAAACAACAAATATTGTCAAAACAGTAAGAAATATTGGGGGGTGCTTTGATTCATTTTAGCCCCAAAATGGGCTAAAATCGCTGTGATGTTTTATCTGAAATTGTAAAACATCTGAACAATCATGATCCAAAACGGATAATATTCAAATATTAATTTTGAGGAAACTGCACCATGTTTTAGTTTCTTCTTTTCGTTTTGTCTTTTGATGAAATGGAAATGTTAAGTTTCGTTTTTCATTCGTGACCTATAAAAACAGGAAGTGTGCCGCTCTGACCGTGTCAGTGTTAGGGTCATGGAAGCAGTACCACAAGAGCAACGGAGAAAGCGGAACTCCGTAAACATGCGTGTCGGTGAGTATTTTAATACACGTATTACTTTAAAATAACTATACTCATGTGTTTAATGGTGTGACGGTGCCATGATGATAGCTAATGTTAGTGCTGATGTGAGCTTTGATGTTGTGTTTCAGGGACGATCGCTGCTGTTGCAGGGGGAGCAGGTAAGGCTTTGGACGGTCTGTGTGGTCACCGGGGTTCAACCTACCCACGGTATCTCTCTGTTATGTTGATCCACTACCCTGCAGTCAGGAGAAGCGGTCACACAAAGCTGGGTGTCGGCTTGATAAGCTAACCCAGGGCTTGATTGGGGCTGACGCAAGGATGGATTTTGGCAGCATGTAAACAATTTGCCACCAACACGGAAAAGAAAAATGTTAAGGAATAAAGTGAAGTGTAAGAATATAGATTTATTACTGATGCGCATCAGGGAAAGCACCAAAACTTTAGAGTTTTGAAAAACTTTAGTCCGTCCTACTGTCTGCACTCCGAGGTCTGAGGGATTTTCTATGAATAGTGACGCTATTTTCAGAAAACTGAGTAGTTAGCAGGCGTTGTTTCATACCTGCTGATCGTTAATCATAACTTGAACCCTGTGTGTGCCATTGTAATTACAATGTAATTACACACTCTCACACTCTGCTGTGTTCAGTATCTGTATAATGTTTTTAACCTCTTCATATTTTTTGTATAGTTTTCTCTTTCTTTGTAAAATCAGCCCTTGAGCTGCCAGCACGCTTACACTTCCCAACAGCACCAGCCCTTTTACGTGAGCGAGCAGGGTGAACCCTGGATACACTCAGTTTCTTTGATAACAGCTTCATGTGACCACTTATCTGGATCAAATCCAGATAACTGAAAGATACCAGCAACCTTATTTTAACATGTAAAGTGAGCCCAGGATAAGATGTAATCCTGCCTCGTACCTCAGGCCTCTGCTTATATAAAAACGCCATTGTAATTACAATGTGTGCGCCATTGTAATTACAATGGCGCACACAGGGTTATGCTCTGAAATGAAATATAGAGATCGGTATGCATGAAATCACCACCTACTGACCAATACATCATCCAGACAATAGGGTCACTGTTCATAGAAAGTCCCTCAGACCTCTGTGTGTGGACAGTAGGAGGATCTAATGTTTTTGTGTTCGTTTTTCCCTGATGTCATTAATAAATGTAGATCTTTAGATACAACCTTATTGCTTCCAACAGGAAAAATTACATTATTATTGTTGCAATAATACATGATTGTGAAACAGGACAGAAACTTGTACTTGCTGACCTTGATTATAATCATCAGGTTCTCCTGTGCCTCACAGACAGAACTGTGATATTGAATCTTTTAACTTTTCCTGGCTTCAAATAGGCCAGACTTTATTCATATAATGTGTATTTTCCAGTCATGCTGTCCAAAGAGCTTAGAGGGCACAAACATTCATACAGCACTTTTAATACTAAACTACTGTAAAGTACTTTTTTCCCTCTCACACACTCTCACACTCTGCTGTGTTCAGTATCTGTATAATGTTTTTAACCTCTTCATATTTTTTGTATAGTTTTCTCTTTCTTTGTAAAATCAGCCCTTGAGCTGCCAGCACGCTTACACTTCCCAACAGCACCAGCCCTTTTACGTGAGCGAGCAGGGTGAACCCTGGATACACTCAGTTTCTTTGATAACAGCTTCATGTGACCACTTATCTGGATCAAATCCAGATAACTGAAAGATACCAGCAACCTTATTTTAACATGTAAAGTGAGCCCAGGATAAGATGTAATCCTGCCTCGTACCTCAGGCCTCTGCTTATATAAAAACTTTTTACATGGCATATCATTTGTAACAGTCACACTGATGCTGGTGTTCTCGTCCATGTGCAGTCGGTGCAGTGGCCTTGGCTCCTGTTGCTCTGGGGGCCGTAGGTTTCACCTCAGCTGGAATAGCTGCAGGCTCCTACGCTGCAAGCATGATGTCTGCTGCTGCGGTGGCTAATGGAGGCGGAGTGGTAGCAGGAAGTATGGTGGCTGTTTTACAGTCAGCAGGTAGGCTTGTCTGACTTTACTATAGTCTCATTAATAGTGCTGTACACATTCACTTTATTAGGAACCAAAGCAAAGGTGACCTTTGCTCCTGTTGGTGGTGACCAGTATATGGCTCGTAAAACTCTGGCTACTCAGGGACTGAAATACAAATGACTGATAACATATTTACAAATGATTCAGCTTAAAGCCTATTTACAGACTTAAATGGAGACGGCCTTAGTGTCAATAAGATCAGTTAATTGTTCCAGCCTGTGTTGTGTTACAGGACTAAGCTTGTGGTGCGATTAGACTAAGGACTATAATCCTGCCACACTTTGAACTCTTTTATTATAAAGTGTAGTTTTATTGCCCTTGCACTGAGTATTGTCCACATATACAGACATCACATTTTGGGATGTCTGGACCAAAATACTAAATCTTGCTCTACAAGGGCCTGATATCTGCTTTCGAGGACATTATACTGCCACTGTTCTATCAAAATTTAAAATGAATGTCCTCATATGTGGACATATGTGGATCTCATTTTTCTCAGAAACAAAAATTCGGTAAAAAAAAAATAAATCTGGTAATTCTTTGTTTTTAAATTCATCAGGTCCCAATCAACCCAAATAGCAAAGAAAAATGAAAAATGCATGCCATGAAGGAGTTCGGGTCTTAGGAGATTAAAAGGGACTTGAACATGAGTGTGCAGCTGGCAGAGCCACAGAAAGGACATGTTGCAGTTATGTCAACACTGACCCAGTTCTGATAAGTTTGCCAATAGTTTTGAATCCATGCCGCAAAGAACTGGGGCTGTTTTGAGAATCAAGAACCGTGTATTAGTGTACAAGCCATAGGACATTGTTTAGTTTATGAAATCTGACACCACCGAGGGGGCAGTGATGCCACAATTAGGTAGCAGTCAGTACAGTTAGTTTGATTCCTGATAAAGTTATTGGCAATCTCAGCTGCTTGACTTGGAATATTTGTCCTCATTCCTCCCAAAGGTGCAGCCGGGCTGTCGGGGGCTGCCACTGCGGCTGTGGGCGGTGTTGGAGCTGCTGCAGGAGCAGGACTGAAATGGCTAGGAGGTCTCATTTTCAAGGACAAAGAAGACGATGAAGACAAAAAGAAGTAAAGTAAAAATTTAAATGATCTCACGTGGAAAATTTTAATGATATTTGTTGGCACAAGATATTAAACAAGAGTCAAGAGTTGTCATTTTTAAAGATGTGCTGTACATTTGTCGCTCTTACAGCTTTGCCACTGATCATTTCAGGTGTAGGAATGGAAACTCGCCATACCCGAGGCTCCCTGAACTGTCCTCACACTTTGCCTGAAGGCTGTGGATTCTGATGATGTCATTCTGATCATTCCTTTTGTGCCTCTGGGTGACTTTTTCTGTGCACGCTGGTATAATATTAGTGAACTACATATGACTGAAAAGCATGACTGTTTTTAAGCAAGTGTGGATTTTTTTTTCTCCTACATTTTCTAAAATTTGTATCTCAATCAATGATCTAATTGCAGGAAATCCTAATTCTAAAATTCTGAATGGTGTTGTTGCCACTGTCCTCACTAAGATAAAGCTAAACTTTGGTAAGAAAGTCTGGTTAAATTCTTTTAACATTCAGTTATTTGGATTTCCTAAAACCTTCTACCCGTTTCCATAATCCTGCCTGCAGATCAGCTCAGTGCATCAACTATGAGAAAACTTTCTTTGGAAAATATTGTAAACTGTCTAGAAACTCTTCATTTATTTACTTTAGTCTTTAACAAGAGCATTTTGACCAGTTTCAAACATCTTCACCTCTCTGCACTTCTTTCTGGCAGTAGAATTGTTAAATGTTATTACTCACTACAGTTAGCTAACTATTTATTATTAGCTCAAAATGACAAGTGGTTGAGGTTTTTTTTGTTTTTTTGTTTTGTTTTTTACAATCATTGTTTTATGTTTAAAATACTTTGCGAACACTTCATTAAACATAAAACTGCATTTATTTTTTGGCAAATTCTATGTAATATATCAAAAATAAAAGTATTTATTCTGCAGTAATCGGTGTTACATGGATCAGTATTACTGCTGCAGGTGATATTGTTAACTATCAGTGTCTACAATGAGATTAAAAATTAATGAAAAATTAACCAAACAGCTGGTTAAATTTTCTACAAGTGATTTCTCAGAGATGTTGGTCTGAAAGTGCTGATGGAGGCTACTGCTGTTCAACTTGCCTGCCTTATGAAGTCATATATGACAGGGGTTCCCCTCTCCATCATCACAGCTTTTATTACTAATGTGCTAAATAAGTAAAAAAAAAAAAGGTTCATATATCACACGTGTTGGTCCAGGTCTTTACGAAGATAAAACTAATTATGATGATAAATAAGGGTACTTGTTTACTTGCTAATGCTAGCTTTGTTTCCACGCAATACACAACTTGTAACTGATCTCAGGGATTTCCACAACATGGATTTATGCACAAACAATCAGCTACAAGCTGCTGTCCTCTTAGCTTGACAAGATCCAGCCATGATTAACTGGGCACAGATGTTGATTAGGACACCTACCATATATTGATTTCAGTAGCTCTATAATCAAGCAGTGTCAAGTCTACTTTCAGAGACAATAGCCAACTGTGGCCATAGGATGGCAGTGATGTAAAGGATGGACGCAGACAGTCATGAGTACAACTTTATGACAGAATGCTGTTTGCGCTGAAACAAGAGTGATTGCTTTACTTTGGTATACTTTAACTGATGTCTGTTTTTTTACATTTAACTGGACAAACATTGTTTGCCTTGCTTGGCCTGACATAATACCATGAGACTCTCTTCACAAAGCATTTTATTTACCCATCTTCTGCAAATTCTCCAACAAACAACATTTCCCACTCTTAAGATAATTAAAATTTATCTGAATAGATATTTACTGGCATTTGGCAAAGAAGAGGTACACACAAAGCTAGTGTTAGCTTTCGACAGGAAGGTTTATTCTTCCTCAATAAGATTATTCTAATAATGCTGATAAAACTAGAAACAAAAGCACAGCTCTATTCAGTATTTTCCAATGACGAACACATGTACCAAAAAAACAAAAAACTGCTTTATCACTTTATCACAGCACCTGACTCAGGTAAGGTTTCTGATTAACACTGCTCTCAAATGAGATTATGACTATAATGAAATGACTATGATATTTATTTTCCATTATCTGTTGTGCTTTGTTTAAATGTCAAAAATCACTGGGAAAAGCTTTAAATAATTTATCTTTTATATGTGATTTAAAAACAAATCTGAATTGCAAAACATCTGAACAACCATGCAATATACATAAACGGAAAAGTTAAGTTTGTTTTTTCATGTTACCATAGAAATACCGGTGTTGTGCCAAAAAGTGATTGCCTGCCAAAAAGTGATTTCCAATGTTTCCGTGTATTTTTTTATGTGTAATATCTTTACGTATGTTGGTAAATAGACTTCGGTGAACAGCGTTTACAAAGGGGTTATATATAGAATTAAAAGATTATCTGTTTTTTCAAGTATCTTTATAACTCTGTGTTATTGTACTCACATTATAACCAATCCGGTCCTTTTCCCCCACTTACAATATTTTTACTGAACTATTGTAATATTTGCTGCCATTTCTGCTGTCTTACTCTTACAAAAGACATTTTTAATGTTAATGAGATTTTTTTAACTGCATAAATAAAGGTTCTATAAAAGTCGCTGCCAAAAACTGATTGCGGCTTCTACCTTGTTACACGAATGTTGTTTGTGGCTCAATATGACTTTGTGTCCTCCATGAGGGATGCATTTGACATATGTTTCACATATTATAGGCCATCAAGTTACTTATAGCAGTTTAAATACGAGCAATCAGTTTTTGGCAAATACCGGAAATCAGTTTTTGGCAGACAATCACTTTTTGGCACAACACCGGAAGTGTCTCCGTGGCAGAGTCAGTTGAGACTGTCACTATACGATACGCAAACATAGAAAGCGGAACTCCGTAAACATGCGTGTCGGTGAGTATTTTAATACACGTATTACTTTAAAATAACGATACTCGTGTGTTTAATGGTGTGACGGTGCCATGATGATAGCTAATGTTAGTGCTGATGTGAGCTTTGATGTTGTGTTTCAGGGACGATCGTTGCTGTTGTAGGGGGAGCAGGTAAGGCTTTGGACGGTCTGTATGGTCACCGGGGTTCAACCTACCCACGGTATCTCTCTGTTATGTTGATCCACTACCCTGCAGTCAGGAGAAGCGGTCACACGAAGCTGGCTGTCGGCTTGATAAGCTAACCCTTGATTGGGGCTGACGCTTGACAGGGATTGTTTTTGGCAGCATCAGTGGCGTCGTTAGGCCTATTTTAGGGGTGCTGAAGCCTCCCTAAAATATTCTTAAGCCCCCCTAAATAATTTGGTGGGGTTTTTTTTGTTTTTTTTTTTTAATTTATTCGATTTTTTTTTACAGAACTTGCAGACAAATTCAATATAAAGATGCAGGAATATGAGTTTAAAGAAATAATAATATAAACCTGTCGCTATTCACACAAATATGATCATAACTCGGTTGGTCCCTTTCGCTTTACATTGTTAAGGTAGCGTCAGTGCTTCGTTATCCAATCCCTTCCAGTTGTTCACAGGGGACATCCACATGACTGAAAATCCAGTCCTCGTTTTCACTGCTACTTTACACTCCGCTCGTATACACCTGCAGAAACACTAGCGTGCATGTGGCAAACGGCAAGAAATCATGGATATACGCAAGTTTTTCAAGAAAGTAAGTTTTCATCACTGGCTGGTAGTAACAATTAGTTAGCTCCAGGTAACAGCAGAGAGTCCCATGTAAATAATGAACCAGGTGCTCCCCATTTTGTAAATAAAAACCTGGCTAGCGCACTAAGTTAAATTGTTAGCATAATGTTAATTTCTGTCACTCGTTTTAGCTCTGAAAAATCCAGCTGAGCTCATTCAGGTATGGTTATCATCAGTGGAAATAATAATAATCACTCCATCCCCATTAACCTGTAGGAGTCAGGGCAGAGGAGCACAGAGAGGCAGAGGGGAGAGACGTCTGCTGGAGAGGTGAGTCAAAGGATGGAGTCATTTGTGATGCAGACAGTCTGATTAGAATTTTATGGGACTCAATATGGATATGAAATATGAAACATTTCAGTCACGGTACAACATATAAGACCTGTTTAACTTGAGCTTTTATTTAGGAGAGTCAAGGTTAGAAAGTGGAGAGAGCAAAGAGAGAGATATGTATATAAGTCAAATTAGTCTGACTCACATATTTTTGAGGGTTCTATTTTAATATTACTTCAATTCAAGTAATTTAGTAATATTTTTCAGGGCTTTAAATTGCAACCATTTTAGTCACATGCGTGCTCAAAATATAATGTTTGTAACTTCAAAATATTTGGGAGCAACAAATTACTGTGGAGCGGGAGCAGAAGTCATGATATTAGCAATTTACATTACAATTCAGTATGTTTTAATGTATCTTGAAGGGTGAGGCAGAAGGAGTGGCTGAGGGAGAAAAAGGTCAACAGGCAAGTTCAAGTCAGAGAGAGCAAGGAGAGACAGAGGAGCTGCAGCAAATAGATCGAGAGGCAGAGGAAGATCAAGTTATTACAGAGAGAGGAGAGCAAACAGGCCAAGAGAGGGAAAATGATGAAGCAGCTGCAGCAACTCATTCTACTACAGGGTTTGATTTAGGTGACAAAGACACAGGGCCCAGACAGGTGAAGCTGAAGAGCTATCCACATGATACTTTTGGTACACAGAAGCGAGCATTTAACCACAGCTGGTTTGAAAAGCACAACTGGTTAGAATATTCAGTCAACCAGAGTGCAGCTTTCTGCTTCCCATGTAGAGTGTTTGGCAAAAACATCAAACATGATAGTTTGGTCAGTAACGGTTGCAAGAACTGGAAGAAAGCTTTAGTCATCTTTGGCAAGCATGAGATGGCACAAACACATAAGGACAGTGTTGTTACATGGAAAAGCTACCAGGGAACTAGCAAACAGGGAAACGTTGCACAGATGATAGCAACTGCAAATGTGAGTGAGATAGTCGAAAGAAGAGAGTATCTCAGACGAATTGTTGCAGTCACCTCTATGTTAGGGAGACAGGGACTCCCTTTTTGTGGTCATGATGAAGGTGAAGACAGCCCAAACAGAGGGAATTTTCTTGCGTGCATGGAGCTTTTGAAGGAGTTTGATGCTTTTCTTCAAAAACATAATCCCCCATCAAATGCACAGTATATCTCACCAACATCCCAGAATGACATGATTGACTGTTGTGCCCAGGAAGTTACTAGTGTCATTGTATCTGAAATGACAAAGTCTAAAGTCTATTCCATCATGGTGGATGAGGCAAGGGATAAAAAGGCAGAGCAGTTAGCTGTTTGTGTCAGGTACGTGTCAGAGGGGGCAGTGAAGGAGCGTTTCCTTGCACTTGCAGAGATAAAATCATTTGATGCCCAGTCCATTGCAAATGAGATTCAGCAGCAGATCCAAAACTATGGTCTTGCAGAGCTTAAGTGTGTAGCACAAACATATGATGGTGCAGCCGTTATGAGTGGCTCCACTGGAGGTGTACAAGCACATTTTAGAAGGCTCCATCCTGAGGCTATCTATGTGCATTGTTATGCTCATCAACTCAACCTGGTTTTGTGCAATACTTGCAAGGCTGTCCCAGAGGCTGTGGAGCTTTTCAGCTTGTTGGAGTGTGTGTATTCTTTCTTCAGCACCTCCCTAGTCAATCATCATAAGTTCATGGAGACTCAGGCAAAGCTTGGATTGACAAAAACTGAGCTTGTGCAACTTTCAAACACTCGCTGGGCATGTCAGTTGCGATCAATCAGTGCAGTTCTTGAGACATTGCCTGCCATTTTGGAGTGCCTATCTGCAATTGGATCCCCCATAGCTGTTGGTCTCAGAGCAAAGCTCTACAAGTTCTCAGCAGTCTATGCACTACTGATGTTTCAGTCGATTCTGTCTGTAACCAAAGGACTCCACAAATTCCTGCAGAAAGAGACTTTAGACCTGGCAGAAGCTTTTATCTGCAAACAAGCTGTGTGTGACACACTTAAGGGCAAACACTCAGATGCATTTGCTACAGAGCTGTATGAGAAAACCAAGGCCCTGTGTAACACCCACAGTATCCCTGAACCAGGTGCCAAGACAAGGCACAAACAGAGGAAAATGGAGGATTTTGTCCTGGAGGCAACTGTGGGTTCACGCACTGAATTGAACAACTCAGACACATTGAAAAGAGAGTTACTTTTCCCTTGTGTGGATCGGATGGTTGGCGAGCTTGATCAAAGATTTTGCAGTGTAGATGCAGGGCTGCTAAAAGGCGTCCAGGCATGCAGTCCTAAATCTGAGAACTTCTTGAGTGAACCACACTTGAATGAACTTGCAAAGCACTACAGACTTGACCTGAAAAAAGAGGAGGTTCTGGTGGCCAGAAACTTTCTTACCCGGAAAACAGAGGCTGGATGTCCACCCAAAAATATGTTGTCTGTGTACAACCTCCTTGATTCAGACATGTTTCCCTCTCTGAAGGCAACCATCCAAGTTGCCCTAACAGTGCCTGTCAGCAGCTGCTCGTGCGAACGGTCCTTTAGTGCACTGCGTCAGCTGCACTCCTGGCTGCGTCAAACAATGGGTCAGAAAAGACTTCACAGTCTTGCAGTCATGTCTATTGAAAAAGACACGCTTCAGCATCTGAGTCACAACAGAGTGATTGACCGATTTGCCACTCTTAAAAACAGACGTCATTCTTTGATGCTTCCACCCACCAAGTAACTGGTGATTGCAGCCAGAAAAATGTACTTTTTTATTTTCAGTTTTTTTCTTGTTATTGATGCAGCAAACACATTTCCTCTGTTTTTTTGTTGTACTGTATTATAAAGCAGACTGAAATAAAACAATAGATCTATTGGTGGCCTAGGATGTTTAATCTGTCCAAAAAAGTAGGAAAACAATTTCTCAGTCTTTGTTTTCTGTTTGTGAAATTTTGTGCTCATTCACTACGTTCGTTCATGTCGTGTGCATCTCTTGGGGGCTAAGCCCCCCCTGTCCTTAAAACCTAGTGACACCCCTGGGCAGCATGTAAACAATTTACCACCAACAGGGAAAAGAAAAATGTTAAGGAATAAAGTGAAGTGTAAGAATATAGATTTATTACTGATGCTCCTCAGGGAAAGCACCAAAACTTTAGAGTCTTTTGAAAAACTTTAGTCCGTCCTACTGTCTGCACACCGAGGTCTGGGGGATCTTCTACGAATAGTGACGCTATTTTCAGAAAACCGATTAGTCAGCAGGCGTTGTTTCATACCTGCTGATCCTTAGTCATAACTTGAACCCTGTGTGCGCCATTGTAACTTATGCTCTCAAATGAAATATAAAGATTATGCATGAAATCACCACCTACTGACCAATACATCATCCAGACAATAGGGTCACTGTTCATAGAAAGTCCCCCAGACCTCTGTGTGTGGACAGTAGGAGGATCTAATGTTTTTGTGTTCGTTTTTCCCTGATGTCATTAATAAATGTAGATCTTTAGATACAACTTTATTACTTTACGTTTTCCTGTTGGAAGCAAATGTTTTACAACATTTTCTTTGTTCTCCAGCAATAATACATGATTGTGAAACAGGACACAAACTTGTACTTGCTGACCTTAATTATAATCATCAGATTCTCCAGTGCCTCAAACACAGAACTGTGATATTGAATCTATAAACTTACACAGCTTTTCTGGCTTCAAATAGGCCAGACTTTATTCATATAATGTGTATTTTCCAGTCATGCTGTCCAAAGTGCTTAGAGGGCACAAACATTCATACAGCACTTTTAATACTAAACTACTGTAAAGTACTTTTTCCTCTCACACTTACACTTGACAACAGCACCAGTCCTTTTACGTGAGCGAGAAGGGTGAACCCTGGATTAACTTAATTTGTTTCATAACAGCTTCATGTGACCACTTATCCAGATTGCCAGTGTTGGGGTAAGTGAATCCAGATAACTGAAAGATACCCTCGATATGCTAAACTTGCTTTAACATTTAAAGCGAGCCCAGGATAAGATGTAATCCTGCCTCGTACCTCAGGCCTCTGCTTATATAAAAACTTTTTACATGGCATATCATTTGTAACAGTCACACTGATGCTGGTGTTCTCGTCCATGTGCAGTAGGTGCAGTGGCCTTGGCTCCTGTTGCTCTGGGGGCCGTAGGTTTCACCTCAGCTGGAATAGCTGCAGGCTCCTACGCTGCAAGCATGATGTCTGCTGCTGCGGTGGCTAATGGAGGCGGAGTGGTAGCTGGAGGCCTGGTGGCTGTTTTACAGTCAGCAGGTAGGCTTGTTGTCTGACTTTACTGTGGTTTCATCAATAGTGCTGTATACATTCACTTTATTAGGAACCTACAGTGGCCCTGAGAGGCAAACGGACCTCAACTTAAGAAAACAGCAGCAATAAGAAAAACGCTGCAAAAGCACACAAAACACAACGGAAATAGGAAAAAACAGATTTCCGAAAGCACAAGGGAAGTGTTTCTGGGGAGACAATAACCCGACGGACGAGTTGCAGGAACCAAAAATATACTAAGAATTGGGCTGGGAGACACTTAAAAGAAGTGGAGCATCTCTCAGTTTTGTGAGGAAAGAAAAGATTAGAGGTAAGTGTGTTAGCCTAACTATTAGCCTAAAAATCCGTCATCAGTATTAGTTTTGTGTGCTTTTGTAGCGTTTTTCTTATTGCTAGTGTTTTCTTAAGTTGCAGTCCGTTTGGCCTCTCAGGGCCACCGTAGGAACCAAAGCAAAGGTGACCCTTGCTCCTGTTGGTGGTGACCAGTATATGTATACTCGGGGACTGAATAATTCAATACAAATGACTGATAACACATTTACAAATGTACACACTGATTCAACTTAAATCAGTTGAATCGTCCCCATTTAAGTTTACAGACTTAAATGGGGACGGCCTTAGTGTCCTGTGTTGTGTTACAGGACTAAGCTTGTGGTGTGGGGCGATCGTGCCTCAAGAGTTGGCAGTTTGTCTTGTAATCAGAAGGTTGCCAGTTCGAGCCCCGGCTCCAACAGTCTTGGTCGTTGGGCAAGACACTTCACCAATTGCCTACTGGTGGTCAGAGGGCCCGGTTGCGCCAGTGTCTATGTGTGGCTACAATGTAGCTTGCTATCACCAGTGTGTGAATGGGTGGATGACTGAATGTAGTGTAAAGCGCTTTGGGGTCCATAGGGACTAACTAAAGCGCTATACAAATGCAGGCCATTTACCAGACCCTTAAAATGACTTTAGTGCCTACAACATGAGTGAGGTATTGGTGTATAAGCCATAGGGCATTTTTTAGTTTATGAAATCTGACACCACTAGGGGGCAGTGATGCCACTATTAGGTGGCAGTCAGTTGTTTTGATTCCTGATAAAGTTAGAAGCAAACTCAGCTGCTTGACTTGATGCAACATATTGAAGCTGTGAATATTTTCCCTCCTCCCTCTTGAAGGTGCAGCTGGGCTGCCGGGGGCTGCCACTGCAGCTGTGGGCGGTGTTGGAGCTGCTGCAGGAGCAGGACTGAAATTGCTGGCAGGTGTCATACGGAAATAAAAAATGTAAATAATCTCACATGGCAAATTCTAATGATATTTTGTTGCCACTGCTCTTCCTACTAATGAGCATTGTTGTGATGTCAGAAATATGAGTGATACATTTTTTAACTGTTTCAGTGAATGAGTGAAAGTGTTTCTGCAGTCAGTGTTTCTGTGCACCAAAGAGTAATTCCACAAATTCAGAGTGTTGTAAAAATTTCAGGATTTAACGAAATTTTTTGGTCATACCACGTTACTGAAGTGTTTAAACTAAAGAGTGTTCTAGTGTTTATTCATTCAAGGTTCAAAATAAAGGAAGATATTAAACCAGAGTGAAGAGTTATCATTTTTGAAGATGTGCTGTACATTTGTCGTTCTTACATCTTTGCCACTGATTATTTCAGGTGTAGGAATGGAAACTCACTAAACCCTTTCCTTCCTTCTCTAAGCAATATTTTACTTTGTTGAAAGATCTAAATAAGAGTAACTGAAATTAACTTAATTAAAATGCATTTCAAAGTGTCTGCTGGCTCCAGTGTTTTTAAAATTTGTAATGGTACAAAAGATTATTTAAAGATTTAATCCTCACACAATAAACCTCACACAATCTTTCCCCCCCCCCCCTTTTTTTAAGGATGTGCAGATGTTTTTTTTTAATGTTCTACACTAAAATTTTCATATCAATTGATTACTTTATTGTAGGAAATTGTAGTTCTAAATTTCAGAATGGTGTTAATGCCTTTGTCTTCACTAAGGTGAGTCTGATTTATTTATTTTTTAGCTTTCAGGTGCTCGTGTTTTGATTTCTTAAAGCCTTGCACCCGTTTCCATAATCTTACCTGCAGATGAGCTCAGTGCATGTATTATGAGGAGTCTTTCTGTGGAGATTATTGTAAACTTTCTGGAAACTGAGGCATTCGTGGGCTCTATAACTCATTCTACTTTCTTTGCTTTCCCTGTTTTGTATTTTGCATTTTTGCATAGCACTGGGTGAAGCTGGTATTTGATCCCCTACAACCCAGTCAGAATTTTGGCACATTTTCTGGACTTTTATGGAGTGGTTGATATTTCTGCATTACATTATGATGTTTAAAATAAAAACAACTATGCTTTTATTTTGCATGGATTTTTATTTTCACATTAAATTCAGAAAATTTCTTCGTATCAGTCTTGGGTTCAGATCAAACAGCTTCATGCTCTACAATGATACCTAAAAATGATGCATTCAAAATAGCAGTAATCTTAATCCACCATATATTTAACTTAATTTTCAAATTTTGCTTTAAGCTGAGTGTCTGACGTTTCTAAAATGATGCTTCATTTGAGATCTGTCACATGACTGAACATCTGGTATTTGTTCATAGTGTAAATCTTAACGTGTTCCAGTCTGGTTACAAATGGTTGAGAGCAGCCAACCCACTGTTCCTCCAGCACCAGCAACACCTCCAATGCCAGCTCCCGTCAGACCTCCCATACCTACAGTGAGATTATAGATGCCATCAACTGTTTGTTATTCATGTGTAAAGCTTTTATGCTATTCTTTTTGATGCTTCTCTGTATGATTTGCATTATATCTGTTTTATATATTTAAATATGTAAGCAATTTTCTTTGCAACATCTAAATAATATTGTTTAAATAATTTACTAATTAAATCAAAATATCTGGTTTACCCCAGGACTGCAGGGTTGCTATGAGACCTCCTGCTGCAACTCCTCCTCCATTAGCAACTGCAAAATATGACATCAGTTTGGCAGCAATGGAGCCTGCTGCTATTCCAGCTGGAGTGAACCCAGTGCAGCCAGAATGGCTGGAGCCAGAGCCACAGTGCCAGCACCTCCTGAATATTATTTTACATATATATTGGAAAGATTTTCAAATAAGAAGTAACAAGAACCAACCTTAGTTACAAAAAGTTTATTGTGAAATGTAAATAAAAACAGAAGACAGTGATGTGGTCCTGCCATGAAATTTAAAATGAGCTAATGTTATTTCTTGAAATAGTAACATGTTTTAGTTGTTCAACTGTAAATAAAGTTTATGTTTATAAGACTTGCATTGCATTGTGGGTTGCGTGAAAGCGGTGAATCCCGTCATCTGACAGCTTACCTCCGACTATAACGACTCCCTTGAAAGACAAAGAGTGAACAAAATCGCGCATGGAGTAAGAAATTCATTAAATTACACTGCATGAAAAATAATTAATAACATAAACAGTAAAATATGAAGGATTTACATATTCCTTCCCAGCCCATGATCTGTCCACATTCAGATGATACAGAGAGTGTATCCGTAGTTATGCGCAGATATCCACAGTGCAGTGGTATATTTTGTCCAGTGCATCCCCCCCTGCCTTTTTATAATTATTGATAGAAGTTTCACTTTCATTTCTTAGTAAATGATACTAACTGCCCACACGTGAACAGCAGCACCGGACAAAATACACCACTGCACTGTGTGGGGTCGCAATTTCAAGAGGTTGTGTGAGCAATTCCTCAGGTTAGAAGAAGGTTGATTTCAGCTCCCAAATTCCAATTAAAGTCAAAAACCACAAAAATCACAGGAGAAGAGCAGAGGTCTATGCCAGTTGTTTTATTCAACAGTGAAGTTCAGCAAAAAGAAGGAAAAGCAAAAGCTCCCCTAGGGTGTTTGCCGTAGGCGCATGCAGGTTGGGACCAACCCCAATGGACAGACAGCAGGGAAAAGCCCTGATGACTCTTCTGTCCCCTTCTTATGGGCCAGTAACCCCACCTCCTGCTGCTGGGTAACTTTCCACTTGTCCTCCAGCCAAAAACAGCAGAGCAGGGTCAGGTACCGACCAAGATACAGGCAGGGGCCAGTCAGGACTCTGGCTAAGGGCCGTCTGCAGAGGGGCACCCTTTGATTAACCCTTTGCTTTGCCTTATCACAGTTGGTCACATCATGGTCAAAAGTCACACATTAACATACATCAGCAAGTGGCATAATCTTATGACATTACTTCTGACTGCAGACAGGTGTTGATTTTGCTACATGCGAACAAATATCTGATGATGTTTATTGCAAATATGCAGTATACACGTCATTCAAAAAATCCACAACAACTATGCTGCTTCTGGGTAAAAATATTATCATTGTATTAGTATTTAGTTACTTGTATTTTCCTACCATAGACAATAGTAGAGACATACATTTGAATAGCCCATAAAGTCCATACAAGCTCTGCATAATAACCTGTCTTTTGTTTATTTATAGTTCAGGCAAAATCACAGAAATACACCACTTAATGTGTGAAAGCATAATAAATGGATGGATGGATGTCAACCCCCTGAGATCCAACCTCAGAATCACTTTCACTTCCCAAGAAACAACAGCTGACCCTCACACTTGTATATAAGGCACAGTCGAGTCTTAGGCTCCTCATCCTGTGTGAGATAATGGGTCTAAGTGAGTACAGCTGCCTATTTCACATCGTCTATAGCTACATCATATAAGCTCATGATTATAGCGTCACAAAAAATGTCTAAATAATTACAGCTGGGCTGAGGTAAGATGTTTTTTTCTTTCTTTCCTGTGTTTCAGTGACAGATGTCTTCTAATGATACTGCCTAAGGGAAGCATGTATAATGTAAACAGAATTGGTCCTAGCACTGAACCCTGTGGAACTCCATAATTAACCTCAGTGTGTGAAGAGGACTCTCCATTTACATGAACAAACTGGAGTCTATTAGATAGATATGATACAAACCACTGCAGTGCAGTACCTGTAATACCTACAGCATGTTCTAATCGCTCTAATAGGATATTATGGTCGACAGTATCGAATGCTGCACTGAGGTCTAGCAGGACAAGCACAGAGATGAGTCCACTGTCAGAGGCCATAAGAAGATCATTTGTAACCTTCACTGAAGCTGTTTCTGTGCTGTGATGAGCTCTGAAACCTGACTGAAACTCTTCAAATAAACCATTCCTCTGCAGATGATCTGTTAGCTGTTTGACAACTACTCTTTCAAGGATTTTTGATATGAAAGGAAGGTTGGAGATTGGCCTATAATTAGCTAAGACTGCTGGGTCTAGAGATGGCTTTTTGAGTAAAGGTTTAACTACAGCTAGCTTGAAGGCCTGTGGTACATAGCCGATCATTAGAGATAGGTTGATCATATTTAAGATCGAAGAATTAATTAATGGCAGGACTTCTTTGAGCAGTTTTGTAGGAATGGGGTCTAAAAGACACGTTGATGGTTTGGAGGAAGTAATTATTGAAGTTAACTCAGAAAGATCAATTGGAGAAAAAGAGTCTAACTTAACATCAATGGTACTAAGAGTAGCTGTAGATAATATTACATCTGTGGGATGATTACTGGTAATTTTTTCTCTAATGATAAAAATTTTATTTGTGAAGAAGTTCATGAAGTCATTACTAGTTAACGTTAAAGGGATTGTTGGCTCAAAAGAGCTCTGACTTTTTGTCAGCCTGGCTACAGTGCTGAAGAGAAACCTGGGGTTGTTCTTATTTTCTTCAATCAGTGATGAATAGTAAGATGTTCTGGCTTTGCGGAGGGCTTTCTTATAAAGCAGCAAACTATTTCTCCAGGCCAAATGATGATCCTCTAAATTTGTGACACGCCATTTCCTCTCCAGATTACGAGTCATCTGCTTTAGGGTACGTGTTTGAGAATTATACCACGGAGTCAGGTACTTCTGATTAGAGACCTTAGTTTTCACAGGAGCTACAGTATCCAGAGTCGTACGTAGTGAGGAGGTGAAATTATTAACAAGATAATGGACCTCTGTTGGGGTAGCGTTCAGATAGCTGCTCTGCTCTATGTTGGTACAGGGCATTGAAGATGATAACAGTGGGTGGATTATATTCTTAAACTTAGTTACAGCGCTTTCAGAAAGACATCTACTTTGATAAAGTCTACTCTCCACCGCTGTGTAATCAATTATTGTAAATGTAAATGTTATCAGGAAATGATCAGACAGGAGAGGGTTTTTAGGAAACACTGTTAAATGTTCAGTTTCTATGCCATATGTTAAAACAAGATCTAGAGTGTGATTAAAGTGGTGGGTGGGTTCTTTTACATTTTGAGAGAAACCAATTGAGTCTAATAACAGATTAAATGCCATGTTGAGGCTGTCATTTTTAGCATCTACATGGATGTTAAAATCACCCACAATAATTATTTTATCTGAGCTCAGAACTAAATTAGATATAAAGTCTGAGAAATCAGACAGAAACTCTGTGTAAGGCCCAGGTGGACGATAGATGATAACAAGTAAGACTGGTTTCTGAGTTTTACAGCTGGGGTGGACGAGGCTAAGCATCAGGCTTTCAAATGAATTAAAAGTCTGTCTTGGTCTTTCATTAATTAATAGGCTGGTGTGAAAAATTGCTGCCACACCGCCCCCCCCCCCCCCCCCGGCCTGTGCTTCGAGATTTCTGGTAGTTAGAATGACTCGGGGGTGTTGATTCATTTAAACTAACATAATCATCCTGCTGCAACCAGGTTTCTGTAAGGCAGAGTAAATCAATTTGTTGATCAATTATTAAGTCATGTACTAACAGAGACTTGGAGGAGAGAGACCTAATATTTAATAATCCACATTTCACTGTTTTACTCTTTAGTTAGGATGTGGATACTGTATTGTTCTTTCTTTGTAATTGTTTATGTTTAAGTTGTTTGTTGATGGATTCAAAAAGATGAAAACCGTTCTTCCTCATGTCTATCCAATTGTTAGATCCCTAGGGGTTATGCCAAGTTTCCTACCCTTTTGTTACACTGCGGTAGAAAGTCAGCACCTATTTTCCATTTGTACTTCAGAGCCACTTCTGCAGCACTGAATGTTAAATTACAGGTGCGTAACACAAAATGAATTCCCTGAAACCGCTGCAGGGCTAGTAAACAGCTTTGTCTTCTTTTTAAACAGCACTCAAACAAGAAGGAGCAGAAGAGAAACAGCAGCAATCATGTACCCATCATGGACATTTTATAGCACACTTTTTAGAACCAGAGCAAACCAACCAAAAGAACTAGAATATAATTTTACTGTATATTCAACACAAGCGTTCACACCGCTGCTTTTAATTTCCTTGGGTGTAACATCACTTTAACATCTCACCTGACTGGTGTCAACAGGGGTGGGAATAAAGGAGGCCTGAGAGAGGAACTGGGTGGTTCCCAGCAGATCACGGACCCCATCGTGGTCCCTCTTGTACTCCTTCACAGGCTCTACATGCATCTTCTCTTTGGGCAACAGTGCTTCATAACACGGAGAGTAACTGGCAGGTGGCAAGAACTTGAAATCTCCATGGCGACCGCCCAGCAGGAACCGGACCCTGTGATGATGACAGTAAAAGGCAGTAAATAACTTCAGCTAACATCCGTCTACATCTCTGGCATTACATAATATCAGGCTTGCAGTAGAGACTTAAATGTTCTTCTTTGGTTATTTTTATTTTTTTATTTCAATGTTTACTGGTATGCTGTTGGGATAAAATGTAAGATAAAGCATAACACATCACATAAATTTAAACCAAATATAACTTCATTTGATAGGAAAACATTTTAAGAAATGGTTTCAGGTTTATTTTTCCCCTTTTGGTATGACCTGTTCTGTCTCATTAAGATAAAAATTAAGATACCAGGAAGCTGCAGCACAGTAACAAAATTACTTTAATTTGGTGCTATGCCATTGGTTTTTGTGTGAACCTACAAAAGTTCATAAGGTGCAAATTCATCAAGAGCCTCAGCAAAAACACAATTATAAATGCAGAGCCTTACTTTACACCTGCAGAGAAACTGACTACAGGGAAGAAGAACCCGTCTGTGTTGAAGTCCTCGAACGTGCCCTGGACAGGCTGCCCGTTGATCCTGAAGGACATACTGGGAGCTCCCAAATCCAGACAGCAGCTGACCACATCGTCTGAGTTCAGCAGGTGCTGGTTAATGGAGGCCACGGCCCTTGGGATTCGGCCTAGACAACAGTGTGCAGAGAAAGATAGGGAGGATGGATGGCTGTTACAGCTGCAAAGTCATTGCAAATGTAGGGCAGGATGATGGGCAAGGAGAAGAGAAGTGAGCAGAGAGGTTGGGAGTTGGGTGGTGAGTGCTTTAACAAGAATGTCATGAAATGGATGAGGGGAGGTGATGGGTCTTTTAGCAGATTTAGAAGGGAAGTGAGGTGAAATAGTTTTTATGCTGTTAGGCTGAGATTGGAAAAGAGAGGGACTAAGAGACTTATACCCCTGAAGCACCAAGAGGACAAAGATATGGACTCAAACTACTGACTGGTTCCTTCTTCTTATGCAGAAAGAAAAAAAAAAAACTGCAATCAGCTGGCGCTTTCCGTTTGAATGCAAACTGAATATGTACGGCATGCATATCAAAATCATTCAAAACGTTGCAAGGCTTTTCAGAAGATGTAAAAGAGAAGTCTAACAGGTAGAGGTTGGAAAGTGGAATTTTATATCAGTGTCCCAAAGATGAAAAAGCAAAGTAAAGAGGGGACAGCAGGCTCCTGCATTATTCACAAAAGGTTCTGTCAGGTCAAAGTCCTTCAATAACCCTTTTTTAATTCCACAAACTTGGAGTTACCTAACTGCAGTAGTGCAGAGTAGCATGGAACAAATTTAAAAGTTTATATTATATAAAGACGAGATAACAGAGCAAGTTAAAAGCTAGACTGTGCTTTTTCCAGCTTTCCAGGGCCATCAAATTTGCCTTTTTGCAGTAAGACTGTCTTTGACTGCGCATGGTTCCTAGTAATTACACGACACATGGACAGAATAAGGCCAATGGGCCAGAACCAGACCGCTAATCATCTCAGTCCGAACCACAAGATCTTAAAAGAAAAATGAAATAAACAAAATAACATGATTCAGACACAGATCTCTGAAGTTTCTCAATGTGATTGACTTCACTGAGTCTGTAGTATTACTTCATTGAATTCTAGTGCTGTTAGTTTCATTCTAGTGACAGGGAGTAGTGCAGGGGTAGGCAACTCCAGACCTCGAGTGCTGGTAATGAACTAATCATTTGATTCAGGTGTGTTGACCCAGAGTGATATCTAAAACTAGCAGGACACTGGCCCTCGAAGCCTGGAGTTGCCCACCCTGGTGTAGTGCCTACCAAAAAAACTGCTTAAATGTAGACTCGTTAAAATGTTAATTTAAGTGTTTTTTTTTTTATGTTTTCATGTAATACTTTCATTGTTGGAGGCAAGCTGTAAAAACATTACCTTGTAATTACTGTATCATTTCCTCTTAGTTTGATGTTTAGGGGAAAGGGGTTGGGGGAAAATATGTTGGGTAAATATAGAGTTTAGAAGTTATAAACTCTGTATTCAACACACCTTGTTTTGAACTAAGGACACAAGAGTCAGTCATGTGATATCTCTTTTATGGCATGTGTGATGTCTGAAAGAAGACACTGCCTAGCAGTTTCCAGGAAAAGAATAGAACCAGACAATGGAAACCTAATCAGTGATAATGGCTATCTGGTTACTCAATTTCACAGTTCCACAGACCTACACAACAACAACAACATCATTCTTGTTTTGTATTTATAGTTAACCACTGCACAGATTCAGCCTCTCTTCAGCTTCAGTATGATAGCTTTTCTGTCAGGAGGTCATCAGTTATCCAAGATGCACTGTTGGTTTTTGTCCATTATGACACACTACGTGAGATAAAAACCTTTTTTGTGCATACTGCCTATTTTCATTCTCAAACTGATGTGATACCTTGACTCACTATTGGGGATGGGTACCGGTGTCCGGTGCCATGATGGCACCGGTTCTGACATAAACGGTAGTAACCAGACCGAAAAGCAGCGCACATTTCGGTGCTTTATTTCGGTGCTTTTTTTTTCCTGAGCTGTGATACACTTCTAGCCAATCATTTTACGTTTCCCAGGATAGTAGGCGGGGCCAGGTACGTACGTTCAGTTAGAGCAGAGCTACAGATTAAAAATGTCCAAGGCGAAGCTGTTAAAAGTCTGGCTGTACTTCACAGCAAAAGATGCAAACTCAGCAGCAACAAGTGCTTTAAGCTGATACTGTGATACTGTCAAAGGAGGTAACACCTCGAATCCGATGAAACACCTGGCGACGCATAGCGTTTTTTTTTAAAAGCCGAGAAATGCGCCGTATTTGATAGCTTGCTGCGAGACCTCACACCGTGCACGTCGGGTGGGTTGCCAGTTATCGGACCCGGAGCAACATCCCCCAAAAACCCGAAGAATAGAGTCCTGGCCCCTAGCCCTGCCAGTGTAGCAGAAATGATGAGGATGATGATGCAGCAGCAGCCGTTCTTCTCTGCGTGAGTAGCTTAATGTTGTTCGTGTGTAATTTACGTTGAGTAGGCTAACCACGTTATTACATTAATGCATGTAAGGTGAACTAGCAAACATCATCATGGCTACATGCGGCTGTCCTCTTGTTTGATGGCAGATGCTCCCTTCACCCTGGACAAAAAGGCTAAAATGACCAAAGAAAAAGTGGGAAACAGCTGAACATGAGAGGTTTAGGACAAAGTTTGTGTTTTTTCCATTGTTTAAGCACTGCTTCCAGCCAAGAGTGATACCATATATGCCCCATAGCTGCAGAAAAGGCTAACATTGTTATCTTTTTACAAAAAAAAAAAAAACAAAACAGCTGAACATGAGAGGTTTTTGGACAAAGTTTGTGTTCTCCATTCTTTAAGCACTGGTTTGAGCACCGTTTAAGCACCGGCACCGTTTCAAAAGTACCGATTTGGCACCGGTATCGGATAAAACCTAAACGATACCCATCCCTACTCACTATGAATCATCCAGATCAGTGCATAAACTGTTTGTTGTCAGGTAGATTAAACGTAGGATAAAAACAGCATTGAACCTTAAGATTGTATGCATCTAGACTAAATATACATTATCTCTATATTTTCTTACATACATGGGTTTTGAATTTCAACCACATATGAGATCTACCAGCAGTGAAATCCATTGCCTCCCCACCCTTCTCCTCCACCAGGGTATGGAGCATATCCTTTAGTGTTGGCCCAGCCTACCCTCAGGTGGGTCGGCTCATTGGTTACAAAGTGGTCCACTTGGTCAATGACCAGCTCATAATACCACTTCTTATACTGAGCTGAACCTTCAGCTATGCCCAGGAAGATATTTGGTCTCATACTGGAAATGAAAACAGGGAAAGTCAACACTGGATTGAAATCGTCACTCCAAATTTCCACTCTTTAATCAGCTGTGTATACTGGGGCTACTGCATCCAGCAGCGGTGCAATACTCTAAATTCTCTACCTCTGAACATCATTGACCAATCGAGTCTGAAGCAGCAGGTCCCTATTGGGAAGGAGGTTGTCACAGATCAGATTCTGATTGGCTCTCACTGCCACTCCATTGCATACACAGAGGGAACAAAGGACATCCAGGATCTGACAGAGAAAAAGACACTTGTGTCAGACACTTTTTCCTTTTTGTGTGAAAATATGTCACACATCCACAGTGTGTCAGCGTTTCACATGCTCCGAGAGGAAATGATTAGTTATTCAGACAGATTCTCTGCAAGCTGTGATGCTTGGAGCACATTCACAGTGCGCAAGAGGGCCTTCAAGCAGAACTATCGTCCTCCACCTGCCATTCATGATCAGCAACTGCTGTTTACAAGAAAGCTCTTTGATGTCTTCTAACAAGTGACAGTGTAAATATTAGGAAACTGACATTTAAACACTGTATACACATCACTCGGCTGGAACAAATGAAACCATGATAAAGATTTTAGTACAGTTTTTAAAACCCAGTTTGACAGCTTAATTTTTTTTAACAGTTGTTGAGGTTTTATAATCCAATTAAATGTCTTTAGTGTTTAGTGTTTGTGTTTAAAAAAAACAGAGCAACTGGCACCAAAGTTGATCCCAATTTGGACTAGACCACAACGAGGAAATATGTCTCCCACCTCTGCCCGCAAAGGACCAACCAACAGCCAAAATGTGACAACGACTGAGCCAGTTGTGTTTTTGCACTGACACAGTGGAGTATTTTTCTTAGCCAAGTGTTTTCATGATGCAAATTCGAACAGCATTTGTTGATTGCTCTGAGAAAAACCAGAGACAATGATTGTGTTGGCACTTCCGGATTGACCCATTAAAGAAGCGGTAGCTGTAGAAATATAAACTTATCATGTAAAAACCTTATATAGGGGAAATCAAACCACACTTCTGCATTTTTAGTGGTGATTGATGATTCTATGTATGCATTGGCAATCCTAACTCAACTCTGACTTCAAGAAATCCTCTGCCAAGGCATAAAACCAAAGCAGTCTGTCTGTCTACCATCAAGAGCATTGTGAAAACTGCCAAGGTGAATTGTCTATACTCCACAAGGAGCATGGACAAAGGAAGAACCTGTGAAATGTTTGGTGTGAAGCCAGGTTGTTTTCTCTAAAATTAGAAGATATGGCACTAGACTGGCATTGGCACAAAAAGCTCCTTTCTTGTACCTTTTCTAGTCTAATATTTCTGCTTACCTTGTGGTTGCGTCCATGCTTGTAGAGCAGAGAGACGATGGATTTAATGTGACCTTTCTGGATGATGTTCAGAGCTTCTGGGCTTTCTACCAAGATACAGTGGAGGACTTCCAGAATACCTATAGAGTTACACAAAATGTTTGTCATTTAACAAAAGAAACATTTAGACCACATCCCAACATTGATAGCTAGGGATGGGTACCGGTATCCGGTTCTGACACAAACGGTAGTAACCGGACCGAAAAGCAGTGCACATTTCGGTGCTTTATTTCGGTGCTTTTTTTCCCTGAGATGTCATACGCTTTGGATTCTAGCCAATCATTTTACCTTTCCGAGGATAGTAGGCAGGTCCAGGTACGTACGTTCTTTTAGAGCAGAGCTACAGATTAAAAACGCCCAAGGCGAAGCGGTCAAAAGTCTGGCTGTACTTCACAGCAAAAGATGCAAACCCAGCAGCCTGCAACAAGTGCTTTAAGGTGATACTGTGCAAAGGAGGTAACACCTCAAATCTGATGAAACACCTGGCGACGCATAGCGTTTTTTTAAAAGCCTAGAAATGCGCCGTATTTGATAGCTTGCTGCGAGACCTCACACCGAGCACATCTACTGCGGGTGTGGTGCCTGTTATCGGACCAGGAGTTAGCAACATGAACCCGAAGAGGAGAGTCCTGGCCCCTAGCCCTGCCAGTGTAGCAGAAATGATGACGGATGATGATGCAGCAGCAGCCGTTCTTCTCTGTGTGAGTAGCTTAATGTTGTTCGTGTGTAATTTACGTTGAGTAGGCTAACCACGTTATTACATTAATGCATGTAAGGTGAACTAGCAAACACCGTCGTAGTTACATGCGGCTGTCTTCTTGTTTGATGGCAGATAGTCCCTTCACCCTGGCCAAAAAGGCTAAAATGCCCAAAGAAAAAGTGGAAAACAGCTGAGAGGTTTTAGGACAAAGTTTGTGTTTTTCCATTGTTTAAGCACTGCTTCCAGCCAAGAGTGATACCATATATGCCCTATAGCTGCAGAGAAGACCAACATTGTTATCTTTTTACAAAAAAAAACAGCTAAACATGAGAGGTTTTTGGACAAAGTTTGTGTTCTCCATTCTTTAAGCACCGGTTCGAGCACCGTTTAAGCACCGGCACCGTTTCAAAAGTACCGGTTTGGCACCGGTATCGGATAAAACCTAAACGATACCCATCCCTATTGATAGCACATTTTTGTCCTTTGCGCCTATCAAAAATCTTTAATCGTTTTAGTTTTTTTTCCTCTCCTCAATTTTTCCACTGAAAGTTTCTCATCATACCTGATGAAGACTCCAGTCTTTCCAGTTTGCTGACCAACCAGTCCAATTTTCGGGAAAACTGGGTACAGTTGTTCCGGTTTCCACGAATCAGTGCAGCTTAACAAACAACAAAGATTTCAAAAATAAAATATTAATATTATAAAAGTGCATTCCAGCAGCAGAATATCAGGTGAGTGGATACTGCAAACAATTTGACTTTGACTAATGAATAAGCGTCAGGTTTTCCTGATATGACATATGTGCATATGAAAACTCATTAAATCTGAATAGAAAATACATGAGAAAAATTGTAAAGGCACTATTAAACCAAGACCTCTATCCCCCATAAAAAGTTGAGGTGTATTCTCTTGTACCATCCTCTACACCTGTGGGTGACATTAAGAAGCCTCTTTATCAATATACTGTCTCATTTCTCACCATTTAGATTCTGGGACAGCAGACGGATAATGTCTGTGAAACACTTTAACAGCACTCTGTGCCAAAGGAATACTGATGGGTGTCTAATCTCCTTTAATTCTGCGCTCTCAGCCAAGCTATAGTTCAAAATGAACACATGGCTAGATCCACAGTTTGAGTCAAGGGCAAGGATATTCACTGTGACTGATGTGAATGTAAAATTCAAAGGTCAAAGACAGGCAGGAGAACCTGGGGCTGCACAGACTACAGGCTTTAAACCATGGTTACATAATCATACAGTGTATTAAGATATACTGTAATATTGCTAAGGCTTTAATGAAGACATCAATTTAAAGTGAAACGATTTGTCCCACTGAGTCCAAGAACAATTTTATCTCATTAAAGAAATAAATAACAAACAAGGAAAAAAGTAGATTGTTCAGTCAGAAAATAAATGTGAGAAGCCATATTTATTTTATTAATGTATTTATCCATTTTAATATTACTCAGTTTTTGCACACAGGACATTAGAATGTGTGCCTCCTTCAAGACATCTGGAGAGCTAATCACGAAGACTGCTTCAAGAGTAGAAGGCTGTGTTAAAGAATAAAAGCGGTCACACCAAATATTGCATTTCAAGCTCATTAGAATTGCACAAACTCTGTTTTTGCCCTAAATAATGTATTTCCACATATTTTTAGACAGGTTTCAATAAGCTGCTATACCCATTTCCCATTTCCCAGCAAAATATAAAAAAGAGGAGTGAATCAAGAAATGTGCATAATTACTGTACATCTTGCATCTTGTGTATTATAAATACCCACTAAAGTCTAGAATAATGCAAACCAGCCAATTAGAACATCGTTATTTCATGTTAGACTTACATCTGCATTTTGGAATGTAGCTTGGTGTAGACACACAGTAGAGGAGGTTGCACATCTATAGCTCTAGGAAAACTGGGCAAACTTTATCTGCTTAAGTTGAGTAATGTCTCCACACTAGTAAAAATCTCTACAACAGGTGGCCATTGTAAATAGTGGTGGGATGTTTTTATGTTTATCTTTAATACACAGCCTGACTTAACTTCTGGGGATCGTGACTTTTTAGGGCTTCCAGCCAGGATATCTGGGAAGCAGAAATGCATGCTAATTTAGCCTCAAATAAGCTAATTAAATTGACATTTTCATCAGATTACAGCTGATGACATGTAGACTTAAGTTTTGCAAATGAAATCCCTCTCTTCATACGAGTTTGTAAAGATCATCAATAGTATAATACAGTGAGGCTCATGGAAAATTCCTGCTTGGGGTGATATTGATGTCCATAATCTCATCATTTAACAAGCACACTGCCTACTTGGACAGATAACAGACCAATAAGAGAGAGAAGGTCAGAACAAACAAGGCCCCGACCAGGGGTGTCACTAGGTTTTAAGGACAGGGGGGGCTTAGCCCCCAAGAGATGCACACGACATGAACGAACGTAGTGAATGAGCACAAAATTTCACAAACAGAAAACAAAGACTGAGAAATTGTTTTCCTACTTTTTTGGACAGATTAAACATCCTAGGCCACCAATAGATCTATTGTTTTATTTCAGTCTGCTTTATAATACAGTACAACAAAAAAACAGAGGAAATGTGTTTGCTGCATCAATAACAAGAAAAAAACTGAAAATAAAAAAGTACATTTTTCTGGCTGCAATCACCAGTTACTTGGTGGGTGGAAGCATCAAAGAATGACATCTGTTTTTAAGAGTGGCAAATCGGTCAATCACTCTGTTGTGACTCAGATGCTGAAGCGTGTCTTTTTCAATAGACATGACTGCAAGACTGTGAAGTCTTTTCTGACCCATTGTTTGACGCAGCCAGGAGTGCAGCCGACGCAGTGCAGCCGACGCAGTGCACTAAAGGACCGTTCGCACGAGCAGCTGCTGACAGGCACTGTTAGGGCAACTTGGATGGTTGCCTTCAGAGAGGGAAACATGTCTGAATCAAGGAGGTTGTACACAGACAACATATTTTTGGGTGGACATCCAGCCTCTGTTTTCCGGGTAAGAAAGTTTCTGGCCACCAGAACCTCCTCTTTTTTCAGGTCAAGTCTGTAGTGCTTTGCAAGTTCATTCAAGTGTGGTTCACTCAAGAAGTTCTCAGATTTAGGACTGCATGCCTGGACGCCTTTTAGCAGCCCTGCATCTACACTGCAAAATCTTTGATCAAGCTCGCCAACCATCCGATCCACACAAGGGAAAAGTAACTCTCTTTTCAATGTGTCTGAGTTGTTCAATTCAGTGCGTGAACCCACAGTTGCCTCCAGGACAAAATCCTCCATTTTCCTCTGTTTGTGCCTTGTCTTGGCACCTGGTTCAGGGATACTGTGGGTGTTACACAGGGCCTTGGTTTTCTCATACAGCTCTGTAGCAAATGCATCTGAGTGTTTGCCCTTAAGTGTGTCACACACAGCTTGTTTGCAGATAAAAGCTTCTGCCAGGTCTAAAGTCTCTTTCTGCAGGAATTTGTGGAGTCCTTCGGTTACAGACAGAATCGACTGAAACATCAGTAGTGCATAGACTGCTGAGAACTTGTAGAGCTTTGCTCTGAGACCAACAGCTATGGGGGATCCAATTGCAGATAGGCACTCCAAAATGGCAGGCAATGTCTCAAGAACTGCACTGATTGATCGCAACTGACATGCCCAGCGAGTGTTTGAAAGTTGCACAAGCTCAGTTTTTGTCAATCCAAGCTTTGCCTGAGTCTCCATGAACTTATGATGATTGACTAGGGAGGTGCTGAAGAAAGAATACACACACTCCAACAAGCTGAAAAGCTCCACAGCCTCTGGGACAGCCTTGCAAGTATTGCACAAAACCAGGTTGAGTTGATGAGCATAACAATGCACATAGATAGCCTCAGGATGGAGCCTTCTAAAATGTGCTTGTACACCTCCAGTGGAGCCACTCATAACGGCTGCACCATCATATGTTTGTGCTACACACTTAAGCTCTGCAAGACCATAGTTTTGGATCTGCTGCTGAATCTCATTTGCAATGGACTGGGCATCAAATGATTTTATCTCTGCAAGTGCAAGGAAACGCTCCTTCACTGCCCCCTCTGACACGTACCTGACACAAACAGCTAACTGCTCTGCCTTTTTATCCCTTGCCTCATCCACCATGATGGAATAGACTTTAGACTTTGTCATTTCAGATACAATGACACTAGTAACTTCCTGGGCACAACAGTCAATCATGTCATTCTGGGATGTTGGTGAGATATACTGTGCATTTGATGGGGGATTATGTTTTTGAAGAAAAGCATCAAACTCCTTCAAAAGCTCCATGCACGCAAGAAAATTCCCTCTGTTTGGGCTGTCTTCACCTTCATCATGACCACGAAAAGGGAGTCCCTGTCTCCCTAACATAGAGGTGACTGCAACAATTCGTCTGAGATACTCTCTTCTTTCGACTATCTCACTCACATTTGCAGTTGCTATCATCTGTGCAACGTTTCCCTGTTTGCTAGTTCCCTGGTAGCTTTTCCATGTAACAACACTGTCCTTATGTGTTTGTGCCATCTCATGCTTGCCAAAGATGACTAAAGCTTTCTTCCAGTTCTTGCAACCGTTACTGACCAAACTATCATGTTTGATGTTTTTGCCAAACACTCTACATGGGAAGCAGAAAGCTGCACTCTGGTTGACTGAATATTCTAACCAGTTGTGCTTTTCAAACCAGCTGTGGTTAAATGCCCGCTTCTGTGTACCAAAAGTATCAGCTGGATAGCTCTTCAGCTTCACCTGTCTGGGCCCTGTGTCTTTGTCACCTAAATCAAACCCTGTAGTAGAATGAGTTGCTGCAGCTGCTTCATCATTTTCCCTCTCTTGGCCTGTTTGCTCTCCTCTCTCTGTAATAACTTGATCTTCCTCTGCCTCTCGATCCATTTGCTGCAGCTCCTCTGTCTCTCCTTGCTCTCTCTGACTTGAACTTGCCTGTTGACCTTTTTCTCCCTCAGCCACTCCTTCTGCCTCACCCTTCAAGATACATTAAAACATACTGAATTGTAATGTAAATTGCTAATATCATGACTTCTGCTCCCGCTCCACAGTAATTTGTTGCTCCCAAATATTTTGAAGTTACAAACATTATATTTTGAGCACGCATGTGACTAAAATGGTTGCAATTTAAAGCCCTGAAAAATATTACTAAATTACTTGAATTGAAGTAATATTAAAATAGAACCCTCAAAAATATGTGAGTCAGGCTAATTTGACTTATATACATATCTCTCTCTTTGCTCTCTCCACTTTCTAACCTTGACTCTCCTAAATAAAAGCTCAAGTTAAACAGGTCTTATATGTTGTACCGTGACTGAAATGTTTCATATTTCATATCCATATTGAGTCCCATAAAATTCTAATCAGACTGTCTCCATCACAAATGACTCCATCCTTTGACTCACCTCTCCAGCAGACGTCTCTCCCCTCTGCCTCTCTGTGCTCCTCTGCCCTGACTCCTACAGGTTAATGGGGATGGAGTGATTATTATTATTTCCACTGATGATAACCATACCTGAATGAGCTCAGCTGGATTTTTCAGAGCTAAAACGAGTGACAGAAATTAACATTATGCTAACAATTTAACTTAGTGCGCTAGCCAGGTTTTTATTTACAAAATGGGGAGCACCTGGTTCATTATTTACATGGGACTCTCTGCTGTTAGCTGGAGCTAACTAATTGTTACTACCAGCCAGTGATGAAGACTTACTTTCTTGAAAAACTTGCGTATATCCATGATTTCTTGCCGTTTGCCACATGCACGCTAGTGTTTCTGCAGGTGTATACGAGCGGAGTGTAAAGTAGCAGTGAAAACGAGGACTGGATTTTCAGTCATGTGGATGTCCCCTGTGAACAACTGGAAGGGATTGGATAACGAAGCACTGACGCTACCTTAACAATGTAAAGCGAAAGGGACCAACCGAGTTATGATCATATTTGTGTGAATAGCGACAGGTTTATATTATTATTTCTTTAAACTCATATTCCTGCATCTTTATATTGAATTTGTCTGCAAGTTCTGTAAAAAAAAAAATCGAATAAGTTAAAAAAAAAAAAAAAAAACCCACCAAATTATTTAGGGGGGCTTAAGAATATTTTAGGGAGGCTTCAGCACCCCTAAAATAGGCCTAACGACGCCACTGGCCCCGACACAATTCATCATGCAAAATCTGCTACGCCATCCTGAGGGTGACCTCTCTGTGGGGATGGCTAGAGTGTACTCAGAGGAGTGTATTTGTGGGTTTTGAGCACGTGTGTTTGTGTGTAATGTGAGGAAGTACATGTAGGGGAGGTGGTGATGATTACAAAGGCAGTCAAGGTGAGCCAAGTGGAAGCGGTTGATGGGAAAACTCCAATGACAGGAAAACAAAGTACCCAAGAGAAAGCGGTCTGAAATAAAACTTTTCAGGGTCAGAGCTTTAGCATTCATGGCTCAGTGTGAGGCCCCGAGAGAATCAGATAATGCCAACACCTGCGATGGCTGGCATTTTGTTAACGATGCCATTTTGCCTTCAAATATTCAGCTCGATGCTCTATGATTATATCTACACTGCTTTCAAAACACTCGTGACCTAGATGAAAGCGAAGGCAGACAGTAAGACTGCAGGAGGCACTGCGTTTACATCTAAATGTCATGTAAGTGCTGTGACCAGCTTTGAACTGCAAATGTTGAACGAAGGAAGGAAGGAAAAGAATGGCATTAAGTGTCAATTAGATGATGCGACCAGCTGCTAACTCCAGATGTGGAGTGAGAATGTGAACAACAAAAAAAGTGAGGAAGTGAAGACAGAAGGGAGTAGAAAAAAGAAAATAAAGAAGGTGGGAAGCGAAGGAAAGGAAGGAAAGAAATGAGGCATTAAGGATGATCTAAAAGCTACAATATGGAATACAGGAAATAAGGGGTGGGGGGTTAGTGAGATGAGAAACATAGAAGAGAAGGCAAATTCAGTCAATTGAGACACTGAAGGAAGATAAATACTACACGTCTACCCTGAACCAACAGCTGACAGTGTTAAAAAAAGAAAGAAGAAAAAAACAAACGATGTGGATATTTCATGTGATCCATCACTCAACTGTTTACCTAAGAGTTCATAAAGCAGGTTGAGAATGTCCTTCCACGCTGCGCCAGCTTCCTCCCCAGCCACCTCCCCGAAGTGGGCTGCACTGTCGTACAGGTTCATTCGATCAATGCATTTGGACAGAAGACTCAGCATACCCTGAGAAAAATAAAAGATATATACATAATTATTGTGTATTCTTTTACAAGAATTGATAATAACTGAATAGCAAGGAGCTAAACAAATACAGATGATGAAAGATTAATAGGGACTCATTAAAATACATTAAATTTATGTAACCAAAGTCGAAACATACATTCATTTAAGAACCTAAGGTTTTAACCACTCCCCCCCCCCCCCCCCACACACACACAAAAAAAAAAAACACTTCCTGCATAGCATCATCTAAATGAGAAACATCAGTGTATGAGAGGTTTTCTTTTTGCATAGAAATTAATCACACCACCCACTCTCACCTCCTCTTTGAAGAGGTCCTGACGTTTGATGAGTGAACGGAGAAGACACTGCTTCTCTTCATGCTCCAGCTCAGAATCGGGCTGCTTAAAGTACTCAATCAAATCATTCAGTGTCTGTAGCACCTCTTCAACGTACCCGGCCACTGCTGTAGACTCTCCTGCTGCAATGCTGTCCAAAGCTCTGGGAGGAAAAAAAGGCAGAAAAGACAGAGAGGGTGGATCAATGTGTAACATTTTACAAACATTTAGTGTGGAGCTTTTGCTAGAAGCAAAGAGGACCCTCCTAGAATTACTTGATGAAGTTGGTAAAGAGGAACGTGGTGTTACGGATGATGCGTGCAGCCCGAGACTCCTCATGTTGACAGCGCTGGAGGATGAGCCCGTCATCCTGACTTACTGTAATCAAGCAGCCTAATTTAAAAAAGACAGGGGGGTGGGGGGAGGATTTAAATGTAAACCCACCACCCGTCACCTCCAACACGTCTGGTGCTTTGGCATGCGGCCAAGGCTGCAAGGTCTGCCTGGCGCCAGCACGACGTGGTATTTGATGTCCCTGGACAAACGCCCGGCAATGAGCAGTGTTTATATGCCACCCTAATCCTTCTGTCTCACCCAAAACTAACTGTCACCCTCCACGTGGCCAATTATCACGTTTAAATGGGTTTCAGCCTCATGTGCACTCTCTGTGGGTCTGCAGAAAAGATGGGAGTGGAGTGTGGGTGACCACATCTGATGTATCCAAGGCTAACATTTTTAATGCATGCTCAATCATCCAGGTAAGGAAATCCCAAAAAAGATGATTCTGTTCATCTGGATGTCGTGTTTTCTATTTTGTCACTCATTCATATGACTTTTTCAGTCTCAGCTGACTGCAGGTTTCCCCAACCTTATAAACAGTACATTTGCATAATGACTGACACTAGCACCATTGACTAACAATGGGCTGTGGGGTCAGTTTCATGATCATAAATATGCATATTGTCATGACCAGTTACAGAGAGTTGGGGAATGGCTCCAATCACAACACTGTAAGATGGTGAAAGATGTGTCCTCCTCGATGGCCTCCTTGACTCACCGCTCAAACCAGCGTTCCTTTCTGTCCAGGATGTGTACCTGCTCATCATTGAAAGAGTCCACTGGCCTATAGGTGTAAATAGACTGCGGATTCCTAGCCTGATCAGTTAGCTCTTCTGGGTTGTGTCATCCGCAAACATTGTTTTCAGTTCCAAAAGAAAAACATTTGACCTGAGTTGGTTGGGTGTTTGGAAGGCCAGCCATATAGCCCACTGACTGTGTGTTATTTGCGTATGCACTCATTGGCTTCGAGGAATGGCAGGCATTTATGGTCATGCTGTAAACAGATGGCAGCTATATATGTTGCATATTTGTATCACTACAGTATGTGCTGTGCAATAAATTATTCGTAATTATTCCTGAAGCAGTTGTTTACTCATGCTACCCATAAAAAAAGAAAAAAACAACGACCCCAAAACAGGTGCTTATCCAACCATGCAAAGTGGACAACTGCAACAACCCCAGAGTTTTACTGTCTGTGAGTTACTTCCTAATTTCTCTGTGTAGGTTCTCAGTCATCCACATCATGGTAGTCTGAGGAGCTTAAAAGAAAGAAGTTGTTGTACTTTGTGAAGTCCAGGCCCCTTCTTTTCTGCTTAATTTGCACCATTGAAGTAAAGTATCGACTGGCTTATATATTATTAGTTGGAGCAGATGAAGGGGTCAGTAGCAGAAGTGCTCTGCTCAAGAACTTCATTATACTACCTTGATTACTTTAGTGTACAATATGGGCAACTGTGGCTCAGGGGGTTGGGAATCGCATCTGTAACCGGAAGGTCGCCGGTTCGATCCCTGGGCTCTCTGACCTGGTCGTTGTGTCCCTGGGCAAGACACTTTACCCTACTTGCCTACTGGTGTTGGCCAGAGGGGCCGATGGCGCTTCTGTCAGTCTGCCCCAGGGCAGCTGTGGCTACAACTGTAGCTGCCTCCACCAGTGTATGAATGTGAGAGTGAATGAATAGTGGAAATCAGAATACTTTATTGATCCCTGGGGGAAATTATTTTTTGTTACAGTGCTCCATTTTAAACCAACATTAAGACAAGACAGACAATACGCTAACTAAGAATAGTACAATATATACATATATATACATACATACATACATAAGTCACGGTCGGTCACGGTCGGTCACGCTGGTTGGCGCATGCGCACTAATTGTAAAGCGCTTTGAGGGTCTCGAAAAGCGCTATATAAATGCAACCCATTATTATTATTATTATTAATATGCTGAGATGGAGTATTTTTTCCAATAAAGTCATTTTAGCATAAACACACAGGAAACCTGGGGCCGGTCAGCAGTACTTCTTTTGTTTATTGGTCATGTAAAATATAATCAAGTGACTAACGACAGTACAGTGCGCTGTGCATATGGAGGTTGAAGAGAATTTGGTGCAAACTTATTAAAAGTTTGTCCTTGACCAATAAAAAACAGATTACCTGGCTATTTTCATAGCAGTTATTTTGACATTCAGCATGAAGAGAGATGTAATAATTAATATTTGTTATGGTCATGTTCAATTCAGGTGGGCATAGCTGCTGGTGTTGCACTTAATGGAATGGGACCATAATTACCTTTATCTTAAATATACACTGTAATTATACCCTATGAAGGGTCTGAATAAGTGTGAAGAAGATCTATTCAGCTTCTAATTTGATTCATCTAAATAAACATAAACAACGTGTATTTTATGTATTGTTTTGCTGTGACAGTCCTGCAGGGACAGAGCCCCGGTCAATTTATTTTCATCAAACAGGCAAAATTAAACTGTTCATTGAATGGTCCCATCTACATCCCAGCTACATTAGTAAAAGTTACTGCAAAGTCTATTGATGCATACTCAATCATCTAGGTAAGAAAATCCCAGAAGGCTGATTTTATTCAAGTCCAAATCCAAGTTTTAAAAGAAAAAAAAATGCATTTACCCTTCTTTTTAGGGGACCAAGACGAGATGATTTGGCATCTGGCGCCTGGTAGGACAGCCACAGTCCTGTTGCCACATGCATGATGAAGCACACAGAGTCTCCGTACTTGATCTCTGGCACGCCCATGCCATCAATGTCCCTCTTTGGGCCAGTATCTCCCTTTTCCTGTAGCAGGAACATACACAGATTAGCAAAGAGAGTCAGACAGAAATAAAATCACTCTCACACACACACACACACACACACACACACACACACACACACACACACACACACACACACACACACGGGCATGCATATATATAAGCCTGGAAATGTGACAAATGAAGATGTATTGTGATTAGATGGTAATCAGAGATGCCGATTGCGGAGAATGCATTCATTGGCCTGCCAGGAGGTTGCTGCCGGCCTCATTAGCTCTGCTACATTTCTGGCACAGCAGAGATGGAGCGATGCCACTGATTGCAGTCGACAGCAAGTAGCGAGAAACATATTAAAGCCAATGTTCAACATGGCAAAGCTTTGACCTTTCCAGATACAGGAAATAGCAGGCGCAGGGGGTGTGGATAAGGGATGGAGAATAAGAGGGTTATTAAACAATCTATATTCTTCTAAAGAAACATGAGTTCTAAGTAAGAGCAGTGTTTTGCTGCATTGCCAGGAGTACGATAGAAAAAGACTTTGAAGTGATGTGAGTCAGAGGGATTTTTACACTGCATCCACTGGGGATAAAGGGATATCCATGGGAACAAATGGAGCTCTGTGAAGGTGACTCAGTGTGCACTTTATGTGGTTGTAGCGATTTTAACATAGGATAATAATTATGGATTGTTCACATATAAAAACAGTAAATCCCCCCCCCCAAAAAAGGCTGGATCTCTTCAGGTAAGGGAGGTTCAGCACAAAAATACATCTAAATTTAGTCTTTTCTCCTATTGGGTGTGGTTTAAAAAATAAAATAAAATAAAATAAATCACAGCTCAACAGAAAGAAAAAATACACAACCTGTAGTTTTATCACACTCCTGTGCTACCTTCTACTGCACAACAGTGTGTACCAAATTCATGGGAATAAATAAAAGACTTTCCATTACTGTTTCAAGTAAACCGTGTGCTCCTCTCTCGTGGTTATATCCAGCGTCAAGTCATTATTTTTGGACTACATGCTATCAAATGAGAGCCGCACAAACCCTCAGAGTTCAACAGAGTGAGAGTGGGAGAAAAATGGATGTGCAACTGCAGGAAAGAAATGACTAAAGGCAAATAAGAGATTACAAAGTATGTATCTAAAAAAAAAAAAAACACTATCAGTGCATCATAATTATTTTTAATATTGCAGTGGTGAGGGTGAATTTATTTTTTCTCCCTAATTGAAAACAGCTACAGTATATGCAAACCAGCTGCAATTGCACATGGACAACATGACTGCCTGCTCCAACGTTTACAGTGTGGTCAACTCAGCAGCTATGAAAAGGTTATTTTATAGTGGAATGGCATGAGCTCATTAAGGGCTTAGAGACTCGCTTTGGGAGTTGTTGATGAAGTAGTCAGGGTGAGATATTTTGAGTCCTCTTTTAATGAGGTTAGTTAACTAACAACATTTATTTACATCAACCCCCCAGAACGGCTTCCAGATCTTGTAACTGCCTTGCTCAAAGCGCACATAAGAGTTAGCTTTAAAACAGATAGTATACAGTGTTGTGAAAAAGTATTTGCCCCCTTCCTGATTTTGCATATTTGTGATACTTTAAAGTTTCCGATCATCAAGGAAATTTAAATATTAGACAAAGATAACCAGAGTAAATACAAACAGGAGTTTTTAAATTATGATTTTATTACTTAAGGTAGTTATTCAAACCTACGTGGCCCTATGTTAAAAAAAAATAAAAATAAAAAAAATTGTTCCCTAAACTTTTTGCACATCAAGATGTTTTTGTACAGTCGCTTTCTTATTTCTGAATCATAAGAATCACCTTAATAGAGGCAAGTGAGGCCTGCAGTTCATTAGATGTTATTTTGGGCTCTTGTGTAACCTCCTGGATGAGTCGTTGATGAGCTCTTGGATTCATTTTGGTAGGCAGGCCACTCCTGGCAAGGTTGTTCTAAGTTTTATCCATTTGTGGATAATGCCTCTCTAGCCATGGTTCGCTGGAGTCCCAAAGCCTTAGAAATGGCTTTGAAACCCCTTCTAGACTGATAGATGTCAGTGACTTTGTTTCTTAGGTTCTTTAGATTGTGACAGGATGTGTTGCATTTTCAGATCTTTAACTCTACTTCGCTTTGTGAGTCTGTTTAAGTGATTTCTTGAATCAACAGGTCTGATAGGGAAATTAAACTTTGCTTTCTACAAAACAAAAACAAAAAAAGTAGTTAATCACATTTAATTTGAGATTTAACAAAGGGTGCAATTACTATTTCGTACAGAGCCAGATATATTTTGATAGCTTTTTTTCCACATTTAAAGTGTGAGAAAGACACAAAAAAAAATACTAAATCAGGAAGGGAGAAAATAATTTACAGTGTTGTGAAAAAGTATGTTTATACAGGCAAACAGAGCACTGACCTTGGAGGCCCTAAAGCAGAAAGCAGTGGCCGTGGTGTCAGACTTCACTCTGTCCTGCAGAACCAGTCCACGGTCTTCAGTCAGAGCAAGATAATGGCCGGTAGAGAGATGGCGTAGTCGGAAGGGCTGGCCCCACCGGATGTGGCTACCACTCCAGCTAAACACAGAGAACTGGTGTCACAAGCTTTGAGTGCAACATTGCCCTGAAATTTCTAGACTTGGTCATCTGTTATTGTTTTCACAGCATAAGGAGAGTCAGGCTTGGAAAATGCTTTTTCTCACATGCAGCACACGTCAGGAGATGGACTGTTTGCATTAGGTGAAGCTTGCTGAATATAGCCTCCAGGCTAGTAGTGAATTCACCCACCCACATGTGTTCATTCTCACATCCACCTCCATTGAGTAATCGCTAGAAAAAAAAAACAACTTTCTCAGCATTTTCTATTTTTTCCCCACCATGGAACCAACGGGGGGTTGATTTGATTCTTTTGTTGCAATAACAGGTAACAGGTACTCTAAATTGAGACTATCGACATAATTTAATATTTGAAAAGAAGTTTTTAAATTATTTTTGCCAGGTTTTCTTTACAAAAAAAAAAACAAAAAAAAAACACGCTATATTAACACAGACTCTGCAGGCACAATATTTAGATCTAAGTGCTCTAGACAACTGAGTTATTTGCGTAAATTGCCCAAACTATTCTGAAAATACAAAGCTGACTTCATTCTAGGAAATGAATATCGCACCAGTAATGTAGGATTTACCATATTTCCCTTCTTCCTATTTAAAAGAATGTTCAAATGCATGTAAAAAACAACCTTGAATTGCACTACCAACTAAAATGATTTCACATATCAACTTCAGAGCAGCTCCAGTTTCTCTCTACAGATGATGCAATTTGGGAAACATTGTTCACAATTCTCCCTTAAGTCAAAAGTAGAGACATGACCCTTAATAGTCGCACCTGTGGCACTTTGAAAGTGTACTGAGTCTGACAGGAATTCCCAGTGAGAGCTGGCAGCCGATGTAACTGGTGAAAAATTGCGTGGGTGGCCAGTTAAAGGAAAATGTGAGAGAAAGGGGGACGGTGATAGAAGAGAGGTAGTTCAAAGCGGGTGGTAAACAGAGCCTCGAATTCTGGAAACTCTGCCAGTTAATTGGTACTGACAGCTCGGAGAAGAGATAGATGGAGTTTATATATAACCTGGGAACCTATAGCCTCCCACAATTTCTTTGTATTTTGTTAAATAAAGGGAAATATTTGTAGTCATTTATTGAAACCTAAGGAAACCTCAATAGGAATATAGTATATAATGGAGAAACAGAGTTTGCACTACACTGATGTCCTCCCCCCCCCGCTCAAGATGATCACACACTGCTTCAAAAATGTTAAGATCTAGGCTCCATGTGTGTTTGTGCGTCTTTAATCCAGGTATGCTTTTCCTACATTGACAGTGTGTTTGGCTGCCAATCCAATGCTTTCCAGATGGTACTGTACATTTCTGCATTCATAATTCCATTAATTTTGACAAGATCCCCAAAACAACTGGCTGAAATGCAAACTCTAAACCATGACCAAACCTCCGCTATGGCTACACATGGCTGTAGAGACACACTTTGTACCTCTCTCCTGACCATAACTGATGACAAATTGAACTAAAAATTCAAAATTTGGAATAATCACCCCTTAAGACATTCTGTTACTGATTGTTATTCTAATTATTGTGTAATTTGGCAAAGTAATTTCTCCCCATTTCCATCATTAAGAATGGCTTTGTGACAGCTGCCTTTCCACTGAGACCATTTGTGAAGAACCGTTAGTGAACAGTAGAAGGATTAACTGAACGGCCGTATTGATTTTAAGTCCTGTGTCCCCTGTTTGTGTCCAGTTACTTAAGGACATAACTTTCAGATACTGTTTATTTACTGTAGGTAAGTTTTTTAGGCCGACCACTTCTCACCTCATCCAGTTTAGATAATAATATGTAATTTTTTCATGTTCTTTTATATCCCACTCAAATAAAACAATCCCTTTGTGTAATTTCTGAGAGAAACATATATTATTTATTTTATTTGTGTTTTTGAGTCAGATGTTACCTGATCCTCAGTGGCTCCACTCTCCACAGTGAACGGGCCCTTGATGCTCCCTTGCCAGCCTCATAGTTAACTATCCTAAAAGCAGAAGAAATAAATGTGGGCCTCAGTTAAGTAATTTAAGTGACAGAAACAACATGAACAGTCCAACATGGTATGCTTCTGTTAAAGCTAAAAACACCCTCTGTGAACTGGATCCCGAGGGAAATCTGGCTCCAGATTAATTTGTTTTTGGAGACATTTTGATGTTCTCAAGAAAAATATCACAGTGTCTCCATATATATGATTATTCCTGCTTAAACCTCACTGTGCAGGTCAGAAAACAAGAGATTCTTATATTTTATGATAGTGACTCAGGAGGGAGAAAAAAAACTGTTGGGTTGAAGGCTATTTCAGTGCTTCTCAATAAATAACAGCCTTGTAACCCTTCACACAGGATTACAACAGAAAGAGTTTGGATTGAAAAAAAAAAAAAAAAAAAAAAAAAGAGGCCTCAGGTGAATTTTCTTCAAAAGAACAAACACAAAAAAGTGGATTGAAAAGTAAATTTTGAACTCCTCCTATAACTTTAACATATGTGGTAAGTGTAAACGTTTTCAGTATTTCCTCACAGTTTAAGACAAAAAAACCAAAAACTTTTTTTCAGTTTTAAAGTGAAGCTTAAAAGTGACAACATTTTTTTAGTTTATTATTAATCATCCTCAAAACTATTTTCCCCAATGGTTAGTTTGAAAGATTTTATTAATTTAATTAATTAAATTACTAACCTCTGCTCCTCTTCACTCTTGTCTGCTCCAGGGATGGTCAGGCTCTCATCATGCCCATGACAGAGACGCATCACATGTCCACCAATTAAAAAAACCTAAAAGGCAAAAAAAAAAGTTCCATTTATTCATGAAAAAGAAATCATTTATTCTAATATATGGCTGCTTTGTTTTTCAAACACCATCAGTACATTAAAATGATGACAGGAAATAATACATTTTTAAATTATAAAAAGGTGGACTTTCTTTGAAACATTAACTTAAAATTGTGAGTTTAAATTAAACAGATTTTTTTATTTAGACACACACACACACACACACACACACACACACACACACACACACACACACACACACAGTTGTGTTTTCACATCCTTGTGGGGACATCTAATTGACATAATGCTTTCCTTAGCTGCTTACCCTAACATTAAGCATCAAAAATGAATGTCTGAACCTAACCCCAACCTAATTGTAACCCTGACACTAAAAATCACATTTTGAGTCTCAGAAATATCTTCAAACTTGTGGAGACGGGGATTTTGTCCCCATAAGGGCCTGTTGGTCCCCACAAGTATAGTAAACTTCCAATTTTTGGTCCCCACAAAGATATGTTAACATGGTTGTTGGGGTTTTTAAGCTTACCTACTGCCATGTTACTTGATGAGCAGGTAGGCTGGACATTCCACAGGGTCTGCATGAAGGAGGCATCCACGTGAAAGTTGCCATTGGAAATAGAGAGATGCTGGAAAAGAGAAGCACAGTTACGCGGGGAACAGTTGACCTTGAGTTAACCAGCTGTGTTAGCAGCAGGAAAACAGGGACATACAACACAATTTAGCAACAGTGCACAGACGAGGAAGATGTCCAAGCGCCTGGAGTTGAAAAGAGATTAAAACATGTCGTCCTTCTCATGAGAAGGACGACATGTTTTAATCTCTTTTATCACTGCAGGCCAAAGGCACTGCTCCATGTAACATGCCCAGATAATGCAATAATTCCTTTGAGATTAAAAATTAAGAAAGAAAGAAAAAATAAATACATTTGAAAAACACCTACTCCTGGTAGGTTGCATTCAGATGAAAGTGAAGAGTCGATATGAGTTTAGCTTTAAGCTACACCCAAGTAAGCATTGATGCAAGGATTTCTAACACATACAATACAGGCAAAAGGGTTTAGCAGCTGCCAATGCTCACACCCTAGAACACCATTAGGAAGTCCTTTAATTGTTCCAAAATATATTCTACAACATGAAAACAAGTCTTTACGAAATTCCCCTGAAAACATCATACTATCATACGATAATATGAGCACCAATTGAGTTTTCTTTCATTTGCCTGTATTTGTCCTAGCATGTCATTTAAAAATGTCTTAATCTGTAACAGTAGACATGCCAAGTCAAAACATCTATGCACTGTCTCTCTCAAAAACAATTTTTATCATCCTCACATTTATCCAACAAAATCACCCTGACTTGATAAAAAGACATAAATGCCCCTGTCCTAAATGACAGCAATACATTCACTGTGATGTAATGAATGACAGTAATAATGCAGTGATTGCTTTTGCATTTCTGAGGTGTCCCATTCTTCAATACCTGAATTTCCGACAAGCTACTGCAGGTACAGGCTTTACAGCATCTTTGGCAGATTTGCTTTAATTGCATATTTTCCTCCCCGAAGGACTGGTATGGCCACTAGAAGAGAGTGCAAGTCACTTTCCCATGCCAGGCACGTCAATGTCCCTCACTTTTGCCATTTCTCGCGCTGCCTTTTCCTCTGTTTCTCCTCAAATCCCCCTCTCCTCTCTTTTCCATGTAAGTTAATTGAGGTCAGGTGTATAGCTCTGCATAGTGGAGACAGCATTAACTCAAAGCTCATCAGTCAGGCGGATGAGTTTCATAAAAAACATTATTAAAAAGGACCTGCATGGGGGTGGAGGGGACATGGGAGGGGATTCACAAGTAATCGGATTTCTAGTTCAGATAGCAAACGAAGGTTTTTTGAGTTTCCCTCCTGAATTGCCTTGTCACTCCAAAGTTGGTGAGAGTGAGACCGATATCAGGGTTATCCGAGTGCTACGAAACTTTCCAAAGTACCTTTTCAGGCAGACGGTGAACCAAAGCAGATAACTCCAGCTATGTGGGGCAAATAATCTTCAAAACAGAACCACTCTTCTTTGCATACGGCACATTTGGTCTTTCGAGTTTAGAGGAAGACAAATCACCTCAGATATTAAAAAAAAAAGAATAATAAAAAATAAATAAATACCTGGCAGTAAAATAAGAAAGCTTCCAAAACAACAGCAGAAAATATCTGAATTAAGTGAGATTTGACAAGCAAACCACACAAAAGAAAGCGAGAGATTATACACAGAGTATCGGGAACACAAGAGTGACTCTGATGTAATCTGACTGTTTGAAGAACAGTACACATTCACGAGAGAAATCTGGAGTAAAGATGAAGGAAGAGCATCTGATTTAATGAAAACTGCTACAATTAATCTGTCATCATGTTTAAAAGCTGCATCCTCATTTTTAGTGGGTGGATAAATGATGTCCTTAAGTACTTTGGTGAACTACAGTGTTTTTATAATAAAAGTTACCAGAAGAGTAAATTATGTTGTTTTCTTTTCTGCAAGCTGGTAAATGTTGCTTTGATTTAGAAAGCTGCAAATAAAATATACGCCATGTGCTTGTATATTAATGCATCGTATTTATGGCTTCCTGTGATGCTAAATAACTTCCATATCATCACAAGAAGAGGTAGTTTTGCCTAAATTATTGATAAGGTTCAGTCAAGCTACTCCTACAGTTTTACAGGTGGATAAAGTTTAACTGGATTGCAATGTCAGAATTTAAAAAAAAAAAAATTCATCTCTTATCCAAAACAATGAAACAGAGTCTTGGAGATAAAACTACACAGCTTGTTTGCTTGTGACACTAGGACAAAACTAAGGAAATTTACATTTGGTGGATTATTTCTTTGTTGTAATAATGCTTCTTGGTAATGAATCCTATATGACTGGAAAAACTGTTTATTTCCCCTCAAATGGTCATCATTTGTGGCAGAGGGGTCATTTGGTTTATCATGCATACATTAATCTCAGTCACAGGTGCGCTTCTAATGCCTTCTGCTCTTGTGAAGCTCTTTTAGATGTGACTTACTAGATATCTCTCCGTCGACACACTGACAAGAATCAGGTCGTCTCCAATGCGGACTTTCTCTCCCTCAGATCTCTGCTTGGATGCAGGGTGAATGGTCCACCAGCAGGACTCTCCTATTGACATAAATACACATAAAAATAATATTCAAATAAGTGGCAACAAGTGGAATATAAAGCTTGGGAAAATCTAGTGATTTAAAATCATCCTGTCTTTGGTTAGATCCTGTAGAAGCAGTGGAACTGTTTCCATATGATAAATGACCTTATGCTTTAGTTCAAATGTCGAATATAGCTGTACTGTGCACACACACACACACATACACGTGGAGTTTGAGTATTTCTCCCAATAATTCAATCTCAAAGTTAAATCAACCTGAAATGATCACTCCCAAAGGCTGAATTCACCTGAAAGCAGTAAAATCTCTGAAGTGCCTAATAGTCATACCATACCTATTGAATCTTCTTGCAGTCCGACATCAAATGACAGCTTGTCTGTCAGAGACCTTGATGTCTTCAAACAGGTCAAGTACTGGTGAGTGAAAAATGAACTAATGTTAGGTCAAATGAAACACTAAGACTAGCCATAAGAGGAATTCAGCTCATGTTAAAGTGTCTCATTAGAATACAGGGGTGAATTTAGTGCTAAATAATTAGTATATTAATCAATTAGTAAGGAATTCATTCATTGATTTTCTGTTTGAAGTTATGATTAAATGTTACTGTGCAAAAGTCTCGAGCCAGGTCTTATTTCTTTCTCTTTTTTTTAATATAAAAATGAGAAAATGGGTGCAAACATACTTGGAGATAAATGATATAAAACCAAAACAGAATTTGTCCAATTCCAATAAGCTTGAAAGTCACCTTTATACTTCAACTTATCCTAAACTCTCTTAGGCAAGCTTTCATGCCTTTTCTTCAAGTAGTCTTCAGAAATTCTTCTAGAAGACGGTTGAAGGACATTCAAAGCTTCTCTTTCGATGTTGGCTGCCTTTTGTTCTGTTCTCCATTAAGATCCCACACTGCTTCAATTATGTTGAGGTCTGAGCTCTGGGGAAGCCAGTCCATGACTGATAGTGCTCATTTTGCATTAGCAGTTAATGCATGCTTTTCCTCCGCTGGCAATGTGTTTGGGATGTTTGTCATGTTGAAAAATGAAGCAGTTGCTAGTAAAGTGTTTTCCAGATGGCACTGGATGGTCGAGCAAAATCTGATGGTGCTGTCTTCGTTCTTAATTTGATCAAATTTGACAAGAACACCCCACTGGATGAAATGTAACCCCAAACTATGGTAGAGACTCCATCATGTTCTACAAATGGTTGTAGACACTCACTACTGTACTTCTTTTCTGACCTCTTCTAATACATAACAATACTGTAAAATCCAGAATCGTTGCTCCAAGTGTCGGTGAACAGTATGTGGATTAACTGACAGGTCAGAGCCATATATCAGGTCTCTTGTCAGCTCTTTGTTGATTTTTTTAAAAGGACAGATACATGCAGATCCTGTTCATCTGCTGTAGATTTGTGTTTTGTTTACTCCTGATAAGTTCATCTTCCACTTATCCATATTCCTTAAACTTTTTAAGGACTACACACCATGCAAAGGTACTCCTAAGGCAACACCTCTCTTGGTGACCTTAGTGCAAAAAATACCATTTAATTTCTGCCAAACTGTGTTACTGTTGTTTTTTTATTTTTTATTTTTGTAGATTTAGCAAAAAAAAAAAAGAAAAAAAAAAAGTGTATTTTTCCAACAGGCCATTAGTAACAACGTATGTAAAGATACAATTTAAAATTGGTTCTTTACCAAGTTGTGTTATGTGCAGATGCAAAACTGGTTCATCACTTCAGTTAGGTGGCTTTTTATGTTGAAATCATACTGTAGGTCATTCTTCTGAAAGTATAAGGTTCAAGGACTGGACTGAAAATGGGTGACAAAGCAGCCAAAGTCCAAAGAAAATATTTGAAAGATCTCCAGAAAGCTTTAAGAACTATTGTTCAAGACCACTATAGAAAAAAAGACAGTCTTTCTTTTTGGAAATGAAATAAAAAGAAACAAGTGGTGGCTCAAGACTTTTACAAAGAATTGTGTGAATTGCAGATTATGTTTTTCTAACTTCAGTTCAATCGAAAGCAACTGAAGACTTCACAATCACGTCATGGTTCTAATATTTTTAAACACCAGGGCTTTTTCATTAAAGATTCTTTTTAGGTAGATCTAAAAGAAAATCTCCAACATAATAATACATTTACTTTACATATTAATTGGAGTCTTATATACTCATTTTTTGGTTTCTTTCTCATCAAATGGGAACAAATAATATAAAAAAAAGCAACTGTCATCAATAATGTAACAGACTTTGCTTTTCCCACATGAAGACCAATTATGTTAACTCGTGCATACTTGATAAACAGACCCCATGGTGAGCTAGGAAAATCCTTGTCCCTTTTAGCTTTCTGTCATTCTTGCACATTAATACTCACCATGCCACTGAAGGAGTGGCGTAGGAGGATGGCGTGACCATAGAGCAGGGTCCGGTGTCCACCCCCCTGACCCGCCTGTCAGGAAATAAACAGGTAATAGATTATTATCATACCCTAACACTCCTGACCTCTGAACCCTGACAGGTTAGTATCTCCCACTTTACTTCTGCATCAGTTATTAAAGTGCGAGTGGCTTTACGCTCTGTGCGAGCAAAGCATGGGACGTCCTGGATCAAATATCCTTTACTGAAGATCACCATTCCAAGTGCAAGCGGCAAAGAGAAAAAGAGGAACACAAAAAACTCCATTCACAGTCAAACAAACACATAGATAGTATCACACTCAGTAGACAACTTGCTCATTCTTGTGACAAACAAGAATAACTGTGAGGTTTGGTAGCAAAACACCTGAGGAAATGTGAGGAAACAGATGAGCAAAAAAAAAAGTTAAAAAAAAGAGTGGATCCTTTATCATCATGGTGAATAAAGAAATTGCTTCTTACCTTTTTAATCAACCTCTAGCAGCAGAATAAAAACAAAAAAAGAAGATGACCATAAGCAGCAATAACTAAACCAGGTCTGCACAAGCAAGGTTCTGGCATTCATGGAGTCAGCTCACATTTAAATGAATTAATTAAATCAAACTCAAAGATTCATACGTAGACGCACGAGAAGGTTCTTGTTAATTTCTAAAGGTCCTGCTTTAGAGCAATAATTTGCTAATTACAAATTTGCTAATTAATGTAATTAGCAAATTTGGCCTTAAACTGCAAAATGTTAAAACAGTTTAGCTCACACGTGTATTGAAAGTCGTATTATTAGAGCTGTAAACAGACACTTTCTTCTCACCTACAGTACATTTAGAGTATCCACTCGGATTTAACATTTCTTTACAGTTTAAACAATGATTAGGCCCTGCATCCACTCAAGCAATGCATAGAGGTTCCCCTCTAGTCTAGTTGTCAACATTAATTTGTATTTAATGGTAGGTTTACATTCAAATTAACTTAAAGGGAACTCCCAATGGTCCCCTGAATACGACCCTTAGCTAATTCTCATTTGGCTTCAAAGTCTCACCCAGATGGCTTGAATAAGTGAGACGAAAAAGGAAATGGAAGGTTCGATCAAAAGAAAAAAGGAAAAAAAAAAAGGGGGGGGGGGGGGGGGGAAGAGTATCCAGCAACAGCTGGGAGGGGGGTACCGAGAGAGCCAGCCTGTATTTCAGGCTTGCTGTCATGCTGACACATCACTGCCAGGAACTGTGACCTTTGGTGTGGTGCCCCTCCTGTGTATAAGCACTGTATCATGAATAGCTAGTACTGTTTTATGAAATTTGCTAGACAGTATTTTGTCTCGCTTACTTTGTCTCGTATTTTGTTGCAAAAGGATAAAGGGTGTGTGTGCTGTATACTTATGGATAATTGTGGTGATTTGAAGTATTTTTCTTCTAGTCAGAGATGGAAATAAAGAGGTAAAAACTGACAATGAATTGTTCATACTACCATTTATTGTCTCTGAATCTAAAGACTGCCATGCTGTTGCAGTGAGCAACATATTTCATGATTTTGAACTAATGTGGACTCCATGAATTTTTTTGAAAGAACTCTATGGAGTAACACCAACAGTTACTTTCACATCTGCAGAAATCACTTCCTGGAAAGTAAAGGTAGCGTGATTTTATCATTTTGGTGTTTTATAGAATTGATGACTAAAACAAGTTTAAGAAATCTTCGGTAAACATTTTTCTTCTCACTCCAATCTAATTTCTGAAAATGGTACAGAATAAAAGTCTAATTCATTCACACAAAAATCGCCCGTACTTCTTATAACTATATATAATATAAAAGAAAAGCAGGCCCCCTTAATTCTAACATTTTACTCATCAGGGCATTAAAAAACAAAACAAAACAAACAAACAAATCTGAGCCAAACCGGTTTCGGGTATGAAGCCAAAATGCTAAAGTAATAGGTGAAAAGCATATCCCATGTTTCAGTGTCTTGTAGTAATCAATTTATATATGAGTTTCAGTGTCTTGTAGTAATCAATTTATATATGAGTTTCAGTGTCCTACGTTGTTGTGGACGGACTTTGGCCCCACTTTTCTTTACGATGTTGCTTCAGGTCATTGAGGTTTGTGGGAATGTGTTTATTTGTAGTTTTCTTAACATCAGCATTTCAGTGGGTTTGAGGTCTGGACTTTGCCGCCGTCTTCCTGTGTCATGACCCAATTATAGCCAACCTTTAGCTCTCAAACAGATATTCTCATATTTTACTCTACCAAACCTTTGGTAAACAGAGGACTTCATGGTTGACTTTCTTACTGCTAGGTGCCCAAGTTCTGTGACTGCAAAACAAGCCAAGATCATCACCGCTCCACCGCCATGCCTGACAGTTGGTATGAGGTGTTTTTGCTGTGCATGATGACCGAAAGGACAAGCCAAAGGACAATGTCCCAGACGCCTAGTGGTTTGTTCAGATTCAACTTTGCAAACCTAAAGGGTGCTGCCATGTTTTCATTTCTCCTGGCAACCCCTCTAAACACGGCATACTTGTTCAGTCTTTTTCTAATTGCCACATCATCAACTTTAACATGCTAACTGAGACCTGTAGAGTTTGCACAGTTTGACCTCGGGTTGACTTTGCTGAAATGTCCTTTCCTGGTTATGAGCATATGTTAAAATCCAGACCAGTAAACTATCAGAACTTCTTTTACAGAGCTGGTCAAACTTGATGAAGATCAGTTAATATGCTGTATTTGATTAGCAGTACCTGGCTGTTACTGCTTCCATAGGAATTAAAAGGGTAAGTAAACAGGAACTAAGTTCTTTTTGTTTTGTGTTTTTTTAAGAACAGGCTTGCATTAAATCCTGTAAAATCTGCCTTTCTGACCAATGACCAGCTTCTGCAACACATACTACAAGGATTTCATTTTCTACCATGCTTACTTTTTTGCTGGACGCTCATCAATTATTGACCAACTATACCTAACCTAATACCTAGAGTAACTAAGATAATCCCCACAAATATATTCTTGCTTGCATTTAAAAATGTGATGTGTATGTACAATTGCCAATACTCATTTACAATTACAAGAATTAATCACTGTCCATTTTTTTTCCAAGGCTTGCTGTAAAGCTTCTGAAGGTTTTATAGCAAACTGTGACTAATGGATCTTCCTAAATGTACAGTTAATATCTGATCTCATATGGAATGGCCTGAGGATGGGAAAAAGCAAAGTAATCAATTTTCCAAGGAGGAGGGGAAAAAAAAATTCAGCCCAGTTTAATTTGCTAAGTGCCACCTGATACATTGACTTTCATGTACATATTTAATGTGCTGTCCTTCGAATCACTGGATAACATACAGCTTAATTTGCTTTGCATTAACTTAATAAAATCACATTAAAATATCATATGCATTGTGATGTACAAGATAAGATAAGATAAGATAAGATAACCTTTATTAGTCCCACACGTGGGAAATTTGTTTTGTCACAGCAGGAAGTGGACAGTGCAAAAGTTATGACGCAAAAATTAGAATACAATAAGAATAAATACAGTACACAACTGTACAGAATAGAATAAAATACTATATACAGTAGAATAAAATAGAATAAAAATATACAATAAGATAAAAATAGAATACGAATGCTATATACAACTGAGTAAAAATACAACGATGCCAGAAAAGATTATTGCACTTAGTGTTATTGCATATGTATGGATGTGTGTGCTTGATCAGTTAAAGTCTTTGTTGTGGAGTCTGACAGCAGTGGGGAGGAAAGACCTGCGAAATCTCTCCGTCCCACACCGTGGGTGCCGCAGTCTCCCACTGAAGGAGCTGCTCAGTGCTGTCACAGTCTGCTGCATGGGGTGGGAGACGTTGTCCAACAGGGATGACAGCTTAGCCGCCATTCTCCTGTCACTCACCACCTCCACTGGGTCCAGAGGGCATCCTAGAACAGAGCTGGCCCTTCGGATCACCCTGTTCAGTCTCTTCCTGTCCCCAGCAGAGATGCTGCCGCCCCAGCAGACCACACCATAAAAGATAGCAGAAGCCACCACAGAGTCATAGAAGGTCTTCAGGAGTGGGCCCTCCACCCCAAACGACCTGAGTCTCCGCAGCAGGTACAGCCTGCTCTGCCCTTTCCTGTAGAGGGCGTCTGAGTTATGAGTCCAGTCCAGTCTGTTGTTCAGATGAACACCAAGGTACCTGTAGCTGTCCACAGCCTCAATGTCCATACCCTGGATGTTCAGTGGTTGCAGTGGAGAATGCTTGTGCCTGCGGAAGTCTACCACCAGCTCCTTGGTTTTACTGGCGTTGATCTGGAGGTAGTTCAGCTGGCACCAGTCCACAAAGTCTTGAGTCAGTCCTCTGTACTCCTTGTCGTCCCCATCAGTGATGAGGCCGACTATTGCAGAGTCATCAGAGAACTTCTGCAGGAAGCACTGGGTGGAATTGTGGGAGAAGTCTGCAGTGTAGATGGTGAAGAGGAACGGAGCCAGAACCGTTCCCTGTGGGGCCCCCGTACTGCAGACGACCCTGTCCGACACACAGCCCTGAGTCCTCACATACTGTGGTCGGTCGGTGAGGTAGTCCAAAATCCAGGTAGTGAGGTGATGGTCCACTCCAGAGTTCTCCAGCTTGTCCTTCAGAACCGAGGGAAGAATAGTGTTGAAGGCACTGGAGAAATCAAAGAACATGATTCTCACAGTGCTTCCAGCGGTCTCCAGGTGAGCGAGGGAACGATGTAGGAGGTGAATGACGGCATCATCCGCTCCAATGCCAGGCTGGTAGGCAAACTGAAGTGGGTGCAGTGATGAGCTTGTTAGGCGCCGAAGCTGAGCCAGGACCAACCGCTCCAGGGTCTTCATCAGGTGGGATGTCAGAGCCACCGGCCTGTAGCTGTTGAGGTCCTTGGGGCGTGAAGTCTTTGGCACTGGTACAACACAGGAGGTTTTCCAGAGCTGTGGGACTCTTCCCAACCTCAGGCTCAGGTTGAAGAGGTGCTCCATCACCCCACACAGTTGGTCCGCGCAGGACCTGACGACCCTCGAGCTGATGCCATCTGGGCCCGCTGCCTTCTTGCCATTAATCCTCCTCAGTTCCCTCCTAACCTGGGTGGTTGAGAGAGACAGGCTGGAGCCTTGTGTTGAGTGTGTATTGGATGCTGTTGTTGGGGGTGGGGGGGAGTGAGCAGGGTGAATAGAGGAGGTGTGAAGTGTCTGAGGTGTCAGAGGTGGAACAGCAGCAGTGGGGGTGGGTGAGTCTGCAGCCGATGTTGTAGACTGTCTCATGGTTGAATCAAATCTGTTGAAGAAATGATTCAGTTCATTTGCCCATCTCACATCCCTCCCAGGCAGAGAGTTCTGCTGTTTGTGGCCTGAGATGGTTCTGAGGCCTCTCCAGACTTCACCAACGTTGTTTTGCTGAAGCTGGTTCTCCATCTTCTGCCTGTAGCTGTCCTTCCCATTCCTTATCAGTCCCCTCAGCTCTCTCTGCACCCTTTTCAACTCCTCTTTGTCTTTGGATTTGAAGGCCCTCCTCTTCTGCTTGAGGACAGCTTTAATTTCTGGGGTAATCCAAGGTTTGTTGTTGGAGAAACACCGTACAGTCCTGGTAGGTACGGTGTTATCCACACAGAAATTAATATAGTCAGTAATGCATGTAGTAAGGCTGTCGATGTCCTCTCCATGGTCGTCACAGATCACCTCCCACACAGTCGACTCAAAACAGTCCTTAAGAGCCTCCTCGCTCTCCTCTGACCATCTCTGCACTGTGCGGGTGGCTGGTGGCACCCTGCGCACTAAGGGCTCATACACAGGGACAAGGTGCACCAGGTTGTGGTCAGATTTGCCCAGTGGAGGGAGAGGTGATGAACTGTATGCCTCTTCAGCATTGGCATACAGTAAGTCCAGTGTTTTATTGTCTCTGGTTGAGCAGGTCACATACTGGGTGAAGGTGGGCAGTGTGGAGTCCAAAGAGGCATGATTGAAGTCCCCTGATATTATGAGAAGGGCTCTCGGAGATTGTGTTTGCAGTCTGCTGACCACTGAGTGGAGAGTGTCACAGGCTGCATCCGCGTTGGCCGAGGGGGGGGGACATACGCTGTTATTGCGATAACATGCGAGAATTCCCGGGGCAGATAGTACGGACGCATGCTAACGGCTAACAGCTCAATGTCTCTGCTGCAGAGTTGTTCTTTCACAGTGATGTGCCCAGGGTTACACCATCTGTCGTTCACAAAAACTGCCAGTCCCCCTCCTTTCCTCTTACCGCTGTCTCTCGTCCTGTCCGCTCGCAGCATCTGAAATCCCGGTAGTGTCACGCTTGTGTCCGGAGTTAGCGGTGTTAGCCACGACTCCGTTAGCATCATGATGCTACTCCCTCTGTGACCAGGTTAGCGACGTGAGCTCATCCATCTTATTGGGCAAAGATCTTACGTTTCCAATGATTACAGAAGGAAGAGATGGTCGATAACGTCTCCTTCTCGGGCGACGGCGCTCCTTCCCAGCACGACACCCCCGTCTTTTCCTCCTCAGCTCGCTGGGAATGTCGGGTCTGACCGCCGGCAGTACCGCTGCGGGACGCAGCGCTAACAGCTGATCCTTACTGTAAACAAAGGATCCCTGCTCTGGGTCCCCAGACACGCGTGAAAAAAGTAGAAATAAACTAAGAAAAACGACCAGAACTAGCACAAAACGGTAGAACATGGTTGCAGAGTCTAATTACTGATACGTTAGTTATAAAAAATTACGAGAAGAAAAGATAAGAAAGAAAGAAACTCAGATTGAGCAGAGCTGCTGTAACAGGCTGCCGCACACGGGGGGCGCCGGAAGATGTCAAACAATGTTTGACATGTAGTTAATAATAATAATAACAAAAAATAATAATGAAAACATTCATCCAGTAATCTGATCCCAAACATTAAAAGTGCACTGAATAATCCTCAACAGCTGTGCATGTGAAGACTCTGAAATCAAAACTGATTTCAAGACATTTCCTCTTGTCAGTACTCTTGAAATCAATTGATGTTAGAGACCAAACCCAGAGAAAACAGAAGCACACCGAGACCACAAAGCGAGTTTCCTGCCAAAATGTGGGTTTTCTAAATTAAACAAATTAATGACCAAGGATACCACTTGTAAGCTAAATTTATGATATCTAGCAGAGATATTTCAAGTTGTAAATCAAGGCTTGAATTTAGTCCATGAAAAAACAAACGGGGATAATAAACGCTTGAGCAAATGATTAGCAGACTTTTAAGCACTTACACACACAAGGTATACAGGCAAAGACATTTTAATCATGAGCACAGTTTGACAGTACCAATGGATGTCGATTTCTAGACTACCATAAGAGCTCTGAGACAAGTTAATCAATTGTCTCTACACTAGTCTGACCACTGATGAGGAAAAAGCCTAATTTACTATCTTGAGGATGTCAATCCCCCCCCAAAAAGTGTCCTTTTAATTCTATTAATTGAAAATTCATTTAAATGTACCACCAGTGGTGTAATAATGGTGGTATAAAATATACTACCTGTCTTCTAGCTACATACATGACAAATAAAGCTTTCAAGACAGTCAAGAAATAGACGTTGCTTTAAGTGAAAGCACTTAAAGTTTCAACCATTTAACTGCCAGTAAGTACGTCTGTCATGCACGCTGACAACATGATGGATGAACAAACTGATGGACCTACCCATTTTTCATGGTCAGCGCTCTAGTAACACACAAATACAAATAAGAATGTGTTATCGGGATGTATGGCAGTCAATTATACAAAGTTGAGAGCAAAAATTGGGAGAATTATAGTGGTGTGAGGAGGTACAGCGATTTATTAGCCTTGCTACCAGAGAGTTTGTATTCTAGCCAACATCATGTTGTCTTGCCAAACAAGGCCAGCCAACAATGCTGCACTGTTGAGCACAAAACAAATCTGCTACCCAGGCTAATAACAATGCAGTGCTGATTTTCCAGTGAGGGGAACCAAGTGGTTCACAAACTAAGACACTTAGGGAAGCATCTGTGTCAGAGGCCTATGCTGTGCAGAGTGAAGGAAAAATGTCCGTCCCGGTTTTCCTCCAAGGCACGAGCACCGATAAGCAGAGTTTTGTCCTTTCCTTATGAGACTCCTAATTATTTAAAGTAACACTCAGGTATGCCGTTCAGCAGGTTAGTTACAGCGCCGGGAGCAGCTTGGGAGAACAAGAAAACAGAGACTGCTTCAGATTGCCTTCCCAATCGACTCAAAGATTTATTTAGTACACAACAGCCTATATAGAGAAAAAAAGGTTCGTGTGTCAACAATTCTCAGTTCAAACCGATACAGACCAAATAAGGAAACGTCTTCCTGCCTTCTGAGCAAAGAAGTATCCTTTGTGTAGTTTATCAGTTCAGCTACAATTTATGATCATCCCAGCAAAATACACTCCTAGACATAGAATACAGAGTTCTTTCATTAGTGAATTCTGAAACAAACCACCTGGCCTTTAACGAGCTCTTTTCTAGGAGATTAAAGAAAAAGGGAGGATGGGAAGAAAGAAGTGGTCTCGTCTCTGTGGTGTTTTCGACCTTGGGGTACCAGCCTGTGAGTCTTACACATTAATTCTTGGGTCACAGAGAAAGAGAAAAACAACTAGTAAATGGGCCTTATTGAGTAACAGTTGAGTCTGTCATTGACCAGCTGGATTTTCATTTGATGTTCAAAATCAGCCTTTAAATAGGTGTAAAGGTTGGAATTAGCCTTGACTGGGAGGCCTGCAAAAAATTCCAGTGTTTGAAGTGAGAAGCCCCTTGAAGTAGATTTCATGTATTTATATTTCCAGTACTTTGACTGCTCTGACTGTGAGGGCCAGCTTTTAAAGTTGATTAACTATAAATAACGATAAGGTAAATTGTGTTAGCTTGAAAAGGGAATGAAGAATATTGTTAATTTACACTGATATTATGCCTTATTAAATACCAAGACGTTTAATGTTAAGAAAAGAAAAAAAAGCTCAAGCTCATCTTACAACAGACTATTAATGATAGATTACAGACTGATTAATTTAGGTTTGTGTGCATGAATGTGTTTGTCTTGCAAGCATTTGAGTGTGTTTGTATGCATTAGATAGAGAACAAGGGGACATCAGTGGGAAGGAGGAATGTACTCACCCCTTCGCTGCTCTGCCCAGTGTTAGCCAGCATCTCCTGCAGGGCTCGCACTGACAGTGACTGCTCCAGCACAAAGTTACAGACACAAAGGTCCGGAGGAACATACTGCATGACAGAGTAAAAGAAAAAGAAAAAATTAGCGTGCAGGGAATGAGGAAAGGACAAAAGCTCAGGAGGAACAAAATCAAAGTTGGAGAATGTAGGTATTTTGAGCAAAATCAGACTCTTCTCAGTACAAAAATAAAATAAATAAATAAAAATGTGAACAAAGTTTACCCTCCTAGAATTTCCTTTCATGTCATCTGCAGGGCCTCTGCACCCAGCTTCCCTAATCTGGAGTACTTTTTTGGAGTACTGAAAATAGGTTGATATAAAAGAACTTGAGACTCAAAAGTTCAGAGACACAACCTTTGAAGAAACCTCGTACTGACTGTGAAACTTATTCTATAAATGTATTTAATGATTCGGATGATGTGCACCATCCAAACAAACCGCTGGCCTACATAAATGTCACAGTGTGACGTTGCTTTAATCCAAAATCAGCAACTAAATATGAGGATAAATATGATACATATGATACTGGTTAAATAGCATAGGGGCATTGAAATTACATTTGTGTATTCGATTTTAGATACAAATTTTTAACATGCGGTGTTAATATATATGTTAACCTTACTTTGAACTGAAATATACTGATTTATTTAAGCACATGTGATCGACATTGCAGAATTGTTTACAGAAATAAATGGTTACTGAATTAGTTGCAAGCCCTTATCTTAGACCAAATCAAGTGAAATATATAAACTCCTGGCACTCATAAATAATTCTAATAACTCACATCTTCTTTGCCATCCTGGGATTATGAGGAACTGTGCAGCCTGGAGCTACAATGACCAGTTATTAGTCTGGCTAGACCTTATTCCTCAAGGCTCAGGGTTGTTTGACTCTGTTTAAAAGCCAAATCTGATGCCTATTACGAGTGAAGAGCACATTTGCTATGCTTCAGTTAATTTAGTAATAACTGCCTTCTATAAATTATTCAGTGATGAAAGTTTTTCAACAACAGGGCGTTATGTGGTCCTGGGATGATTGTGAAAAAAATACAAAGTTTATTCAAAAATTTCATAGCGATGGTCTTCGAGAACAAAATAAGACATTTAAAGATATATAATATGTACTCCAAATTACTTGTAGCTCAAAGGCAGTACTAAAGCTGGCCCATTCATTAGCATCTGTTTGTCAAAGTAAAAAAAAATATATATACTTTGTGATTTGCTAGATGGCACTGTTGATTAACATTACACTGGCCACAAGACATGTTAAACAGTAAGTACAAAAACAAAATAGCTCTAAGTCAGTGTCTCCCAGATTTATTTCCATTTCATAACAGTCACCTTCACCTAACATGACTATCATATATCATGTCCATCTCTTTCCAGCAAAGAAGATTACAAGCAGTGATTTAAGGTACTGGGTGATTGCCCTTAGTGAGTAACACAACCGTCTGACCCTCGACCGCTGCAGTGAGGTGAGAAATGTGAGCAGAGGGGAGGGCTGCTGGGTGATAATGAGGATGGGGCTGCCGTGCAACTTAACACAAACATGCACAAGAACCTCTAAAGCCACAGGGTGTCTGTGTATGCAACCGTCTCATTGCGTCCCAAAACCAACAACCTGCACACAATTGCTGTCCACTCAGATATTTATGGTTCTCTTTACCTTCATGCACATTAGGATAAGATGTCCACATTTGCTATGTTATGAAAAAACATTTTATTAAAGGCTAGAAACCCCAAAGAACATAAAACTGAGAAAGGCTCACTTTAAAATTGAGTTTTGTCTTGACACGATGCAGCTACACCTGTGGTGTCATGCGACCTTCTACAGTGCTAACTCGCAACCTGCTGCAAACCTTGCACCTCTTATGAATTATTCACCACCAATTTTCCAATTATCATACTTCTTCCAGGCTTGGGAAGACACTCTGATCACGCCGACTGGTCTGGGCAGAGCAGACACTGTGTCTCACTGTGGTCACATTCACCTTTAGAAAGTTTCATGTCTTTCGTGCCCTCCAGAGCGAGCTTCGCTCAATAAAAATGGGTAAAATAATCCTTTAGGAACAGGATTTTCCATAAGAATACCATTTCTTATGAAAACTATTCAGAAGAGATCCAACTACAATAGTGATTCTATTGTCAAGTCACTTCATTTTATTTGATATATCTGGTCATGTTTCAAAATGTAGCTTACTAATAGTCATGGTCTTTGTAAGTCTGACTATAGTATCTTATACAACAACAACCTTAAGAACCAGATTTTGTTTCTTTGTTTATAAGAATGGTGGCTAAAAAAAATAAAATAACACAAGCTTTCAATGTATCTGAAGTATTGCTTATAATATCACATATTAATGCAAACATTATATTTAAAACATTGTCTCAAAAGCCCTTGTTTCACTTTGGCCTTTTCTCTGGCACTGGTAAGCAGCCAGGCTTCGTTAGAGTCTTGGAAATGGAGGTGTCAACACCTGAGATAAGCTAGCAGACTTCGTGCAAAATCACAGCTATCGGCCTTAATTCTCGACCACATTTCACACTCAAGGAGGCCAGAAGCATTGTCACTGATCCCAAGGTGAAAGGCGCTCATGACAGTCTGTCTAGAGCTCTGCAGGTGTTGCCCTCCAGCTCAACAGTTTCAGGTGAGTGAGCAAAAATATACCCACAGGTCCAGAAAATTTATTCAAAGTCATAATGCTCAGTGGCCCAATTAAAACCTCCAATATGCACATCTCATAAAAAACACCGCAGAGCCAGGTTTGTGTGGCCATCGGATATAACTAATGGCCACTTCATTAGTTAAAGCTGTTCAACTGCTTGTTAACACAATGACATAACAACTTATTCAGCATTTAGCCAGGCGGACAGGGTCAAGGTGATCTACTAAAGTTCCAAGTGAGTATCAGAATGTAGAGGAAACTTGATTTAAGTTATTTTGAATGAATGTGGAATAGTTTTTGGCATTTCAGAATTTGGATTTTCCCATACAACGACTCCTAGGATTTTCAGAGAATGGTCAGAAAACCAGAAAATGTCCAGTGAGTAACAGTTCTCGGCTTAATTGCTCTATGATAATGTAAGACAAGAAAACTGAGATGCCAACAGAGCGCTATTGGTGTTGAACAACTGCCTGTATGATTAATCCCATTAGATGAGTTTTCTTAAACAATAAAAGAGAGAATATGTGTAATTGTGTCAGAATATTCTTATCTGAAGCAATTTCAAGAAAGCAAGCTGCTCAGATGAATATATTTGAAGACTACTGAACATTAGATATGAGGTTTTCCAAAAACCTTAATATGCCGCTAAATCAAGAAAACAGCTTCTTACAGCCTCTTAAAACTTCTGGCTGTTCACTAATAACAAATTTTACTTGAATCTAGAAGCTAAACTAATCTGAAAAAATATTTAGCTTTTTTATGTTTTGATCATTCAGCTGTAATACTTGTCCCATGTTAAGTCAGAAAGTGCGAAGCAGTAATTATTCGTATGAAACTAAATTATACAAATTTATTGAAATAGTCTGTTAAATTAATGATAAAGAATACACCTTTCAAAGAATGGATGAAAACCTCTGTTGTTTGAAAAATAAGGGGGAAAAAATTATGCAGACAATAACAGCACAACCCCCTGGCAACGATCTACTGCTAAGGTAGAAAATGTACTTCCCAAGTAGTTGGCAAGTGGTTGCCAGAGGTTGCCTGCTGTTACAAAGTTAAATTGGTCACAGCACGATGCTAGTGAAACCGGACTACCGCTTGGCAAGTAGTTAGCAAGTGTTTGAAGACAAGCCAGTGTTTTCCATGTAAACTATAGATGATCATGCAGTTCACTAGCAATTAAAGCAATCAGAAAAAGGTTTTTGGGAGGGCGACAACTTTCACATATCGATAACCAGGAACCTCCAGCCACCGCATTGAAACTGGCTAGGGAATACACATTAGCAACTGCAGTTTTCCAGGGGGTTGCTGCTTGGTTTCCAGCCCTGCGTGATGGCTCAGTCAAAATGAGACCTCAACTGCCTCGTTTCAGTGGAAAGAAAAATCCAGTAACTACACTGAAATTTTTTTTTCCTGTTGGAGACCAGTTTGAAGTAGGCGAACACTTTCAATCACAAGGAAATTGCACAGGTCAACTACTGGGAGGCAACTCTGAATATAAGTAGCTATGAATTTTAGTTTAATATGCAATCAACATATGTAAACAACATCAGATTTGCTATGCTCTTCAGTAGCACAGTAAACAAAGCTTTTGGGCATCCTCACCTTAGCTTCAGATGTTGATTCCAGGTAACATAGACGGTTTCCAAGTCCCTCGACGGCCAGGCAGAACTTACGATGCTCCTTCTGGATGGTGGCCACACTCTGGAGCACCACCTCATCGTCCAGCCAGAAGAAAAGGAGGGTTAAAGCCAAGAATGTACTTAAATTAATCCACTGTGGAGCAGGGAAATTATTTTACTGCTATTGTTAAATAATTGTCATCATTACCATTGCATTAATAATATAATCTGGAGTTTATATTGCATTCAGGGGTTAAACAGTGTCTCTTTCAGAAAGACTGAGTTGCAGGCTGACAGGAAGTTGTATGCAGAAGTGAAAGCAGGAAGTTATTTTGAGCAGCAGGCTAAGACGAGGCTTTAACAATGTAACAGATAGCTTTAAGAAGGCTTTAAGGTTTTATGCATACAGGTATTAAATTAACTTTGTATTCCAGGTGCAGTTATAACTATTTTATACATATTGCATATCTGTGCTTATTTGAGTTGATGTTCAGGTTCTTTAAAGGTCTTAAGCTTCATCTAGTGAGAGTGTCTAGATGATCCATGCTGAGGGAAAACTAGAACATAGAAGGAATTGCAATACATGCTTACAAAACACTTATATATCAGATCATTTTATATTAAGGTTTTAGTAGAGGTTCTTGGTTAAAACATTTATTTAGTAGAAGACATACACATAGTCTCAGTGAGCTTCTGGTCTGGTAAAAGGTCAGAAGTGCAACAGGTGAATTGAGAAAGAGCATTTGAGGACGAGACACAGACAGTAGGTGAAGAGGTGACACAAAGAGCATGTGAGGTCGTGACACACACACACATAGAGTTAAATTTATTTAGAGGAGAGATTACTCATGTCTGGTTGTAACTACAAAAGTGTCTCGGTAAAAGAGGAACCGTTCCTTGTTGTCTCGGCAAGAAAGAGGAACAAGACAAGAACTGAAAGGTAGACAGGAAGGGCCAGCCATGAAAATAGAAGATGATCTTCTGGGGTAAAAGCCAGAAGATCATCTTGTATAAATCTATGTATAAAATGTATCTGTGACGCATGAAGGGGCGTCAGTAAATCAAACCCTGATGCTATAAAATATCTGTTCATGCTTTGATTAAGTCGAGGACTACTGGCTGTCTGCGTACAGAGTGTCTTCCCACACGTGTGTTCATTAAAATCATTGTTGGACCAAGATCCTCTGGACCAAGAGTGGTTTGTACTCTCCCTCCTCAATTTTGAATCTTAACATTTGGGGGCTTCGTCCGGTGGTTGAGGAGGGAGGATTGGAGGTTTAGATGGAGAAATTTGGTCTTAGGTGGTCTGACGGGCAGACATGAATTCCAGTGGTCAAAGTGAGTGGACATAAGCCGGCTTATCCAAAAGGTAAGGCACTACCTGTTGAATTATTTCCAAAGTGTGCCAAATTGGATATGATAAAATTTAAGTCTACTCACTGAAGTTACTGGTGGATGTCTGTTTTGATTTTGATGAAAATTTCATGAGTTGAAGCAGTTAGAGTTCTGCTAAGAAGAAATGAAAGCAGTAAAGTCTGCTAAAGCAGTTAGAGTCTGCCAGGAAAAGTTTAAATACTGGGTTGAAGTCCCAAAGAAATTGAGTTAGAGTCTCAAGTAGTTTGGTAGGGAATTGGTTATTGTGTTGGTTAGAGTCCAAATTTGGTCATAAGAGTGGACCTGAGCGGTCATTTTGTGAGTTGGAGTCTCCATTGACCACTAGGTTGCACCTGCCTCAGTTATACACTTGTTTCGGGTGTTGATTGTTGTTTCAAAGTATTATAAATTATTCTAGAACGGCAGTTCGAGTCTGCTAGGAAGCGCAGTTCTCGGAGGTAATGCTCCCTCCCGGCCAAGGACGCTTGGCCCTGACCTATCGGCGAATAGGGTTAGTACGGTTGGCAACCGGGGAGAACTTGGGAACCTCCAAAATAGCTAGGAGTTAGAGTCTCCTTACCGTTTGGAACGGTAGTCTGCGCTTTTTTGGACAGGAGAAGTTGGACTTCGGGCGTGTAACTTTAACTTAACACTTCGAGGTAAGCCTTGGCTGTGAAATGCCAAAAATAGAGCTTCAGGCAAAGTTTGGGTTGGTTGACGCTTTTAAATTGAGTTAGGGATTTTAGAAATGAGGCCAGAAACAGTTAAAGTCTTGATACTGGTTAATTGGTCGCAAAAAACTCAGGGAGTTTATCCGCTGGGCGGTTATTTTAAATTTGTCTAAATTGTGTAGGCGCTAAAGCTGACAGATCTGACAGTGGTTGTAAATATAAGACGTCTTTGTAATATAAAATAAGAGATCTCTGTGTGAAAGGAGTCTGAGGCAATGCTGGAGCTATTTTTAGACGGTGTGTGTGTGAGTGAAAATGCAAATGAGTAAGCAGTGAACTGTTTAAGCCACCGTTGGTTTTACAAATACTGCTGCAAACATTGTTGAGTGTGTGTTTAAAATGCCATTTATGTTTATTAGAGGACTATAAATAAAGTTTTGAGTTGCCGTAGGGGATGTATAGTAATTGACTGAAGTTGGATGTAGATATATAAATATATTGAGTGCACTGTGTATACTTAAGATTAACATATTACTTTCAGTAGTAACTTCTCTCCAGCAATAGTTGCTGGTGTGTTTTATTTTTTCAGTTTCTTGTGTGAATGCGGTGACTAGAAGGTTTTGAATGATGAATAAAGGTGTGAGAGGTATTTCTTTGGTGATGTAAAGTAGGATGTTTTAAAATTTGAAAGTGTTTTTAATTTAAGAGATGCATGAGTGATGTTATAAGAGTTTAGTTTATTTAAAAGGTGTGTGTGAGAGGATTATGAAATCATTGTGTGAATGATGCTACATTTTAGATCAAAAGTTAGTAGAATTACAGAGGGTTTGTAGATTGTAAATACAAAATAAGTTTGATTAGCCTGGAGAAACAGCAGAGCAGCTGCGTGCTGTGTGTGTGTAACAGGAAATGGTGTGGGTGACAGGAAGTTTGCATGCCCATATAAGGTGACGAGTGAGCACCCAGAGAGAGAAACAGATGAGTTAAACTCTAGGCAGATAAAGCGAATGGAGGTTTTGAAAAAAGAAATGAAAAGGATATTAATTGTATGTTTTAGTGTGTCAACACAGATTACAGATAAATAAAGGTGGACTTCTCTCAACCTGGAATTTTGAGTACGGCGCCAAAACCAGTAGAGTAGCATAATTGGGAGAAAACAGGCCAGATTTTGGCTTAAAATTTTACAGCTTGACCTCGCACTTGTCCCCATCCTGAGAAGAAGCTCAAAGGACAGTTAATCTCCTGATGAAGACAGACAGAACATCGTGGACTTGAGAAGAATTAACAGCAGCCAAAAGACAGTGCAACTGAAACCACACTGACGACACCAGCAGCAGCATGTAAGGAACCACGAGGTGGAAACATGTACTGTAAATTACAGGCTGGGCAGTTGAACAGTGGGATAATGAACGGTGGTAAAGCACTGGACATTGATTGTCAGATTTGCCATGCTTGGAGTAATCTTGAAAGAGATGACTGAGAGGATCAACAGAAAAGAAGAAACCACGTGATGAACCATGCACGGTGGACAGCAGGCTGGTAAGAACAGTGTGACATGACTGTTTAAAGGCACTGAATGTGGTATTTTGCCAGGCTGGGACTTGATCCAAAAGGAAAATACTGAAGAGAAACAGAGAAGAAACAGACTGTGTTTGCTGGAATTCAAGACAACAAAAGGACACTGAGAGAAGAGGACAGTGACCAGTGAGAGGCGAAGCCGGACGAGTTCGACTGTGAGAATACAGGGTGTAATTGGACTGAAAGTGAAGCTTGAACTCATGATGGTTTAGAGATGTCCACCGTCACAAACAAAGAGGTAAACAAGAATAGAAAACACACATAGACAAAGTGTTACATGTGAAATTATTTCTGGAAAGAATCAGAAGTGAGATAGTTTTGAATTAAGAAATCAGGGAAAAGATGCATGAATTAAACCTGACTATAACATATAGAGGCAATGAAGAAAGCAGCTTACACTTACTGAACATTAACAAAATACATAGGAAAAGCAATGAAGACCTGCTTACACGTATATACATGACACAAGTTGGGATTTCTGACCAGAGAAAGGGAAACGGGTAGTTTAAGTACATATGAAAATAATGAAAATGTCTCAGTTGTGTTTCTATAGGGGCGAAACAGATCTGGATCAATTCTCCACATGCAGCGGTCGGAAGAAACCTGTAGGTTAACTTGACTGGACATGCCAAGGCAAGTTTCTGGTTGAATTGTTCACAGCGCCATGTCTCCATAAACCTGACAAGTGGGCCCTAACTTCTGGCTAAGGAGCAGGAATGGTGTTAATAAGGTGGGAGCTTAAAATTTGGGTTAGCAAATTTGGGAAAGAAACTGACGGCTTAAGTGGAGAATTGTGCAGGAGTCTGACACACTGCAAAAGCAACATATGCAAATTCACATACACAAGCAGAAAATGCATTAACCTTATGAAGACAAGACAAGCTCATGGAGATTAATGCATAGATACAGATTAAACTTGGCTAAGAACACAAACATATGCAATGAAGAACAGCTTGCTATTTTGTATGAATGATACAATGGTGTGAATGTTTAATAAAATGCATTTGAATTTGTAATTGAGGAATAGAAGAAGCCATATGACAAAGGGAGTGAGTTATGTAAACAAAAGTGATTAAAGTAGTTTTAAAAGAGTGACTTAGGAGTGCTCTCTCGTACTGAGTGATCAAAACCAGTGATCACTGTAGAAAGAAATAAAATGATTTAATGAGTTGGGAATGTTTAAACATATGTTTCTGTTGTTACAGCTTGTTGAGAGATGACTCAGTATGCAAATTAGCTGGAGTGAGTGGTGACGTAGGAGCTTCCTGTATGTGTGTGACTGTGACTTTCAGGAAGAGGAAGCATAGCAGAGACGAGAAGTGCAGATTGGGGTAGGGAATTTATAGTTTAGTGATTATATGATGTCGTAAGGGGTCTTATGCTGAATTTAAGAGCATAAGGGGGTGATTTTTGTTTGCAAATTGTGTGGTTTTAATGAGACTTTCGGTGTATTGAGGAGGTGAAATTATGTGGTGGCAAAACTTTTGTGTGTTTAAGGTTGTTGAGGTTGTTGTGGTGATGGGTTGATTTTGTCAGTTAGGTTTGGGTTGGTGTTTTTGTTTTTAATAGAGGGAGTTTTAGGAAACATGGACATGTCTGGGAGGGGCCCATTATTTTGTAACAGTGCACTTAAAGAAAACCTGTCAGGTGATTTTGTTTTGTTTTTATGAGCTAACAATCAGCTCTATTTTTCCATTTCTGTTTTAAGCAGGCCTGCAACAGTGAATAACGGCGCTGAAAATTATCGGGAAGAGCAAATATAAGGTGGGCTTTCCAGATTACAATTGGCTGAGGAAAAAGCTACCTGGGGACAATTCAGGTCGTAAGTCCCTGTAAAAAGGATTTTATGCGAGTCAATCCAGTCCAAAAGCATAAAGAAATATTTTCCTATGGAAAATAAAAAATGACTGAGCTCATTTTGCTGAGGGTGGAGTATCTGATCGTGCGGGAAGCTCCACTATCAGCAAATACATGGTGTGACTGCATGTGAGTGAATGTGTGACTGCATGTGAGTGAGGATGAATTAATGTGGACAAACAATTGTTTTTACCAGAGAAAATTTGTTGACTGGGGTTAGATTATGGGATTATAGTATATTGTTGGGAGAATGCCAAATGCTAAAGGGGAAATATTTTTGATGTAACTCAGTTATCATTAATTGAAGAAACACATGACTGATAACTGTTCTGTTTTAAGTTTATTTTTATGACATAGAATTGGATCATGAGTGGGGAAAACTGAGCATTTTTAAGTTTTGTATAGTATCTTGACACATGAAATGTATCAAGATAAAGGGGGGTTTAGGGTTTAATAATTTAATTGTTTAATAATTTAGGATCATTTCAGGACCTTTTGGGTTTTTGATCATTTGGATATGGTAAAACTGAAACTGTTATTTTTAAGTTAAGGTTAAAGACAGGAGGAGAGAGAGCACGGGGAGAACACAGACATAACAGGCTGGGGGAAACATGGAATAAACACAAAGAGAGACGAGAGCTCATAAATACACAGAGGGGCACAAGGGGGTAAGAGTCACAAAGGGAAAAAACACTTAGGGAACACCACAACAGGACACCTCAAAAAACCTGGCCTAAATAAGGAGCGAAAATACAAGGAACCAAGAATACTGGGCCAACATGGCCCAGGACCATGACAGAACTGAATCCTGTTTAGAAGATACAATGCCGGTTTTTCAAAGCTGAGAATAATTCTTAGAGGGAAAATTAGAGAGGGTTGAAGGGGTAGAACAGCTTTGATTTCTTTTTGATTTCTAGAAGTAGTGGTTATAATGTAGGCTTACACATACAGATATTACATAGGAGGTATTTTTAGGATAAAGGGGAGAGCTTGTAAATAGAAATGATTTTTATACATATTGCATTTTTTGATATGAGTTATTGAAGTTATTGAAGGATTGCACGCTTACAGACACAGAGTTAAGAAACACACATGACAGTATTGATTCCAGGCAAAAGGCCCTAAATTCATTTAGCTTTTAACTGAACTTAAAGAAGGACCAAAGAGGAAGGAAAGCATATATTTTGGTTAAATCTGATAAACTAGAATTAGAAGGTATTGTTACATTAAAAGGAGCAAAATGAAATAAAAAGGCTATACCAAAATGGGTTATAACATAGGAAATGTGAGGTTAAAATGAAGTTAACACATAGGAGTTGTTTCAAGGCAGCATTTAGCTATGATGAAATGTATACAGGAGTAATTGCTTATATGCTTAAACTTAATTGATTAAAGTGGTTGTTTTCTTTTGGATCTTTTAGAGTAGAGGAACTTGCAGCAGCGACAATTTGTGCACAGGATGTTGATGATCAGATAAGGGAAAAATAGAGCGAGCAACTGGACGTGAAAGCAGGGCTTAAAGAGTTTTAAAGTGATGAGGAACGTTGAAGAATATACATAAATACAAGTCAATAAGTTAAGAGCATAATTAGGATCATGCTTTTGATTAAAGAGTCCCAAAAAGGATAAGTTAGGGAGATGCAGGAAAAGGTGTTTTGTTTCCTTTGCAGAAGATCGATCTCGGCGACCACAGGAGGGGCGAGGATCCTGGAGATCTCGAGGCCTGCTAAACCACCAGAGAGGGTCTGAGCGAGGACACAATGTATTGCGACCTCTGGTGTTCCAGAGGTCGAGAGAGGGAGTGTGGAGCAGGGAAATTATTTTACTGCTATTGTTAAATAATTGTCATCATTACCATTGCATTAATAATATAATCTGGAGTTTATATTGCATTCAGGGGTTAAACAGTGTCTCTTTCAGAAAGACTGAGTTGCAGGCTGACAGGAAGTTGTATGCAGAAGTGAAAGCAGGAAGTTATTTTGAGCAGCAGGCTAAGACGAGGCTTTAACAATGTAACAGATAGCTTTAAGAAGGCTTTAAGGTTTTATGCATACAGGTATTAAATTAACTTTGTATTCCAGGTGCAGTTATAACTATTTTATACATATTGCATATCTGTGCTTATTTGAGTTGATGTTCAGGTTCTTTAAAGGTCTTAAGCTTCATCTAGTGAGAGTGTCTAGATGATCCATGCTGAGGGAAAACTAGAACATAGAAGGAATTGCAATACATGCTTACAAAACACTTATATATCAGATCATTTTATATTAAGGTTTTAGTAGAGGTTCTTGGTTAAAACATTTATTTAGTAGAAGACATACACATAGTCTCAGTGAGCTTCTGGTCTGGTAAAAGGTCAGAAGTGCAACAGGTGAATTGAGAAAGAGCATTTGAGGACGAGACACAGACAGTAGGTGAAGAGGTGACACAAAGAGCATGTGAGGTCGTGACACACACACACATAGAGTTAAATTTATTTAGAGGAGAGATTACTCATGTCTGGTTGTAACTACAAAAGTGTCTCGGTAAAAGAGGAACCGTTCCTTGTTGTCTCGGCAAGAAAGAGGAACAAGACAAGAACTGAAAGGTAGACAGGAAGGGCCAGCCATGAAAATAGAAGATGATCTTCTGGGGTAAAAGCCAGAAGATCATCTTGTATAAATCTATGTATAAAATGTATCTGTGACGCATGAAGGGGCGTCAGTAAATCAAACCCTGATGCTATAAAATATCTGTTCATGCTTTGATTAAGTCGAGGACTACTGGCTGTCTGCGTACAGAGTGTCTTCCCACACGTGTGTTCATTAAAATCATTGTTGGACCAAGATCCTCTGGACCAAGAGTGGTTTTTACTCTCCCTCCTCAATTTTGAATCTTAACACCACCCAAAATAAAAACCAGATATCTTGCAGACAGTTAGGCAGGGGCAGGAGGTAGTATTTTGAACAGTATACCTACATATTTTATAACAAACAATAGCCAAAAGAATCAAGAGGGTTCTAGATGGATTTAGAAGCATATTCCAGCATAATCAAGCAGAGCCAAAACTGTGGATTGTAGATAAATGTACAATGATCTTGAGACTCGTGAATAAAAAGAAAAAGAATTGTTTTTTTTATATAAGAATACAATCTTTGTCTTTAATTTTCCTGATAAGTGTTCCACATGAGTTTTAAAAGAGAGTCTAACATCTAGCCTCTACAGGCTGGATACTTTCAGGGGTCCTTATAAATGGCAAGCACTTAGTTTTCCCAGAGTTTAAAACAAGTTCATGTGTGATAAAAGATTTCTGAAAAGCTTCAAAAGGAGATTGTATATTTTCAATGGCCAGATCAACAGACGAGCCAGTGGCAAATAAAACAGTGTCATCTGCATAGAAATATACATTACAGTTTTGCGTGGCAGAGATAATATTGTTTTTCTAGAGGGTGAATAAGAAAGGTCCCAGAATGGGTCCCTGTGGAACACCTGTATAAAGAGTAAATGGACTTGACCTGAAATCCTTGGAAGAAATTTCCTGAATTCTATTATAAAGTTATTCATTGGCAATAATAAGTAATGAGTTTTTTTCTTTGTTTTTGGCTTGGCAAGACAGTTTTGAGATTGGGGGTATTGGGGGTAATTATTCAGATCACTATTACCACATTTATGGAGTAGGAGCACCTGTGCAGGATTCAACACTTCTGGATTTTTGCCTGTACCAAGTCTTAAGTGGCTCCACTGTGCAGTGTCTTAAACATTTGCTTAACAGATGAAATATCCCTGGTCCATCTTAGGAGGAGAAACGGGTCCCTTGGGGAAGGTCAAAAAGTAGCTTGTAGCGGCTGTTAAATTAAGAATATGATTTATAGGCATTAAGGTAAAGAAAGAAGGTCTTAGATTTCTTTGGGTTTAAGGTAGCCAGTTTACTGCAGACCTCCCTATGGCTTATCAAAGTAAAAAAAAATAATTCTAATATTATAGCTACACTTGTTATCTAACGCAACCTCTATAGCGTTAGATAACAAGTGTATATAAAATAGTCCAGCTAAAATTAAGTGCAAATTAAAAGTCTTGCAAATATCTGAATTCTTAGTGATTTTCAAAAACAGAACTTTGAGAAACTTTTTCAAGGAAGTGATAAAGACGAAGTTTTAAAGTATTTCCAGAGGAATCTGGAGAACTGACCAACACTATCAACCAACACTGCAACAAAACAGGAATTTTAGAAAGATTTTCACAACAATATTCACGTAAGTTAAAGAGACGTGTAAAAGTCTGTTTCAGTAGCTCTGATTGCTGATGTTAGAACACACCATGTAGCCGTGGGATGTTCATCCAACAAACTTGGGATCTTGTTAATTATGTTGGTGACTGTTGCTCCTGCAAAACAGTAGGTTCTTACTGACTTTGAATGGATATTCCTTGTTATTAAGTCTGGTAGTACCAGCCCGATGTCCAGTATCCAGTGTCCAGTTGTTTTGGGGGTTTGGGAGCTTGCCGATGACTACTACATTAGAGCATCCCTTTTGTTCAATTCAACAGCAGAAAAGGAGATAAACTACATTAATCAAAGTACTGAGGGCAACCAGTTTGAAGTGATATCATTTCTAAACCATTTACACAGATTCTGGTATCGCTGTGAAATAAAGACAGACCTCAACTCAATCAGTACAACAAATGAACATCTGTATCTGTTAGAGTGGAGAGCGGGCAGGCTCTATTTGGCAAGGCATGCACGGATATTGATTTGTTTGCGTATGCAAGTGTATAGTATGTATGGTGTGTGCATGTCTCCTGCCAGCTCACATCCCACACTAATCTGAGCTGATGGTTGCCATGGTTCTGGCTCCCACCTCCTTCACAGCAGTATTAATTCAATAGATTTAGATACAGGCTGTACAGCAGCCACAGACTCAGGAGGCAAGATAACAGACCCTAACAATATTTCAAATAACGGCACATTGGAGCCTAAATCATAGGGAATTTGGTGTGACTGCAAAATAAAAGCCCCAGCATGGAAAATCATTTAAGTGGGGTTTTTATTTGCCGAATAATCTTGATGCATAAAGCATTCAATTTCAGCTCATACAAATCCTACAATGTAGGAGAAAATTGTCTCCAGTCGGTAATTTCACACTGCTTTATGAATAAAAATGAATTGGAAACAACTGAAAGCATGCGTCTTTCAGGAGCTATTTTCTCTAATGACAAATCTGTCAATTGTTTTAAGCAGACGTAAAATGTTAAAACAAGGTTGTAAAGGTTCAAAGTCAAGCTGTGTTTCATATTAGTCTTACTCTTTCTGGCATCTACATGTAACGTGAGGGTTCACTAGATGGTTTGGAATCTCTTTACATACATATAGGAGGTATTCATATATCAAAGATGGACCCAATGGAGTAATTGGCCTGGATTTGCATGAATCAATAGTCTGTCTGCATACTAAATACATGGCCAGAGCCAGTTTACTTACCTTTAAAAAAAAAAAAAAAAACATACATAAATAAAATGAACAGGAGAACGGTTCACCTGGCTGTTTCTTAAAAGTTTTCCAGTTCAATTAAACCGGTTGTTGTTCCCTGTCATGAGAACGTGATCCCACACTGCTTCAATAATGCTGAAGTCTGTGCTCTGAGGAGGCCAATCCATGACTGAGACTCTTCCGCTGTGTATTTGTTTATCCACATAAGCTGTTATTGCATAGGAAATATGGGATCTTTGTCATGCTTAAAAAAACAAAACTGTTCCCACTAATGTGCTTTTCTTATGGTGGATTACAACGTGGAATTTATTTTCTGTAGTCATACTTCAATTAATATTGAGAGAATTTCCAGCACCATTGGCTGAAATGTAACCAAATAGCTTCTTTGAAGATTTTTTTGAAGATTCAAGGAAAAAAATTGTATTTTTGTGATAAAGTGCCTAAGGACATGATTCAAAATTGGTTCTTTGCCAAGTTGTCTGTTATGTGTAAACAACACTGGTCCATCCCTTGAGCTAGGTGCATTTTTGTGCATGAATGATTCATAGGTTAGGGTTAAACAGCTTAAGAAAAACAAAAGAACAACAACAAAATAACTCCTCTGAAAATAGTCAGCTACAAAAACAAACAAACAAACAAACAAAAAAAAAAACCCACCCAAAATCCCCCCCCCCCCCCCCCCCCCCCCCCCAAAAAAAAAACAACAACTTTTTAACCCTTTCACTTATAGTGGTCACTACAGAGGATAGCTATTCAAAGGCTGTTTTCTTGTATTTGTGTCAGTGTTGATGGTATACTTGGAAATACCAAATTCATAAGTCAAAACATATGTTGTCCACCTAAATGGATGTAAAAGAAACTCTCTGAAAAGTACATGTTAAAAATGAAGTTCAAAAATAGTTTTGTCATGCCTAAAGATGAATAAAAAAATACTTAAGAAAAAAATCCTGCTTGAGGTTGTCATAATTCATGCATGAAAAGGTTAAAGACCTTCAAAAAGCTCAAGACTAGTTTGAAGAATGAAAATATACAATAAACTATCTCCTTGGAAGCAAAACCTAAAGAAATGAGGGGTTGTTCAAGACTGTTGCACAGTGCACTATATATTGATGAGGGCAAACATCGCTCTTCTGGCTGCTGGTCCTGTGAAAGACTGACCAGTGACTTTAATCCTACTGAAGGCTTTGATCCACATGAGCAGCAACTGGATTAGTTGACCTTAAGTGGCAGCAAGTACATTTCACCAACTTTAAGTTTAAACACAAGAAAAGCAAATTTCTAATGCCTCACCACTACTGAAATACAGCTAAAACAATGTCAGAAATTAATGGATAAAGAAACTAACAATTGGATTTTTAAGAAGCATTTAAAAAAAACAAAGTTGTGGTTTTAAAAATATATTTTGGTCGTTCTATATGATCCAAGTGAAACAATCCAGTGAAATGTCATGGTGAAATAAGTAGGTGGTCAAACTGGCACAGTACCGCATATGGGCATCATTTTAAAAACCCACAATCCAAGTGTGGGCTTCAGGGAGGTGATTACTGATAGCAGAAAGCATCAGTATTGCCTCAGAATCAATGCTGCAGCTTTCTTTGTAGTAGTGTGATGGATGGAGGAAACACAGTTTGCTCTTACAGGCTACAGATAGAGAAACTCAATACGGCCACAGGATGACCCAAGACTTGTCACCTCTTTAAAATCAAGTAAATACGGCTCTTTCTTTTCAGCTGTTTGGAATTCTGGTGGCCTTGTGAAAGTAATGGGGCCTGGCACCATTACCAGCATACTATATTTACCCTAGGGTGACTTGACTATGACCAAATCACAGATGGCTTTTTAGTGAAATTTTCTGTTTGTTAGTAGGAAAAAGTTGCAATACAAGTTGAAACTCCTTCACTGAAGACTGGACAACTATTACGGATTTGTGCATATTTGAAATCAATAAAATCAGACAACCACAGTGTCTTCCAGAGCCAGCTTCACTTTGATAGTGTTGCTTTAGAACCAGAAGTGGTCAGAGTTGCACTGAGATCAGGAATCTGCATAAACTGGATGACAAACTGTCATCTGAGCAGTGTGAAGCAACAGGAGGAAGAGCAGAATGGACGATGGTTCTAAATAAAAACAGCCACAGGGGACACTGTAAGGAGTGAATTTCTCCCATAAAAATCCCATCTCTATGATCAGTTTCCCAAAAGTAATGAAATGGCCATGTGTGGCCACAGCCAAGACACTTTAAGACACTTTCTGTCTGTCTCTGCACTCTTGACTTGATTCCAAGCCAGAGAATCTGGTGAATCTAAGGCAAAGTGATCCCTGTAGAAGCAGCGTGACCATCTGCTAGACAGCTAAAGACCAGCATCATTACTATGTTTAGGGCCCTGTCCTGTAGCAAGAGGAGGTAAATGAGGGTTGGGTGGCTGATTCCTCAGCTTTCAAGTGTAGAGCGGGAACTTGACCCTGCCCACACCGAAACCAACCCCACCCGTCCTCTGAATCCTGTGAGTTTGACACATCTCCAATCTAAAGAATACAAAATCGTTTCTTACACTGGTTAGAGATTTCCTTGTATGACCACTGGAACTGTGTTGACTCTCTATCAGACTTGCAGCATTTCCTACACTCTTTTTCTTCTTCTACTTCAATAACTGAACAGCCAGCCTGGCTCAACAGACAGCAACAGGTGGACGTGTGTGCGCTGCCTGATGCATCCACCAACTGACACCCGAGAACTCCCCATTCTCCAGCATGCCAAATAAACTCCCACAACTCGCCCGGCGCTGCCACCAATGTGAACTTGAGAAAAGGTGAATCTGTTCAATCCCTCAGTGTTTCTATTTTGATATGCAGGCTTTGCACACGTTCAGTGGAGATCAACACAGACAGGCTTTGGTGGTTAGAAATGTAAGGAAATCAAGGAAATCCCAGCACATTCGTCTCCTTGTTCACACTGCCTCAGTGGGTAGAATGAATGAATGATACATAAAGGCAGGTGTTTTGGCGTGGTTGATGACGTCACTGGGAGGTATAAAAAAAGCAAAGGCTTGGTCTCCTGTTCCATTCACGTTTTCTCTACCAAGAAGAACAGAATCCCATCCATCATGAAGAAACTGTGCGTCGCAGTCGTCGGAGTTTTGCTGCTGGCTTTCCATCTCACATCACAGGTCAGTTTGATCCGTGCCTCCTTTTTTTGTTTTGTTTCTTCATACTTTCACCAACCTCATCAACTGTGGCCAACGGAATTTGTTTACGCATGAAACGCTGTAATGGCGCAGATGAGCTAAATGTTCAATTAGGGATCGAGGTTAAAACGTTATGCTTGGAGTGCATCTACGACCTCGTAATTTTAGGGGAAAAGTCATGAATATAAAAATCAGTTTGTCCCCTGCAGAACAGACGGCGGCAATAAGGATACAATGGCAAACTTCTAGAAGTTTCGGGCTAGGTCTTGAACAGAGGCTTTAAAGCGCTTTTTTTTTTTTTTTTTTTTTTTTTCAAATCAAAATGGAAACGAAATGACTGAATTTTGATTAACTTTCTCCCTCGCACGTTAAATCCTAGTTTAAAAATGAAATCACCCGGACTGAATCATCTTAATTAAATACAAATGTGTTTCAGATGGCCCTGGTGAATAACGCCACGAATCCGGACAACACAAACATCCCCACCCTGAGCTCCACGGGGGCTTGTTGTGGGGCTACCGCCGCCTTCATGGTGCTGCTCCCCCCGCTGGCTCTGACCGCTCTTCTCCTCCACCGGTCCTGATTGAGTGGACTGACCGCGCTGGACACAAAAGCCAGCACAGGTTACACTGTGGATCCAGTGCTGGCTTAGTCTAATTACACTAATCTCTCAATCCACCCACCCACCCACCCACTCAAAAACAGCCAAAAACGCGTTTTGGAATTACATTTCAAGTGCTGGGTGGGAAAACTTGTCTTAAAAGGCGACGCTCACTTTCAAGCATTCTGCTCTTTCTCTCCTCTGTACTGGCTCTGCAAGGACTCTGAAAACTTTGGCACCACACCGGCCCTTTTACTCCTGCGTGCAGTGGGAGAACACCTCAGACTCGTGTAGTGACCGTCTTTGATTCTGGTTTCATTCGCCTGAACGTGATTTGTAAATGAGCTAAATTGTGACCACTGTACTTTCAGGGTGTGACTTGAACTGTTTATTTTTATGTAGATTAAATAAAGCTTTAAATTGTGAGACCACATGACTGACCATCTCGTTCCTGCTTTGAGTGTTTAAAGTTTTCAGGGTAGACTGTAGAGCCATCAAATTAACACTGAATAAAGCTGGCGAGGCTGAGAATGAAGAGAATCAGATCAAGGGTCCACAACTGATGCAGCTCTGCTTCAAACTCCAAGGCTCTTACTTGGTTTTGGATGAAGGGGAAAGAATACGCTGAAGGGGTGTGGCCTAATTCTCAACTGGCTTTAGCTGCAAGTTTATTTCGGTTTGGTTAAAGCACAAATTACATCTGGAGTGTGTGGGGTACTGCCATTTCAGAAGTGGTTTTCTTCATCCACCATAATCTGGCAACAGTATCTCACAAAGCAAGACGTTGGTGGCATCTTAATAACTGACCAAGAGCAAGTAAATAAATGAAGGGCTGCCGAGGCCTTCCTCCACCTATTGCAGGGGCTTAGCCATAAAGGAGCCGCCTGCTTATCTGTGAAGGTCGGTGGCTGGATGGAATTCACCTGAGACACCCCCCCCCCCCCCCCCCCCCCCCGATTTGTGTGGGAATTTCCCCCTTTGATCACGAGACAAAGGCCGCATTGTCCAGCTCATTCTCTGCTAAACTCAGATCAGGACCTACTTCAGGTGCTGCAGCTTCAACTGCATAAGCATTTTTCCTTGATCTTCACATTTTCTCATCTTCCTGCTTGATAATCCGAAACCCAAAGAGGCCACATTCACCACTGAGGTATGACCCCTTAAGTCTCTCATCCTCCCGTTTCTTACCATCTGGAACAAAAGCAGAAACCTGAGTTCAGGTAAAGTGTTTGGTCACTTGTGGGAAAGGTGGGTGAGGGTACATGAAAGAAGGGAGAGGGGGGAAAGGTGAAGGACAAGTTTCAGAGTTGAGCCACTTCTCCTGTTCCCAGGCTCTTTCTGAGCAGCAATGTGCACTCAAAACTTGAATGATGAAACAAATGGAAACCTTTGAGGCTGAAAAATGACAAAAACGCGTCAGGACTCAAAGTACTGCTGTTCCTTCAACAACCGACTCCAAATGTGAGTCTTTTCCCATAAACCCCCATGTTTAAATGTCCAATTTTAGAGCAGAATTAAACATGCTTACAGCCTGGAACAAAAACAAGGTTTTGGTCTTTGGCTTGTTATATATGATGTTAACATTAATTTGTAACGTATCTTTAAGCATCTTTTGTTTAACTCTGTGTGTTGAATACCAATTGTTGGTAAGGTTTGGAAAAGAGTTACCATCAGGCTGACAAAGAAAAGCAGGAAGTGAAACAGTGCAGATGATATCATCAGTGTGATGGCTGCTCTCTGAAGCATGGATTTACTGTTAAAAGTAAGTGAAATTGATACATGTAGGGCTGTAAGTACTTGGACATTGACTCGATTTTTGTCATTTTTCCCATTTATACCTCCACATTGGATTTAAAATCATGCAATAGGTGATTGAGTAACTGAAAAGATCGGATCAGATCAGCAGTTATTGTCTCGCTTGGGAGAAATTTATCTTGGACAAAGAGGGGAAACACGTCATATAAGATAGCACACATACATTCACAGTTTCACCAAAAGCCCGCTCTACTGGTTGGATGTCAGGTTTCTGACTTGGCCATTGAAGAATATCCCATTTCTTTGTACCGAGAAACTCTTGGGTTGCTTTTGCAGCAGGATTTGGGTCATTATCCTTTTTCCCCACGAAGCACTATGAGATAGGTTTTGCACAAAACTTTTTTAATTTTGTGCAACACATTTTAAAAACTGGAATGTTAATGTAATTATGTTAAAAAAAAATACACATACTCTGTTCTGGGTGGACTCTGTGATTACTTTTCTTTTACATGCTGTGAGAAGTGACCAGCCTGATGAGTGAAAGTCTTCCTTTTAAACAAGGCATTTCACACCATGATGCAACTGCATTCTGGCAGAGAAAAGCCCCTCAAGCTGCGCCTTAAAAGTGGCAACAGATATGAGAGCTAGAGCCCAGGAACAGAAGGGCTTCACCCACAGTTTGAGCAACCACACAGCCGGCCCAGCTCTTCACCTGAAAAAGAAACCAGCAGAGGGATAATGGTATGATTTGCTATGCAGTTAATTGCACTAATCCAAAACCAAGAAGCTTTTTTTGCTAAATAAAATTCTAGTATTTTATTTGGATGTTACATAGCAATAATTCAGTATAAGAATACTTTATTAATCCCCGAGGAAATTATGTAGTGGTTGTGGTGCTTGTGTGATGCACCCATATTGTGTAAAAATGCAGTTTACTTAAAAAATAGATAGTGCTAGTTGATAACTTAGATTTCCACTCATTATACTAAATGTGGTCACGTCTCTCTTAATAAAGAAAGAAATAATCGTGGCAGCAGCCCAGCAAATTGAGACTTCAAAATGTGAGTCCACAAAACAATTGATGGCCCAGTGGCTAAATCAATGTTTTATATACAGTCTGTTGGTGACTCACCAAGCCACCTTACAATATTGTATTTCTGAATTTGATATTGACCTATAAAAATGTCCCCTCACTACAAATATTAACGAGAAAATAACATACTACACGAAAACCGTAGCCATACAACCTTAAACCACCATTTAACAGCGGTGTGCGATATTTACAGACAGGCAAGCAAGTGCTTCCTCCTCTCACAACCAAATAAGTAAATAAATAATAAAATGAAATAAACTGTTCCTTATATTCTCCAGTCTTTAAAAAGAAAAATTGGTTAGATATTTCCTATATTAGTAGACAATGCCGAGTGGTGGATAATTTTTTTAGAACCACTGCTTTAGCAATAAAACACTATGCAAACACTAGGCCATATGTAAGAATAAGATACCACCCTTTCAACTCATTCATAATAGTGACTGCCACATCTTATTGGACTATTGAACTTCACACGTAATGGGCATGAGACTTTAAAAAAAGATTTCTGTCGTGCTTTAGAAGGTTAAAATATGTTTTTATGCATAATTAGTGACATTTGGTAAAGAACAGAAGAGGTACACATATGAAGCGATATTTATTCTTCCTCTGAGCCCCCAGCAGCATTATAAACACCCTCTAGTGTCTGGATGTGGAATACTGCTGTATAATAACCAAAATTTATGATAGTTAAAAAATTGTTTTTTTGAAAAAAGTCAACTTTGGTTTAATATTTAACTTAATTAATTCGATTATTCTCATTCTAATCTTACGGATAAAACTAGAAACAAAAGTACAGCTCCATTCAGTATTTTCCAATGACACCACAAAAATGGTTTGCCTTTACCATTTGACTCAGGTAAGGTTTCTGTTAAAAAACAACTAATGGTGTCATCGTGCCCTCTAGTGGTGGCGAGCTTTATAAAACAAAACAAAACAAAATACAGCATGCCTTTTAATATCGCTTTCACACGATGCAAGAGATTACCCTGCAGTATACCCACAATACAAACTTTAGGGGTACCTGTTTGTATATTTTTTTAATAACCCTAACCCTATTTCCTAATTTATTCCTACAGTTGGCGAAGATGAACTGATTAAAGATCTTATTTTAAGTCTATTGTTTTCATTATTTGTGTTGTTATTCACATTTTCATTTTAGGATACATGAACCTCATCTAAACAATCTGACAGGTCAAATGTATCATTAAGAGTGTAAAACATTAGCAGAAATGAAAACTTGAAGTTCCAGTTTATAGTATCATTTAAAGTTTAATATTGATCTCCACTATCCCATGTCCAGTTCTGCCTCATTAAAGGATGTAGAAACTTATCTTATACTGTGATTACACATATTTTTGAAGTCTAATCATCATAATAATAAATGTGATATATAAGGTGCAAAGAAAGAGGTCCTGTTTGTGACTCTCCTGTGAATGTACAAAATCCTACCACATGATAACAACACTAACCAACACAGTCACGTGTTCTCAGTTTGCTCAAAGTTAAGTCTCGCCAGAAGAAACTGAAGAAATTATTAAATTAGTCTTAGCCCCGCACTTAAATGAGATTGAAATGATTATAATATTTATTTTCTATTTCCCATTATCTGACGTGCTGTGATGCAGGGGTGATTCTAGGATCAGAGATTTTGGGGGTGCTGAGCACCCAGAGAACTGCTCAGCCAGGCAAGATAAACTTTACTCGTCACAATGAGACTTCTTCCCTGTCTCTGTCAGTCCCTGCATCCTTAAATGTCTCCAGTTGTCCCAAGTTCCCTCTGACTGTCTCCTTGGTGCATTTAAACCCCTGTTCCTCCCTGTCCTCATCGTCTGTTGTCTTCATCTCCGTTATCAGTCATCATAATTTTACCATCTCTATGCAAGTCTGCAAATTTCTTTATTAAATCATAAGATTCTTAAATTCATCAAGTCTCTCTGTGCCTGGGTCCTCGTCACAAAACATGACATCACTGTTTTGTACATTTTAACACAATTTAATCCCCACATTTGCAAAACACTTTTTTAAAAGTCTGTGACAAAACCATCAAATCAGATAAAGGTTATTTAAATGCTGCAAAAGAAGAATGGATTGGAATTTAAAAAAAACAAAACAAAAAAAAACACACACACACACACATCCTAACCTTAATTACTTTACTGGGGGAAAATGATGAATGATGATTATGGTGAGTAAGAAGTAAACTGAGTGCATTTTTTGGACAGAGATTCACTTTTAATGTGTATGTATAATACAATACAGATATATAAAAATACACTCCAAAAATAGAGTCATTGAAATGTACAAAATATTGATAAAAAAATATATATAAAAATGGAGGCAACTTTGCCTATGGTACAATGTATGAAAATATCTTTACTGCAGATACTACTATGGCTCTGCAGATTTATTTCTTTTATTTTAACCTATGTTGCCTCACCTTGAAGTTGGCAAATCTGTCTATCACTTTTTGGTGGTCAACTCTCTCAAGCAGTTTAGCAGTTCATTTTGCCTGTCACTGTTCCCTGTCTGTTTTCCTACCTGGTTCTTCCTGACCTTGCCCTTTCTCCTCACGTTCCCCTCTTTCCTCTCTCCCTCTTTGGACTGACAATCATACACAAATAGATTGTATTCAATTAGATGAAAAAATGACATTAATATGAAAAAAAAAATACTATTAAGATCACTAATAAAAAAAAAATCCTCTCTCAGTGTACTCTCAACCAAAAGGCAACCAAACCATATGTACATCTAATAAAAGATATAAATATTGAAACACTGATCCAACATTATCCTTTATTGACGGATCATTTGTTCTTACACTTTTACCTGAATGTGGCTCCTGGGTTTAATGTCGGCACATATGACAAAATAACCAGCTTCTCTCATTCCATTTAAAACAGGACAGTGGTAACAACTTTAGGCTACGGACAATTTTAAGTTTTAGATTTTAAATATACATTTCAATGGGAGCAACAGGACGGTCAAATGTCGCTGATTTTACTACAGAGCAGGACTGATTGTAGGGTAGAAAACATCGTGGAAAACACGTTTCCAACACTGCAGGTTACCTGGGTGAATCAGCTAAAAAGAAACATGTTCTGACTCCTACCTAACTATATAAAGAGTAACTGAAGGTTAAATGTAGCTAATATGTCCTGTTTTAAGCCAGGCACTTACACCTCTGCTCCGCTGTGTCTCAGCCACCATGCTCTGGCAGCAAGAGCGCTAGAGCCAGAGTAGGGGAGAGTAGTGATGGGTCGTTCGCGAACGAAATGGCTCTTAGAGCCGAATCTTTGACGTGGACGATGCGAGCCGGCTCCTTATCGCGAGCCGGCTCCTTATCGCGAGCCGTCACGTGGGTTTGTTTTTCTTTCTCTGAGCCTCTCTCTCGCACTTTTTTTCTGCTTCACTCAGCACGTGAGCCTTGTGCTTTATGCTGGGCAGAGGGGGGAGGGGCGGTAGTTACACTCAGTAGCACAGGAACAGAGCCAGAGAGAGAGAAAGAGAGGCAGGGACAACAACATTAGAAAGGTATAGTAATCATCCACAACTATTTTCGGTTGCAGATGATAAAGGATTCAGAAAGTTTATTCATGCAGGTCCATATGACAGAGAATGTGCATCTTCTGTTTGTTTTCATATTATAATTTATATTTAATTGTGTTGTGGTTTGCAGTGTTTTGTGTTCTTTTCACTTTAAATTTGTAAAAGGAAAAAGCTGAAAATTTAAATAGTTAAAAGTTGAAATGTGAATAGTTGATTTTTGTATTATATGATTTATTTATTACATTTTATGTGGAGTGAATAAATAAAAGTATATTTACGGTGGCCCCTAGAGATAAAGCACATACAAATTTCAAATCACATACAAACTCTGAAGCATGTACAAACTCCAAAACACGTAAAAACATGTACAAACTCCAAAACACGTAAAAACTCCAAAACACGTAAAAACACGTACAAACTCCGAAGCACGTAAAAACTCCGAAGCACATAAAAACTCAAAACACGTACAAAAGACAACAGAAGTGCTCCAGGATGCTGGGCGCAGTGTTGAGCCTTTGTTATCTTGTGGCTACACAAGCCAGCAAGTACCAACGACCGGATTTGTTGTGTGGTAGTAACAGGTAAATGAACTTTTTTTTAAATTATTTGAATATATATGAGTGCCTGTGTATAAATACACAAACAATACACACATGCTTTCAATTGTATAATTTAAGTGATCTAGTAGCTCTGCTTTGGAAGTTCAGTTCATGCTAGAAATGTGTTTTGGAGTTTGTACGTGTTTTGTCTCTAGGGGCCACCGCATATATTTATATATAAACATTAGGGGTGCAACGATACACAAAATTCACGGTTCGGTTTGGTTCGATACTTTGGTGTCACGGTTCGATATTTTTTCGATACAAAAAAATGTTCATGCATTTTTAATTTGTCATTTATTAAAATTATAAATATATATTTTAACTCAAAAGTACAGTTTTTGAATTTAACCCTAACCCTTGTGCGTGTTTTTTATTTTGACAGCGAATGCGCACCTGCGGACCACTTATGTGCAGCCCTGGTTATTTAGCTCATCATATTGCAGCCACAGAAATTATTTTGTCCATGAAACCATAAAGCTGCACTTTCTTTTTGCCTCATAGTCTGATTTGTCATAACTTCTCCGTTTTGTGGTAAGCTTTTCTTTGGCTGTCACTTCTTCACCCTGACCTGTCTTATTTGGCTCAGCAGAACTGAAATGCTTTTACACACTCACTCACATAAGCTCAGCGATTCTCTGCACGATCAACCTCTCACATGTTTAAGCTTGCTGCGGGAGATTTCACTTGTCATGTTTGCATAGTAAGCTAATGATTGATAAGACGATGTCAGAGGAATTGGTGCACAAATTATCATCACTCACAGATCAGTGCTGTCGCTCTCTATACACAGTTCGCACGATTGCAAAGTGAAAGCAAAAAAACAAGCGCAAATTCAAACGCGACTTCAATATGTCACATATTGACAGTGGTTCACCGATGCCAATGACATAATTACCCAGCTACATTTCCGAAAGAATGCAAAAGCATTGACATATATTTTTCCTACAATAGCCCGACGGGCAGGGAAGAGATAGATTTTGGTAGCCCGACTGAAAAAATCGCTAGCTCCGGGACGTCGGGCTAGCGATATTGCAAGCCCTGTATCTGATTGAGGAATCACTCATCTTTGGAAAAGAGAGTTTATTACAGAGAAATGTCTCTTTCCAAAATAAAAGCTATACTATCCGCTTCTTCTGGGCTATATTCTCAGCAGCATAAGGAGAATCATGTGCTAACAGCTGTCTAAATGACTCGGCTAAAGTTAGTAGCATGCTTGCTTTTTTTTGTCTGCTTCCACTTGTCTTTGCACTACGATGATGTCGGCGTAAATATGCAGTCATATTCGTTGTGTTCCCACTAGTGCTTTCAGGTTAATCTCGTTGAAATTACCTTAACGCCACAACACGGCAAATCTACCGCCGATCACTCCGTGCATGGGGCTAGACGGCCAACACGTTAACGAGCTAACTGCGCTAACACACTAGTTCACACCAATGTAATTGAGCATTGCATGGCACATTCAACATACTGTTTTACTTTAGTCCATGACTCGCTTACCTTCAGGGTCATACGTCACATGAAAACCAAAATAATTCCAAACGCCAGATCTGAATGAGGTTCAATTTGCCTGTTGCAAGGAGAGCTTAACTTCTGTCTCGCTAGCTTGCCCTGCGCTCTTCCTTCTGACTATGCTGTCTGTGTTGAGCGCTCAGTGGATCTGCGCTCGACAGTGCAGCCTAGGTGGAGTAGTCGAACACAGATTCACTGAGCGCTCAACACAGACAGCATCGTCAGAAGGAAAATTGATAAAATAAATTACAAATGTTGTATTGTTCGATACATATGCGTACCGAACCGAAAGCACTGTATCGAACGGTTCAATATCGATACGAATATCGTTGCACCCCTAATAAACATATATAAATAAAACCACTTTTTTTTACGTTAGCAATTCCTTTTGTGCATAATTTTATATTATTGTTAATAATAAATTAATTAAAGCAACAAAACAACCTGAAGAGCCGGTTGGGAGCCGAAAGAGCCTGGTCTTTTTAGTGAGTCGAACCGAAAGAGCCGGATCTCTAAAAAGAGCCGGAAATCCCATCACTAGGGGAGAGGCGAGCTGGAACAAACCATTTTGGGAGGGGGGGGATTATCTATACTTTTGTTGTTAAAATGTTATGTCTCAACCAAATACTGTATGCTTTTTTTTTATTTTTAGTAGTGTGTCACACAAACAACAAATATTGTCAAAACAGTAAGAAATATTGGGGGGTGCTTTGATTCATTTTAGCCCCAAAATGGGCTAAAATCGCTGTGATGTTTTATCTGAAATTGTAAAACATCTGAACAATCATGATCCAAAACGGATAATATTCAAATATTAATTTTGAGGAAACTGCACCATGTTTTAGTTTCTTCTTTTCGTTTTGTCTTTTGATGAAATGGAAATGTTAAGTTTCGTTTTTCATTCGTGACCTATAAAAACAGTAAGTGTGCCGCTCTGACCGTGTCAGTGTTAGGGTCATGGAAGCAGTGCCACAAGAGCAACGAAGCGGAACTCCGTAAACATGCGTGTTGGTGAGTATTTTAATACACGTATTACTTTAAAATAACGATACTCGTGTGTTTAATGGTGTGACGGTGCCATGATGATAGCAAATGTTGGTGCTGATGTGAGCTTTGATGTTGTGTTTCAGGGACGATCGCTGCTGTTGCAGGGGGAGCAGGTAAGGCTTTGGACGGTCTGTATGGTCACCGGGGTTCAACCTACCCACGGTATCTCTCTGTTATGTTGATCCACTACCCTGCAGTCAGGAGAAGCGGTCACACGAAGCTGGGTGTCGGCTTGATAAGCTAACCCAGGGCTTGATTGGGGCTGACGCAAGGATGGATTTTGGCAGCATGTAAACAATTTGCCACCAACACGGAAAAGAAAAATGTTAAGGAATAAAGTGAAGTGTAAGAATATAGATTTATTACTGATGCGCATCAGGGAAAGCACTAAAACTTTAGAGTTTTGAAAAACTTTAGTCCGTCCTACTGTCTGCACTCCGAGGTCTGAGGGATTTTCTATGAATAGTGACGCTATTTTCAGAAAACTGAGTAGTTAGCAGGCGTTGTTTCATACCTGCTGATCGTTAATCATAACTTGAACCCTGTGTGCGCCATTGTAATTACAATGTAATTACACACTCTCACACTCTGCTGTGTTCAGTATCTGTATAATGTTTTTAACCTCTTCATATTTTTTGTATAGTTTTCTCTTTCTTTGTAAAATCAGCCCTTGAGCTGCCAGCACGCTTACACTTCCCAACAGCACCAGCCCTTTTACGTGAGCGAGCAGGGTGAACCCTGGATACACTCAGTTTCTTTGATAACAGCTTCATGTGACCACTTATCTGGATCAAATCCAGATAACTGAAAGATACCAGCAACCTTATTTTAACATGTAAAGTGAGCCCAGGATAAGATGTAATCCTGCCTCGTACCTCAGGCCTCTGCTTATATAAAAACGCCATTGTAATTACAATGTGTGCGCCATTGTAATTACAATGGCGCACACAGGGTTATGCTCTGAAATGAAATATAGAGATCGGTATGCATGAAATCACCACCTACTGACCAATACATCATCCAGACAATAGGGTTCATAGAAAGTCCCTCAGACCTCTGTGTGTGGACAGTAGGAGGATCTAATGTTTTTGTGTTCGTTTTTCCCTGATGTCATTAATAAATGTAGATCTTTAGATACAACCTTATTGCTTCCAACAGGAAAAATTACATTATTATTGTTGCAATAATACATGATTGTGAAACAGGACAGAAACTTGTACTTGCTGACCTTGATTATAATCATCAGGTTCTCCTGTGCCTCACAGACAGAACTGTGATATTGAATCTTTTAACTTTTCCTGGCTTCAAATAGGCCAGACTTTATTCATATAATGTGTATTTTCCAGTCATGCTGTCCAAAGAGCTTAGAGGGCACAAACATTCATACAGCACTTTTAATACTAAACTACTGTAAAGTACTTTTTTCCCTCTCACACACTCTCACACTCTGCTGTGTTCAGTATCTGTATAATGTTTTTAACCTCTTCATATTTTTTGTATAGTTTTCTCTTTCTTTGTAAAATCAGCCCTTGAGCTGCCAGCACGCTTACACTTCCCAACAGCACCAGCCCTTTTACGTGAGCGAGCAGGGTGAACCCTGGATACACTCAGTTTCTTTGATAACAGCTTCATGTGACCACTTATCTGGATCAAATCCAGATAACTGAAAGATACCAGCAACCTTATTTTAACATGTAAAGTGAGCCCAGGATAAGATGTAATCCTGCCTCGTACCTCAGGCCTCTGCTTATATAAAAACTTTTTACATGGCATATCATTTGTAACAGTCACACTGATGCTGGTGTTCTCGTCCATGTGCAGTCGGTGCAGTGGCCTTGGCTCCTGTTGCTCTGGGGGCCGTAGGTTTCACCTCAGCTGGAATAGCTGCAGGCTCCTACGCTGCAAGCATGATGTCTGCTGCTGCGGTGGCTAATGGAGGCGGAGTGGTAGCTGGAGGCCTGGTGGCTGTTTTACAGTCAGCAGGTAGGCTTGTTGTCTGACTTTACTATAGTCTCATTAATAGTGCTGTACACATTCACTTTATTAGGAACCAAAGCAAAGGTGACCTTTGCTCCTGTTGGTGGTGACCAGTATATGGCTCGTAAAACTCTGGCTACTCAGGGACTGAAATACAAATGACTGATAACATATTTACAAATGATTCAGCTTAAAGTCTATTTACAGACTTAAATGGAGACGGCCTTAGTGTCAATAAGATCAGTTAATTGTTCCAGCCTGTGTTGTGTTACAGGACTAAGCTTGTGGTGCGATTAGACTAAGGACTATAATCCTGCCACACTTTGAACTCTTTTATTATAAAGTGTAGTTTTATTGCCCTTGCACTGAGTATTGTCCACATATACAGACATCACATTTTGGGATGTCTGGACCAAAATACTAAATCTTGCTCTACAAGGGCCTGATATCTGCTTTCGAGGACATTATACTGCCACTGTTCTATCAAAATTTAAAATGAATGTCCTCATATGTGGACATATGTGGATCTCATTTTTCTCAGAAACAAAAATTCGGTAAAAAAAAAAAAAATCTGGTAATTCTTTGTTTTTAAATTCATCAGGTCCCAATCAACCCAAATAGCAAAGAAAAATGAAAAATGCATGCCATGAAGGAGTTCGGGTCTTAGGAGATTAAAAGGGACTTGAACATGAGTGTGCAGCTGGCAGAGCCACAGAAAGGACATGTTGCAGTTATGTCAACACTGACCCAGTTCTGATAAGTTTGCCAATAGTTTTGAATCCATGCCGCAAAGAACTGGGGCTGTTTTGAGAATCAAGAACCGTGTATTAGTGTACAAGCCATAGGACATTGTTTAGTTTATGAAATCTGACACCACTGAGGGGGCAGTGATGCCACAATTAGGTAGCAGTCAGTACAGTTAGTTTGATTCCTGATAAAGTTATTGGCAATCTCAGCTGCTTGACTTGGAATATTTGTCCTCATTCCTCCCAAAGGTGCAGCCGGGCTGTCGGGGGCTGCCACTGCGGCTGTGGGCGGTGTTGGAGCTGCTGCAGGAGCAGGACTGAAATGGCTAGGAGGTCTCATTTTCAAGGACAAAGAAGACGATGAAGACGATGAAGACAAAAAGAAGTAAAGTAAAAATTTAAATGATCTCACGTGGAAAATTTTAATGATATTTGTTGGCACAAGATATTAAACAAGAGTGAAGAGTTGTCATTTTTAAAGATGTGCTGTACATTTGTCGCTCTTACAGCTTTGCCACTGATCATTTCAGGTGTAGGAATGGAAACTCGCCATACCCGAGGCTCCCTGAACTGTCCTCACACTTTGCCTGAAGGCTGTGGATTCTGATGATGTCATTCTGATCATTCCTTTTGTGCCTCTGGGTGACTTTTTCTGTGCACGCTGGTATAATATTAGTGAACTACATATGACTGAAAAGCATGACTGTTTTTAAGCAAGTGTGGATTTTTTTTTCTCCTACATCTTCTAAAATTTGTATCTCAATCAATGATCTAATTGCAGGAAATCCTAATTCTAAAATTCTGAATGGTGTTGTTGCCACTGTCCTCACTAAGATAAAGCTAAACTTTGGTAAGAAAGTCTGGTTAAATTCTTTTAACATTCAGTTATTTGGATTTCCTAAAACCTTCTACCCATTTCCATAATACTGCCTGCAGATCAGCTCAGTGCATCAACTATGAGAAAACTTTCTTTGGAAAATATTGTAAACTGTCTAGAAACTCTTCATTTATTTACTTTAGTCTTTAACAAGAGCATTTTGACCAGTTTCAAACATCTTCACCTCTCTGCACTTCTTTCTGGCAGTAGAATTGTTAAATGTTATTACTCACTACAGTTAGCTAACTATTTATTATTAGCTCAAAATGAAGAGTGGTTGAGGTTTTTTTTTGTTTTGTTTTTTTTTTTTTTTTAGAATCATTGTTTTATGTTTAAAATACTTTGCGAACACTTCATTAAACATAAAACTGCATTTATTTTTTGGCAAATTCTATGTAATATATCAAAAATAAAAGTATTTATTCTGCAGTAATCGGTGTTACATGGATCAGTATTACTGCTGCAGGTGATATTGTTAACTATCAGTGTCTACAATGAGATTAAAAATTAATGAAAAATTAACCAAACAGCTGGTTAAATTTTCTACAAGTGATTTCTCAGAGATGTTGGTCTGAAAGTGCTGATGGAGGCTACAGCTGTTCAACTTGCCTGCCTTATGAAGTCATATATGACAGGGGTTCCCCTCTCCATCATCACAGCTTTTATTACTAATGTGCTAAATAAGTAAAAAAAAAAAAAAAAAAAAGGTTCATATATCACACGTGTTGGTCCAGGTCTTTACGAAGATAAAACTAATTATGATGATAAATAAGGGTACTTGTTTACTTGCTAATGCTAGCTTTGTTTCCACACAATACACAACTTGTAACTGATCTCAGGGATTTCCACAACATGGATTTATGCACAAACAATCAGCTACAAGCTGCTGTCCTCTTAGCTTGACAAGATCCAGCCATGATTAACTGGGCACAGATGTTGATTAGGACACCTACCATATATTGATTTCAGTAGCTCTATAATCAAGCAGTGTCAAGTCTACTTTCAGAGACAATAGCCAACTGTGGCCATAGGATGGCAGTGATGTAAAGGATGGACGCAGACAGTCATGAGTACAGCTTTATGACAGAATGCTGTTTGTGCTGAAACAAGAGTGATTGCTTTACTTTGGTATACTTTAACTGATGTCTGTTTTTTTACATTTAACTGGACAAACATTGTTTGCCTTGCTTGGCCTGACATAATACCATGAGACTCTCTTCACAAAGCATTTTATTTACCCATCTTCTGCAAATTCTCCAACAAACAACATTTCCCACTCTTAAGATAATTAAAATTTATCTGAATAGATATTTACTGGCATTTGGCAAAGAAGAGGTACACACAAAGCTAGTGTTAGCTTTCGACAGGAAGGTTTATTCTTCCTCAATAAGATTCTAATAATGCTGATAAAACTAGAAACAAAAGCACAGCTCTATTCAGTATTTTCCAATGACGAACACATGTACCAAAAAAACAAAAAACTGCTTTATCACTTTATCACAGCACCTGACTCAGGTAAGGTTTCTGATTAACACTGCTCTCAAATGAGATTATGACTATAATGAAATGACTATGATATTTATTTTCCATTATCTGTTGTGCTTTGTTTAAATGTCAAAAATCACTGGGAAAAGCTTTAAATAATTTATCTTTTATATGTGATTTAAAAACAAATCTGAATTGCAAAACATCTGAACAACCATGCAATATACATAAACGGAAAAGTTAAGTTTGTTTTTTCATGTTACCATATGTGGCGAGACGAGGTTGGGATATAAAGTAAATACTCTTCAGTTTTAAAGAACGACAACGCCACCCTGGGAATTTCACCCAGAGAATACTGGAAATGACACTAAATCACCAGAAAGGCACTTAGGTTCGCTATACTCAGTCCAGAGACGAGGTTCAATGATCAACAAATTCACAATTTATTGGTAATTATTTAAAACACCGAATAAAAACATCATAAATATTCAAATACAAATATGCTTAAAAAGGTATTCAGAGCTGAGGCTTACCAGTGGAGGGGCAGGGATGCCACATACAACTAAAGAAAGAAAACACACCAAAACACAAGTGCAACACACTATCACACACTCACACTAATAAACTAGACAAGGCAGGTGTGTACACTCAAGGGATCCCACCACCAAGGCACCCTAGTCTCCTCCACGTCGGCACTCCGCATCTGAATAAAAGAAACAAAGAAAATGTTAATATATTACAACAAACTAATGTGTAGCACCGGGGGATAACCCAACTGCAGGACCACACTGGTGATCCACAGCTAGAAAAAGGGCCTCCCACCAGTGGTGTAACAGAGAATCCAAACTACAAATCAAAAAGCAATAAAACAACATACAATCTGAATAAAACTCTAAAATCTGGAGCAAACGGAATCGCCGTACTGCTCCAACTTGCCGTCCACACGACGATAAGTTAACAGTCAATCAATATGCACGCCAGCTGACTAGTGATGGGATTTCCGGCTCTTTTTAGAGATCCGGCTCTTTCGGTTCGGCTCACTAAAAAGAGCCGGCTCTTTCGGCTCCGAACCGGCTCTTCAGGTTGTTTTGTTGCTTTAATTAATTTATTATTAACAATAATATAAAATTATGCACAAAAGGAATTACTAACGTAAAAACAAGTGGTTTTATTTATATATGTTTATATATAAATATATGCGGTGGCCCCTAGAGACAAAACACGTACAAACTCCAAAACACATTTCTAGCATGAACTGAACTTCCAAAGCAGAGCTACTAGATCACTTAAATTACACAATTGAAAGCATGTGTGTATTGTTTGTATATTTATACACAGGCACTCATATATATATTCAAATAATTTAAAAAAAAGTTCATTTACCTGTTATTACCACACACCAAATCCGGTCGTTGGTACTTGCTGGCTTGTGTAGCCACAAGATAACAAAGGCTCAACACTGCGCCCAGCATCCTGGAGCACTTCTGTTGTCTTTTGTACGTGTTTTGAGTTTTTATGTGCTTCTGAGTTTTTATATGCTTCTGAGTTTTTACGTGCTTCGGAGTTTGTACGTGTTTTTACGTGTTTTTGGAGTTTTTACGTGTTTTGGAGTTTGTACGTGTTTTTGGAGTTTTTACGTGTTTTGGAGTTTGTACGTGTTTTTACGTGTTTTGGAGTTTGTACATGCTTCAGAGTTCGTACGTGATTTGAAGTTTGTATGTGCTTTGTCTCTAGGGGCCACCGTAAATATACTTTTATTTATTCACTCCACATAAAATGTAATAAATAAATCATATAATACAAAAATCAACTATTCACATTTCAAGTTTTAACTATTTAAATTTTCAGCTTTTTCCTTTCACAAATTTAAAGTGAAAAGAACACAAAACACTGCAAACCACAACACAATTAAATATAAATTATAATATGAAAACTAAAAGAACATGCATATTCTCTGTCATATGGACCTGCATGAATAAATCCTTTATCATCTGCAACCGAAAATAGTTGTGGATGATTACTATACCTTTCTAATGTTGTTGTCCCTGCCTCTCTTTCTCTCTCTCTGGCTCTGTTCCTGTGCTACTGAGTGTAACTACCGCCCCTCCCCCCTCTGCCCAGCGTAAAGCACAAGGCTCGCGTGCAGAGTGAAGCGGAAAAAAAGTGCGAGAGAGAGGCTGAGAGAAAGAAAAAAAAAAAAAAAAAACCACGTGACGGCTCGCGATAAGGAGCCGGCTCGCGTCGTTCACGTCAAAGACCCGGCTCTAAGAGCCATTTCGTTCGCGAACGACCCATCACTACAGCTGACTCCGATAACCGGCATGCATATGGCCGTTGTCCACGCCGACGTCCACTGTAAAAGCTGACAGCAGCAGGGAAGAATTCTCACAACGGGAACAGACGGTAAAAGCACAGCAAGGCAAAACAGCAGCACTTCAGTTCACGTAGCTTGGCGCAAAACTAAGGTCCACACTTCCTGCGAAACATAATAAATAATTACTATAAAAGAACAATAGAAGGCAGAGAGCGTAACAAAAGTTGATTACGTACCAAATAAGCCGGGTCACAGAACGTAAGCAGAATAGCTCAGAGGAGGCTTCTATAGCTACGACCAGCCGCGATGGGGGCTTCAGAAGAATAACCCGCAAATGATCTCCACCACACCGAGGGGAAGTCAGGTGACCAAAAAGGAGATCACAGGCAAGCGACGCAGAGACACTCAAATGGCCACTATTTATACCAGCGCCCCCTAATGGGCCAGGCTGAAAGTGGGTTGGACCGAAGGATAACATTCATCCTGCCACACATAGAAATACCGGAAGTGTCTCCGTGGCAGAGTCAGTTGAGACTGTCACTATACGATACGCAAACATAGAAAGCGGAACTCCGTAAACATGCGTGTCGGTGAGTATTTTAATACACGTATTACTTTAAAATAACTATACTCATGTGTTTAATGGTGTGACGGTGCCATGATGATAGCTAATGTTAGTGCTGATGTGAGCTTTGATGTTGTGTTTCAGGGACGATCGTTGCTGTTGTAGGGGGAGCAGGTAAGGCTTTGGACGGTCTGTATGGTCACCGGGGTTCAACCTACCCACGGTATCTCTCTGTTATGTTGATCCACTACCCTGCAGTCAGGAGAAGCGGTCACACGAAGCTGGCTGTCGGCTTGATAAGCTAACCCTTGATTGGGGCTGACGCTTGACAGGGATTGTTTTTGGCAGCATGTAAACAATTTACCACCAACAGGGAAAAGAAAAATGTTAAGGAATAAAGTGAAGTGTAAGAATATAGATTTATTACTGATGCGCATCAGGGAAAGCACCAAAACTTTAGAGTCTTTTGAAAAACTTTAGTCCGTCCTACTGTCTGTACACCGAGGTCTGGGGGATCTTCTACGAATAGTGACGCTATTTTCAGAAAACCGATTAGTCAGCAGGCGTTGTTTCATACCTGCTGATCCTTAGTCATAACTTGAACCCTGTGTGCGCCATTGTAACTTATGCTCTCAAATGAAATATAAAGATTATGCATGAAATCACCACCTACTGACCAATACATCATCCAGACAATAGGGTCACTGTTCATAGAAAGTCCCCCAGACCTCTGTGTGTGGACAGTAGGAGGATCTAATGTTTTTGTGTTCGTTTTTCCCTGATGTCATTAATAAATGTAGATCTTTAGATACAACTTTATTACTTTACGTTTTCCTGTTGGAAGCAAATGTTTTACAACATTTTCTTTGTTCTCCAGCAATAATACATGATTGTGAAACAGGACACAAACTTGTACTTGCTGACCTTAATTATAATCATCAGATTCTCCAGTGCCTCAAACACAGAACTGTGATATTGAATCTATAAACTTACACAGCTTTTCTGGCTTCAAATAGGCCAGACTTTATTCATATAATGTGTATTTTCCAGTCATGCTGTCCAAAGTGCTTAGAGGGCACAAACATTCATACAGCACTTTTAATACTAAACTACTGTAAAGTACTTTTTCCTCTCACACTTACACTTGACAACAGCACCAGCCCTTTTACGTGAGCGAGAAGGGTGAACCCTGGATTAACTTAATTTGTTTCATAACAGCTTCATGTGACCACTTATCCAGATTGCCAGTGTTGGGGTAAGTGAATCCAGATAACTGAAAGATACCCTCGATATGCTAAACTTGCTTTAACATTTAAAGCGAGCCCAGGATAAGATGTAATCCTGCCTCGTACCTCAGGCCTCTGCTTATATAAAAACTTTTTACATGGCATATCATTTGTAACAGTCACACTGATGCTGGTGTTCTCGTCCATGTGCAGTAGGTGCAGTGGCCTTGGCTCCTGTTGCTCTGGGGGCCGTAGGTTTCACCTCAGCTGGAATAGCTGCAGGCTCCTACGCTGCAAGCATGATGTCTGCTGCTGCGGTGGCTAATGGAGGCGGAGTGGTAGCTGGAGGCCTGGTGGCTGTTTTACAGTCAGCAGGTAGGCTTGTTGTCTGACTTTACTGTGGTTTCATCAATAGTGCTGTATACATTCACTTTATTAGGAACCTACAGTGGCCCTGAGAGGCAAACGGACCTCAACTTAAGAAAACAGCAGCAATAAGAAAAACGCTGCAAAAGCACACAAAACACAACGGAAATAGGAAAAAACAGATTTCCGAAAGCACAAGGGAAGTGTTTCTGGGGAGACAATAACCCGACGGACGAGTTGCAGGAACCAAAAATATACTAAGAATTGGGCTGGGAGACACTTAAAAGAAGTGGAGCATCTCTCAGTTTTGTGAGGAAAGAAAAGATTAGAGGTAAGTGTGTTAGCCTAACTATTAGCCTAAAAATCCGTCATCAGTATTAGTTTTGTGTGCTTTTGTAGCGTTTTTCTTATTGCTAGTGTTTTCTTAAGTTGCAGTCCGTTTGGCCTCTCAGGGCCACCGTAGGAACCAAAGCAAAGGTGACCCTTGCTCCTGTTGGTGGTGACCAGTATATGTATACTCGGGGACTGAATAATTCAATACAAATGACTGATAACACATTTACAAATGTACACACTGATTCAACTTAAATCAGTTGAATCGTCCCCATTTAAGTCTGTAAACTTAAATGGGGACGGCCTTAGTGTCCTGTGTTGTGTTACAGGACTAAGCTTGTGGTGTGGGGCGATCGTGCCTCAAGAGTTGGCAGTTTGTCTTGTAATCAGAAGGTTGCCAGTTCGAGCCCCGGCTCCAACAGTCTTGGTCGTTGGGCAAGACACTTCACCAATTGCCTACTGGTGGTCAGAGGGCCCGGTTGCGCCAGTGTCTATGTGTGGCTACAATGTAGCTTGCTATCACCAGTGTGTGAATGGGTGGATGACTGAATGTAGTGTAAAGCGCTTTGGGGTCCATAGGGACTAACTAAAGCGCTATACAAATGCAGGCCATTTACCAGACCCTTAAAATGACTTTAGTGCCTACAACATGAGTGAGGTATTGGTGTATAAGCCATAGGGCATTTTTTAGTTTATGAAATCTGACACCACTAGGGGGCAGTGATGCCACTATTAGGTGGCAGTCAGTTGTTTTGATTCCTGATAAAGTTAGAAGCAAACTCAGCTGCTTGACTTGATGCAACATATTGAAGCTGTGAATATTTTCCCTCCTCCCTCTTGAAGGTGCAGCTGGGCTGCCGGGGGCTGCCACTGCAGCTGTGGGCGGTGTTGGAGCTGCTGCAGGAGCAGGACTGAAATTGCTGGCAGGTGTCATACGGAAATAAAAAATGTAAATAATCTCACATGGCAAATTCTAATGATATTTTGTTGCCACTGCTCTTCCTACTAATGAGCATTGTTGTGATGTCAGAAATATGAGTGATACATTTTTTTTAACTGTTTCAGTGAATGAGTGAAAGTGTTTCTGCAGTCAGTGTTTCTGTGCACCAAAGAGTAATTCCACAAATTCAGAGTGTTGTAAAAATTTCAGGATTTAACGAAATTTTTTGGTCATACCACGTTACTGAAGTGTTTAAACTAAAGAGTGTTCTAGTGTTTATTCATTCAAGGTTCAAAATAAAGGAAGATATTAAACCAGAGTGAAGAGTTATCATTTTTGAAGATGTGCTGTACATTTGTCGTTCTTACATCTTTGCCACTGATTATTTCAGGTGTAGGAATGGAAACTCACTAAACCCTTTCCTTCCTTCTCTAAGCAATATTTTACTTTGTTGAAAGATCTAAATAAGAGTAACTGAAATTAACTTAATTAAAATGCATTTCAAAGTGTCTGCTGGCTCCAGTGTTTTTAAAATTTGTAATGGTACAAAAGATTATTTAAAGATTTAATCCTCACACAATCTTCCCCCCCCCCCCTTTTTTTTTTTAAGGATGTGCAGATGTTTTTTTTAATGTTCTACACTAAAACTTTCATATCAATTGATTACTTTATTGTAGGAAATTGTAGTTCTAAATTTCAGAATGGTGTTAATGCCTTTGTCTTCACTAAGGTGAGTCTGATTTATTTATTTTTTAGCTTTCAGGTGCTCGTGTTTTGATTTCTTAAAGCCTTGCACCCGTTTCCATAATCTTACCTGCAGATGAGCTCAGTGCATGTATTATGAGGAGTCTTTCTGTGGAGATTATTGTAAACTTTCTGGAAACTGAGGCATTCGTGGGCTCTATAACTCATTCTACTTTCTTTGCTTTCCCTGTTTTGTTTTTTGCATAGCACTGGGTGAAGCTGGTATTTGATCCCCTACAACCCAGTCAGAATTTTGGCACATTTTCTGGACTTTTATGGAGTGGTTGATATTTCTGCATTACATTATGATGTTTAAAATAAAAACAACTATGCTTTTATTTTGCATGGATTTTTATTTTCACATTAAATTCAGAAAATTTCTTCGTATCAGTCTTGGGTTCAGATCAAACAGCTTCATGCTCTACAATGATACCTAAAAATGATGCATTCAAAATAGCAGTAATCTTAATCCACCATATATTTAACTTAATTTTCAAATTTTGCTTTAAGCTGAGTGTCTGACGTTTCTAAAATGATGCTTCATTTGAGATCTGTCACATGACTAAACATCTGGTATTTGTTCATAGTGTAAATCTTAACGTGTTCCAGTCTGGTTACAAATGGTTGAGAGCAGCCAACCCACTGTTCCTCCAGCACCAGCAACACCTCCAATGCCAGCTCCCGTCAGACCTCCCATACCTACAGTGAGATTATAGACGCCATCAACTGTTTGTTATTCATGTGTAAAGCTTTTATGCTATTCTTTTTGATGCTTCTCTGTATGATTTGCATTATATCTGTTTTATATATTTAAATATGTAAGCAATTTTCTTTGCAACATCTAAATAATATTGTTTAAATAATTTACTAATTAAATCAAAATATCTGGTTTACCCCAGGACTGCAGGGTTGCTATGAGACCTCCTGCTGCAACTCCTCCTCCATTAGCAACTGCAAAATATGACATCAGTTTGGCAGCAATGGAGCCTGCTGCTATTCCAGCTGGAGTGAACCCAGTGCAGCCAGAACGGCTGGAGCCAGAGCCACAGTGCCAGCACCTCCTGAATATTATTTTACATATATATTGGAAAGATTTTCAAATAAGAAGTAACAAGAACCAACCTTAGTTACAAAAAGTTTATTGTGAAATGTAAATAAAAACAGAAGACAGTGATGTGGTCCTGCCATGAAATTTAAAATGAGCTAATGTTATTTCTTGAAATAGTAACATGTTTTAGTTGTTCAACTGTAAATAAAGTTTATGTTTATAAGACTTGCATTGCATTGTGGGTTGCGTGAAAGCGGTGAATCACGTCATCTGACAGCTTACCTCCGACTATAACGACTCCCTTGAAAGACAAAGAGTGAACAAAATCGCGCATGGAGTAAGAAATTCATTAAATTACACTGCATGAAAAATAATTAATAACATAAACAGTAAAATATGAAGGATTTACATATTCCTTCCCAGCCCATGATCTGTCCACATTCAGATGATACAGAGAGTGTATCCGTAGTTATGCGCAGATATCCACAGTGCAGTGGTATATTTTGTCCAGTGCATCCCCCCCTGCCTTTTTATAATTATTGATAGAAGTTTCACTTTCATTTCTTAGTAAATGATACTAACTGCCCACACGTGAACAGCAGCACCGGACAAAATACACCACTGCACTGTGTGGGGTCGCAATTTCAAGAGGTTGTGTGAGCAATTCCTCAGGTTAGAAGAAGGTTGATTTCAGCTCCCAAATTCCAATTAAAGTCAAAAACCACAAAAATCACAGGAGAAGAGCAGAGGTCTATGCCAGTTGTTTTATTCAACAGTGAAGTTCAGCAAAAAGAAGGAAAAGCAAAAGCTCCCCTAGGGTGTTTGCCGTAGGCGCATGCAGGTTGGGACCAACCCCAATGGACAGACAGCAGGGAAAAGCCCTGATGACTCTTCTGTCCCCTTCTTATGGGCCAGTAACCCCACCTCTTGCTGCTGGGTAACTTTCCACTTGTCCTCCAGCCAAAAACAGCAGAGCAGGGTCAGGTACCGACCAAGATACAGGCAGGGGCCAGTCAGGACTCTGGCTAAGGGCCGTCTGCAGAGGGGCACCCTTTGATTAACCCTTTGCTTTGCCTTATCACAGTTGGTCACATCATGGTCAAAAGTCACACATTAACATACATCAGCAAGTGGCATAATCTTATGACATTACTTCTGACTGCAGACAGGTGTTGATTTTGCTACATGCGAACAAATATCTGATGATGTTTATTGCAGATATGCAGTATACACGTCATTCAAAAAATCCACAACAACTATGCTGCTTCTGGGTAAAAATATTATCATTGTATTAGTATTTAGTTACTTGTATTTTCCTACCATACACAATAGTAGAGACATACATTTGAATAGCCCATAAAGTCCATACAAGCTCTGCATAATAACCTGTCTTTTGTTCATTTATAGTTCAGGCAAAATCACAGAAATACACCACTTAATGTGTGAAAGCATAATAAATGGATGGATGGATGTCAACCCCCTGAGATCCAACCTCAGAATCACTTTCATTTCCCAAGAAACAACAGCTGACCCTCACACTTGTATATGAGGCACAGTCAAGTCTTAGGCTCCTCATCCTGTGTGAGATAATGGGTCTAAGTGAGTACAGCTGCCTTTTTCACATCGTCTATAGCTACATCATATAAGCTCATGATTATAGCGTCACAAAAAATGTCTAAATAATTACAGCTGGGCTGAGGTAAGATGTTTTTTTCTTTCTTTCCTGTGTTTCAGTGACAGCTGTAGCGATCACAGCTGGGGCAGGTAAGACACTTAACCTTACTTTGTTTTTGTTTTTTTAATCACTCAAGCTCATAGGAGAAGTCATAGTAGATATCATACATCACTGCTAAATTGCTTTAATAAAATATCCTTTATTCACAAAGTCTAAATTGTGGATGTCCCCCCTTTTAATTCTTTGTGAAACAGTAAAGGTAGAAATCTTTGTGTAAATAACATTTACAAGTTACTCAAGTCATTTAAAAGTAACAGACCATAACTGGTAAAACTGGTCCAGAAGGCTACTCAGGACCCATTTGTTTGTTGTTGTTTTTTAATCAGGATGGAATAGACAACTAGAGGGCTTTTGAGGCAGTTAGAACAGGGTGAGTTACCTTCATCATCGGCTCCATCTAGGCTCTACACTGCGTATTGGGTAAGGCCCGAAGGATAAATGACTAGACATTTAAACTAAGAGCTGATCCAGACTTCCTGTATTGGGGTGCTGGTTCCACAGATAGACACACGTCATTATGCTGCAGTGAGGATAAAGCTTTCCCTTCTGTTGGATTCTACCTCAAGGTCAACTAAAACACTTGAATATATATTTGAATATATTTAATTCTACCAGGCGCTCCTGCTGTTTCCTCTCTCTGTTTGTTTTGTTTAAACAAAGACAGAGAACAAAACAGAAAATATATTACCTGCGAACTACAAGGTTGCTATGACACTCACTGGAACTGCACCTCTGTAAAATATAGCAAAATATGACATCAGTTTGGAAGTACTGGATCCTGCTGCTATTCCACTTGAAAAGAACCTCAGTTCAGCCAGAACAGAAGGAGTCAGAGCTAGTTTCCATCTGCAGTCCCCGGGGGAGGTCAAAGAGACATAAAAACATGAAATGAATGAATCATGTGGTGCTTACCTCCTAGATAACATGCACTGGAAAAAATACAATACTGCAATGTGGTACTTTTGGGTATAATTACTGTAAATTTATTTGTATTTATTTTTTCTTACCATATATAATAGCATGGAAATACATTTGCAATGACCCAAGTGAAGTCCATACAAGCTCTCCATAACGAATTGGGGTTTTTTTTAAAAAACTTTTAGGCAGGGTGACTAAGCAACTTTCTCTCTTGCAAAATCCCTGAAATACTTCAGTACACCTCAGAATCACTTGTTCCAAAATGACTGAGGAAGCGTTGTTTACTTCACAGACCCAGTGACGCCCACTCTAAGAGTTTCGTTTCCTAGGAATAACAGCTGACCCTCCCACTTATTTATAAGGCACAATCTAATCTTAGGCTCCTCATCCTGAGTGGAATAATGGGTCTATGTGAGTACAGCTGCCTTTTTATATTATCTATAACTACATCATATAGGCTTATGATAGTAGCACCACAGAAAATGTCAAAATATTTACAGCTGAGCTGAGGTAAGATGTTTTTTTTCTTTCTTTTTTTGTGTTTCAGTGACAGCTATAGCAATCGCAGCCGGAGCAGGTAATACAGCTGTTTGTTTTTTTTATTTATTTATTATCACTCAGGCTGGTAGAAGTTGCACATATCATACAAGTATTCATTTCGAAGCATCCTGATGATCAGTAACCAGGTTTTTCTTCCTGTTGTCAGGTGGAGCAGTGGTGTCTGCTCCTATTGTCCTGGGGGCTGTAGGTTTCACCTCAGTTGGTATAGCTGCAGGCTCCTACGCTGCAAGCATGATGTCTGCAGCTGCTGTGGCCAATGGAGGAGGAGTGGCAGCAGGAAGTGTGGTGGCTATTTTACAGTCAGCAGGTAAAAAAACAAAAACAAAAAAACCCTTAGTATGATATACCGGACAGGCCTTATAAACAATAACATGTCGCTGTGTTGCAGTGAGGATAAAGCCTCCCCCTCTTCTCTGCAGCTCAGTTACTTCATCTAACTGCTCGATCAGCTGTCTGGTGTTCTGAAGCCTGTTTTCTCTCTGCAGGTATGGCAGGTCTGTCTGGGGCCGCCACCGCAGCCGTGGGCTCTGTTGGAGGAGCTGTGGGATTTTTGGCTACTCTCATCTGAGACCAGGAAATTATGATAATCAGAAAGAAAAATAATAACAAAGAATATAATTACTGTTGTTAGAAACAGTTGCCAAAAGTATCAGCGTCATGCTTCAGTAAAGCTTGGCTGAAATGTGAGTGCTGGTAATGCTGTGGTGTTTTATTACGAAACACATGGACACGGTCAAATTGTGCAACTTGTTAAAAACGTTGATGGTCTGCCCAAAATGATTTCTGCTATATAAACTGTTGGAAATAAATTGCTGACATTTAATCTGTCAAACACATCTGAAACATGTCTCTCATTAATGACATCTGAGCAGTTTTGTGCCAGAAAGAACATTCCAGTCAAAACACGATCCAGTTTGTGTGGCTCTCTGTCGCCCTCTGTTGTTCAGCTGTGAACACAAAGTTTTGTTTCTGAGGAAATGAAACCTTGCTTGCTATAAAAACCAGCCCGTTTCAGAGCAGCCGCAGAGCAGATAAAGACATGGACCCCGGTGAGCCATTCGTCTTTGATAGAAACCAGCTGAGTTATGGCCCAGTGTTCTTATGTTGTGTTACAGCAGTGGTTACCAATTTTGTTTTGCTAGGACCTCGCTTTGTTTTACAAGAAAATCATCCCCCCGCATAAACACATCCTAAAACCAGTTTTCAAACCTTTTGTAAACAATTAAACAAATAAAAGTTAACTGCAATAAATTACAGGTTGCAATTAAATAAACCACTACCTCTTTTAAAAATCAGAAAAACATCTTTAATTATTTTACATATAGTTGTTTTTTTTAATATATACAGGGCTGGACTGGGACAAAAGTTGGCCTGGGCATTTTGACTAGAGACCGGCCCACCAGGTATTATAGGAAACGCCATAAAGTCTTTGAATGAAAACAAACGCTGTCGTGACAGTGATGTCTGTCGTGATGTCTGTCTTGATGGTATATGTATGATTTCTATACATTTTACATCAGATAAAAACTTTAGTTGTAAGATCCAGATAATTATTTATTAAAAGCCAGACATTTTAAATGAGAATAAGAAAGAAAAGTATTTCTTTGTGCCCCCCTTTCCCTATTAATGCCCTACCTGACCCCCTGGCAAAGCTGTGCTAGACCCGCCTCTGCACAGTTACCAGCTGTCAGCTACGTAAAAAAAGGATCCTGGTGTTATTTGTCTCTCAGAAACGGTTCATAACTTCCCTTCAACTTATTCATGTCACCTAAAAGGTAATGACCAGCAGCTTTACGGTCGTGGCTGCAGAAAAAATCAGCTGATACAAGTAATATTAAATAAATTCTAACAACAGCTGATCAAGCTTAAACGTGCTGCTGTTGTTTAGCGCGACATCCGCTGGTTTCCTCTTTCTGGCGCAAAGCGGGAGATAAACAAACAAGAGAGACGGGACTTGCGTCAGAAAAACCGATCAGCTGATCATTGATCAGTTTCATGATTGAGGTAGCAACAGGAGAAGGAGGGAGAGAGAATGAGAGAAGAGGCATCAGTGGGTAAAGACATAGAATAACTCCAGCTTTTTGTCTTTTTTCATTCTAGCTGAAGTACGGGACAAATCGTGTTCCTTTTCAGTTCAATACGAAATGCGGCTGCCTCAGGTCTCTCCTCCTTCCTGCCCTTTCCCTCATCCACCTGCTGGCCTCTGTGGAAGCTCCGCCATAGCCACCACCAAACATCAGAGTTATTTTTACACATCTGCCAGCATCTGGCTAATCCACCACCTTTCATTTTTTATACCTGTCAATGGAAATTATATTTAGTAGTCAGTATAATCTTTTAATAATATAAGTTTATTTATGGTAGAATACTGCATGTAATCATTTGTGTTTAGAAGTATATAGTTGGTGGCATATTGAAAGAATGTCTCATCCTAGGAGGTCTGTAACGACTTTGTGTGCATTCAAGAGTGCACTGGCATTCACACCCACATCCTGGGGAACTGGGAGAGGTCATACCTTCTTTTCCAATTTTACGGTAGGATAAACGTAGCTAGTCTAAGTCCCATTTTATTTAAATGAACTGCTGGATTTCCAGACCAGCAGGTTTACGGAAGTCTTCACGGGGTCACAGCTTAACCTCTCTCTCTCTCTCTCTCTCTCTCTCTCTCTCTCTCTCTCTCTCTCACACACACACACACACACACACACACACACACACACACACACACACACCTAAACATCCATATTCCAATGTAATGATCAAACGCACCCACTGATGTATAAATAAAGACCAGGGCAGTGGCAGAGCGTGAGTCTCAGAGCTCTCACTCTCAGTGCGAGTGCTCTGTACTGCCCTTGCATGCAAGTAAAACTGTGTGTTTCTCCTCTCTGATTCTCAGCTGAAGAAGTGTCTTAGAATACATCTTTTGACATTTGTTTTGGTCCTTCGTAGCCGGAGCAAAAACATCAGAACTGTTATCCGTGACTCTGTTCCAAGATCTGGCGGACTGATTCCTGACGCCGTGGGGAGCCAGCACCGAAGTCTGTGCACAGCCCTCTTAGACGAGGAGGTCCCTCGAAGGTGGACTTGAGTCCGGGCGGTCTGGTCCACGGCGGTGGGATTCAGTCTGACGATCCGAACCACCAGTTCGCCAAAAGGAACTGTGTTTAGACTGGTTTTAGAGGTAGCCGTAAAATATTTCGTGACAAATTAGTACGCAAATGTCTATGTGTGTATGTGTCTGGAAGTAAGGGTTACATGAATAGGATGAGGGACCTATGGATTCTTCGATACCCAACATCCACAATGACGGCGAAACAACTAGTAGCTCAGTGTTCCAACATTCGAAAGAAGGGACTGCTCTCACAGCTAGAGATTGACGAGGTACAACATAAATGCTACGGCAAGGGGGAGCCAGGTCAGGGGGGAGATATCATCACCCCCACCCGAGATTGGGTACCAAGCCCCAAGTGCGATAGGAGAAGGATTGTTGAGTGCAAGAGGAACTGACCTGAAAGATAGGATCATGGCCAAGCTTGAAACCTGGATCCCCCGTAGCTGGTTACCAAGATTACGTGAAGTACCCACAGAAGGTCTGCTAGATTGTAGCAATGGGAATTGCATTTACCTGTGTGTTCCACCCGGAGTCTAGAGAGTGTAACACCGGAAGGTGAGAAGTAGAGACTCATGACTGGTTACTAAGAGTTTAATAAAAGTTTACCTCGGAGGAGGGAAAGTTCAACCGAGCATCTTGTGGAGTTTATAGAGAGAACAAGATGAAACATGGTGGCAGCGGGGTCTAGAGTGATCCACACCGCGCTTTGAAGACAACAGATTGAGTGGACGGTATTGACGCGTCCAGCTAGGCTAGTTAGCCTCGGAGGTGCTAACGGCTCAGGACAGCAGGTGAGACGCTGACGAGAAGAGCGCAGCGGCGTCTACGATGGATGGATTGAAGCCACCCGCACAGTGGAGTATGGATTCAGTGAACCTGTCTAAAGCGTGGAAAACATGGAAAGAAGAGTTTACACTCTACACGGAACTAGCTCTGCCGGATGCTGAGGAAAAGGCGAGAGTGAAGCTGTTTTACTATCTGATCGGGGAACAGGGCAGGGAGCTCTGTGGAACGCTGATCGGAGCTGAGGCAAGAGTAACAGTAAGTGAGCTGATGAGAAAAATCGATGAACACTGTAATCCCAAAGTTAATGAGACTGTCGAGAGATACAGATTTTTTGCACGCAATCAGGCTCCTGGAGAAAATATTGATAAATATGTTACGGACCTGAGAATGCTGGCGAGCACCTGCAACTTTGGACAATTAAAAGACTCACTGATCAGAGACAGGATCGTCTGTGGCACGAACAGCTCCAGTTGGAGGGAAAGGTTGCTCAGAGAAGAGAACCTCACATTAGACAGATGTCTAGATATTTGTAGAGCAATGGAGATTTCAAGAGAATACAACAAAACAATAGCGGGACAGGCTGTGGAGGAACTGCATGCAGTAAAACAAAAAGAGAGAAAAAGACTGGATAAAGAGATATCATGCAGATTTTGTGGAAGAGCACATGAAAGACTCAGATCAAAATGCCCAGCATATGGAAAAAAATGCAAAAAATGTGGCAAAGAAAATCATTTTGCTATAGCATGCAGGAGTAAAAGCAGACAGAGTGAAAATGGAAAAAAGGTCCACACAGTGACGGAGCAGAACTCGGATTCCTGTGAGGACATAATGACTGTCACAGCTATGACACAGACTGCAGTAGAAGTGAACCAGATCAAAGCATCAGACATGAAAAAACGAGAGCAGCTGTTTGCAGGCATGATGATTGGCAACAGCCTGGTCAAGTTTCAAGTTGACTGTGGTGCAACCTGCAACGTTATTCCCATCAACTTGTTGAACCCTAACATCAAAATGGAGCACACAGACAAGGTTCTTGTGATGTACAATAAATCAAGGCTGTGTCCATTAGGAAAGTGTAAGGTCAAGCTGACAAACCCATGAAACAACAAAAAGTACAGAGTCGAGTTCCAAGTGGTAGAGGAGGACTGTAAAACAGCTCTACTTGGGAGAACAGCTAGTGAAGCGATGAAGCTAATACAAGTTAAATATGATAACATCTGTGCTTTGGACAGCTCAATGACAACAGCTCCATCAGAGAAAAACGCATGGTTGATGCAAGAGATAAAGACTGAGTTTCAGGATGTGTTTACAGGAGATGGATGTTTGCAAGGTGAATATGAGCTGGAAATCGACACAACAGTGCAGCCCGTCAAACTGCCAAAACGCAGTCCCAGTGTCGATGATGAAACCACTGAAAGAGGAACTGATGAGCCTTGCAGACAGACAAATAATAGCACAAGTGGAAGGTAGTACTGATTGGATCAGTGGGATGGTGACAGTGCAGAAGCCAAATGGCAAACCCAGGATATGTATTGACCCAAGACCGCTCAACAAAGCTTTGAAGCGTAGTCACTTCCTGTTACCAACAATAGATGACATCTTGCCAGATGTGTCAAAAGCGAAAGTTTTCACAGTTTGTGACGTGAAACATGGCTTTTGGCATGTGAAGCTTACAGAAGAGTCAAGCCATCTCACGACATTCGCAACACCATTTGGTCGCTTTCGTTGGCTGAGAATGCCGATGGGGATCAGCCCAGCGCCAGAGGTCTTTCAGCGCAAACTGATGCAAGCGTTAGAGAACCTGCCAGGCACATACATCATTGCTGATGACATCCTGATCACTGGAAAAGGAGAGACGACTGAGTTGGCAGAAATGGATCATGACAGAAACCTGAGACTTTTCCTGGAACGCTGCAGAGAGAGAAACATCAAATTAAATGTGGAAAAACTCAAGCTTAGAAGACAGGAAGTACCATACATCGGACATCTACTCACAGCAGAGGGGCTGAGAGCTGACCCAGAGAAGGTACGGGCCATCACAGAGATGCCAGCACCAACTGACATAAAAGGGGTGCAGAGACTAGTTGGAATGGTCAACTATTTATCAAAGTTTTACAAGCATCTGTCAGACGACTGTGAGCCTCTCAGACAACTGACGCACAGAGACAGCCTATGGGAGTGGACAGACGTGCAGGAAGATGCATTTAAAAGACTGAAAGAAAAACTAACACAAGTCCCAGTTTTGAAATATTACAGCCCTGAAGAAGAGCTGACGCTGCAGTGTGATGCCAGCGAGACAGGACTGGGAGCAGCTCTGACTCAACATGGAAAACCAGTGGCATTTGCAAGTCGTGCATTGACGCTCACTGAACGAGGTTATGCACAAATTGAAAAGGAATGCTTAGCTATTGTGTTTGGGATGGAGAAATTCCACCAATATACATATGGTCGTCTAGTGAGAGTGCAATCAGACCACAAGCCACTCGAGAACATTATTAAAAAGCCACTGTTACATGCACCTAAGAGACTGCAAAGGATGTTATTAAGGCTGTAAAAATATGATATAACCATAACATATGTTCCAGGCCGCGACATGCTACTTGCTGATACGCTGAGTAGGGCCTACCTGCAGGATGGCATCAAAAGCCAGACGGAGTTGGAGACAGAATGTGTCAACATGGTGGACTATGTACCTGTTTCAACAGAAAGCATGCACAGAATACGAGCAGGGACAAGAACCGACCACACACTACAAATGCTGATAAAAACAATACAAAAGGGGTTGCCAGCCTGTAAGAAAGATGTACCTGTTGAAATAACCCAGTTCCAATCTTTGCAGGATGAACTGAGCACACAGGATGGATTGGTCTTCAAGGGAGAGAGTGGTGATTCCAGAAGCACTGCAGGCAGATATAACCCAGCGAATTCACTCAACACACATTGGCACAGAAGGGTGCCTCAGGAGAGCTAGAGACTGCGTCTACTGGCACGGTATGAACGACCACATCAAAAAGTACATCGCTACATGTGACATATGTCGGTCTGTGGATGCAAAACAACAGAAAGAGACACTAAAACCACACGAGCCGACCACTAGACCATGGACCGAAGTTGGGACAGATTTATTCAACTTTGAGGGTAGGGACTACCTAATAACTGTTGATTATTACTCCAACTTTTGGGAGATAGATTATGTACCTGATACCAAGTCGAGTACTGTGATTAGGAAACTAAAGACTCATTTCGCACGTCAGGGAATCCCAAATATTGTTTTTTCTGACAATGGGCCCCAGTACAGCTCAACAGAGTTTGCCAACTTCAGCCAGAAATGGGAATTTCGACACCTACCTCATCACCTGGCTATCCGCAGAGCAACGGCAAAGCTGAGTCTGCCGTTAAAACTGCCAAACGACTCATGAAAAAGGCGAAATTGGCTGGACAGGATCCATATTTGGCCTTATTGGACCACAGAAACACCCCAACACAAGGTTTAACTACCAGCCCTGCACAGAGACTGTTAAGCAGGAGGACAAGGACACTCCTCCCAATAGGAGACAGATTGTTGCAACCCAAAGTGACTGACAACAAGTTAGCACTGATGAAAAACAGAGAGAGACAAACAAAGTACTACAACAAGACAGCGAAGGACATGGACACATTAAACCCAGGGGACTTGGTGCGAGTCCAACCTTTTGAACCACACAACTTATGGACCAAGGCTAGAGTGTGTAACACTCTGGGAAACAGATCCTATGATGTGGAGTTGGACAACGGCAGAGTCCTCAGAAGGAATCGTCGCCATCTGAGGCGAGCTGTTGAGGTCAAAAAAGACATGTCAGCACATCTCCAGCCTGAGGGGCAGAACATTACTGTGCCGACAAAGAGCAAAGAGAACACACAAAACAGCACTACCAGGTCAGGACGGGTAGTACAACAACCTGGATATCTGAAGGACTATGTATGCAATTAAGGGCTAATCTGTGAGTTATACGCTGTGATTTGTTTACTTGTCAGAGGAAAAACAAAAGAAAAAAAAACAAAACACCTGTGACGACATTTTGAGTTATAAGTTGTGATTTGTTTACTGGTTTGAGAACAGAGCAAAACATCTGTGATAATATTTTGAGTTATGGCTTTGTGATTTGTTTACTTGTTTGGAAGGAAAAAATAAATAAATAAAAGGAAAAAAAATAAGGAAATGAGAAACAAAACGGAAAAAATGAATAAAAGTAATACTAAAGGAAAATAGAAAGAAAGCTAAAAAAGTAAGTGGAAGAAAGAATTTTTTATTTTTGAAGAAAATTGTGTCCAACAAAGAAATGTCATGTCTAAGTTTTGTTCCAGTTGCAAACTGAGTTCTCAATTTATGAATAGTTCATTGTCTTTGTAAAAGAAAAGGGATGTAGCAATGGGAATTGCATTTACCTGTGTGTTCCACCCGGAGTCTAGAGAGTGTAACACCGGAAGGTGAGAAGTAGAGACTCATGACTGGTTACTAAGAGTTTAATAAAAGTTTACCTCGGAGGAGGGAAAGTTCAACCGAGCATCTTGTGGAGTTTATAGAGAGAACAAGATGAAACAAGATGATGTTAATGCAGCACTACGGACGATACCTACAGCCACGATTACCGACACTAACAAGCTGATCTACAATACGGCAGCAGTGATCAGTGAGATGCTTGGCTACAAGTTGAACAGCCACAAGGGGCAGTACCCTCCAAGGAGAAGGAGGCTAGAGGCTAAGATCAAGGTAGCACGGAGGGAGGTTAGCCAACTATCGGAGTTGCAGAAAGGCGCAACTCCGCCTTTGAGGAAGGTGCCTAAGAAGTACAGGAAGCTGTCCATACATGAGGCCTTGGAAACTGCCAAGCAATGACTCACAGCCTTGGCCTCCTCAAGCAGCTGCTTGAGGAGGTACACCAGAGAGATAGAAGGCAGGAGAATAAACCAGCTGTTCTCCACAGAACCAGCCAAGGTGTACTCTCAGTGGCAAGGGAACAGTAAGAGAACAGCACCACCAAGGCTGGAGACGGAGCAATACTGGAAGAGAAGGAGAAGAAGGATGCAACCCATAACGGCAATGCTCAGTGGCTAGCGGATCTGAGGGCAGACCACAGCGACCTCCCCGAACAGGGTCCAGTAACCATCACAGTGGCAGATATCCAAGAAGGGGTCTCCAGTATGAAGAGATGAACAGAACCAGGCCCTGACATAGTTCACGCCTACTGGCTGAAGAAACTGACTGCACTCCACGAGCGTCTGGCAGCACAAATGAACCAGCTGCTAGTTGACGAGAGACATCCAGAATGGCTAACCGAAGGCCGGACAGTCCTGTTCCTCAAGGACCCCCAGAAAGGACCGGTCCGTCCAACTACCGACCAATAACCTGCCTCAGCACCACGTGGAAGCTCCGGTCAGGCATCATAGCGGCTAAGATGAACAGGCACATGGGTCAATACATGAGAGCAAAACACCAGCTACTGGCAGACCAAGCAGTCAGCCGAGACTGCAGGACCAGACTGACCAACCTGTGCACTGCCTGGATTGATTACAAGAAGGCCTATGACTCAATGCCCCACACCTGGATCCTGGAATGCCTAGAACTATATAAGATCAACAAGACCCTGAGAGCCTTCATCAGGAACTCAATGGGGATGTGGCGGACAACACTGGAGGCCAACCTCATGCCCATAGCACAAGTCACCATCAAGTGCGGGATCTACCAAGGAGATGCTCTGTCCCCACTGCTGTTCTGCATAGGCCTGAACCCCCTCAGTGAGATCATTAACAAGACTGGCTACGGATACCGACTACGGAATGGAGCAGTTGTCAGCCACCTCCTGTACATGGATGACATCAAGCTGTATGCCAAGAGTGAACGAGACATCGATTCACTGATCCACACTACCAGGATATACAGTAATGACATCGGGATGTCATTTGGGCTGGAGAAGTGTAGTCTGATGATAACAAAGAGAGGGAAGGTAGTCAGAACTGAGGGGATCGAGCTACTAGAAGGCAATATTGCAGACATAGACGACAGTTACAAGTACCTGGGGATCCCGCAGGCGAATGGGAATCATGAAGAGGCTGCTAGGAAAGCTGCAACCACCAAGTACCTGCAGAGGGTCAGGCAAGTCCTGAGGAGTCAGCTGAACGGTAAGAACAAGATCCGGGCTATCAACACCTATGCCCTGCCCGTGATTAGGTACCCAGCTGGTATAATAAGTTTGCCAAAGGACGAGATAGAAGCCACTGACATAAAGACAAGAAAGCTCCTTACCATGCATGGAGGGTTTCACACCAAGTCCAGCACCCTGAGGCTGTACGCTAAGTGGAAGGAAGGGGGCCGGGGACTGGTGAGTGTCAGCACCACAGTCCAGGATGAGACAACGAACATCCAAGAATACATTGGATAAGATGGCCCCAACTGACCGAGTGCTCAAGTGAATACCTCAGGCAGCAGAAACCCAAGAAAGAGGAGGGAGACGAGGAACCATCGTGGAAGGACAGGCCCCTGCACGGTATGTACCACCGGCAGATAGAGGAGGTGGCTGATATCCAGAAATCCTACCAGTGGCTGGACAAAGCTGGACTGAAAGACAGCACAGAGGCACTAATCATGGCAGCACAAGAACAAGCTCTGAGTACAAGATCCATAGAGGCTGGGGTCTATCACACCAGGCAAGACCCCAGGTGCAGGCTGTGTAAAGATGCCCCTGAGACAATCCAGCACATAACAGCAGGGTGCAAGATGCTAGCAGGCAAGGCATACATGGAACGCCATAACCAAGTGGCCGGCATAGTGTACAGGAACATCTGTGCCGAGTATAACCTGGAAGTTCCGAGGTCAAAATGGGAGATGCCCCCAAGGGTGGTGGAGAATGACCGAGCTAAGATCCTGTGGGACTTCCAGATACAGACGGACAAAATGGTGGTGGCTAACCAACCGGACATAGTGGTGGTAGACAAACAGAAGAAGACGGCCGTAGTGATCGATGTGACAGCAACATCAGAAAGAAGGAACACGAGAAGCTGGAGAAATACCAAGGGCTTAGAGAAGAGCTCGAGAGGATGTGGAGGGTGAAGGTAACGGTGGTCCCCGTGGTAATCGGAGCACTAGGTGCGGTGACTCCCAAGCTAGGCGAGTGGCTCCAGCAGATCCCGGGAACAACATCAGAGATCTCTGTCAATCATTTTTGTAACTTGGTCCTCAAATCATGCTTTAATCGGAGTGTCTGTCTTCTACACATAAAAAAATAAATTTTAATTCAGACTATTGAGTCAGTCTAATTTGGCACAATAGGAAACATTTGAAGGCCAGTTTGTGTTTATTCAGTGTGTTAATTTTCATATTTCACAGTCACGTTGAGGTTACACACAGTTGAGATCATCCTACCCGCTGCTCCACCAACACTTCCAAACAATGCAATTGCTGAGAAAAACAGAGATGATCCAGTAATGCTGCACTAATGAATTAGACTAACTATTCACTTTAGCTAAAGTTATTAAGTTAGCTAAAGAGTTGGGATGCTGTGTAAGACATAAATAAAGCTAAAACACAAAGGTTTGGACACCGTTTTGCATGTTTCCCTACTGTAGGGGTCTCTGCAAGCATACAGAGGGGGTACTCTGAGAGGGTACAAGATGACAACTTTGGAATTCTACTAGAAACAGTCGATCATATTTGTTGTCAAAGCTGAATTCAGGGCAAACTACGCTAAATTAGCGTTTTTAGCTAACAGCTACAATAAGCATAACAGTTACTGTACGGCTATCTTTTGTTAACATGACGCTTGTTCTTATACATGTAATACATTTATTACCAACCTGAGAGTTTATCCGCTGGTCATTCGACATGACGAATGACTTCTGAAGTCTTAATTCAGCTCAAGACACTGTAGATTCCCGTCAGTAACACTTTCGGTCCACTAGTAAAACGTAGTTCTATTAATCTGCGCTTGAACCGGAACCGGATGTAAGTTCCAAAAAACTGAATTTTGGAACTGAAATTGAATTGTAGAACTGAAACTGAATGGTGAGAAGTGAAACTGAAATTATTCGAGAGCTGAATTTTTAAAGGATAAAATGCAGTTTCAAAGCAAATCAATTCATTTTCAAAATATAAATTCAATTTCAATTTAGTGATGATCATTTTCAAACCATAAATTCAATTTCAAATTAGACTAATTCAAATTCAGTTTTCAAAAGCATTTATTCAAGTTACAATTCAGATTCAATCGGAGCAATTCAAATTCAAATTGAACTTATTCAAATTCAGTTTCTGATGGCACAGATTTCTGCCCATACGCTTGCCACGAGTTCCCAGAATCCTTTGCGGTTCTACCCGTGAATGGCGTCACATTTTCAATCTCTATATAATATGCATGTTAAATTTTATATTTGGGGTAAAATATCAAGTCTTTTCAAGTAAACCGGTTCAAGTCCAATTCAAGTCCCAGGTCATTGGTGTAAAAGTCCAAGTCAAGTCACAAGTCTTAGAACATTTTTTCAAGTCAAGTCTAAAGTCATAAAATTAATGACTCGAGTCTGACTCGAGTCCAAGTCATGTGACTCGAGTCCACACCTCTGAAAAACAGTATCCTGTAACTCAGCCAGGGTTGCTCTCATGGTCAGTAGGACAACACATTATTTGGTAAAGGTTAGAAAATAGGGAAAAATCGTTAGTGCTGAGAGGCTGGGACTAGTTTGGGGCACTAATGAAGGGATAGTTTAGTGCAAACTATAATTTCTCCCCATCAGTTTTAACCAGTTACACAGACGCACATTCTCATATAAAACTTTGTATACTGCTAAGCCAGGTTACTCTCTCTTGGGAAGATTGGCTGCAGTTAACTGCCTGTGGTTTTCTGAACAAAAGAGATCTGTCAGTGTTCCTGGGTCATTGTCCCAGTGTTTTTCAGTTTTGGACTTTGTCACTGTTTCCTGTTTTATTATGTTAGCTCCGACCTGTGTGCGTTATCTTTTGTTCCACTTCCTGTGTTATTACTTAGATTTAGTTCAGCTGTGTGTATCACCTTTGTTACGTCCCTCTGCAGCCTCTAATCTTCTCAGTGTGTTCAGCTGGTGCTAGAAAAGGCCCTAATGCTTTATTCATCTGGTTCCTGAATGTAAAGGAGGACTATTCATGGGCGAAGCTTCATTATATTCCTTTGCTGTTGTCACTGCAGTTGTGTGACATCACAGTTATGTCAAACAACCACCAGAATCAAATCAAATCAAAATGTTTTTTTAAATGTTTTTGTAATTTAATTCTCAAATCATCCTTTAATCTGAGTGTTCGACATTCACACATAAGAATAAAGTTTCATTCAGGCGATTGAGATTTGTCACAGCAGGAAACATTTATAGGTCAGTTTGTGTTTATTCTCTGTGTGAATCTTCATATATCACAGTCACGTTACACACGGTTGAGAGCACCCAAGCCACTGCTGCTCCAGCACTGCCAAACACTAAAGTGGCAGCCCATGACAGACCTGATGCACCTAAAGTGAAATCACATTACACACCATTAGCTGTTTGTTATACTTGTTCAACATGTGCAAAGTTTTAATTCTTCATAAAATAATTTATGATGTACATAAATTATCTTACTCATGAACCTTTATTTATAGAGATGTGTCCAAGAAGAGCATTTCATATCTTTGACACTTAGATAAACAGCAACAGTCAAAGTGGACTAAAATATTACAATTTCTAATTTTTCTGGCAGTAATCCTGCTCTATAAGAAAACATGTCTATTTGTTTGGTTGCGGATTTTTTTACACACATTTAGAGAGAGAGAGAGAATATGTAACAAATTATCCAGTTTACCCCAGGACTGCAAGATTGCTATGACAGCTGCTAGAAGTCCACCTCCACCACTGCTGACGGCAAAAATTGACATTAGTTTGGCAGCGATGGAGCCTGCTGCTATTCCAGCTGCAGTGAACCCCAGTGTAGCCAGAATGGCAGGCGTCAGAATCACAACTCCACCAGCTCCTGGATAAAAAAGTTTATATTCATATATTCATATCAAAATTATGCTGTGGTTAATGTGATGGCATACCTGCAAACACAACGACCGCCTTGCCTGTTAATGAAATACAAAAAGATTTCAAATAAAATCTTTACAATTATAAAAATAATTCATATCCACTGCATAATGTGATAACACTGTTATAATATATATATATATATATATATATATATATATATATATATATATATATATATATATATATATATATATATATATATATATATATATATATATATATATATATATATACTCACATATCTCTTCAAAGCTTGTGTCCATGCTTTCAATGATAACACTAAGACACCGAGAGCTCAACTGCAGTCATGGAAAGCTGATCCATGTCTTTTACTTTTTTTTTTTTCAAGAGTTGACACTCCCATTTCTGAAAGAACAATACACACTAGACAGGGGAGGAGCAGCATGATGGGTTTTTTTTCTAAACAGTAACATATTCATCTTATGATTGTGGAAACCACATAAAGAATGAAAGAAACATTTCTTTGCAATGATCCAAATAATCTCATTGCAGTAACAATGGGCTCTGCACAATAACAAATTATGTGTAGTAATAACTTCATTATTATAACAACAAACCTGGGGCAGCACGGTGGCACGCTGGTTAGCAGTGATGCCTCACAGCAAGGTCCTGAGTTCAGTTCCACCTTTCTTTCTGTGTGGAGTCTGCAGGTTCTCTCCAGGTATTCTCCCTTCCTCCCACAGTCCAAGAGCTCAACTGCACAGTCCAAACATATGCAGTTAGTGGGCCTAGGTCAGTTGGAAAGTCTGAATTGCCCATATGTGTGAATCTGACTATGAACGATTGTGTCTATGAGTTAGTGATCCCTGAGATCCCTCAGTACCCTGCCTCTTGCCCTAAAACAGGGGGGGTTATTACATAAAAACACTTGCAGTTTCTCTGTAGCAAAGACTTAAACCTTTAAGTGTTATAGTCATGATTGTTGATTGGCTTCTTCTCCACATTTTTATAACAGCACTACTTTCTACACTGCAGTACCTTTTAAATAATGCTCACAAGGATATTGAATCAAAATGTGTTCCAACACACAACTTTTACACCCTTTTGTTTATAAGTCTGTAGATGAGGATGTTAGAGCTCCATGAGACAGACTTAAAGCCTATAAACCATCATTTATATTAAGGTTGACATTTTTTAAGCTTAAACTGTGTTGATTCACATTAATGTCATGAGGAATGCCGAGCTTTGCTATCATGAGAAAATAAATGCACACAACTTGTTTTGAAAGGAGAAAGAGAAAGACAAAGTCCTGTTCCTTCAATCATCACTTACCTGAATGTAAACTATGCCGGTATGTCATGGGTATGTTTGCAGTATGGGCGAGGTTTAATGCTGTCGTCATTGCAGTGGTGTGACAATCTTTGAACAACTACAAGAACCATTTCTTATGAACTGAAACTTTTGTGCAACAAAATAAATACACAACAACCAAAGTGCTTGTTTAAATCAGGTCACCTAAGACATTTCTTGTAAGGCAATAAAGACGTTTCTGTTCTGGTCTCCATGAAATGTTCCAGTTGTGACATTAAAAATCCAGCACTTTCAAAAATGTGCTTGGATGCATGTTGGTGTCTGTCTCCACCTGAGGAAGAACTTTTTGGCCTCTAATTATTTTAAATGTGTAATTTATTTTCTCTGAGGAAGGTCAGAGGTTTAAAGAAGTGCAGTATATCTGCCGTCCTTACAGATCTGCCAGTGATCTTTTTTGCTCCCACACATAATACAGAAACATTTTCAGTGACCCAAGTAACGTTTATATATGCTCCCTGTGATAAGGTTGTTCTTGTTTGTTTTCATATTAAGCAAGTGATTTAACATGAGGATTAAAACAGAAAGAAAAACCTTTGAAATAATCCATGTGTAAAATCCGTAATAAAGATGGCATTAAATAAATGAGTAAATATGTCAAACCCCTGAGATCCAACCTCACAATCACTTGTTCCATGATGACTAAAGAAAGTTTATTTACATCACAGACCCAGTGACGCCCATTCTAAGAGTTTCATTTTCCGGGAAAACAGCTGATCCTCACACTCCTATATAAGTCCAGTCGTCCAACACAGTCCAGGCTTAGGCTCCTGATCCTGAGTGCAACAATGGGTCTGTGTGAGTACAGCTGCCTTTTTCAAATCATCTCTACATCATATAAGTTCATGATTGTAGCATCACTGAAAATGTCTAAATAGTTCAGGCTGAGCTTTGGTAAGATGTTTTTTTTTTCCCTTTCTTTCTTATGTTTCAGTGACAGGCTTAGCGATCGCAATCGGAGCAGGTAACAAACCTCTTTGTTTATTTATGTATTTTTACATCTAACACTCATAGGTGAAGTCACACATATCATACATGTATTCATTTTAAAACATCCTGATGATCAGTAACCAGGTGTTTCTTCCTGTTGTCAGGTGGAGCAGTGGTCTCTGCTCCTATTGTCCTGGGGGCTGTAGGTTTCACCTCAGTTGGTATAGCTGCAGGCTCCTACGCTGCAAGCATGATGTCTGCAGCTGCTGTGGCCAATGGAGGAGGAGTGGCAGCAGGAAGTGCAGTGGCTGTTTTGCAGTCAGCAGGTAAAAATAAATAAATAAATATTTTACCAGTGATTACTCAAAAACCTTTATTATAAACCTGAAAGATCCCAGAAACAATAACATGTGACTGTGCTGCAGTGAGGATAATACGACGGACTATTAGGTCCACGTAAAGAAAAAATATTATCAATCATTTTGAGAATAAAGTCGAAATGTGGAGATTACAAGTGTCTGAAGAAAAGCTCCCACGGTTGCTACTGTATGTCATCAGAGTTTGTGAAATTGTGCTTCAGAATCGGTTTTAGTAAGAAAGAAAGAAATGATTTTTCTTTAAGCTCATAAACACAGTGTGGTGATAAGTGTTAGGTTGTACAAAAAGCTGGTAATGGACAGATGCGAGGTTATCGATGGTTACATCCTCGTGCAATAAAGAGGATGAATGTTGTATCACAAGACGGCTGATCAGTTTGTTTCACTAACTCATCTAAATAAGGAATTTTCTTTAGCGGATGTAGCGCATGTGGCAGTTTGTGTTCAAACAGTAATGTCCATATCAACAACTTTTTTCTTGTGGCTCTAATACTCCGTCGTAGGATAAACCCTCCCCCTCTCCTCTGCAGCTCAGTTACTTCATCTAACTGCTCGATCAGCTGTCTGGTGTTCTGAAGCCTGTTTTCTCTCTGCAGGTATGGCAGGTCTGTCTGGGGCCGCCACCGCAGCCGTGGGTACTGTTGGAGGGGCTGTTGGAGGATTGGTGGCTGCTCTCATCTGAGACCAGGAAATTATGATAATCAGAAAGAAAAAAAATAGTAATAAATGACATATTTACTGCTGCCAATTGGAAACAGTTGCAATAGTATCAGCGCCATGCTTCAGTAAAGCTTGGCTGAAATGTGAGTGCTGGTAATGCTGTGGTGTTTTATTACAAAACACATGAACACGGTCAAATTGTGCAACTTTAAATAAAGCCCTAATAATGAAAAGCATTTTAAAGTTGTGTTCTGGTTATTTTTATTATTTTGTTTATATTTTATTATTCTATTTATGTTATCTGAAAATACTAAGACATGTATCATTATTTTTAATTGAGTACCAAAGCTGACATATTTGGTTTCTATAACTGGCAGAAATAAAGCGATCACCAAAGCTTGAAGTGAAGTCAGACACACTGAGTGTCGCACATGATACAAATTCTACTTGTAAGCATAAATTATTTGGATTTATTTTCTCACTGCATTATTATACTGATAAGAAAGTGATATTTTGCCATCTGGTTATAAATAGATGGTCTGCTAAAAAACTGATTACAACTCATTTAAACTATGGGTAATGACGTCGTTGCATTTAATCATGCAAATCTCTCATGATTGAAATCAACGCATTTTTTGTTTTATTTTATTTTATTTTATGCTATATAGAACTTTCCTGTCAGAAGCTACAGCCACAATGATACTGGTTTCTTTATTTATACACGTAACCCCTTCATAAACGAAACACAAAAATACAGATACAGTTTGTGTTGCTCTCTGTCGCCCTCGGTTGTTCAGCTCTGAACATAAGGTTTTGTTACTGAGGAAAGGAAACCTTGCTTGCTATAAAAATCAGCCCATTTCAGAGCAGACGCAGGACAGAGGAGCTGTCATGATCTTGGGTCCTTTTGACCCAGCGTTTTGTGTTTTCTCTTCGCGATTTTGGTTCTGTTCTCTAATTGGTGTTTACCCTGTTCCCCCCGTGTGTTCCTGTTTTATTGTGAAGGTCTGCGTCTTATGTGAGTGTTTTCAGTTTGCCTCCCTGGTCTCGTCATGTTAATCACTCCCAGCTGTGTCTCCCACCTGTGTGTAATCTCCCTGTGTTCTCTGATTGTATTTAAGTTGTATTTTCTGTCTTGGTAATCGCTGGTTCGTCTGTGTTGTTTCCCCTCGCTCTCCCTGTATGTATTTCTCCGGACCTCCCTGCATCCTCATTCTGGTTTGTCTTATTAGTTTACCCAGTTTAGGTTTCCGGTTTCATGTTTTGTCGCCACCGCTGTTTGTACTCACACCCCTGTAAATAAACACTCATCTGCACCAGAGCTGCCGCATTTTGGGTCCTATTTCATATTCCACACGGCTTGCCCCAGCAAACCGTGACAGGAGCAGTGGCAGCTGGACGTGTGGTGGCTGTTTTGCAGTCAGCAGGTAAGTTAATACTTAGATGTTTCATTAGGATTTTAACTTGTAACAAAGAAAAAGTTCATGAAAACATCATAATCTTAGATTAGATAATGACACTATGCTCTATCATTATAATAGTACATATAACAATGACATAATCAATGATCTAATTAATGATAACAATAACTGTGAATAATGATTCAATTCATTTTAATTTTATTTATACAGCACTAAATCACAAACACAGTTGCTGAGTAACTGAGTCCCAGGGCTGACATACTTGTTATACTTGCTATAGAAATAAAGCGATCACCAAAGCTTGAAGTGAAAACACAAAGTCGGACACACTCGAGTGTCGCACATGATACAAATTCTACTTGTAAGCACAAATTGTTTGGATTTTGTTTTATCAGTGCATTATTATGTACTGCTAACAAAGTGACATATTACCATCTGGTTATAAATTGATGGTCTGCCAAAAACTAATTTCCGACATTTAAACTGTTGTGAATGACACACTGGCGTTTAATCTGATGCAAATTTCTCATGAACGAAATCAAAAATTATTTATTTTATTTTATTTTATGCTATAAAGAACATTTCTTTCAGAAGCTACAGCCACAAAGACACTGGTTTCTTTATTTTATACATGTGACCACTTCATAAATCCTACTAACACCACGGCATTTACCAATATAAGCAAAGATAAGAAACACAAAAAGTAAAGAGAAATGACTCTCCAGTTTGTGTGGCTCTCTGTCGCCCTCTTTTTTTTTTCAGCTCTGAACATAAAGTTTTGTTTCCGAGGAAAGGAAACCTTTCTTGCTATAAAAATCAGCCCATTTCAGAGCAGACGCAGAGCAGATAAAGACATGGACCCCGGTGAGTCATTTGAGTTGCTGTGCATGGATCGTCTTTGATTTAAAAAAATTATGGAATGTTAATGTGTGTTCTTATGTTGTGTTGTAGTGACAGCTGTGTGCAGTGCTGCAGGAGCAGGTAAGCACTTTATTCAATTTTAACTCATTTGAATCAAAGCCCGATCCATGTCTGATCCATGTCTTCTTCCTGCAGTAGGTGCCGTAGTCGCTGCTCCTGCTCTTCTGGGAGCTGCTGGTTTCACCTCAGCAGGAATAGCTGCAGGCTCCTACGCTGCAGGCATGATGTCGTCTGCTGCAGTTGCTAACGGAGGAGGAGTGGCAGCTGGAAGTGTGGTGGCTGTTTTGCAGTCAGCAGGTAAGTTAATACTTAGATGTTTCATTAGGATTTTAACTTGCAACAACATGCAAAAAGACAATTTTCATGAAAATATCACAATTTTAGATTAGATAATGACACTATATTGTATCATTATGATAATAAATATAACAATGACATCATCAATTGTATCATTAATGATAACGATAACTGTGAATAATGACGATGATAATGATTCAGTACACTGTGATATCAGCAGGACTGAAGTTATATAGGCACAAAGTATAAGTATTTCTCAGCTTCTTTGTGTCATGGTGCTGCAGGTGCAGCTGGTCTGTCAGCTACTGCTGGTGCTGCTGTAGCTGGTGCTGGAGCAGCAGTGGGATGGCTGGCGAGTTTCATCAGCTGAAAATCATGAAGAACTCATATATTTGCTTTACCCATCTTTTTATGCCTAAAGACGAATAAAAATACTTAAGAAAAAAATCCTGATTGAAGTTGTCATAATTCATGCATGAAAGGCTTAAGTATTACATTAATAAAAAGATTTAAATTCCAGGTGATCTCAGCAATAATATTGTTTTTTTTTAGCCGTTTGTAATACTAACTGTACTGTTAAACTTATATATAACAAGGACAACACAAGTTCTTACAGATGGACGACTGATGAGGCAGGTTTAAGAGTGCAGTCAGAAATGAACATAACTGCCATGTGTTATGTGTTTAGTTTATCTCTCTTTTAGTTTACAGTTAAAAGGAAGCCATTTTATCCAAAAAATCCAAATCCAATTTAAAAACAGAAGGTTTCCCCAAAGTGCTGTACAGAAACAAAAGGGTAAAACACAAGATAAAACCACTGACACTCACATTGAAGCATAATAATATACATAATGAACATATCAACTCACACCAGTCTAGATGCTATCGAAAAAAGGTGTGTTTTCAAAAGCGACTCAAAAACAGGAAACGAAGATGCCTGTCTAATATTTAAAGGCAGCGTATTCCAAAGTTTGGGGGCCATAATCGAAAAGGCTCGTTCTCCTCTACGTTTTAGCCTAGATTTTGGGACAACCAACAGCTGCTGGTCAGCTTTTAATGTCACCTCACAGATTATCATCATCATCATGATTACAGCAACTGTTAGCGTGTTTATTTATTCACCTTGAGAACTCAAAGCCAAAACATTTCTTCTTTTGATAAATGTATTTGTTCAAGGTTCAAGGGTTCAAGGTTCTTTATTTGTCACATGCATAGTTATACAAGTATATGTGTGTGTGTGTATGTATGTATATGTGTGTGTGTGTGTGTGTGTGTGTGTGTGTGTGTGGTATTTACATTGGGTGAATATGCATTAGCAGCAGCAAGCAGGTGAATTCTGTACATTAATATGAATAGACATCTGACTATTTTACAGGATAGACAATATAAACATATTTAAAATTAAAGGAATTGAAATGTACATTGTGCCTGGGTTTAGTGTCTGGAAGAGTCCTGTCTCAGTCAATTATAGATGATGTGAGAGGGCGGGTGTGTGTGTGTTTAGGGCACGGATGGCTTGGGGATAGAAGCTCCTCTTGAGTCTCTCTGTCCTTGCCCGGAAGATGAGGAACCTTCTACCAGATTGCAGAAGTTGGAACAGTTTGTTGCCAGGATGGGACGGGTCCTTCAGTATCTGTAAGGCATTGAATGATTTATAAGGCATTTAATGATTAAAGATGAGCATGTACATGAGTCCTGTCAGGCTCATGTGCTGAACTGAACCAGAAACACACATGCAGAATCAACAATGACAATAAACTGAGAGAAACAGAGGGTTTAAATTCAACTGGGTAATGGTGATAAGAACAAGGTGATACACACAGCTGAACTAAATCTAAGTAATAACACAGGAAGTGGAACAAAAGATAACGCACACAGGTCGGAGCTAACATAATAAAACAGGAAACAGTGACAAAGTCCAAAACTGAAAAACACTGGGACAATGACCCAGGAACACTGACAGATCTCTTTTGTTCAGAAAACCACAGGCAGTTACCTGCAGCCAGTTTTCCCAAGAGAGAGTAACCTGGCTCAGCAGTATACAAAGTTTTATATGTGAATGTGTATACTGGTGTAACTGGTTAAAACTGATGGGGAGAAATTATAGTTTGCACTAAACTATCCCTTCATTGGTGCCCCAAACTAGTCCCAGCCTCTCAGCACTAACGATTTTTCCCTGTTTTCTAGCCTTTACCAAATAACGTGTTGTCTTACTGACCATGACAGCAACCCTGACTGAGTTACAGGATACTGTTTTTGTCTCACGCAGTCCCGATGACCCACACACCACAGCATTTCAGTCAGGTTAAGCTCTGGACTTTAATTTGCATGTGTTTTTATTTTCACATTAAATTTGTAAAGACAACAGGAGCATGCAGTCATTGGACCAGATAAAACATCTTTATCCTCTACAATTATATTTTATTTCAAAATCATGAGTAAAAATCAGCAACAAAGGTTATCAAACATTTTTGTAATTCTCAAATCATGATTTAATCTCAGTCTTTGACATTTACATATAAGAATACATTTTCATTCAGGATATTGAGATTTGTCACAGGAGGAAACATTTGTAGGCCAGTATGTGTTATTCAATGGTTTAATCTTCATATTTCACAGTCACGTTACACATAGTTGAGATCACCCAACCCACTGCTCTTAATAATAATAATAATAATGGATTGCATTTATATAGCGCTTTTTGGGGCCCTCAAAGCGCTTTACAATTCCACTATTCATTCACTCTCACATTCACACACTGGTGGAGGCAAGCCACAGTTGTAGCCACAGCTGCCCTGGGGCAGACTGACAGAATGCAAGAAGGAATTTCCTCTTAAGCAAACAGAACATACAACAAAAGAAAAAATAGGTCACTCAAACTAACCTGCCTTAATAATTAAAAGTACAGAACTTGTTTTGAAGTAAGAAAGAAAAGGCCCTAAAGGCAAATTCCTACGAGGGCCTAAGAGTACATCTTTCACCATCTTACAATACTGTGATTACAGCCATTCCCCAACTCTCTGTCAATGGTATTCATGGCCAATGATCAGTGGGCTTTGATCAATGGTTGCTGATCAATGGTCATGAGAATTTGCATAATCATGATGAAGGAACTGACCTCCCAGCCCATCCCAAGAAGGGATTTCCTCCTAAGCAAACAGAACATATAACAAAAGGTAAAACGGGTCATTCAAACTAACCTGCCCTGACAAATTCAATGCACAGAACTTGTTTAAATAGAACAAGTATGATAAAAAAAAAAAATAATAAATAAATATGAGCATTAAAAAACATAAATACATGTCAAATATTCATAAAAGCTTTTTAATGTTAAAAAAGAGCATTAAGAAGCAACACCTAAGGCAATAAAGTTCCTGTCCTCCATGAACTGTTCTGTGACAAAAAGACCACTGCGGGATCACCTGTCCGAATGACAAGTTTTGTGGTTTGTTTAGATGAATCTTTGCAAAGCTGCTGCCTTGTTCTTTTGAAAGATAACAGGCTTCTCATGGCAGCCCTTCCAGCCATTTTCTAATTGTATGAGCTTTAGGATAATAACAGAGAAATCTATAGAAAGTAATAAAGTCAGTGATGAAGCTCTTTGTTTTCATTTTGTTTTATTTGCAGTTTCTCTAATCCTTGCATGGTCTGAGCTTCCAATAACATTGTGGGACTGTGCAGAAAACAAGCACCAAGCAGTATATCAGTGAAGAGCCGGGGTAAAAAACAAAAAGACTTTCTTTCTTACATATCTGCCTTAATTTGTATCTCCATCAATGATATTATTGTAAGTGATCTCAGTCCTCAAATTGTCAGTGTTGTCTTCAGGCCTTTAAATCCAGTCTCTATATTTCTTCCACGTTTCAGTTACAGTGGTAGAAAAAAAATTTGAACCCTAAACAATTTGTATGCTTCCCCAGTTACAGAGAAATGAACAGTCACTCGTTTTTATGGTAGTTTAATTTTAATGGAGAGGGACAGAAAACCCAGGAAAAAAACACATGACAAAAAAGGTGTAACTTGCCCGTCACTGACTGAAACAGGTGTTTGAGCTCATTGAACACAGTCAGATTACTGGCTCTGTAAGAGTGATGCATTTATGGACTATGGATTTGATATTGTTACTGTACATTACATTATGGTGTTTACAATAAAACCAACTATACTTTTATTTTGCATGTGTTTTTATTTTGACATTAGATTCATGAAGAGAACAGAAGCGTCAAACAGTCTTTGGATCTGATAAAACATCTTTACCCTTTACAATAATATTTTACTTCAAAATGACAGGTAAAAATCAGCAACAATTTTTATCAATGATTTTTGTAATTCAGTTCTCAACACATGCTTTATCTAAGTGTTTGAAAATTTGTGTTTATTCAGTGTGTTAACCTTCAAATCTCACAGTCACGTTACACGCAATTGTGAACATCCAACTTGCTGCTCCTCCAACACTGCCAAACAATAAAGGGGCAATCCAAGACAGACATGCTGCGCCTACAGTAAAATCACATTAGACACCATTAGCTGTTTGTTATACTTGTTCAACATGAGCAAAGCTTTTATTTTTCCATCTTCACCACCTGATACATAAATTATTTTAGTCGTGAACATTTATTTATAGAGACGTGTTCAATAAGAGCATTTTATATGTTTGACATGTACTTAGATAAACATCAAAAGCGAAGTGGACTAAAATATTACTATTCTGAATTTACCTGAAGCTGATCCTGTTCCCGCTCAATGAGAAAACATGTCTGTTTGTTTGGTTTTGTTTTACACACATTTAGAGAGAGTGAGAGGGAGAGAGAGAATATATAACAAAAATGTTTTTTTACCCCAGGACTGCAAGATTGCTATGAGACCTGCTCCACCTACATTAGCGAGTGCTAAATGTGGAATCAGGTTGGCAGCGATGGAGCCTGCTGCTATTCCAGCTGAAGTGAACCCCAGTGTAGGCAAATCGGCAGGGGTCAGAATCACAGTTCCATCAGGTCCTAGATTAAAAACAAAAAACAAAAACAAACTTATAATAAAGATTTTCATATCAAAATTATGCTGTGGTGATGTGATGGTGTACCTGGGGACCCAAGGACTGCCTTGCCTGTTAATAAAATACAAAAAGATATCAAATAAAATCTTGACAGTAACAATAATAATTCATATAGACTGCATATATATATATATATTAGTGTGAGAGAGAGCGCGAGAGAGAGAGAGCGCGAGAGAGGGAGAGGCTCACATATTTCTTCCAAGTCCATGTTGATGCTTTTAAAGATAACACACGCAAGAGCTCAACTGCAGATATGGAAACTTGATGCATGTCTTTTACTTTTTAGTTCAAAGAGCTGCCACTCCTATTTCTCAAATTAGAACAGAGGAGGAGCAGCATAGGGATGTAGTTTTAAAAATATAACACTAACATATTCATTTGAAAACAAAACATATTTCTTTGCTATGATCCAAATGGCCTGAGAGGAAGGATATGGAAAGATATATTCGAGAGTCTTTCGCAGCAGGCATCATCCATCCTTCCTCTTCCCTGGTAGGCGCAGGGTTCTTCTTTGTGGCCAAAAAAAGATAAGACGCTGTGTCCCTGTATTGATTACAGAGGTTTAAATGAAATCACAGTGAAAAACAAATACCCCTCACCTCCATCAGCTTCACTTCTGAAGATGAGTGGATGACGGGGTGGGTGCAGTTTTCTCTGTGGTGGGGTCAGGTGGGCTGTCCCGGGCTCTGTGGGGCCGGGCGGCGCTGCTGTTCTGGGCCCTAGACCGGATGGGCTTGGGCCCCCCTTTCCCTGGCGGATTGCAGAGTATGGGGGTGCCTACTGAGGTCAGCGGGGGATCTGGCCCCAGGAAGGGGTCACTTGCCCCTCCCTTCCTTCCCTCCCCATCTCCAGCTGCCTCCCTCTTCCCGCTCCACCACAATCACCCACACATGCAGGGCTTTGGAGTAGGGGTGTGTCACCAGGGTGCAGGGGAGGCAACCCCCCCTCTGTCCCCTTCTGGCTGCCCCTGCCTCAATTTTATCCCACAACTTAGACATTCACATTACTCACACTCTCATTACACATACATATAGGATCTTGGGGGTGGGCATGCTCACGGAATCCAAAAGACCATCAGGTTGTACACCTCACCCCTGGCGTCGTTGCCCACCTCTCAATTTTAAATACACGTAGACACTGAGGGCTTTCAGGGGGGGCTATGCGCTTACCTGCTGCTCTCTGGCAGGTAGCTCCATGCCCTCCTGGGTTTTAAAGGCACCTTAGAACACACATGCATCAACACTACAATGAGCGGGTGGAGGGAGGTTTGGAGTCTTCACACACCCCCGTTCTCTGCGACCTGCTGGAGCAGGGGGGCCGGGAGGAGGAGTCCGACTGCGGTCTGGAGTGTGGGGCCTCCCTGCTGCTGCGGAGTCGGGGCGGTCTGCCTCCCCCCACCCCAGGGAAAAGGGTAACACCACCTGGGTCTGGGTGCAGTTTCCCCCTCCAGGGGCAAGGGTACCTAGACCCGGTTCGTAGAGTACGCTTGGGGAGTGTGATTGTGTGTACAGCGTCTCTTTATGTCTGTCTCCACGTTGGTTGAGTGTGGAGTAAGTGCATATGAGAGCATGAGGGTGGGAATGGATGTTTGTATCTGTGTGTGCCTGTATGTCTGTGTCCATATGTCAGGTTGGGTATCAGACGCCACCTCTCTGGGGACATCTCAGGCCCTCCAAGGTTTGGAGGTCTATCTCCCCCTACCACCACTTCCCCTGCCAGTGGCGGACTCCCTCAGGTGTCGGTGCGTTGGTGGTTCTTTGTGTCCGGGGATGGGCGTCCAGGTACACACCGGCTCACTCCTTGGTGGCTGCCTGTCGGGGCCTGGAGCCTGGGGCTCGCTCGGGCCACTTCGGAGGTGGAGTGCCCTCGGCCTCTTGGCCTGGGGCTCGGTCACTCTGGCACAGCTGGCTGCCGGCGGAGCTCACGGGCGCGTCACTGCAACTCCCCCTGGCTTCTGCTCCGCGGCTGCTGAGTGAGCCCTCATCTGGGACTCTCCTCAGCTCTTTCTGGGACAGTGGCGCGGCTGCCCCTCTGTTGGTCTTCCTTGGGCTCTTGTGTTCTGGGGGCCTCTGGATGTCTGGAGTTTTGATCTCCTCCATACCTGTTTCATGCCCTGGAGGACGGGGCTGTGGCCCCCCCACACCCTCTAGCAGATCATCACATGAAGGAACCTTTTAAAAACAAGCGCGTCCACGCTCACAGGTGTACACACGGGTGCTCACACACACAAACTACACCCTTTTTGGCTCCTACCTCAAAGCACACTGTGCGCTGTCGATCTTACACAATAATGTTTAATATTTAGTATTTACTGTTATATTCCCATATATCATTGTGATGTTGTTTATTGTATTGCTCTCGTTTTCTTCTGCTTGTTTTCTTTTTTCTTTCTCAACAGGTGATCCAGGTGATCGATATATGCATTTTTTTGTCTGCTTATTTAGTTGGTTTTTGTTTTTTTGCCCTTTATCCCCGTCCCTCTTCTCCACAGTTTTTTCCTCCTGTTCCTTTCTCCCGTTTCTTTTCCTCATTCAAGTCTGTCCAATGTCTAGCAAGTGAAAATAAAAAAATAAATAAAATAAACAATAAAAGGTGAATCAAATAGACCATTATGGCAAGGCTGGGATGGTCAATTTGGTAAAGTAAATCCGTTGGGCATCTTTCTTCACCTTTAGACAATAATTCTGATGGCAAAAGAACCAAACGAGACAGGCAAAAAAAAAAAAGACAAATAATCAAGAGATAAAAGATAAAACAGTCCAGTGTCCCATTTATGAATCAAATAAAAACACACAGTCCCAAGGCCAGAGCCAGCTATGCCACACTGTCAGTTGTACTCCACGTGTTGACTTCAACAGGGTTAGCAGTTGTCCTCTCAGACCCACCACCCTGCAAGTATATAGCCAGTGGTCACTCCAGCCTCTGCTACGCTGCTGCATTTAGGCTGTGGCATATAATAGGCCCTGGCCTGCACAGAGAGACAAAATGACACATTCACTATAGAATTCATAGCGCAAACCCATCCATCCCAGACATATCTGATTTCATCACATTACATTGCATACCTGCACAGAGAGAAAACGACACAGCAGTGTTTGTAGTGTGGGCTATAAGTAGACCAGTGTATCAGTGCAATCAAGTACATCTGCCTCTAATTAGTCCAACCCCATTCCAGCCGGTTCTGGGTCAATGACCCAGCATTTTGAGTTTATTTTGTATTTTAGTTTCTTTTGCTGTTTTGGGGGAAACATTTAAGTTTTATCTTTTACTATTAGTATGATGTTTAGCCTTGTTCCTTATCTTATGTCCATGTCTCTCTCCGTGTTTTCGTCTTCTGTTTCTGTTTCTATGTTCCCAAGTCTGGCTCTCCCCTGTTTTTCCCCCATTCCCTGACTCAAGTCTGTGTGTCTTAGTCTGCTTGTTTCCTGTATTATTTTGATAGTATTCCTTCCCATGTTCATTGTGTTCTGTTTTACTTCCCCCATTTCATTTTGTTTATTCACCCGAGCTGTGTTCACCCCACCTCTTCCCTCGTCACCCTCTTGTGTATTTATGTTGTAAGTTGTCATTTATTCTGGGTCGGATCATCTGTTTGTATCCCACGTCTCAGGAATCTGTATCCAGAATTTCATGTTTTACGTTCCCTGTGTTCACGTTTTTAGTTTAGCTTTTCCAGTTTAGCTTGTCTTAGCTCCTTTTCAGTTCGCTTTTGCGTTTTTGTTCGTTAGTTTTGCCACCCATCTGTCACGGTTTGCCGGGGCAAGCCGTGTGGAGGTGGAGAAAGGTCCCAAAAGGCGGCAGCTCTGGTGCAGGTGAGTGTTTATTTACAGCAGTGGGTACAAACAGCAACGGGGTGTGAACATGAAACCGAAAACCTAAACTGGGTAAACTAACAACACAAACCAGGAATGACGGTGCAGGGAGATCCGGGGAAATACACATGAAGAGACGCAGGGAGACCGAGGGGAAACAACACAGACGAACCAGCGATTACCAAGACAGAAAATACAACTTAAATACACTCAGAACACAGGGAGATTACACACAGGTGGGAGACACAGCTGGGAGTGATTAACATGACGAGACCAGGGAGGCAAACTGAAAACACTCACATAAGACGCAGACCTTCACAATAAAACAGGAACACACGGGGGGGGGGGGAACAGGGTAAACACCAATTAGAGAACAGAACCAAAATCGCGAAGAGAAAACACAAAACGCTGGGTCAAAAGGACCCAGGATCATGACACCATCATGGGAAATGGCTCGCCTTTTGTTAGGAATTCTGTTTTGCTTTCCTTTGTCTCCTCCCTAAAACGACACATGATCTGTCGATCTGACTCTACAAACTGGCACAACATCCCCACTGCTGTCCACTCTGCCGTCATTCACTGGGCTCGCACTGCCAGATTCACCTGCCAACCTGGAGTAAATTGGACCATCTCATTTATTAAGAGCCACTTTTGGTGGGGATGTCAGGGATTATGTGCCTGCCTTTTCCACCATCGTTTGCACCAAGAATAGCACTCAGCAGCCCTCTGGCCCACTCCGAACCTTACGCCTCCCGCCCTGAAACAGCAAAGTAGAAACTGACTTTGTCCTGCCCCCGTCCAACACCACCTGCAGCGTAGTTTGTTTCCCAAATTATACCCGTCCATTCCAGCCCATTGTCCAAGACACATACCAGCCCCTGTGACACTTTCTGTGTGATGAAATCCCATTCTGCATTGCAGCTCAATCATGCAGTACATTTTTAGATTACTTTATTATATTAAAATATTTTTTTATGAACACATCTTCACAAAAATAACAGATGTGATAAAAGTATGTTTATTTTTCGTGTCTTTAAAATAAAAATATTTTTAAGTACTGATCTTCTCCAGGGTGGGACCTTTGTTAGGCCCTCCCACAAACACAGCTTCAATTAGGAATACATTATAATTGTTTGTTTTTAAGGATTTTCTTTTAGAATACATAAAGTTATAGATTTACAGACAGTGACTCTTTTGTGCAGTCTAAAATAATGTGACAGTTCGTTATTTATAACCAATCTGTCATTTCTATATTTTGGGCTCCTCAGTACACTAGTGCACAGCTTTGTAGGGAGAAAATAATTAGCTGTATGAGATTAGCTTTGACTAATATGTATGTCCCTAAGATCAACTCAATCAATTCAATTGGCCTAGATTGTCAGGCAAAGTTGCAGAACATTTAAACTGGATTATATAGGCTAGGTATCATTACAAAGTCACAGTATATTCAAAGTATTTATATATTCAAAGGAGCGCAGCGTTTTTAGGGCCCTGGTACCAGAACTGGCTGCACTCCGAGCTGTCACGAGGTAGGTCCGGATGGGGCAGTCCATCCGCTGACCTTTGCCGTAAAACTTCTTCTGGAGCTTTCCTAAAACCTCCAGGAAGCCCTTCAGTGGCCCCTGCAGAAAGAAGGACAGATTCATGAATGTTAATCTTTCTGCACGTATACGTGACTCACTACATGTTAGACACACTACAACTGAATTCAGGCCAACTGAGCTCAATGTGTAGATTTTACAAGCGGGTTTAATTTTACACTGTGTAAAATGTCAGCAAAACGAAGGAACATCCAACGATTTGCAAATCTCTGAAAACCATATTTTGTATTAGATGTTTAAACTGAGAAACAAAAATCCAAGCTGGGACAGGCCCAACTGCCCAAAATCCTTTCTTCTTTCAATAACGATCTGTAAACATCTGAGAACTGAGGAGAACAGCCGCTGGGCTTTTGGAAGAGGAATGATGTCCAATTCTTGTTGGATGTAAGATTCTTGTCAAGTTTTTCATTTCATGATGCACGGTACACAGAACAGCGGTGTTTAGAGATCACTGTTCACATATGGCTTCGTCTTTGTGTGCTTTCTGTGGATGACACGGTGAGCTGTGTTCACAGACAGCGATTTCTGGAAGCATTCCTGACCCCATGCAATGATTTTCAAGACAGAATCATGTCTGTTTTTAACGCAGTGCCACTTGCCTAAGGATCATTCATATCCAGTAATGATTTTCAGCCTTGTCCATTGCGCACTTTTCTAGACTTTTCTTGCCAGCTTCACAACTTTTTGTTAGACAAGTTACTGTTACATCTAACTTAAAATAAGCTGTTTTCCATAAAAGTAAAATGTCTCACTTTAAAAATTGCATGTTTTCAGTGGTGAAACAATGTGGAGAGTTTTCATTTACATTTTACACAGCTTTCCAACTTTTTGGGAATTTGGGTGGTTGTTGTAGGTAGGTGTAATTCTATAAGAAATAAGAGTGTTATTTGACTTTTGGTGTCCCTTCCTATCATTCTCCAATGGAAAAATGTCTCGCTGTGCATACCGTACATGGTCTAGAGGCTTGTTTTCATGCGCCTTCTCGTGCTCAAAGAACTTGTCCAGTCCATGGGCCTTGCAAATCCGCTCAGACTCATCTGAGAAGAGGACGGCATCTCCATCAAAGGCAACACGGAGCTGAGTGTCCGACACTTCCTTCATCTTCTCCGGAGTAAACATGATGGCTGCTGCTATACCTGGTTCACATATTTGACAGAAGTTATCTTTGAAAATCAGTTGTATACATGGACACTGATTACACAGGTCTGCAACCAAAAAACTACATAGGATTTTTTTTTTTTTTCCCCTGTTTCTTATGGATTTTTACCAATTGAAATATTCTGGCAGAATCAGCAGAGAACTGGTGACTTTTACAAAAGATTTGTAATAATACCATTTCCAGTTGATGGTGGAATATCTAAAAGTTAAGAAATTTCATCAACTGATTTCTTGCAATGGTGGCATCCTCTTACAGCACCACGCACGAGTTCACTGAGCTTTAAAACAACCCATTCTTTCACAAATGTAAAGGCAGGCTGCGTGGCTATGTGCTTGATTTTACAACACCTGTGGCAATGGGACTGAAAACACCTGAATTAAAAGACTAAAAGGTGTGGACCAATACTTTTATGTATAATGAAAGCTTATGTAACCAAATAATTTAAAAAAATGCCATAACCACATATAAATTCTACATGTTGCGCCTTTAAAGGTCTAATTAAAAAGATGACTGCTGAAGAGAACAGATAAAAGAACATGTCACCCAGATGCCCCAGGATCTGACGGTGGTGATTAATGGTATTGATGAATCTTAGGCCCACATTTGCGTGGTTGTTGGTAATGAGCACAACATCAAAGAGCTCCTCGCTCTCGGGGTAAAGCTCCCTCAGTTTAGCGTTCACAGCCTCCAGAGCCTGGGAACACGAGCAGACAGGTTTCAGTTATACAAACAGGGTAATTCTGTATCCCTACAGTGGGATGGAAACGTGTGAATGTGTTTGTGGTTGTGTTTTGTATTCATCTACCGCCTCCAGAGACACGACTTAACACTGACAACAGTGAATCTCTCTCTGCGTTAGTGTGCATGTGTGAAGCCGACTTAGACAGAGACTGAGTCATCTATGTGCAGCTAACACAGGATTTAATAGAGCTGTGGCTTTCATAACAAGTATCAGAGTCACCAGATGAATGAGCTAAGGAACAGTCAATTTGATCACCAGGTACAGGCAGGGTGTTGTTATTTAATTCACACAGCTCATGCCCAGAGGTTATATCACCACCCTTCACACCAAACATGAGTTCTTGATCAACATTTCCATCATTTATTAAGGGAATGGGTGGTGTTGAGGAGCTCTGAGTCGCTATTGCTTCTCCAGCACATGTAGAAATTGTCTTTATCTCTGGAGCGTCTACAGACCATTCATGACAGTCCCATTCCTCCAACTTAGGCAGAATTTGAGGCGAAAGATTGTCACTAACCTCTTTTATTAACTGAGACTGAGAGGAAACAAGACTCCCACCAATCTCCAGCTGCTGCACGGTGCTGCAGCAACGTGGACGTCGCCTCTTCTTTGAAGAAACCACTGAGGCTGTAGCGTTGGCTGCTGGGGAAAAGAGAGGTGGCAGACCCTGGCAGCTCCGAGGGCCCCCAAGAACCAGGCGTGTTCCCCGGAAAATGTGACCGCGGTCAAGTGAGCCCTCACTTACGAAGACACAGTCAAGTGCTGATAATCAGGGATGAGTCACGGCTTTCCCAGGAGCTCCTCCTCTAGCTGGGTGCAAGCTGCTTGCTGCCGCTCACAGAGGTCGAAATCCATTATTTCCGAAGTAGGTCTTTCAAAACTACTAAACACTGTACTTTCAGCCTCAGAACATGATTCAGTCATAGTTTCCAGCCCCGGCGAATTAATGCAAATCTCGCTCTTCTCTATAGATGGATCGTGAGACAGAGACACACAGTCACTCACGCCCGGGGGGTAGCGCGGTGCGACGGCGGCGGCGCTGACACCAGTTCTTTCTGGAAGTGGGTACGATGGATGCTGATGCCACCGAAGAAGAGGGTGACGTGGTGGCAATCTCCTCGTCTTCTGCCCACATCCTCGCCAGAAACGAGGCAGGTAAAGTAAAGTCCGAGCGGGGTGGAGAGGGCAAGTGGCTGGTCCGAGGCGGTGCAACAGGTGAGAGCTCCTCCTCGGGAATGAGCCAGGGCTTCCAACGGAGCTCATCCTCCCGTAAAGCCAGCAATACCTGCTGTCGCTCATCGTCGCTGAAACCTGTGGCCTCCACCATCTCGGTGCGCTGGGCTGTGCAGCTTGACTGTGGCGGAGACGAACTGTGAGTCGATGGCGGTGCAGCGGTGAGCCTCAGAGTCCCTACTCTGACTGCCTCCGGCTCGCGAGGCAGCGGTGACGACAACGACAACCGTTTATGGGTCAGAGTCGTAGGTGCTGAGGCGGCGTTCAACAGTCTCTGGTCCAGCGCACGGGCGCAAAGCTCCTCCTTAAGGGGGGGCCAAAGAGTCGAACACCTCAAAAAGCTGGAGAAACTGCCGGAGCTGCGGCGCCTTCTGGAGGATGGCGTCTATGGCTGCCACAGATGCGTGTCATGAGCCGGCTGATCCGCTGCAGCTCCTCCCCAATCTCGTCCAGACTTTCCGCTGGGTCTGACATAGTCAGATCGTACTGTCATGGCGGGGTGCGCCGGTGTGAGGAAAGAGGTAGACCCAGATGCAGACACGGTGGAGACCAAACGTAGTTTCAAAAAATAAAGCGAGCCTTTATTGTGGCTGATTGCAAAAGAAAAACATGAAACTAGAGAAACTAAGGAGACTATGAACACTGTGTTAACAGAAGGCAGTGAAAAAACTATGAACACTGAGTAAACTAGGAGACACAGTGAAACAATGAGGCAAACCTATGAAAACTGTGGTGAGGTTAACAGACGATCTGACACTGACTGAGCGGAAACACACAGATTAAATACACATAAGGAATGATCAAGGGAAGCGGAATCACATAGGGAAAACAGCTGACAACAATTAACATAATGACAGGACAGGGGACGTGAAACTAAATACAGTGAACAAAAAACACAAGGCTCTTTCAAAATAAAATGGGAAACATAACGAAACCCAGACATGACTCGAACTTGACAAAGAAAACTTGGACATAAATCATGACAGATAAACACACGAAGACTTAACATGACAATCTGACACAGAAAACTTCACACAGGGATGAGACAAATGGGGAGCTTGATAAACCATGAACTAAAACTGTAACCTAGGCATGACAGGATGTAACTAGATAAACTGAAATGAAACTAGACTCAAAAGAATAACAAAAACATCAAGAAACTCAGAATACTGGGTCACATGATCCAGGACCATGACACCGTGAGACTTGATTTCAGGGACGAGTCGACAGGTCACTGTGACGACAGCACGTCACGGTGTCTCATCGATATGAGTCTGTTTGCTGCGGGAGTGAACCTCGCACACTCGTTTCATTGTTTCCAAAAGACAGATTAGATAAATCCGATCAATGATGTTTTGTAACCAAAACACAAAGCACTGACAACATCAAAGAAACTCCTAAATGCATGCTGTTAATTCCTGGATAAATCTGCTAAAAAAAAAAAACAAGCTTCAGACAAACATGATGCCAAACAAAGGTGGTTTCTTCTGACAGAGTAAACCTGCTTTCCTGTTTTACGTGTCTGCTTTCCTAAAATATCAAATCTGTGACAAAAGATCTGTTTCCATTAGAAACTGCTCACACAACATCACTGCAGCTGACACAGAAGGGTGGAAAAAATAAAAAACTGAAATGAGTGACTACAGGAATAATGTTTACATACAAAACATCCTGTATTTAAGTGCAAAATGGGGATAAATCTGTAAATACCACTGCAGCTGCTACACTAATGGGAGCTCATGCTGTTATTTTAAAATGTTCAGCTATTAATCAATTACTGTGTTATAGGACTAATGGCCAGCGGGGAGGTCTTTATCAGTTGGAACGTTTTTTTAACCTTGTGAAAAATACAGTTAATTTGGCCAGTGGGTCAGATTAGAATCTTTGCTGGGCTGATTCAGTCCACTAGGCCTTACATTTGACACTCCTGTTCTCTAATTTGACATGTTAAATTAGCTCGTTGTGATCATTTTAATGTTACTTAAGTTATCTGTCTAGTATATGAACTGTTAAATAATTCTCTTCGGCCTTTAAGAAAAGCATACAGCCGAACTGTGAAGCTCTTGTTTCAGAGGCCTGGGAGCAATTCAGTGTCCCTTTTGCGTTCTGGTGAGCACAACATTTTGTGTTGGCTTGTATTTGAGCATTCCTACCTGCGCCAGACTGAGCTCTGTGAAGAAAGATGAAGTGTCCACATCCAGACTGGGACTCTGCACAGCTGAACACAAAACAAACAAGAAGAAAAGGACCTCCAGATACACTCAAACAAGATGACAGCTACACACACGATTTAAAACACACAGCTGAGACCTTGTTTAATTTTTCCTTTGATTTAAGGTAGGTGATGCTCCTGGTGTGGAGAGGAAGTACCAGCATTTCTACACTGAAACGGTCAGAATTTTTTTTTTTACATGTAGGAAAGCTGAGTCATAAAGACCTAAAATACTGGTTTTTTGTTGTTGTTGTTGTTGTTGTTCTTTAGGTAAACTTGTTATTCTTTAGAGTTCTCAAAGTGTTTCTTTCTTTTCCTGTTTCATTACACTAACATTTAGCATGCTTTTTGTGGGGAGTCAAATAAAATAAGTAGAATAAAGGATGCAGATATATTCAGACCATTTCCTCCTCTCCTTAACATGGCTGACAGCCTTCTGTGCTGATGGATACACTGACTGATCATCCACACCACGTGACTGGTTCGCTGCTTTATTTACTTTTGTCTGGGTGAATAAACTCAAGTCTCTGTCTCTTTTTATAGAAATCTTCAGCCTCTGGCATCAAGCACAGGCAACATATTAATGCGTTCATTTCTGCATGCATCCGTATATGTATGCCTTCATCTATTTTGATGCGTTTGCAGGATCCCCAAGTACCACCGGGTCTACTGTGGCACCATGCTGCATTATCTTTCTGCAGAGCATAACCAAATGTAGGTCACTAGTGCTTGTACTCGCCCTTCTCCGTGTTTTGATAGGTATGGAGGTGCGTGTGTGTGTGGTGCAGGGAGACTCACTCGTAATGTTTTTTGTGAAGATAGAAGAGGCACCTCCAGCCCTACGCAACCACGTACATCACGGTGAAAATGCCCATAAAAGTGGCGAACTGGCGGCCCCCAGTGCTGCACCACCAGGTGATCCACGACTCTCATCGTGCCAGTCGGCTCCACCCGCTTATTCATCCACCAGTATCCACTGGAAAAGATCGGTGAAAAAAAATCGATCGGTGTTCTTACAGCCATTTGCTGGGAGTAGGGCCTAGGGGCGCCCTCCATTTGCGAGGTGCGCCTGCTGCTTGCGGCACAGGGAGGAGAGGGCGGATTCACTGCTGGCTGGAGCAGCATCTAATAACCAACTCGCAATATAAAACAAACAAAAATAAAAACAAACAAACAAACACTAGAACACCAGACATTATGATACAGACTTATAATTTGCATCAATATTTTTTTCAAAATTCTATTTGAAAGGTGAGCGCGAGAGCCCTCGGTGCGCCTGCTTGCTGCTGTGCTGAAGTCAAAGTAAACTTTATTGTCATCTCTGCTATATACAGTACAGTATATAGAGAGGCGAGATGACGAGGCTCCAGTTACTGCAGTGTAAGTAAACAAACAATAAATATAAGAAGAGTAAGAAAATAAATATAGACCTTAGGACCAGGGGTAAAGGGATCAATAACAATTTAAAATTTACAGTTTAATGATTTAAAGTCTCACACAGAACCTGTCGTAAGGGTAGGGGGCCCTGCTGCTTCCAAATAGATCACATTTCATTCATAATGTTGTAACTCCAAGCTCATTATGTATTCATGATTTGAATCCTGGGTTGTGCGAAATCCCAGAAATAAACCCTAGACAAAGCGAATCTGGGAACTAAGGTGTAGGTCTATTACCGTAGGTTATGTTTTGGTGATCCTCGGGTTGGGGGATGGGTGTTCCTACTGGAGTGCAAAATTAAAACCATTGGAAGATGGACAAGAAAAGTTCAAAGCCATCAGGTGCTCAGTTTAGGAAAAAGAGAAAAGAAGAGGACAAGAAACGAGCAAAAGATACTGGAAAGCAGATGTGTCATTGGATATGGCAGGTCATGTACCATGAAACAATCAAAAAGACAATTGTGTATGATCTAAAAAAAAACAGAAACCATTATCTGTTAAACATTATGTTACAATTTAACATGTCCGTAAAAATAGCCCTATAATATTAAGCATCAGGCTTTATGGAATTTAAAAACTGACAATAGACATCTTTGCATCAATTAAGAAAACAGTTTATTTTCTAAAAATATTTTTGTTAAATGTATTATTCACTGTTTTTAGTTTACTCCCCATCCGGTCTGGAGCATAGCGAATGACGTCACAAAGGTATTCTGTGGCAGGTCCCCAAGCTGACACACTGCTAACAACTTTACAGCACCTTTGCTAACAAAGCAAAGTCAGCATTCAAACAATGACTAAATAAATACGTTCTTACCTGAGATCGACGTGCGGTGCAGGGACGAGGACGACTACTCAGGTAGGTGCTACGGAATAGTCCAAGAGACAACAGCTTTAGTTTCCGGCCAACTACAAATAAATGATTTTTCAACATGATTGTTGTCAACTGGTCGACTGTATTAGATCAACAATCAACGATAACGGAACAACTATGAATAAATGCTAAATGAAACCAGACAATATTTTAACTGCTACTATTACTAAAGTTATTATTATGGGAGGCTGTGATGAAATTTAGGGCGGAGACAAACAACCCACACACTTCGAGCGCATTCTTTTTTTTCCTCGAAGTGGGATCAAAGGCTTCAAAGACGTCATACATTTCAAAGGATTTAAGTTAAAACCGAACCCTTAAATACCCCTTTGTAACTCGGAATTTCTAACGCTAGCTTAGAGAATAAATTAACAGCAAACAAATAGATATTGAAGCAAAATGGACAACAACACAGCTAGGAGCAATCCAGACAATGTCAGGAGTGATTCCACTCCTGCAGATGATGTTAGGCCACTGCTAGAGGAATTGCTAAATAATGTTACACATGAGGAGCAGTGGCAACAGTTGCAGTCTGATTACGCCGAAAATGCCACCGTAGGAAGGCTGTGTAATTTTGTAGATAACGTCATTGCCCTATGCTCACTGTCGGCAGGTGCAGAAATGAGGTTTTGCCAGGACACTGCAGTCACTAGCACAACAACAGTGGCCTCAATGGAGACAGAGACAGCTCCTGAACTTGCACAGACCTCTAACACAGTTGACCCCAACACGGGAATGCCAGTTGATATTTCACAGGAAACAACAGTCAACTTGCACAGCACAGCAGAAGATTGCCCTGGTGCCAGACTTATCACTAATATCCAAAATACCAATAATGTCAAGGTTATTCAATTTAACATCTTTAAAAACCTGGAATTCAGTTTAATACGAAAAACCGAAAAAACAATTGTCATGCCCAATACTCCAGTAGACAAGAAAGATCGTGATGACACTCAGGCTGTAGATAAAGCAGGAACCTCTTTGGAAAAGAATGTAACCCCAAAGAAACCCAGCCAACATGTATATATGGGCCCCACCTGGTTTTTGCTCGGGCTGGATGGGTACCATGTGGGCATGGGCTCAAACTGGGCTTTTTGTATGGGGCCTACTTGGGTTTTTCACATTAAACCCATATGGGCAATCCCAAGTGGGCACTTTTAGTAGGTCCTAGCTGGGTCAAACATGGGAAACACTTAACTTGGTCCAAAATGGGAAACACGTGTAGGACCCACTTGGGTTTTCCACCTGGGATAGACATGGGCAAACACAGTCATTTAAGGATAGGCTGTTGTTGTGTGCCCCAGGTGGGGCAAAGTGAGGTAATCAATATATGTTTTAGTATCGATGACACAGGTGGGGAACACCTGGTCAAACTATATGGGTGAGACATGGGCAAATACAAGTCAGACCCTGAAAACATGTCTATGTGGGCCCCATATGGGGCAAAGTGAGGTAATCAATATATATTTTTAGCACTGATGACACAGGTGGGGTCCACCTGGTCAAACTATATGGGTCGCACATGGGCAAATGCAAGTCAGACCCTGAAAAATGTCTATGTGGGCCCCATACGGTTTATGTTAAGTTAATATGGGCATATATTTTATGTGGGCTCAAGATTGTTTAGTATATATGGTCCAGCCTTCATCCACGCCTGGTCCAGCCTCCGTGTCTTCATCTGGTCCTGCCTCGTCTTCGTCTGGTCCTGCCTTGTCTGGTCCTGCCTCGTCTGGTCCTGCCTCGTCTGGTCCTGCGGTTGCCACACCGCCGTCAGAGCCAGCTCGACCTGTTCCGCTTCGCCTCTGCTGGCCGTTTTCCAGGCCTCTAAGTTGGCATCATGGCCTTCGGGGACGGCCTCCGGAAAGAGTTCATCGCCGACGCTGGCATCGCGGCCGACCTCTGGGCCTGCTCAGTGGCCGCCACTGCCTTCCAAGTGGTCGGCCTCCTGATTGGTTTTGCCTGCGCCGCCGCCGTTGCCGTGTGCACGGTCGGCCTCCTGAACTGTTTGCCCGTCGCCACCGTGTGCACGGTCGGCCCCCGGAACTGTTTGCCCATCGCCGTCATTGCCGTGTGCACAGTCGGCCCCCGGAGCTGTTTGCCCGTTGCCATGTGCACGGTTGGCCCCCTGATCTGTTTTGGCTCTTGTGTTGTCGACCTCCAGGTCGACTCCCAGACTTTACTGTGGCCTCATGAATAGTCTTGTTTTGTGTTGTCCTGTTTTTGGTTTAATCTGGACTCTTGTGCTCCTTGTTTTTTGTTTCGGACCCTCCTTCCTGGACCCCCTCCGCCCGCCCTGGTCTGGTGCTCGGTTTTGTTGTTCTGTTTTCTGTTTAGGGCTGTCGGGAGCCAGCCCTTCGAGGGGGGGTACTGTGACGGTTCTGGGTCAGTTTCCACCCAGTATTTTGAGTTTATTATGTTTTGGTTTAATTTTGCATCAGGGATTGTTTTCTTGTTCTCTTGTTGTGTTAATGATGATGATTATGATGTTTATTATTAGAGTTTCATGTTTCTGTTTGTGTTTAGGATTTGTTCTTCGGTTGTGTCTGCTTAGTATATGTCTAGTTCCATGTGTCATTTTCTGTCTGTCTCTCAATGTCGAGTCTGCGTCTTATTGTGATGGTTTCTTGTTCCTGTTTTATTGTGAAGGTCTGCGTCTCATGTGAGTGTGTTCAGCTTTACCTCTCGTCTCGTTAATGACTCCCAGCTGTGTCTCCCACCTGTGTGTAATCTCCCTGTGATTCTCTGAGTGTATTTAAGTCATGTCTTCTGTGTTTGTAGTTGCTGGTCTGTCTCTGTATCCACCCTGCTTCATCTGTGTGTTTCCCTGCTGTCAACCGCCATCTGTTTCCGCTCGCTCTCGTTCATGTTCAGGTTTGTGTTCTGTACTCAGTTTGTTCCCAGTATAGTTTAGTCTTTGTTCGGTTCGCCTTTTGTCCATTTTTATTTTGTGTTTAATAAACCACCATCACACCTTTACAGGTGCCTGCGTTTGGATCCTCCTTTATTTTCCACACGGCTCATCTCGCTCGCCGTGACACTTCCTCTCTTTCCCTCCTCCCTCTGCCAGGGCGGAGCTCACCTGTGGGCTTCCACGCACCTGGTCGCCATCACGCACCTGTGGCTCGTTACGAGTGTTCCAGCTCCTTTATAAGACGGCAGCTCTGTGTTTCTCGTCGCTGGACCGTTGCCGACCTGCATTCCCTGGACCAACCCCTGTGTTTCCTGAGTGATTGAGTGTACGAGGAGTGGAGTACGTCATCATGTTTTCTGTGGAGTGTGGAGAGGAGCGTGAGGAGTGGACGGAGTGCGTGTGGACTTTCAGCGTCTTTTCCCTTTGTGTGTGGACCCCCGGAGCCCGACTTCCCCCTCACCTCTGTAAATAGATCACCTGGTGTGCTGTAATAAAGATTCTTGTGTTTCCCAACTCAGAGCCTGCGCGTGTGTCCGTTCCATCCTGCTGTGATACTTGGAGGATGACTTTTACGCTGAACACATTATTACAGCATCAGGAAAAGACTCCTCACGCCACATTTCATTCCTTCCATTCAACGTCTCCTGATGTATTCACAGCCACCGAAGGCGCTGTACAGCACCGAGCACCTGAAACACGGACAGTTTGTTGATATTGTAATCAAAAAGGGAGGGGGGGCATTTTAAAAACGCACCCTCCCTATTGCGCATGTCCCTAAAAGGTATGGCCTTCCAGATTGCCTCAGTTGTATCGTGAGTGTAATTTCAAATAAAATAAAATAAAACTCAGAAGCGTCTGTGTGTTGTATTCTCCTTTGGGGCAGCTCCGGACTGCCCCAAAGGGGAGCACAAGGGTTAATTAATATATTATTAACAATAATATAAAATTATGCACAAAAGGAATTACTAATGTAAAAAAAAGAAGTGGTTTTATTTATATATGCTTATATAGAAATATATGCGGTGGCCCCTAGAGACAAAGCACGTACAAACTCCAAAACATGTACAAACTCCAAAACACATTTCTAGCTTTAACTGAACTTCCAAAATAGCTACCTAGATCACTTAAATTACACAGTTGAAAGCATGTGTGTATTGTTTGTGTATTTATACACAAGCACTCATATATATTCAAATAATTTTTAAAAAAATGTTCATTTACCTGTTACTACCACACACCAAATCCGGTCGTTGGTACTTGCTGGCTTGTGTAGCCACTAGGTAACAAAGCTCAACACTGCGCCTAGCATCCTGGAGCACTTCTGTTGTATTTTGTACGTGTTTTGAGTTTTTATGTGTTTCTGAGTTATTACGTGTTTTGGAGTTTGTACGTGCTTTGGAGTTTGTGCGTGCTTCAGAGATTTTACGTGTTTTGGAGTTTTTACGTGTTTTGGAGTTTGTACGTGCTTTGGAGTTTGTGCGTGCTTCAGAGATTTTACGTGTTTTGGAGTTTTTACGTGTTTTGAAGTTTGTACGTGCTTTGTCTCTAGGGGCCACCGTAAATATACTTTTATTTATTCACTCCACATAAAAAGTAATAAATAAATCATATAATACAAAAACGAAATGGCTCTTAGAGCCAATCTTTGATGTGAAAGACGCGAGGCGGCTCCTTATCGCGAGCCGTGGGGGTTTTTTTTCTTTCTCTCACCCTCTCTCTCGCACTTTTTTCCGCTTAACTCAGCATGCGAGCCTTGTGCTTGCGCTGGGAAGAGAGGGGCAGTAGTTACACTGGCAGTAGCACAGGAACAGAGCAGGAGGGAAAGAGCCAGGGACAACAACGTCACATTAGAGAAGTATAGTAATCATCCACAACTATTTTCAGTTGTGAATGATAAAGGATTCAGAAAGTTTATTCATGCAGGCCTATATGACAGAGAATGTGCATGTTCTTTTTGTTTTCATATTTTAATTTATATTTAATTGTGTTGTGGTTTGCAGTGTTTTATGTTGTTTCACTTTAAATTTGTTTAAAAGAAAAAAGCTGAAATTTTAAATAGTTAAAATTTGAAATGTGAATAGTTGTTTTTTGTATTTTATGATTTATTTATAAAATTTTATGTGGAGTGAATAAATAAAAGTATATTTACGTTACCCCTAGAGACAAAGCACGTACAAACTTCAAAACACGTCTGAACTCTGAAGCACATACAAACCCCGAAGCACGTACAAACACCAAAACAAGTAAAAACTCAGAAGCACGTAAAAAACTCCAAAACACGTACAAAATACAACAGAAGTGCTCCAGGATGCTGGGCGCAGTGTTGAGCTTTTGTTACCTACTGGCTACACAAGCCAGCAAGTACCAGCGACCGGATTTGGTGTGTGGTAGTAACAGGTAAATGAACATTTTTTTTTAATTATTTGAATATATATGAGTGCATGTGTATAAATACACAAACAATACACACATGCTTTCAACTGTGTAATTTAAGTGATCTAGTAGCTCTGTTTTGGAAGTTCAGTTAACGCTAGAAATGTGTTTTGTAGTTTGTACGTGCTTTGAATCTAGGGGGTACCGCATATATTTATATATAAACATATATAAATAAAACCACTTTTTTTACATTAGTAATTCATTTTGTGCATAATTTTATATTGTTGTTAATAATAAATTAATTAAAGCAAACAAAACAACCTAAAGAGCCATGTGCGAGCCGAAAGAGCCGGCTCTTTTTAGTGAGCTGAGCCGAAAAAGCCGGTTCTCTAAAAAGAGCCGGAAATCCCATCACTAGAGTGTGGAATAATCTGGAAAGCTGGCTGCCAGGAAAAGACCATGGTTCTAGACCAAAAAGGGACATTTCTGTGCTCTAAATAAAAGAAACCAGATAGTCACGCAAACACTCTGTGGGTTCCTGATCTTTCACATCAGTTAAGCCACTTAACACTGACCTGTGAATCATTCGAGCATAAAAACAGCACCTAACACAAGAGATGAACAACTGTTTTTTATACTTAACAGAAACCTTTACTGGGAGCTTGTGACAAAACATCATTTGTTGTCCTTTATAAAAACTTGTTATATTTGATAGTACACACACTCTGTTTTTATCCCTTTATCTTTCATTGGTCTGTCGTTTGATATAATAAGAAAGTTAATGTCATGGCTGCTCTGGCAGATGTGTGGAGTGAAGAGAGATAGGACCCAAATGCAGAGGCTGACGAGGACTTAAACTGAAAATATGCCTTTTATTGAGGCAGCACAAAACAACAAACAAAAATGCAGGAATACAAAGACTAAACTAACAAAAACTAAACAGGGAGGCAACTAGAAGCAAGTATAAAGAAACTAAAGATCTGAGACATGGAGCACAACAAATGATAACCTGGAACATGGGAAATGTCATGGATGATACACAGACAACCCAACAGCAAACAGAGGAAGGCAATGGGCTTAAATACACAGAGGGATAAATGAGGGAATAAGACACAGGATGAGAGCACAGCTGCGAGAAATCACAAACAACAAGACCATGGGGAAGGAAAACTGAAAACACTAACATAGTCTAAGGAGCTTAGAAAGAGACTTCTTTCTTTCCAAACTCCTTAGACTACGATGACCTGGATGACTGAGAACCTTCACAGACACGAAAACACTAACATAGCACACAAGACTATCAAAGTAAAACAGCAAACAAGAGACTTTTACAAAGACACAGAGTTGACACAGAGACATGACTAACTGGGGAGAAATTGGGGAACATGGAAACAAGAATGACTAGACGTGACACGTGGGACACAGGGGTAAGGCAAAGTAACAGAAACCTAAAGCCTAAGAATATAACACAAGAAGAAAACAATAAAGAGAACCAAAAACATACATAAGAATAATCAATGAATATAAATCAACAAACACAAAACACTGGGTCATAGACTCCGTACCATGACGGTTAAATGTACAATAATAAATACTTTAAATCAGATGACAATGTAGCTGACACTGTGTTTATTAGTGTGTGGTCAACCACAAATCTTCATACTGTCATCCATACATGAGGTCTTTATACAAACGATGAAAGATAATGAAAGAAACTGTTTAATTGATATGAAATGATTGAATTATATGAAATATTATGGCTTTGTCTGCCAGAGTGTTTTTTTGTAAACTACTTTGAACTACTGGCAGTCAGTGAAGTCACTGAAAGGCAAGATTCTATGTTGTGTTGCCGTAGTTTCCAGAGTTTACTTATAAAGCTCACTTACAGAATTCAGTTAGAAAAGTCAAGCATTTGAAGGGCGCACATTTGAAGGAATATTAACTCAATATTAACTCACTACGGTTTACATTTTCAATTTTAAAAGTTCTCCGAAATTACAATGAAAAAGGAAACAAGAAAAATTACCACTCCAGCCGATAAGAAAGATTCAGGAGATCAAGGTAAGTAAAATAATAAAATAAAATCCTGGTAAAATACAAATCCTAGAAATGTTGACACTGTGTGAATCATTTTTAGAGCAATTGAATCATATGTTTGATTGAAAATAGCTTTAATACAAGATGTCTAATCAAAGAAAGGTTACCGGTCTTTTGGTAAAATAATGTAATAAGTTTACTCTTGGACTCAACAGTAAAAACAGACCAACAAGTGTCATCAAGATCTAAGACTTAGTAAACCTAGTATCAATTCGCACTGGTCAGTTTTTTTATCCCAAGAATAAACTTGTAATAATTTAAGCAAAAGCAATTTCAAATTCTTTGCCATCAAAATGCTTCCAGTCCTGATGTCGGGGACTCTTTTTCACCACTGTGTTGTTGTCGTTTATAGATTGTAAGAGCAGGACTGCTAAAAGAAAGGCCAGTCCTGAAAAGAAGACCCCAATAAAAAGGAGGAGGGTCGCTGAGCAGGCTGGTCCTTCCACCAGCTCAGATGTGGTCAAAGGAGTAAAGCGCAAGGTTGTGCAAGATGGAGAGGGCACAACAAAGAAAGCAAAGAGGGCTAAACTGCTTGATCATATGAGCGGTGACAAGGAGCAAGCATCCTCCTCGTTGGACTCTGGTAAAGGTAGGCTAATTAGTTGAATAAGGGGGTAGATTAAGTGTGGTTGCTAGGTTTAAGATATTGGTGTTTAGTGTTTGTGTCTATCATCCAGTGAGCTGATGTGCTTTTGGTGTTTTCCACATCTCCAGACTTGAACAACAAACAGGTGTGCGCAAAAAATGGCAAAAGAAAGGCCACGGGAGACAACAGAGAGTCACCCAAGAAAAAAAAAAGGAATGTGGACCAGGACAAAAAATCAGTGGCAGACCAAAAACGTAAGTAGCAAGCAGCTTGGGTTTTATATTCAGCGGAAGGGCAAAAGGAACATTTAGGCTACAGAGGAGAGTAATTTGTGTCACAGCTGTAATAAAACAAGATTTGCTGTTTTGTCTGTTCAGGTGAATTCCAAGCCAGATATGTGGAGGAGCACCAGCTCGGAGAAGGAGGCTGCGGAGCAGTGTTTTCTGGCTACCGGATAGAAGATCATTTTCCAGTAAGTGTTCAGATGATGGTAGTAAGACAGGCAGTAACGCAGATAATGGATAATATTGTAAACTGAGACGTCTGCTGTGTTTCCACCTTTCATTATGTCATAGTGAGGAAATGCTCACCAATGCTCTGTGTCTTTTAGGTTGCCATCAAACACATTCCCAAAAATAAAGTCTACTGCAAAGTGGCGGTAAGCGTCCAACACTTGAATTAGTTTTACATTACTGGATTGAATGCAGCGTTCCTCATCATCCACTTTGTTGTAATATTTCAGGATGAAAGCGGGAAGAAGCTCTCAGTGGAAGTGGCCATTATGGTTAAACTTGCAGGTGAAGCAGAAGGGTCAGTGGGAATATCAGCACCTGTGTCCTTGCTGGAGTGGTTCGACCTTGGCAAAGAGCTGATCCTGGTGCTGGAGAGACCTGTCCCCGCTGTGGACCTGCAAAACTACAAAGCAGAAAATGGAAGAACTTTAACAGAAGACAAGGCCAAGGTAGGTTGACTGGGAGAACCTTAGACTGTACAGCATTCAATCAAGGCAGAAAAGCATTAACTCATTATTGTGTTTTTCATCTTTTTCAGGTCATTCTGAAGCAACTAGTTGATGCTGTAAAGGAACTTGAGGATAAACACATCTTTCATCGAGACATCAAGGGAGAAAACATTCTGATTGAGACCGGCTCAGATGTGCCTCGTGTTCGCATCATTGACTTTGGACTGAGCTGCTTTGTTAAGCAGCGATCTCTGTATCGCATCTTCTATGGTAACATATTCTGCTCCTGCTTTTCACAGATGTAACAATTTGTGTCTTTTGTTTTAGAAGAAATTGTAATTGGGTCTGTTTGTTAGGCACACCTCTTCACACCCCTCCCGAGTGGTACAGGAGGAGCTGCTACAGGTGTGGACCCACCACGGTGTGGCAAATGGGAGTGGTGTTGTATGAAGCGCTTCATGCACGGGACTTTAATACAGAGAGGTTCCTCACAAAGAAACTGAGCATCAAAAAGCGTCTGTCCACAGGTAAGAAAACTTCACACTTCCAGATTCACTGATGCCTTGGATCACTAGAACTATCATCTTCATCTTTTTGATCTTTTCTTTCTTTCAAGAATGCCGCAATTTCTTGGACGCATGTTTAACTACAGTCCCGGAGAAGCGCCCAACACTGGAGGAGCTCCAGCTTCACCCTTGGCTAAGATAACACACACAAACGCACAATTCACACCTTATCATATATGTATGATACATTGTAGTAACTTCCTTTCTTTTTTCTGTTGGACAGGAATAGATAGAATGGGTCAATCTTAAAAAATAAATAAAAATTTAGCTTTTTTGGAGTTCCTGTAACCCCCCCAGCCATCCCAGGAAAGGGGATCTCTCTTTGAATGGGCTTTCCCGAGGTTTCTTCCCATCGATCTGGCCCCCTGGGGAGTTTTTCCTCGTCTTCATAGAGAGCTTGGGCTGGGTCAGGAGCTCCATCAAAACTGTCTTTATTTGATGACTTTAATGTCATCAAATAAAGATGTGTTTTACTTAAAGTAAAATTTGATCAAAATAAAACTTGTTTAATTCATCTTTGCTGAGGATTCTCCTTCATTACTATTTCAAAGATTGTTTTGTTTTGGGGGTTTTTTTTACCCATGGTGCATTTTGACAAGTAAGAAAACTGAATCAGGTTAAAGTGTGCACAAAGACAGTCACAGAGGTTTTTTCCTTCAAGAAGGGAGTTTTTCCTTCCCACTGTTGTTTGCTCATAGTGGGCTGTCTGATTTTAAAATTAAAAAAATTAATGAGAGGCATTCATAGCAGAGTTATCACAAAGGGAACTATATAGCTTAAATAATTTCTACAGGACGAATTATAACTTCATTATGTATAAAAGCTCCTGTGGATAATTCTATTTGTAACTTTACACAAGAGAAAGTTTGCTGTCACACTGTTTATAACAGGTTGGGTTTTGTCCTCTGAGTTGAGCCTTTGGTTGCAGTTTATTGAAGAATTTCCTCTGAAGTAGCTGTTGATGTAGATTTAAAGTACTGTTTATATACAACACGTTCTCACTCCCAAAGCGTAACATTTTACGCTAGGTGACAAATCGTCACCATATTACGTTTTCGGCTACCCACCACGTTCCTAAATGACGACCTCGGAAAAAAGAGGAAATATGAGAACCGTCTGGACTGAATCTACACGTTTGCTCTTTTTCTTCAAATCGCTTAGTAGCACACTATTTAACATTATTAAAGTCCTGGTTAAGGTCAGGAATAAGGTTATGGTCAGGGCTAGGGATAAGGTTAGGTTTAGGGCTGGAATACAGGGCTGGAACGTCTATTACCGCGGGAGCGTCATTGCACTGGATTCCAGCCATAACCCGCCGCGTACCATAAGAACGCCGAAGCGGGACGTGACAAAACGTCGACATGTTACGCCTCGGGAGTGAGAACGGGCTGTTATATATAGAAATGTGCTTTAGTTCACGTTTTTTTACATGTCTGCCTCAGTGGATCAATAGAAGGTCTGGCACAGGAAACTGGATGTTGAAAGAAGGGTAGGAGTGTATATACACTACCAGTCAAAAGTTATGGTAGTCATGGTAGTTCAGTGTGATTCAATTTTGCATAAATCTCCAACAGTGTCATCAGCAAAGAACTTGACACCATCACACCTCCTCCATGCTTCACAGTGGGTACCATGCATGTAGAGACCATCCGTTCACCTTTTCTGTGTCACACAAATACGTTGCAGGTGGACCCAAAGATCTCAAGTTTGGACTCATCAGACCAAAGCACAGATTTCCACTGGTCTAATGTTCATTCCTTGTGTTTCGTGACCCAAACAAATCTCTTCTGTTTGTTGCTTTTCCTTAGTGCTGTTTTCCAGAGGTGGGTTGAGTATCCAAAAATTGTACTCAAGGAAGAGTAGAATTACTTTACAATATTATTACTCAAGTAAAAGTGAAAAGTAGTCATTCAAAAAATTACTCACGTAAGAGTAAAAAAGTAGTTGGTGAAAAGACTACTCAAGTACTGAGTAACTGGTTGTAAGGTCTGATATATTTTTTACTTTTTAAAAATAAAAGCTATTATAAAAACAAAAATAAGTAAATATACAAATTTTAGTATTTTCAAACAGAATATATCTAAACACATTAAAAAATTAAGGCACAGGAGTCTCGCACAGTCTTTCACAAGCTCCAGATGCAGGAAGAGCTGTATTGATTTTGATTGACAGCTTCCTGATGTGAGGAAAGCTATGCAATAGATCAGGGGTCGGCAACCCTAAAATAGCTGATCTGCACTTTGCCAACATAAAGCTCCATAAAGTTGTTCTATATAGTCTGTAACTGTTGATATAGAGCATTAATAAATTTATTATTAATGCAATGGTTCATGTGGCACATTGACTTCTGAGGAAATTTTACCTCTCCAACTCCCCAGCTTCTGACTTTCCTGATCCCATGGACCCAAAGAAGTCATCTTCGTCCGATAGGCCGCTATTTGTGCTGGCCTCATCCAGCTCTGTGTCTAGGTGATATATGAAGTTGAGACCTGTGGAAAGATATACGGTTTTCAAAAGAATCATGTCTGGGCATTATAGTCCTGTATAAACTGCCAAGCTGTCTATACAGCAGATGATTGCCGTGAAAGTTTTATTCACACTGGACATGGTTTTTTTACTAAATCTGTTGAAAAACGACATCTTGTCATTTATATCCCGCACAAACACTATGCAATGAATTCCAGATTAAGTTCAGAATAAGAACGTATGCAAGGCAAGAGAACGCAAACAGCTCGGTCTGCGTGGCTGAAAAAAGAGGAAACGTGCCCCTTCCAACCCCAGGAGAGGGAGACGCAAGAAGCTAGCCGCCTAGGCTGTTTAAACTAAACAAGCTACTATTTCACATAATAAACCCCGTCAACCGCAGTATTGCCTTCTGATTTAACAGTTAAAGCAGCAGAGACGAGCTGTGTTTACATGTGCGTGGAATTCTAGCTTCATTAACCAGGTTAGCTGTTAGCTTATGGCTCACGCTAGCTAACCAGCGAGAGGTTAAAAGGATAACCGAAGCTGCGGACACAACATCCACAAACTTATCTCACTACTGTGTAGCGCCGAAAATATGATGTGATTCTGGTTTAATCAAACTGAGGGCAGGAGGAAAACCGCTCCAATCCTCAAGGCCCAATGTTCTAAAACTATTAAACATTAGTGATGTGTCGGTCGCGAACGAAACAGCTCTAAGAGCCGGGTCTTTGAAGTGAACGACACGAGCCGGCTCCTTATCGCTAGCCGTGTTCTTTTTCTTTTCTTTCTCTCACCCTTTCTCTCGCACTTTTTCCGCTTCACTCTGCATGCGAGCCTTGTGCTTTGCGCTGGGCAGAGGGGGGAGGGGCAGTAGTTACACTCACAGTAGCACAGGAACAGAGCTGGAGGGAGAGAGAGAGAAAGAGAGTCAGGGACAACAACGTCACATTAGAAAGGTCTAGTAATCATCCACAACTATTTTTAGTTGAGGATGATAAAGGATTCAGAAAGTTTATTCATGCAGGCTCATATGACAGAGAATGTACATCTTTTTGTTTTCATATTTTAATTTATATTTAATTGTGTTGTGGTTTGCAGTGTTTTGTGTTGTTTCACTTTAAATTTGTTTAAAAGGAAAAATTTAAATAGTTAAAAGTTGAAATGTGAATATTTGTTTTTTGTATTATATGATTTATTTATTAAATTTCATGTGGAGTGAATAAATAAAAGTATATTTACGTTACCCCTAGAGACAAAGCACGTACAAACTCCAAAAAAGCGTACAAACTCCAAAACACGTAAAAACTCTGAAACACGTACAAACTCCAAAACACGTAAAAACTCTGAAGCACGTACAAACTCCAAAACACGTAAAAACTCCAAAACACGTAAAAACATCAAAACACGTAAAAACTCAGAAGCACGTAAAAACTCCAAAACACGTACAAAAGACGACAGAAGTGCTCCAGGATGCTAGGGGCAGTGTTGAGTAGGGCTGGGTATTGTCACTGATTTCTAGAATCGATTCAATTCACAAGGTCCCGAATCGATTCGATTCGATTCAATTTAATTCGATTTGAATCTGGGAAATTTTGACAGTCAGAAATATTATAATTCAGATCAGTACATTTACATATTTTTGTATCTGTAAAAAGGAAGCTGACACACGCAAGACTTTATCAAAGGTGTAAGTGTCAAGTGACTCGATCAATTTAAAAAGAGCCAATTTAAAATCCAATTAGTTTTCTAGGATTCAAGCAAACTACATTCAACCCGGAGGGAGCTCTAGCTGCAGTTTGTTAAAGATATTTTATTTATTTATTTATTTTTTATAGAAAGAGGGGCAATACATATTAATGAACATTTTAACAAATGTAAATATGCCAGATTATAGCCTTGGGCTAATTTCCATCTGCAGACCCTCTGGCAGGTTGGTGTTAAACACAAGTTAGTAAAAACATACAGAGACACTATTTACAGGTCATGTGACAAGGACAAAAACAGTGATCACATTATACTAGAACAAACAATGACAAGGAGAGTGGACACAGAGGACAGTATAGATAACAATAACGGAAACATCAATTATATTGCACAAACCCCAGTATTGTACATGCCCTGACCATCGTGAGATTGCGTTCACCCATTGCACTAACAGTTGTTTCCCTTTTTGTAATACACTAACTCTTTTTCCCGTCCAATATAAAACATGATTATTAAACATGATTACATGTTTGTGTGTAGTAAGTAAGTAAGTAAAATTTATTTATATAGCACTTTTTAAGACAAAAACGCTGTTACAAAGTGCTTCACATAAAAACATGTCAAACGAACAATATTAGAAGAAATATAAAAGCATATCAAACAAGCAATAGTACAATATAAATATAAAATAAGACAACATATTACCCAAATGCCTGTCTAAACAGATGAGTTTTAAGCTGTTTTTTAAAAGAGGCCACCGTGTCGATGGTGCGTAGTGAGGAGGGTAAACCGTTCCACAGTATTGGAGCCAGGGTTTGAAAAGCGTGATCCCCCTTTGTTTTCAGACGAGTCCGTGGAATAGATAGACGACCACTATCAGTGGATCTAAGAGTTCGCTTTGGAGAATAGGGTTTGAGAAGCTCCGAGATATAGATGGGGGCCTCACCTTGTAGAGACATAAACGTAAAGGTGAGGATTTTAAACTTATATCTAAGTGTCCCTCAGGCTGTGTGTCCCTCAGCCGCCCTTTTAAGTGACTCTTAAAGATGGGTAGACTTGTACTTTCCCTCACTGACAGTGGAAGACTATTCCAGAAGCTCACTCCCTGATATGACAGAGCATTCTGTGAAAAGGTGGTCCGCCTGAGTGCCAGTTCACAATCACCTCTAACAGTGGCTCGAGTCAGTCGAGACCCGGCAACACTGCTAGACTTTTGTTTAATAAAATCACTCATTGGTGGAGGCGCCAGACCATGTATAACTTTGTATATTAGACAGGCAGATTTAAATAATTTGAAATTAGTAAAATTTAACAACTTGTATTTTTCTAAAATTTGACAATGGTGATATGAAAAAGGTTTTTTATCTAATATTTTCAATGCTCTTTTGTAGCATACTTCAATTGGCCCAATAGCAGCAGAGCTCGTATAGGACCAACTTGTAATACAATATTCAATATGAGCCAGTATCATAGAATGCAGGAATGTAATCGCTGCTGTGTCTGTTAATGATGTGCGGATATGTCTAAAGTTCTGTATATTAACATTTACAGTTTTCACTACTTTTTTAATGTGTTTTTTAAAGGATAATTTAGAGTCTAGTAGCACTCCCAAATACTTAAATTCCTCAACATTAATTAATTCTTGTGCACCCAAGCAGACTTTTACTGCAGCCACGGTTGTTTTAGGTTTACTAAAAAACATTGATACGGTCTTTTTAAAATTAAGGCACAAGCATGAGTCATTCAGCCATATTAACTTGAATATTCCGGGCAGTATTTTTATTCCCGACATTAATGGTATTAGTGCCACCAAAGGAATTGTTTACTATGCTCACAACCGCATTTTGCTGTGAAATGGCAGGTTGCCCTTGGTTTGAATCTTCTGTGTCTGAGTCATCTGGGCTCCCCATACAGCACTCACACAAGCACACAAACAGATTTTTGCAATTTTGATTGTTTGGCCTAGATTCAGGTTCAGGAGCTGGGTCCTGTTGTTGGTGATGGTGTGTCTGTGACAGTTGATGGTTTATTGGCCATCAACTGGCCATCAACTTTGCATTTTTGATTATTGAATCTAGATTCCAGTTCAGGTGGTGTCTCCTGTGTTGGGTTGGTGACAGTTGATGGTTTATTGGCCATTGCGTTTTAATATCTATTTGCAGATAATTTGTTTTCTCTTGCTTGTAAAAATATACATAGCACAATGTAAACAGAACAAGTAGGATAAATAATAAATAAACAAGAGCAATAAAAAACATAACTACATGTCAAATATTCATTAAAGTTTTTTAATATGAAAAAAATGAAGTGACTTGTAAAGCAATAGTGAAGTTTCTGTTCTGACCTCCATGAACTGTTCCATGACAGAAAAAAACACTTTGGTCTCACCTGTCCAAATGATAGTGTTCCAGAAGTTTTGTAGTTTGTTCCCATTAAGCCTTACAAAGCTTTGTTTGTTTTTTAGAACAGAAATAAAACAAATCTGGAACACAAATGATGACATTTAGAGAAATATTACAGATAAAGTAAATAGCAGATTTTATTATTATTTTGCCTTAGTAAAATGTTGAAAAAGTATTAATTTAACAAGCTCCTCCTGCTAGGCATGACTGCAAAATGTAATTACTTATTTAATTATATTTTACATAATTACTTATTTTCTTGAAAAAAAAAACATATTAGAGATGACATTTCCTGTTACACCAGTTTAAAACTTTTTGATATGAAATTTTTCTTAACAAAGTTACAAAGTGCTTGAAAAAATAGAAATACTACAAATGTAAACAGAGTAGAATAAAAAATAATAAATAAACGAGAGCAATAAAAACCATAACTACATGTCAAACATTCATAAAAACCCTTTAAGAGTATTCAGAAGCGACTTGTGAGACAATAAAAAGTTTCTATTCTGACCTCAAGAGCTGTTCCATGGAGTGACAGAAAAGAAAAAAGAACACACTGAAATTGTTGTGCGGAAACATAGTACAGTGCTTATTAGCAGTATCATTATAAAACACTACACTTGATTATTAGTAAGTAGAAGTAAAATGACTGGTCTTTGGTTAAAAATGCAGCTACTGAAAATTTTAGCTTATGCATCTTTGTCTCCCCCTGCTGACAAGAGGAAGAATCTTTTTGGCCTGTGACCTCTAAGCATACTGCAGCGTTTTGTGTGTACTGCTGCCACATTACTCCTGAAGTGAAGAAGAGAGTTGCTTAAAATACTAGTTTTAAGATTTGCATCTAATTTCTTTCTCACTTCTCCTCCAGACTGCACCTGGTCTGCATCTGGTAAAAACATAGCAACAGCCAAACCAGTTGGGTTTTCGGACTCCTTTTATGGTAAAGTTCCTTGGAGGGAAGTTACCAAGTGTTATGAAGGAGCAGGAGTGTGGTATGAGTTTGAAGAATCTGTTGATTTTAAACATTTACAGTTGTGTGGGGATTTTCTAAATATATGTATATTAATGTTCCCATTGTTTAACTATTAGAAATTTAAATGGCAGATTTAACACTACTATAAACAACCTATGTTTACTCTTAATTTGATATTTCATTGTTGTTTCAGACAGTGGGAGGAGCCTCTCACTATATAATCAGGAGCTGCATCTCCTCTCCAGAGCTAGCCTGGGCCAGGTTATGATTGTGAACAGACTATAGTGGCCAGTGTTGGTCAAGTTACTTGAAAAAAGTAATCAGTAACTAATTACCGATTACTTCTTCCAAAAAGTAATCCCGTTACTTTACTGATTACTTATTTTCAAAATTAATTAATTACTTAGTTACTTTTTAAAAACGATTTACAACCTGAATAGGTGATAAAGCGATAGATCTTTCAGCCCAATTCTACTTTTTCTGCATAATCCATCATACAAAATGTAATCAAATGGAAAAGTCTCTTTTTAAAACTTGTTTTATTAGTTTTAATGTTTTAGCTTTATGCATCAAGCAAAAATTTAATTATATGCAACATTCTCTGACTGGAAGAAATTAGTTTAATATTTAAACCTATTTTCTGCACATTCCAGCACATAAAATAAAATATTTTTTGTGTTTACACTCAGTCTTTCAAATAGATGCAAGTAAAACACAGCAGAAAATAAATAAAGTCAAAGACTCAGCGGTCCTGTTGCTCTATTTTCACCTGTAAAGCAGGAGTGGGGTAGGCGGAGGTTTACCCTGGTGCAGGTGTGCCGCAGCGGTCAGTGGAAGAATCCGCGAGTTTCTCTGTGAATTTCCCATTACGTGGTAGCGCACTATGTGCTTGCTTGGAAGTTTAGGGGGTTTTTTTCGCTGTAAAAAGAAGTTTTCTTCCCACGCACAACGGACGCTAATGTTTTTGTTACTTTTTATGGAAGTAAGGTCAGTACTTCCATGCTTTAAACGCTGCACGCTCATATTCTCTCCGCACTCGATATATGATCCATTGTTGATCTGCACACAGCTGTTGTCACCAACATTGCACTCGCTTACGTCACTGTCATGAGACATTCTCGCAAAAAAATCACGGTTTTAGTAACGCAGTAACGCAGCGTTCCTACGGGAAAGTAACGGTAATCTAATTACCGTTTTTGCAATAGTAATCCCTTACTTTACTCGTTACCTGAAAAAAGTAATCCGATTACAGTAACGCATTACTGCCCATCTCTGATAGTGGCTTTATTGTCAGGGGCCCCATTAAAGGGGGTTTCACCCAGTGCAAAACTGTTTTTTGAGTAGTTCAGTTTAGTTCAGGATTGTCTTGAAGTTGCAGATGTGTTTTCCGCGTTTTGTTTCCTTGTAAAGCTTTTCTAGTTTCATTTTTCATTAGTTGGCTCAACCACAGTTGTGAAGAAAGGAATAAATCAATGGGCTGTCAACCAACATTTTTTTTCTGCCTCTGACTCAGACAACCTTCACAGCCTCTAATTTATTTTCTCCATGGTAGGTCAGAGGTCACTCTGCCACTGTTGGTACTAACTTATATGTCAAAGTGGGGTGGCGCTGTTGACGTTGTTCTTAAGTGGCAGAGAATTTCAAATTCAGTGTTTCAAACAGCTCAACAATTATCACCTGTGACCTGCTCCTCCTGAGCCACAGCCACCCCAATGATGACGAGTTCATGATGAGGTGAACTGAAGAGGAGGAGATGGACATTTGCTGCCAGGGTGAGACACATGTTGCTTGCACAGTCCTTTGGTGCTGCAGGCAGATCCAGGTACAGAGAGAGAAAAGGTGGAGCTGTTGGTGACATGTAGCACTGTTAATGAATTTTGGAAAGTGAGTTATGTCTAGACTTAGGTTTTTGTGTCTGTGTTAAAAGGACAGGGATTTACAGAATCCCATTTGTTCAAATTTACATGAATAAATATGGTTATGAAATAAGTAATGAAATAAATACATGCTACAATAATTAGCTGTATGAGATTAGCTTTGACTAATATGTATGTCCCTAAGATCAACTCAATCAATTCAATTGGCCTAGATTTTGTCAGGCAAAGTTGCAGAACATTTAAAGTGGATTATATAGGCTAGATATCATTACAAAGTCACAGTATATTCAAAGTATTTTTTTATTTATTGTATGAATTCTTAATTAAAGAACAAATAGTCTGATGTCTTGTATTCATTATGAAAGTATACTAAGTACACTACTTTTTGTTTTGATTTTACAACCACATTATGTTTTAGTATTGTCAATAACACCCTGAATTTGATTTGGTATCAGATTGGAAGAAATTCAGTGATATTGCACAGGCTGTAAATCATCCATGATACATCATGTAACATCTGCTTATATCCTACTAAATTCTGCTGTCTAAATCCACAAAGAGCAGTAAACCTTAGAGGAGCAGCTATAGTAGCACATGTGAGCTCATCACAGCCTGTATACAAAGAAAATCTTAGTGGAGCTTATTAGTGCACTAGTTGCCAAACCATCTACTTGGTCCGAACTTTTTATTCACCAGAAAAAATTGGGAAAGCCAAATTTGAATTAAAAAAATAAAAGTAGTAAATTCATCCTGCAAAATTACGGTTTCGGTCAACAGCTGCATTAAAACAGGTGAGTCAGAAAAACAACTAAAAACAAAAGACAAATGTCATGGACTCAATGTGAAAGGGTTTTTACAGAAGATTTGGATCTGAATTTTGTCTTTATTTCTTATTTCTTTCTATTTCTTCTTTTCTATTCTATTTCTATTGTCTTTTCCCACATGTAAAATCTTACTTTAACCCTAAATCATAAGTACATTTTTGGACCTTCACAGCCCAACAATGGTAAAAGACAGGAAAACAGTGATCCAATTATTTTTACAGGGTTTTTTGAAACAGAAAAACAGCTACACATTTGTCCCACTCTTAACCAGATTTCACATCAGACAGCAACATTGGTCTCATTCAACACCAACTTTCTTTACATTCATTCACAGAACAATAAAGTGCAACAGCATCAACACAACTTCATGACAAAAAAGACAGACAGAGGCAGACAAATATAAATTTGGGACACTGAACTTTTGGCACTTCAGGAGGAAGCAGTAGAAATTAAAACTGCACATGGTAACTATTAGTAAATGCTGAATATATTTAGACTTCTCTCTGTCATCGTGAACAAGGAGAAACATTAAATAAATAAAAAGTAACGTACATATTTTCAAAAATATTAAATCTTAAGGTACATTCATATAACCTACATATACAGCATATATACCACCAACATGCAAAAGTCACATAAAATACATCATAAAACAACAGAAGACAACAGAAGGCACCAGCTTGCAAAACTCAAACATGAAGACAAGAATTAAAGTGAATGAACTGCAGAAATGCACAAAACAAAAATGTATCCTTCATGTTTCTTTAGTATCCTGGAGTCTAAATATTATTATTTAGAAATACAGGGAGTGCAGAATTATTAGGCAAATGAGTATTTTGTCCACATCATCCTCTTCATGCATGTTGTCTTACTCCAAGCTGTATAGGCTCGAAAGCCTACTACCAATTAAGCATATTAGGTGATGTGCATCTCTGTAATGAGAAGGGGTGTGGTCTAATGACATCAACACCCTATATCAGGTGTGCATAATTATTAGGCAACGTCCTTTCCTTTGGCAAAATGGGTCAAAAGAAGGACTTGACAGGCTCAGAAAAGTCAAAAATAGTGAGATATCTTGCAGAGGGATGCAGCAGTCTCAAAATTGCAAAGCTTCTGAAGCGTGATCATCGAACAATCAAGCGTTTCATTCAAAATAGTCAACAGGGTCGCAAGAAGCGTGTGGAAAAACCAAGGCGCCAAATAACTGCCCATGAACTGAGAAAAGTCAAGCGTGCAGCTGCCAAGATGCCACTTGCCACCAGTTTGGCCATATTTCAGAGCTGCAACATCACTGGAGTGCCCAAAAACACAAGGTGTGCAATACTCAGAGACATGGCCAAGGTAAGAAAGGCTGAAAGACGACCACCACTGAACAAGACACACAAGCTGAAACGTCAAGACTGGGCCAAGAAATATCTCAAGACTGGTTTTTCTAAGGTTTTATGGACTGATGAAATGAGAGTGAGTCTTGATGGGCCAGATGGATGGGCCCGTGGCTGGATTGGTAAAGGGCAGAGAGCTCCAGTCCGACTCAGACGCCAGCAAGGTGGAGGTGGAGTACTGGTTTGGGTTAAGTTTTGTTAAGTTGCCTAATAATTATGCACAGTAATAGTCACCTGCACACACAGATATCCCCCTAAAATAGCTAAAACTAAAAACTACTTCCAAAAACATTCAGCTTTGATATTAATGAGTTTTTTGGGTTCATTGAGAACATGGTTGTTGTTCAATAATAACATTATTCCTCAAAAATACAACTCTCCTAATAATTCTGCACTCCCTGTATCATTAAAAGCTTATACTGACTACTAAGTACAAATTTCCATTGACAGATGGAAACAGTTTCCTGTTTCTATAGCACTGACCATCAGGGTTGCTTGGACACCTGATGTGGATGTGGCAGCCATCGATTGCACCCACCGCTTTCAGAAAGGCTCTGTGGCGTGCCAGCCCTGCAAACCCACTAGCTCCAGGTCCTCTGGGGTCGTTTGGTTGTGGATGACATGGTGGCGAATGGCCACCACCTCTTTTGTGACTCGGCGGACGATGTGGTGGACAGTAGAACAAGGCACCCCAAACACTCTTGAGACCACCCTGTATGATGCTCCACTTGCCAACCAGAAAAGTAACACCAGGATCTCAATTGTGGCACCACAACCATGCCGCCGATCTTGGTTCAGGAGATTTAGCAACACTGCCAGGGACTCCCTGCTTAGCCGAAAATCAGGCCTTGCATCTTCCTGGTTAAAAAACGGTCCAGGACTGGGACACTCAGGTTAATTCTGCAGTACAATGGTCTTGTCTGTTTAAGGAAAAGGTGGAGAACAACAAAAACAGTTTTAATAGAAAGGTATGATTTGATATGATTTGAGATCAAAGCATTATTCTGATTATTAAGTTTGGGTAAAATATACTAATACTCTGTGAAAAGAGTTACACTTCATCTGTGTAACTAAGCTTTTTTGTGAAACAACCCTGTTTTCAGCTTTGTGACATTTTTACAGCCATTCTATGCACACAAATAAGTTAAACGATCAAATGAATAATAGGAAATAAATAGAAAATGTTCTTCTATAAGTTCCAAAGAGATTTGGTTCAGATATTTTGATTGACCGGCAGTCATTCAGTCACTGGAATTATCCATGAAACATGCCAAGTAATTCCTAAACGTGTGTAGAGTAATGAAAATTATTTTACCTGGATATGATTGTCTCTGATGAGCCTGAGGTGTAAAACTTACCGGCGACATTTCTGGGTCCATTTTTGTAACGTTTTTTTGCACTGTGGTGCTAGCGACCGGAAATACGCAGAAGTAAGGGCGGGAACAGATCGAGAAGGCTAGACCGTCCAATTTCACAGCCGCTCACTTCCGCCTACCTAGCCTCCTGAGGACCCAGCCCACGTAGACCGCAAAGGCCAGGATCCTCAGGGGGATGCAGCCTATGAATTTGGACACCCCTAAGACACGTACAGCCACTTTTCAGCAGACTTAGAGTTCCTTACCATTAAATGCAGACCTTTTTTCCTCCGCTGGGAGTTATCGTCAGCGATTCTGATCACTGCAGTGTATGTAGCTCCAGACGCTAATGCTATGTCTGCTCTTAGCCTCCTACATAGTGCCATTAGGACCCAGCTAAACATATATCAAGATGGGACTCACATAATAGCGGGGGACCTGAATCATGTAGGCTTAAATCTGCGCTCCATCAGCATGTGAAATGTGCTACATGTGGGGATAACCTGCTAGATAAAGTCTACTCCAACATTAAGCAAGGATACAAGGCCATACTAAGACCCCATCTGGGCCAGTCGGACCACTTATCCCTGTTTGTGCTGCCAGCTTACACACCCTCCGTACTACTACATTCGTATTCTCCTACTTCAAGAATTGCACAGGCACTGTCACTACTGAAAAAGGTATCCGGGTGTATGCCAGTCAAAAACCTTGAATGACAAGAGGAAGTCAGGACCCTGCTGAAGAAAAAAACCCTGCCTAAAGGTTGCGAGACATGGAACTGTACAGTGGAGCTAGGGTAAACCTGAAAAGGGGCATCAGACGGGCTAAGCTGGACTATAAAAACAAAATTCAGGATCATCTCCACAGTAATAACTCAATACAGGTGTGGAGGACAGTCCTCAACATCACCAACTACAAACACAGAACCAACGGCGTGGATGGCGATGCTACACTTATAGAGAAGTTGAACTGCTTCTACGCCTGCTTCGAACAGAAAACACCAGAAGTGGCTACTTCACATCCACCAGCCACATCTTAACTGTTGGGGAGGATGGTTTGAGGCGTGTACTAAGGACAGTAAACTCCAAGAAAAAAGCAGGACCCGACTTTAGGGTGCTAAAGGACTGTGCAGACCAGCTCACAGGGGTCTTTATTAAAATATTCAACCTGTCCTTAACACAGACCACTGTTCCATCCTGCCTGAAGTCCTCTACCATCATCCCCATTCCACAGAAAACTACCATCCAGTGCCTAAACGATTTCTGGCCAGTGGCTCTTACTCCAGTCATCTCAAAGTGTCTCGAGGAACTGGTCAGAACTCGCATCATTCAAGGGTTCCCAGCCACATTTGATCCCCACCAGTTTGCATACAGGAAGAACAGATCAACAGAGGATGCCATAGCCATAGCCCTCCATACAACCCTAACTCACTTAGAACAAAAGGACAGTTACATCAGGCTTCTTTTTATTGATTTTAGTTCAGCTTTTAACACCATCGTCCCTGCCAGGCTGGTAACCAAACTACACGACCTCGGCCTCCCTCACTCCACCCGTCTCTGGATCAAGGACTACCTCAGTGACCGCTCACAGAGAGTTAAAGTAGGCCCCCATCGGTCCTCAGCACTCAGCCTCAACACCGGCGTGTGTGCTGAGTCCCCTGCTATACACTCTATACACTCACGACTGCACCCCCACCCACCCGTGAAACACTATTTTTAAGTTGTGGACGACACAACTGTGATCGGGCTCATCACGGGGGAGATGAGTCTGCATACAGGGACAAAGTGGAAAATCTGTGATCATGGTGCAGCCGGAACAACCTGGTCCTCAACATGACAAAAACCAAAGAAATAATAGCTGACTTCAGGAGCAAATCTGACCCTCAGCCCTTACACATTAACGGGGACTGTGTGGAGAGGGTCTCTGAAAACAAAGACCACATGTATGATAAATCAGGAATTTTAAAGTGTTTGATTTAAAACTTAATGTTTTCATTTTAAATTTGAAAATCTAATCAGCATATTCCTCTGATCAATAATCAATCAATAATTATCTGTGTGATCACAGATAATAACCACACTGTAAACCCCAACAGTCCACCTGACTTATAAAGTTTGTGGATACAACAATTAAAATGCGTCACAAAGTTGAAACAACTTAAAACTTTTCTGTTCTCTTAACGATTCAAACAGTTATAATTGTACATGGCTTAGAAGTTAAGAGTAAATACTGCTTTTTTAATTATGATTTTTGAGTAAATGTTTTTTTTTTCGAGCTCCGCATTTGTACGTCATGACGTCATGACGTTTTCTCTCTAACCTGAACGACGTTGACAGAAAATTCTGTTCAATATGGCTGCCCTTCTCGAGCGACCGGAGAGCACATTTGGAGAAACTTGTAAGTAAAACGGAACCTTCGTTATGTTTATTTTTTCCGTAAAAAAGCAAGTATATTAATATGTTGCAGCCATTAACTTGTTTTTGAATGCGCCGTTGTGTTAAACAGCACAGACCCAGGTAGTGAATTGTTGTTCGCTGTTGTTCGCGCTCTTTTTCAAACCGATGATATCGTCAGTTTTACAGTTTTAACCGATTAAAACACAGTTTTAATAAGAATTGCACATAAAGAAAGTGTCTTAGTGATATTTTAACGACCCATTGCCAACGCAAGAAAGTTGGCGTTTTTACAACAGCAGCCTCATTGTTCGGCCGGGTTTTTTTCTTCTTCTCATTAGCATCATTCAAAAGTGACTTAGCTAGCAGTGGCAACTTCTATCTTAAGCAGCAGCCTGTAAAAGAAGTAGTTTGTAAGTAGAAGTTCTGTGTAATATTACAAGTATCTCACTGATGTATTATGTACTATTGCATAACAATGTGTCTTTGCAAAGATTTATCCCGCAGTTTGGCTTGGTTTTTTAAAATAACTGCAGTGTAAATTCATATGTATTCTGTGCTTTTTTTTTTTTCTTTTTTTTTTTTCCAACTTAACAGAATTTATACATGGTGAGACAATGTTGATTATATGGTAAAAACTTAAAACTAAAAGAGGGTTACTGTTTACCATGACTAAATGGAATGGTGGCCTGTGACTTTGTAACATCTGAAATTCTTACCTATGTTTTGGACTGTTGGATGATCAGCCATAGAATTCAAGACTGCACTCAAAGTAAACAGCAGTAATTGTAAGGTTTTTTTTTTTTTACCATGCTAAGTGTTTATTTTGTCATGAAATGTACAGTGTACTTTTGAAATTTTTGAAAGCTGTAATGATGGCTGAGTATATAATTATCACTGACCAGTTCTACGCTGAACTTGACAGACACACACCACGACTTATGGCTCTATACAGACAGAAGGCTGCACGGACTGGCAAGATATCAGAGGCTCTGCGAACCATCCTGAATCATTATGATCTTCAGGTGAATATTGATAATGATAAAATTAACACAAATTAAAAGTTTCACTGATAAAAACTCAATTTTTCCTTGCTTTGAACATCTGTGTTTTATACAGATTACAGCTCTGATCTGGTATGTTACTTTAAAATACTGTGTAGGATTTTTGTCAAATGAGTAAGATACAGACTCTTTGTCATAAGAGACAGAAAGGTTGTGTCTTAAAAGAAATGTCTCCAAAATTATGTAGAGTCACATGTCATGCAGTTTCATAAACATGTATTCTCCCCAAAAGAATGACACCTGAAAACTTTGTGTTCAATGAACTTTTCTTTTCCCTTTTTAGGAGGCGCCTGATATCAACGTGAAACGCACTGCAGTGCTTCGTGCCCTTCCTGTATACCTGCGGGAGGAGGACCCAGAATTCTTTAAGACATGTAATGTAAGTGTATTTTTGCATCACTTAAATTCTGCCAGTGAGATAAAACACCATGGATTTTTTTAAATACAATTTAATACCCTAGCAGCTACCAAATTGTACAAGCAAAATACCCTCTCTTTAGAAAACCCTCACACACACACACAGGGTCAGGAGCAGGGCACAGGCGTATCACAGCACTTCGGCTATGCTGCAGGTGGCCCCAAAAACAAGGCTGAAGTCAAGATTTAGTTTCTTTTTGAGATAAAGTCATAAAATAAAAAATGACTTCTTTTTTTTTTTTTTTTTTAGAAAAATAACAAACATACTAATTATGTAATGCAAGAAGCTAACGCGTTAATGTACATTTTTCAAAAAAGTAGAGTACCCTAACCCGTTACAAAGTAACCCACTACACTGCTGAATTTTTTGCTAGATTACAGGTCTTGCTTGTCACATTCTCTCAAACCAACCTTACTTATTGATACTGTGTCTATTCCAGGCGGACACATTGGATGAGTCGACCCTCATTGACACTCCAGTTGCCCTTCTCACAGTGGTTACCGACGGCGCTTCCCAGACCAGTCCAGTCCATTTTACTTCCTCAAGCATGGCCATTGTGGTGGAAGGCGACTTGGTGATGCGTGATATTCCCAGATTTGCAGATGCATTTGCCTTATTGTTTGGCTTGATCTATGCTCTGCATTTAGACTACCCCAGGAAGCTCGTTCACACATTTACCTTTGTCCAAAAAATCTTCATGGGGCTTGTTGACGGCAAACCTCTGAAACCCTGCCTACATGCTCTTAAAAATGATTTGTTGCTGAAAGAGTAGTTCTGGAAGGAATATAAGGCAATGTTTGTTAGGACATGCACTCTGTTACTGAGCACTTTGTTTTAAGCACTTTATTTAAAGCACTTTAAGTTTACTACAGACTTTGGGTGGATTTAACTCCATCAGTTTACCTAACTTTGCTCTGGTTATTTGGAAGATGATCATCTTTATTTGTACCCATTTTATAAAATTGTTTTTCATTTCTTTTTCAAACAAAAGTGATTAGTATTTGACTTTTTATTTTGAATTTATGTATTTTGAGAAAGATGCAATTAGGACTGATGTTGTCCTTTGTGATTTTATAAAAAGATACATGTTCTACATTGAATTTATAATGCTCACTTTATGGTGCCAATGTCCATGTTAGTGGTTTTATAAAAACACTAAGTGATGTTTTTACATTTCCATAAAAAATGTTAAATAAACAAAATGTAAAGTAAATGAATTTCTCTAATTTTTTTTACTAGTCTACACTCAAACATTTAATAATAAATTTCTTTTAATTAATAATCATATAATTTGCGTTTAGTTTGTAATATAATTGCATTGTGTTGGATCAAAATAGTAAACTACAAAAAACACAAAAATATTAAAATTAAAGTATATAGTTTTTAAGTAAAGCTCAATTAATAAAATAAAAATATAATTTAAAATTTTTAAGTTAACAATAAATACAAATTTTGAGTACCCCATACTTAGAAAAGATGAGTTTGTGTACTTAAAACTTTTGAGGTAATCAGTTTCCACAAATGTTTTAAGTTCAGTCAACTGATTTGGGTTTACAGTGCATTGATGTCTGCTCAGTTCAACATTTCTGTTCCTGTTTACTTTCGTCAGCAGTTTGAAGGCCACAATGTTCACTATGCAAGGAACTCCCCCCCGCCTCCTCCACCTCAACCCCTCAGTGGAAAATCAACACCCACAGGCAGCTGACAAGGGGGTGGGGGAGGAGTACAAAAGTGAGGAGTTGCTTAGCATGAAGGTTTGAATGAGACTGCTGGATTGGCTCTTAGCGTCGGCTTATTCAGACTCTCAAAGGTCCTCAGGTAGACACAGTCCTCCTCAGGACTCTTCATAGCACCTCACCTGTCATCAAACCTCCTCATTCATCCTCAGACCTTCTCAGACCTCATCAGGTGTGCAGTGATGCCGTGGCTGCTGTCCTCTCAGCTTGACTACGTGTCTTCGTCTCCATCTGAGCGGCAATGTGAGCGGACGGCGTTCTCCTTCTATTGCTCTGTGCGGGAGCGACTTCCTGTCTGGCTGCTGGAAGACATGCGCTGCATGGAGGTCTTCTGCTGGGACGACGGCCACCCTCGAGCCTTCCTGCCATCAGAGGCGCTGCTTTACGCCCTCATACATGACCACCAGGACTATGCACAATACCTGCTCAACAGGTACTCTGTGAGCGCGCTCAGAGCGCCACGGTGCAGTTACTGCTGCTGTCGCGGCAGTGGGGCACCACACCTGAATATTGCGGTTCGCTATGACCGCTTGGTGATCCTCGGTATGATGATGGCAGCTCTGAAGAACTGTGGTGAGCAAACCAAGCGACAGGACTACCTGGACAGCTGCGGCGGCTGCTCGCACGTTGCAGATGCAGGAAAGAGTGCTGTGCAGCTAGCGGTGGAACTGTCGCACGCCGATTGTTTGCTGCTGCTGCTGGTCGAGGGTGCACGGCCCGACGGCCTCGATGCCGCTCTGCAGAGACTTGTTTCTTGTGACGTGTCAAAACGACACCACGCGCAGCGCTGTCTGGACTACCTGCTGCTCTTTCTGCCCAAACCACCATTGCTGCAGCGGCTGCAGGACGAACCGCAGCGCTGGCAAAGCCTGTTGGGAAACAAAGTGTTCAGCTGGCTCCAAGGTGTGGCGCCGCCTCCCCTGCTGCTGCAGGCATTGCGTTCTTTGGTGCAGTTTGGTGCAGACCGAATCAGCTTGCTGCCCGACTTCCTGCAGCTGCACAGCTGGTAGTGAGATCATATTAGCATGGAAATCCTCTTGTAACTGGACAGTGTGCCATTGACGTAAAGGCATGATGTAAATAGACTGAAAGCATCAGGCTTTAGGTCCCAGAGTATGGTGGAGCTGCCCTGAGATAAGGTTTAACTGCCAATCAGTTTCATTAGCTGCTTAGACAGGACACTGCTGGATCTCGAGAACACATGACAGGAAACATCACACCTAATAAAACCTGAATAAACTGTAAATAAATTGTAAATAAACTGTAATAAAGTGTGATGGCGATAAAAGCCGAACCTTCCTGGCTGTGTTTGTGATCCTGATGATGGTTTAATTAATTTTAGATCAATAGTGCAGACTCTGGTGTATCTTTGTGAATCTAAATAATCAAGTTATTTTTTTATGTGCAGCAAAGCCCAAAGTTTTAAAATGGTCCTCCATAATCCAATAGGATGAAATCCTGAAATCTGGTTGAGACAGACAAAAAAGGATTATATGATCGAACAAGATCAGATAATCCAGTCTGGGTGTTTAGCTGAATCACACTGATTTGTGTTGTTCAAATTATTTTAGGATAAGATAAGATAAGTGTAAGGCGGAGGCAGATCTCCCGCCATGGCAGGGAAATTTGTGCATTACCTCAGTTTAGGTGCAGATGGCAGAAGAAAAATACAAAAAACAAATAAAATACAAACAAATAAAAAATAATTAAGATAATATACTATATACAATGGTGGCATACACAGTATGTGATTATGGATAAAGGGTTGTGGAAATATGCAAGACATAAATGTAATTATTCTAAGTAATAGATAAGTATTTTACTTTATTTAATATGTGTATGTATATTTAGTGTGCACACACGCACACACTAAATATACATACACATATACCTGCACACGTCCATACATATAAAAAGTGCAATATGCATGAAGTTTGACCGTGGATGTCCAGTGACGTCGTGACTGAGGAGTTATAGACGCTAACTGCTGTTGGGAAGAATGACCTGCGACAGCGCTCCTTCCACTTTGATGAGATCAGGATTACTTACATCCATCCAGCAGGCTAAAACGACACTTGGGTGTGGATGAAATAATGAATTAATTGCTAATGAAATATTTCATAAAATACTTGTGTAAAATCTGATCATGGTTAAGGATCTTTTATTTAGTGTGAATTTTTTCCAGTTCTGTTTTGGAGAAAAAGCCCAGTTTGAATTGGCCTCCGTCTGATCAGCAGGACCCAGTGTGTCAGCTTCTTCTCAGGTTAGATTCACTGTGGCAGTGATGTGGCAAAACTCTAATTTTAACCTGCATCTGTTTGAACTCTGACCTCAGATCTGACTCGCTTCAGCTCCAGCTGCTCTGTCCCTCTTGTCCTCCTTCCCCCCTTTTTATTGACTTATTTCAAACAAATAGGCTGTTTTGTTCTTGACCTCAGTGAATAAAACATTTGATGACATGAGTTAGGGTTGGATATAAAATCTGATAATATCAGATATAATCTGATCAAACATTTATCCTAAACAACCTGAGGTGAGATAGTTGACCCGTTTCCCCTCAGAAAACTCAGAAGTCCTGTGGACTCACCTGCACCTCACTCCTTTTATTCTTCTTTCACTTTTAAATAACTTTCTCGTGTCCTCAGGTTTTATTGAAGTGTCAGTCAATCAACGACTGTGCTCAGGTGTGATGAAGATCTTTTTGCTTTTAACTCCGTATGAGTATTGATCATCTGCAGCATCTGACTTCAGTACTTGAAGTTTCTGATTGTAGTCTACTGACCAATCAGGAGTAAAGGAGCAGTGGATCCAGAATATGGAGGAGGGTTGTGACGAATCACAGAGACTCTCAGACATCATGTGACACTGTCAAATAATTAAAACCTTCCTTCTATTTCACATCACCTGACACACACACGCCATATCTTTTATTACTCATAAAACATTTATCGCTCATTTGTCATGGCTGACTTCTCATCAGAAGGTTGGCGCTTTGATCCCTGGCTGCTCCGACCTGCATACCTGAGCAAGACACTGAATCCCAAGTTGCACCTGATAGGTATGCATGCAATGTCTAAATGAGGCGTGTTGTGCAGTTCCATGTACCATGTTGGCAGATCCAGAAGCATGTGGACGCATTCATTTTTATAGTATAGACCAGGGGTAGGCAACCTGTCTGATGATGAGTGCCATCTAAAATTTCCTCAGATGTCAGTGTGCCATATGATTGCATTAGCAATAAATTTAATAACGCTCTATATTAACAGTTACACACTATATAGAACCACTTTATAGAATTATATTTGTTCACAGATGTTTGCAGCTATCAGCGAATAGTTATCAGCTATTTTGAAACAGAAAAAAGACTTTTTATCCATAACAAGAACTCCATAACTGTACAACAGAAAATACAAATGCTATTTATGGTCTCCTCACAACACTGATAAGAAAAATAAACTAAGCCAATATGGCATGTTTGTTAATACAGAGACACACATGTTAATGTGATCTCTGGTCTCCCACTCAGAGACACAGGTCTCCCAGTGTCCAGCATTCAGACGGCTACCTGAGGACTCATGTGAGGGAAAATCTGCTCACACAGACATGTAGAGCCAAATACTGTCAATAAGGCCTCTGCAATGTTCTGAAGACAGTTAAACTTGTCAGGTAGTGATGTCCAGCAGGTGAACATGCAAGCTCCATGAACACGCACAGCTGTGGATTCCTGCTGCGTTTGTAGTTCTGCAAACTTTTACCCCCACAGAGTCGAGCTTTTCAGTTCAATCAGCTGCATTTCGATGTCCTCTGTGTCCAACCAGTTAATGTGAGACAAATCCAGCTGGTTTGATCAGAAAAGAAAACATTGGTCCATACACCTGAAAAGTCCCAAAAACACATTGTGAATTCTGTCTCGAGTCTACGGATGTATCCGTGTATTTCTTGCGGCGCTGATGCTGAGAGGACAGCTCCTGAAGCTTTTGAAGTGTTGGGATATGGAAATTTCAACATCGCTTGAAAAAACTGCCAGCTAGCAACGTCCCTCTCACCAGTAGGCTAAGTTACTTTTAGCCAATTACAAGTTGAATCTGGTAGTTGGGGTTAAGTAAGATACCATCAGTAAGAAGCGGCAAAACTAATATGTCTACGCGAGTTAATCTGCAATGTGTACCACCGGCCCAGCTATTTATTTTTTAATGCACCTTCTCAGATTAATTCACTGCGTGTCGTGCCATCAGCTAACCCTTAGCGTGCCAGCTGTGGCACACATGCCCAGGGTTGCCGACCCCTGGCTTAGACTGTTTGTTGGAGAGTTTGCTGGTTTGTTGATCATAGCTGAAACATGAAGGCAGAAAACATCTATTCATTTTTCCTTGAAATTCTGTCAATCCAATCAATAACCATTGAATAAGCTGACGCTGCATCAGTGTTTAAATGTGTTTATTAAGTTAATGGATGAAACACAACAGGTGAGTTTACACTGACTCTGTCCAATCAGTCTACACAGGATGACATCACAGCTGCTTAAGATCCCATGGCAACACTGTCAGAGACAATCAGGCGGTGCTTAAAGGTCCACTAGACACCTGGGCCAACACCAGAACTACACTGCTGTCCATTAGAGTCCCGATTTCTGTTTTTGATTCAGTCTCCGGAGGATTTTTACATGTTTTCATGCTGCTGTGTTAGTGGGCGGAGCTTCTGTCTATACCATGGTAACTACGACTTTTAATGAGCCTTAGAGGAAGAAAATGGAGCCGCTTCAAGTCAGTGACACATCCCTTTAACATCTCTATTTACAATGACCCCGTTAGAATAAGTTAAAAAAAGAACCAAGTAGAATAGATCCAATCAGGACTGATCTCAGGGGGCACCCCGCCCCTCCCTTCTGCAATTAAAGTGCTTCCTGTTAAAACCTAAATAAAACATTCACTTCATTTCCCAGCAACGACCTGGCCTACCTGAGTGGCAGCCATCACAGGAAGCCCAGATGTGATGTCACATCCTGTCTGTCCCTAAGGAAGAGGAAGTGCTGTCACTGATGTGTCACAGCACTGTCAGGCGACGCTGTGATGTCACAGGTTAGATGAGCTCCCATTCGTCATCAACATCATCCCCTCCAAGAGCGGGGCTTGAGGGGGGGGGTCTGAGGGTCGTCTGTGGGAGGAGTTTCGTCAGCCGATGGGACAATCCGCCAAGTTGAGTCACTGCCCACAACTCATCCTCTGGAGTGACTGCAGAGAGGGAGAAACACACCTGAGACACAGCTGTGTCAAGTATCGGTGCACCAGTATAAAACAGAATAAACCAGTCTTACCGGTGAACCAGCTGGCATTCCCAGGGATCTTCTTCCAGTAATCTCCGGCTGGGTTTCGTTCAGAGACGCCGTAGCGGCGAGCCAGATCTCCGTTTACGCAACGAACCCACGCAGTCCGACAGCTGAGGACTAGCTGACTCACAGCCAGACCTACACACACACACACACACACACACAGTGAGACACACTCACAGACAGACAGGTGTAGGCGGGTGATGACGTCACACAGGTGAGTACCTGGAACCAGCTCCCACTCTGTCCCAACGGGCATCTCGTCGCTGAGCCCGGTCCTGACGAAAACGCTTCCTCTGTTGTCGAGCGCCCAGAGGAGCCTGTCATTAGGACTCGTCTGAATGCTCATCAGCTGCACTCCGATCGGCTGCAAAGACAAGACATCACAGTCACCTGGACAAGTGTCACTGCTTCTGAGGCTTTACCTTCAGGAAACAGGAAGTTAATAAAGGGAAAATTACAGGTGGAGAGAACGAGGCGTGAGAGAGGTTTAAACGAATGGTAAATGGACTTCTTACATAGAGTCGAAGGAGCTTTGAAAGAAAAGTGTCTGGATTTCTTCAAGTTTCTTGAAGACGTTTCATCCGAGAAGCTTCTTGACTACTGAGAGCAACTGGTGCAGTCCAGATGCTAAGCCCTATGGGAGTGTCCCCCCCCAAAAGGGTCATGGACCAACTATTGATCCTCTACCTAATCACACGAGCCAAGCTGTCAAAACAGGTGTGGGTCACAATCAGCCATGGTTTCTGGTGAACCACTGTGAGACCTAGCCCCACCCTATCATGTGACTAACTGAGGTCAAATGAATGAAATACAGACATTTGTCTTTCTGAGCTCCATAGACTACGATGACCTGGGCGACTGAGAACCTGCACAGACTTCTTATGAAGAGCTTTTCTACTCTACACACTTTATACGACTCGGCTCATATTGATACAAGCACTTAGTATTCAAAGCACCTGAAAATGACCCTGCTGAAGTTAGGCGGGTTTACCTGTGGGTCGATGTTACCTGTACAGGTGGTTCGATCTGGATCCAGGCCGGTAGCATCATGCTGGGATTGAGTGGCTGCGTCCCGACTCTGAAGTAAACGACTCCTCGGCTGTCCACGGCCCAGACGTTCTGACTGCCACAGCTCACGCTCACCAGACGCACACTTCCTGTAACACACAGGTAACGTCTTACCTGAGCTCATCGTGACAAAGGGAAACATTGAAACCTTCTCCTGGACTCATATGAAAAACAGAGCAGTTTGGTCTGAGCCTGACCAAGGAGCACAGATTAAACACGACCTGAAAACCCTTTTTATTTTTCAAAGTAACAGTAGAACATTTTGATCCTTTCTTGGGGTCGGGGGGGCACCGTGGACAGGTCGCCAGGCTGTTGTCTGTTGACAGATAACCATTCACACTTACACCCATGGGCAATTTAGTGTTACCACTTAACCTAGCCCCACTAACTGCGTGTTCTTGGACTGTGGGAGGAAGCCGGGGTACCCGGAAAGAACCCACACAAACACAGGGAGAACATGCAAACTGCACACAGAAAGCCGGGTGGTGGAATTGAACTCGGGACCTTGCTGTGAGGTAGCAGTGCTAACCACTGGAAACCTGACCAGACACGGGAAGGCTTGACAAACTGATAGTTCAGTTAAATCACTCATTTGTGATCACACACACACACACACACACACACACACACACACACACACACACACACACACACACACACACACACACACACACACACGAGTTTATCATTTTTTAATAAAGAAAGAACATGTGACAACACAAAGTGTGTGACATCATGTGTTCTTTGTAAATAAGATTCTCATTGGATCTGTGTGAGCTGGTGGGAGGAGCTAAAAGACTTTCTCCCAGCTTCAAAACAAACAGTAACTGTTGTTTTAGCAACCAACACCCGTCTGAAGTCGCTGTGTTTTTCTCTGCGTGAAACTGAAATGTTACAAGAGACCGCTGACTCCAGAGAGGACGCCAGTCATGTGACCTGAGATAGTGAGAAGGTCAGTGGGCTAAAAACAGACCGGACATCTGAGACAGGTCACAGTGTGACGCACACTCACAGACACACACACTGACCTATGAAGTGCCGCCCTGTTACACAAGTTCCAACTGTCAGTGTGACACAGAAACACAGCTGCTGTGTGTGTGTGTGTGTGTGTGTGTGTGTGTGTGTGTGTGTGTGTATATGTGTGCGTGTTTCTTGCTGATCTCTTTCACAGCAGTTTTTAGAATCACGTTAATGTTCACTCATTTGTCACAAATAAAGTTTCCTTGTTGAGAAGAAATGCAAAAATCATGAAACAAAAACGTGAATAAAAGGAACAGGAAGTGTGTCGCTGCTTCCTGTTTTTAGGTTTGTTATATAATAGAGGCTGCATCTCTTGCGGACCCGTCCTTCACATTCTACGTGGGCCAGGTCCTCAGAAGGTCGGGTAGGCCGGAAGTAAACGGCTGTGAAATTGGACGGTGTAGGTTTCAGATTAGCGTCACCGCTGTCTCGGTGGAATTTAATAAACTCGGCCGTCTGCTCCTTGCTGTCTAAAATATAACAGGACACTGGAGTAAACTCGACCGTCTCACACTTCTGATTAATCAGTTTTCTGTTTGATGTTTATTCAGCTGTGTGAAAACTAGAACTATAATCTCAGCCAAACCGATTTACTCAGGAATGAATAAAACACTGAAAAAAGCCAAACAATAACATTTTTAAGTTATCTAAGTGACTCATGTTTAACCTGAGTAGTGAAAGTGCGCGGGGGTTTGAAAACGATGTGCGGGGAGTTTGCTGTTATCGCCCTGGCTAGCTGTCGAGCTGGTGGGTAACAGACGTCGCCGAAAACGTCGGAGCACTTTTGCAAATACGTGATGTCTTGATAAACCGAGCAGATATTTGAAGTTTACACAGCTACATTGTGAAAATATCTTAAAAGTTTATTTTGTGACCCAATAAGAGTAATAAGAGTAATATTACAACGCCTGCCATTGTTGAAAACTGGAACTGGCTGGGCCACGCTATGAATTCTGGGATATGGTGGGCAACGAAGGACACGCCCGACCCATCTTTCAAATCTGGGGAAAAGGAGGACGCATTTGTCGGCCGGATTCGGAGGAGTCTACGAGTTGAGACAGCCTTCGTCGCGTCACTGTGACGTAATCGGTCTACAAATGCGGCCTCAGGAGGATGCAGCCCCTGAATTTGGACACCCCCACTGACACATTTTGTTTGTTTTAAATTACAGCTTGGCAGTCACAACTCATCAGCCAATGAGTTTTGAGCTTTGATCTGATGGGCTCGCCCACTCGCACACAGAAGTATCAGAGTGAGTTCAGGTACGCACCGAGTTGGCTCAGGTCCAGGGGGGTCCAATGCAGTCCGACAGGGCAGGACGGGGACAGAGTCCGAATGCTGACCCGGCCGTGCGTGTCCAGCCCCCACAGAGCGTCCCGGCAGGCGGACAGGTGAGTCAGCTCCACCTGAGCGCACACAGCATGCCATGAGATGAAGACACAGGTAACCCTTAAGACACAGACAAGTGGCAGGTGTGTTTACCTCAGGTGGTAAAAGGACTGATGAGGGGCGGAGCTCTCCATCCTGATCCCAAACGCAGAACAAGTCCTTCCTGCTCTGAGCCAGCCACAGGAAGGTACCTGAAAATCAGGTGACACGGGGTAGGGTTATGCTTGGTACAGGGCTCAGGTATGGGTGTGTCCAGCTGTGTTACCTTCTCTGTGAGGCACCGCTGAAGATGTGATGAAGGTCCACCTGGTGGCAGAGACGGTTCCTCTGGGAACTACGTTCTGCCAGAAAGTTCCTGAGACGAAAAGACAAATCAGCCTAGAGCCAGCTAGAGCTTACTGGACTCTATTGGACTTTACTAACCCACGAGGCTGCCACGTGCTAGGTGAAGCTGGTTCTGGCCCGAGGCCACCCAGACTCCGCTGGCATTGGCGCTGACCAGGCTTGGCTGGCACTGGGAGTACTGTGACAGGAAGGCCACAACGCGCTCCATGGGTGCTCTGGTTACCGTGGCAACACTCTGCGTGGCCTGCAGCAGGGTCTGGAACAGACTGCCCTGATCGAAGACCACGTAGTCCGAGATGCTGATCTGAAGGAGAGACACGGGCTGAACCAGAATGCCTCCAACAGAGACCCTAATGATGGAAACCTCTTTGGCTGTCATCGTTAACATACAGTCTGTCGTACAGACGCTAAGGCTCACCTGCCACCAGTGATCATCCTCGCCCTGCGGTCTGGACGAACACACGCCAGTCCGAAACCACAGGCTGCCGCTGGCATCCAGAGCCCATGCCGTCCCACCGTCTCCCAGGGCAACGCACATCAGCTCCAGACCCTGAGCCTCACTGTGACACACACACATACACAGGTGGTGAGGAGTGTACCTGATGGTGTGTACCTGTGTTGCTAGTTCACACCGCTTCCAGAAAGACAGTGTTTCTCCCACACCAGCTTCTCTTCACCGGGTCCAAAAATAGATTCAAAATCCTTCTCACATCCAACAGCTCTGTCAGAGGTCTCTTCCTGTTAAATGGGAGTTCTTCCTCTCCGCTGTCACCGAGTGCTGCTCGTAGGCATTGATTGTTGCTCTGTTTCTTCTCTAATATTTTAGTGTGGACTGTGTAAAGTGCCTCAAGTTGACTGCTGTCACCTGATGCAAATGTCATAGTATTACTGAAGTATAGTAGTAGTATAATAGTATTACAGTAGTAGTAGTAGTAGTAGTACAAGATTAAGTAGTTCAATTCCTTGTAATCGTTAGTCAGCTTGCCTGTTGATCAGGGTATCAGCTCGTGTACTACAATCAGCTGGTTTGAGTTCTCGGAGGAGGAAAATAGCGGGGAGTGTCCCCCGCGGATATGGACATAACTCTTGTTTTTATTGCACAAAAGGATGAGATGGCAATGGTAAAATGGAAATCTGTATCCAAGACTGAAGCACCTGTGTAATGCTGCTAACACAACTGCATAGACAGCATGCTAACACTAAGTTAGCGTCACTTTGGGTTCTTGGCTAAGCCTGAGTAACAGCTGACCCCAGCCACGCACTGTGAGCTGCGGTGAAGCCAGCTGTTGCTGAACTTCATCAGGTAACAAACGGTCAGGCTGCAGCCTCGTTTTTTTCCAATTTGTATATTTATAAAACTCCAAACAACAGTTGCCTCAACTCACTTTATATTGTCAGGTAAAGAGCCTACATGAATCATTTTCACGTGTCTTTGTGCTGTCAGCTTTGTGTTCATACCCAAATACTAAGAGAAACGTGTGTGTCCTCATTAGGACAGATATTTGTGTTGGTGTGTGGGGCTGTAGCTGGAAGTTTATATTGTCTCATAATTACTGTTTAACAATGTGTTTCAGGTTGTTTTACAGAGAAATGCCAAAGTAATGTAACGAATAGTGTAAAGAATGATTTACTCTTGGAAGTAATTAAGTAACATACTGCATTACTTTGAAAAATGACTTTTTTGAGTAATGACCCCAACGCTGATCACAACAAAGAGCGGAAACACCTCCGACAAACATTTGACAGCATGACATTAATATGCATTAATGTCATGTTTTTGATATGCTGCTTGAGATGGTGATGAGTGTCAAATTGGAGCCAATGACAGTCGATGAAATTGATAATGCAACCAGAATTCCCATCTCTATGCATGATTATGTTATACTTTCTACCCTTGCTGCAGTAATAGAGTAGTATTACAGTAGTACTGCAGACCTATGATAGTATTACGGCAACAGTACCTGATGGTGTCGTATTTCCAGCCCTCACCCTCACTGCAGTAGCTGTTCAGGCCTTCTCGGTAGAATAAAGCTTGGTGCTCGCTCAGGGCCCACACCACACCTGCCCGCACACACACCTGGCTGAACACGCAGGGGGTCTCCACCTTGATGGAGCGAGCGCAGGGCCGCTCCACGCTCAGACCTGAGACACACAGTGTAAGAGTTTCATTACAGAGCTTATCTGACGTAAAGGGTCAGCCTGGTTTAAGCTCTCGGGCTTTTTGGTTAAGAGCAGCCTGATCTGTGGCTTTTCGTTGGTTCGGTTTTATGACCGATGGTCATGGGGTCGAGCAGATCGATCATGTGTGGTGGAGAGGAGGAGCTCTGACCTTACTGATGTTCAGCAGTCACAGTGAGCAGAGCTCTCCTCAGAACCTGTTTTATTGATCTGGGTTTGATTTTGTTTAATCTTAGTCTCTCCTGACAGCAGAGCTGGAGGCAGGTGAAACCTCTATGGCAAGGCGCACTCTGCTGGTCACACACTTTATAGCCGTATGTGTTTACATAAAGTTATGGATGTTGGAAAAAAAAAAAAGAAGAAAGAGAGAATCACGTTTTTCCTCTCAGTGAGTTTAGAACTTCCTGCAATCAGAGGAGGTGAGAACACCTGCTCAGGCACTCAGGTGACTGATGACGTTGCAAGTGGAATAATATTTGTGTCTCAACTGCTTTGTTTTAAAAAAAAAAAAAAAAAGTTTGCAGCGACATCATGAAGACTAATCCACCAACACAGACCTCTGAAGGATCAGCTGACAGGAAGCTCACACGTTAGACAGGAAATGCTTCAGCTGTAGTTCTGTAAAAACAAAGAGTTTACTGTGACATTCAGGCAGAGCCATTTGTACAGGTGCATAGTTACCTGTCTGCAGGAAGAGATCCCCATTGGTCCTGACGATCCAGGCAGAGTCATCACTCAAAGCGATGAATGCCGCCTGCTCCACAGCTTTGTACCAGTGACGTTTTCCTTTCGCCGAAAACTTAGCACACGCGAACGCCGTCAGGCTCTTCTGCTCCACCTTCCACAACAGGTTACCTGCAGGGTTAGACCGGTCATATGGAAATAATTCACCTACACAGGAAACAGTATATTCACTATAAAACAACAATGACATCAGCAAGTAAAGACATTATCGCTTACCTGAAGGCGATAATGCCATCTGGTGGACGTTATCCTCAAAGCGCTGCCAAGTGAGTCCAGTTTCAGGCAGAGGGCTGCAGAACAGCCCACCTTTAAAGTCCAGACACCACACATACCTGAAAAGGAACACCTGTCACACATCTGCACTCACCTACTCATCACCTGAGGGATCAAGAGAGCCTACCTGTCCGTCACCTGCAGGCTCAGTATCCCACATCCTGGTCCTGAGTACCCCATCCAGCTTTCCGCCAACTAAAAGACACATTCGTAGGAGACATGAAGGATTCTCTGCACAGGTGTAAGTCTCACCTAGTCAGGTTTCTGTCTAACCTGGTCGGGTTTGAGCCGGTCTCTCTCCTGGCCATCCTGGTCTTGCGAATTCTCCGTTGGATTGGTCAGGCAGGTGAGGGTGTCCACAGCATTACCAGCAGGGGGGAGCATGTGGCTGTAAATGTCATCGTCTTCATCGCTGGACAAACTGGGCTTCCTGTCCAAATTGGACACGGTAGAGTGGAACATTTGGTCTGCCATACCAGCAGAGGCCGCCAGGACATCGTCCTAAATGCACAGGGGGAAAATTAACTTCACCTGTGCTAAACACGCAGATCCACAGACGAGTTTCAGGCTCAAACCCTGACCTGTTAAGACTTTATTGATACTGATACCATTACTAATAGAAACTCTTACTGATACATCTTGCCAAAACAAAGGGGATGACTGAGCAGGTGTGATCCCTGGAAATGTAGGTGGGCCTCAGCTGTAACAGCAGCTGTATTTACACACAAGTCACATGTTCATGAATGTTTGTCAGAACCTTCAGCTTAGACACACCTCCTCCTCCGGCCCAATCAGAGGGCTAAGAAACTCGTCAGCCTCCACCGGCTGACGATCTGGCAACTCCTCTGCTTCCTCAGTGTTCTGCATGTAGGAGAAGGTGCACTCCAGCAGCAGATCCACATCAGGTGTTGGGGGTACGACCTCAGCACCAGGGTTCGGGTGGTTCTCCAGGCCTGGGAGGAGCAGGGAGCTGAAACAGGAGGAAGAGAAAATCCGGTCAGCAGGTGGTGCAGATCAGACAGAACAACACCATCTTCAGATATTCACCCAGTCTGGTGGGAAGAAGCCTCCACCTCCTCTTCTTCCTTCATGCCTCTCTCTGAGACTCTCGTCTCCCAGGGGCCCTGATTTGGGTGGTGTTCTGGAGAGTTCTCGTTCTGAAAATCCACTCCAACGAGGGAGGCCCGGTCGCTCAGAGGAGTTCCACTTCCTCCGTCACTGACACTCCCGTCCTGAACTACAAACATGGAGTCTGAACAGCTGCTCTCAGAGAGGCGGGTCGCACCACCGCTGTCTGAGGAGAGAGAGACAGGTCAGAATCACACACTCACCTGTCTGTCTGATCTCCTGTTTAAACTGTTGCTCTGTGTACTCGTCACAGAGTCACATTGGTCATAAAGTGGTAAAACGCTTTACAGAGTGGGAGGAGTCACACTTGCCTTGTCGTCGCCTCTTTTTCTTCTTCACTCTGATGGGCTTTACCACCAGCTCCTGTTGCATCTGCTCCTGACCCAGGGGGGTGCTGTAACGTCTGGATGTCAGCTCGCAAGAACCACTCGCTGGAGCGTTTCCATGGAGACCGTCCCATGAAGTGACGGAACTGCTGCGGCTTCGAGAGCTACTTGTGAACAAACCGGACAGCTGGCCAAGCTCAGTCACCTGGAATCACAACCAAACACACCTGGTTACCCTAACAGAAAGGACAGGTATGGTTACTGCAGGCTGTCCCAGGAATCCAGGTAAACCACAGCAGCAGCCATACCCCCAGTTGCTGCTCCTCCTCTGCCTCCTCCACTTCCTCCACTCCTCCCTCCTCTTCTTCCTCTGCTTTCTCCTGTCCACCCTCCCCTCCTTCGCCATCCTCTCTTCCCCCTCCCTCTGTAATGATGGCCATGGTTCTGATTGGCTGAGCAATTTCCACTGATCCGACTGATCGGAGGATGGTGGGTGTGGTCAAGGGTGAGGACAGACAGACAGAGAGGTCCAACACTGACAGACAGAATGAGGGTATGTGAAAAAGAGAATTGGTGAGATTATACTGGCAATGGGCTTTTATTAGTAGTAGTGGCAGTATTATGCTCCTGTGATATTATACTGGTAGTGCTGGAGTTGCTCACAGTTGGAGGCAAGACCCTCGGGGCTATTGGACAGGCGGATGATGTCACGATCTCCTTTCAGGACGAAGATCTCGTTGTCACAGCAGGAGACAGACACGATGTCTCCGCTGCTCTCCAAAGCTCCAATGATCACCTTAAGAACACAGATCAGTTAGAAATTTAAACAACATTCACAGAACGCTCAGAAGATTCAGATTTATGCAAAATTAATCCAAAACACAAAGCAGTTCAGAAATATGGGAAATGTTATTAAGATGCTACTTTTTAAGATGGATGTTGTCTAAGGAGCTTGCAAAGAAAAGCGTCTGGACTTCTTTAAGTTGCTTGAAGGCATTTCACCTCTCATCTGAGAAGCTTCTTCTAGAATCAAATGGTGGAGAGTCCCAGATTTAAACCTAGTGGGAGTTTCCCCCCACAGAGGGACAAAAGGACCCCCTGATGATCCTCTACCTCTGTTCAAAGATGGTCGCTCACAGTGGACATAGATGGCTTCTTTCACTCCTCTTTCAAACCATCTGTCCTCTCTGTCCAAAATGTGAACATTGGCATCCTCGAAAGAGTGACCTTTGACCTTTAGATGCAGATGGACTGCAGAGTCTTGTCCCATGGAGGTGGCTCTTCTATGTTGTGCCATGCGCTTGTGAAGTGGCTGTTTGGTCTCTCCAATGTAGAGGTCTGAGCATTCCTCGCTGCACTGTACAGCATACACCACATTGTTAAGTTTGTGTTTTAGCGTTTTGTCTTCGTGATGAACCAGTTTGTCTCCGAGTGTGTTGCTGGGATGTTGTGCTTTGAGAAGATGCTCCTGAGTTTTCCCGATACACCGGCTGCAATATTTTTATGTTTGTCTTTCTTATCCTCCCTCGCTGGTGTCTGGTCTTCTTTTCTGTGCCTCTTTGCTGACTTTAAGAACGCCCATTTAGGATAGCCGCACGTTTTGAGTGCTTCTTTTACATGTGTGTGTTCCTTCTTTTTAACATGTTCTGCCCGGTGGTGTAGGGTCCTGATTACTCCAAGTTTGTGTTCCAGAGGGTGATGGGAGTCAAAGAGGAGGTACTGGTCCGTGTGTGTGGGCTTCCCGTAAACTTCGCTGTTGAGGTTGCCGTTCTCTTCAATGTGCACAGCGCAGTCCAGGAAAGGCAAACAGTTGTCCTTTGTGTCTTCCCTGGTGAACTTGATGTTTTTATCCACAGCGTTAATGTGCGCAGTGAGGGATTCCACTTCTTGTGTCTTGATTTTGACCCAGGTGTCGTCTACATATCTGTACCAGTGGCTGGGTACACTCCCTTTGAAAGAGCCAAGAGCCTTCCTTTCCACTTCCTCCATGTAAAGGTTGGCTACAATAGGTGACACGGGGGAGCCCATGGCACAGCCATGTTTTTGTCTGTAGAAGCCTTCGTTGTACTTGAAATATGTAGTGGTGAGGCAGAGGTCTAACAGTGTGCAGATCTGATCGGGTGTGAAGTTGGTCCTGTCCTCCAAGGAGCTGTCTTCTTGTAGTTGTTTTCTGATAGTCTCCACGGCCTCCGTGGTGGGTATGCAAGTGAAGAGAGAGACTACATCAAAGGACACCATGGTTTCATCTGGATCCAGGGTAAGTTTCTGGACCTTGTCGGTGAAGTCGGTGGAGTTCTTGATGTGGTGTGGGGTGTTCCCCACGAGAGGAGCAAGGATGGTAGCAAGGTGTTTAGCAATGTTGTAAGTGGCTGAGTTTATGCTGCTCATGGGTCTGAGTGGGACAGCTTCCTTGTGGATTTTAGGAAGTCCATAGATGCAGGGTATGGCATCCCCTGGGTAAAGGCGGTGATATGTAAGGCGGTCAGTGATTTTGTCCTTTTCAAAGTCCTGAAGGCAAGCTATAACTTTCTTTTTGTAGCTGCTTGTGGGGTCTCGCTTTAAGGCTTCGTAGGTGTTGTTGTCACTGAGGAGAGTAGTGATCTTTGTGTGGTAATCCGTAGGGTTTAGGACCACGGTGCACCTTCCCTTATCAGCTGGTAATATAGTGATGTTGTGGTCTTTGCTCAGGGAACTGACGGCCTTCTTTTCTTGTATTGTGAGGTTGTATTGTTGGACGGAGGGACTTTGACACTGGACTTTCATCCTGATTTGCTCTGCTTCTGTCTGTGATAATTTGTTAATCCGTATGGCAGTTTCTGTGGCTGTGATGAGGTCCACTATGGGCAGCTGTTGTGGAGAAATGGCAAAATTGAGTCCTTTGGCTAATACTTTCTTTTCAGGTTCAGTGAGATTACAGTCTGAAAAGTTCTTCACCCATTTTTCCTGACTGTCCTCAGGTGTGTGTTCTTCTCTGTGTTGTGTAGGTTCTGACTGAGGAGTGTATGTTTTAGAAAGCAAGGTGTGGAATTTCCTGCGTTGTCTCTCTTTTCTTTTAGAGAGTTGGGCCTGCTGAGCCTTGTCCACAAACTTGTAAACCTTTTCTAAAATACGAGAGGGTTTTCAGTTCCTGCAGAGTCTGGCTGATCTTGTTCTGGAGGTCATCTATAGTGAAATGGACCTGTCTTATCCTTTCACTTAGAAGTTGATTTTATTCTCCCCCTAAAAATCAACTATGTCCCCTGACCATGGATCCAAGGCGTAAACCCTTAGGAACAACTTTGTCTGCATCTTAGGTTGAAACGGAGATGGTTCCTATAATCCGCTAGTTTCCATGATTCCTTTTCATACTGCCGCACCATTTGAAGGGTGTTCCTCACAAAATGTACGGCAATATGTGTTTGAAGGTTCTCAGTCATCCAGGTCATCGCAGTCTAAGCAGCTTGGAAAGAAAAGCGTCTGGACTCCTTTAAGTGGCTTGAAGACTTTTCACCTCTCATCCGAGAAGCTTCTTCAGTTACGTCACAGAGTATGGAGAGAGTTTACGAAAGAGAAGCAAATAAGAGTCGTCAGGTGCTCAAAATAAACCTTAGACTCAAACGTTAGAACAGGCTTTTCCCTGCAGCACGCCATGTAACAAATACTTACAAAGGAAATGACGGCTGTTGTTAGGTTTTGTATTGTTGATTGTCATTTATGCTTAGAAATATTTACCCACATATGCTTAGAAGTGTATAATCATTTGTAGATTGAAAGAATGTCTCATCCTAGGAGGTCTGTAACGGCTCTGAGTAGCATGAAGGGGGAGTGCGTTCACTCCCTCTACAGAGTGTTCTGGCATAGATCACACACCTCCTAGGAGAGGTCGTATCTTCTCTTGCTGATATATGGTATAGCAAACACACGTATATCTGTTTAAGTATAAGAGCCTTTTGTTCAGATGGACCCGCTCCTGGCACCAGCGTTTGGGGAGTCTTCACAGGGTCACACCTTGACCTCACACACACACACACACACACACACACACACACACACACACACACACACACACACACACACACACACACACACACACACAGTATTCTTTGTTCACATGTATACCTATGTAAGATGTCATATGTTAATGACCCTATGCATATTCATGTAACCACAATAAAAGGAGTGCTATGGGGAGCCTGGCTGAGAGTCTGACGGAGGTGGTGGAACAACACTCGGCTCCAGGCAGGACTCCCTCATGCATGAGTAACATGAAGAACTTTGCCTACTCGTGTCTTGCTTCGCTGTGTAATTATATTGTCCTCAACGTTCCAGCGGATAGGTTCAAGCTACAAACCTATCAGCTGTTACAACTTATATCTAAAAATATATCGTTTCATGCCGAAATTCACTGAATTTACAGAAAGTGCACCACTTTGCGATATATGTCTCATATGGGGATATGAGATTTTGGTCATATCGCACAGCCCCAGTGCTGCATATGGTCATTACATCTTATCTCTGTCACTTTCCAGTGCAGTCAAAGCCTTTGCAATTTCAACAGTGATATTGATATTATTGAACTTTGTTCTAAAGTTTGACCGCACAGTGCCTTTGTTTGTGCTAGCCATGTTAGTATTTGGGCTACTTTGTGGACAAGTAAAACTTTGGCTCTGTGTTAGTGCCGAAGGTGTTGACATACCAGTATTGTGTCCTTATTAAGAGATGGAGCTGCTTTGAAAAAAGAAGCACGCGGTTTTCAGAACTTGTCTGTTAAGCTGCTATATTGGTCATGTGACGCCCACAATTCCAGAGTACACATTTGACGTGAAGTAAAAGAAGACTGTTTGTAAACCGTGTGGAGCAACCGTCGCCGGTAAAAACACAACACACTTTTACATTTTATATTTTGGTCAGATTACTTAACCTCCAGTCTACGATAACCTTATGATATTTAGTCAGCTGAAAACAGACTAAAACGAAAAAAAATGTAGATGCCTAAATTAAGACTGAAACTAAGTCCAAATTTATTGTGAAAATTAACACTGCCTCAAAAACCCTATCCCCCATATTTTTTCCCATACTGGCTTCTCTTTTACTTGCTCCCTGTTTGGTCCAGAATTTAATTTAAAAGCCTTAATGTCATGAATAATCATACCCCACATTATCCTAAAGATCACATCATTCAATCAGAAGTACCTGGTTCAGACAGTCCAGGACATAGATGCTGTACTCATTCCAACTGAGGATCCAGCCCTCTTTCAGGAAACAACTAAGCAGCCCGAGCTGGCGGTCTGCTGGACGGTACCCTCCGATCGGGTCAGGACGAGGAAACAACTCAAACTGAGGTATCTGAGTCAGGCAGGTGTACAGAAAACAGGTCTGTTACTAACACAGGTGTATCAATTTCAGTGTATATGTATAGGTATGTGTTGGTGTTCCCAGTGTACCTGTGAGTTAAAGAGGGGCTTGAGCAGCCGGGTGTCCTCCACCTGTCCTCTGATGTCAGACCTCCACAGTCTGAGTCCAGGTCGAGCAGCAAACACCTGAAGGTCACTCTGTTTACAGAGAGCAGGTAGGAAACAGGCTCCGAACCGTCCACTGCTGTAACAGCACACAAATTCCACAGTATCAGTACAGGTACAAGTGATGCTTCTGTGTACGAGTATCACCAGTGAGCACAGGTATAGATAATATAGACGAGTACCACTAAATCAGTAACCGGTAAAATTTTAGGGTCTTTACCTTACAACAGCGGTCCCCAAACTTTTTTGGGCCACAGACCGGTTTAATGTCAGACAATATTTTCACGGACCGGCCTTTAAGGTGTGGCAGACAAATATAAGAAAATAAAAGGACACGACCAAGACAAAAACTGTGGCATTTTGTAAATATAATAATAAACGCAAATTCACTGTGTAATTGTGTAATTTTATTAGCAGCATCCTCCTGAAATGCGGCAACAACACTGACACCCTCCTCTCTGCCACTTAATGCTCTCTGGTCGCTATGGCAATGGGTAAAAATTTATTTCAAAATACGACACACATCTGCAACAGGAGGTGAGATGAGGATGGGGTAAGGGGATGGGGATAGGTGGGGTCTGGGGTTACCTCTTGCGGGGCTTGGTGCCCAGCTGTAGCACTTCCTGTTTCTGTGTGCAGTATAGCAGGGATCTCTGCTGCGTTGATACCAGCAGCACCTGGTGACTATACTCCATCTGAACCACACCTGAGGACTCCTCCAGCAGCAACACAGGCTTACACACCCCCTGCACGGACGCACACACACGGCGTAAGGGCGGGTGTGTTACAATGGAAAGGACGGAGGCAGTGTGGGTATTTACCTGGTCCAGGTCCAGAGAGGTGAACACAACTCGTCCTTTATCGTCACCGGAGAAAAGCTTCATCCCGTTTGTGCTCCACGCCAACGCTGTGACAGTGCCTTTATGGAGGCCGACAACATCGAAACGCCGCAGCTGCACAGAGACAGACAGCTGTGTGTGTGTGTGTGTGTGTGTGACACGGGTGCACAGAGGCAGAGGGGGTAACAACAGCGTTCATTGTCAATCAATCTTCTTACCTGTTTGTTGCGACCAGGAAGCGGAGATACCAGCTGAAAGACTGCAACCCGTCCTGAAGAGGTTCCTACAGCAACCAGGTCATCAAAGCAGCTGAGCAGCTTCACAGCTGTGATTGCATCATACTTCCCCTGTTACACACACACACACAGGTCAAAAGCAGTCACCTGTCTCTCGGTCTTCCAGGTGTGAACTTGTTACCTGTCCTGTCTGTGGTGAACAAACATCTCACCATGCACTGCAACATGTTTTTATCATGTGATCTGTCTTGGTGCGTCTCACTCCTGTTCAAACCTTTTCAAGCTCTCACAGGTGGCTCCAGGAGAGTCTGAGGTTGAACCAAATGTAACCTGTAACACCTGAACCTGAATGCATCACTGGTCACATGACTGCAGGATATGATTGTCACCTGTCTGAGCACACCTGCATCAGTGTAAACGAGTTAATGAAAGTCTGAGCGCATCATGCAGATGCAAAAGTACCCGTTTAAAGAATCCAAATATAATTTCTGTCTTTATTTAACCTGCCAGCTATCTGACATCACCTGTGTGCCATTGCCTGTCTGACAGAAGTCCACATAAACCTCCCCAACACTTAGTATCTAAGTATTGTAGGAAAAGACCTCTCACCTCTAAGCTGTATTTGTTCAGGTGTGCGAGCCGGCGGCAGTACAGGTAGAGCATACCAATGCTGCTGCCCACAGCCAGGAAGTCACTGCTACTGTCCAAAGCTGTCAGGTAAACCAGGACTGACCTGAAGCCCCGCTGCACCTGCAGGGAAACAGGGGACCCCTCAGCTTCATCTCTGACACCATCATCATCCACACCTCGACAGGTACATACCTTGGCTGGGATGGCATTCAGCAGGTAGTAGAGTGGGCAGAACTCCCTCAGGACAGACTGCGGGGCCAGCTGAGCAGCCATGTTACTACCGAGGTGAACTCAGCTGATCCTAGCAAAAAACAACAACACAGAAATACACCTGAGGACAGGTGAAAAACCTGCTCATCACCTGCAGGAGCCTGGACCAAAGAGTTCAGTGAATATCTGTTTAGAACCTTCTGGCTGTTCTGGGAACGCCACTACCGTCAGGGTTTTAATCTTTAACCCTTCACCAGTCTGCGAGGGCGGCGCCCTGAAGCACCGATAGTACGGCAGCTCAGTGGATCAAACAGACACCGAATTAAAAAAAAACGCTAGCCAAGCTCAAACGGTGCTGCTGAACACTGATCTAATTTTCGCTGAGGCGGATTCACAGTAAAATCTCCGTTTGTTAAGTGGAGTTCGGCGTGGACGCCATGAAAGTCCCTATTCCCGATCAATTATCAATGAGCCTTTACGCCAAAAACATATTTGCGGTTCGACATCTGGCAGCTACACGCCGCGCAGACGCAATATAAAGGAGCCAGCGACGTCATTCTACTCTTCATTAAAATAACAATAAAGGTGAATCTGCAGTTTGAAAGCGACCAGCCTGAACAAACGTTGAAATTTAACCGGATTTAAAGCCTGTTCGGTGGAGCAGACTTGTGCCAAATAAAGCAGAACCGTTTGCTGGATGTTATGGAAAGTCTTGGTTTCCCTTAAGCTTCTGTTCTTGTGTTCCAAACTCAGCGGATCTTAAAAATGGCCGTTTACTGAACGGAGTTTGGTTTGACGCTGCAAAAGGCTGATGTTAGCTCGGTAAGCTTCTGTGGAAGGTGACAACTGAGAATAAATATCCCCAAAACGAAGTGAACAAACAAAGAAATAATTAAATAAACAAACAGTCACCGCGTTGTTTACACATAAGTGTCCGGGCTAGCATCAGTGTCGAACGCTGTTAGCACGCTGGCTAACACCGGCGCGTGAAGGAGATCGTGACATCTCACCGAAAGCTGCCCGCGAACGAGGCCGCGCAGATGTTGATCCAGGTGTTTTTGGTGCAGCTGGATGTTGGGGATCGGACAGGTGACATCGCCCTGCGTGACTGCTTCCACCGAGGCCATCCGCAAACTGCGCCACCTGCTGGTCACAAGCATCAAGAAGCTGCGGCTCCCCTCAGCTTCCGGTTTTTATTTTTATTTTAGGTGTTTGTTTATTCTGGGTAAAACTAAAACTTCACCGATAAAACTCCATCTCCCGCCTTATAATTAATAAATAAACATAAACATTCAGAATTTAATGACCGGAAACGGAAACTCGACGACAGCTGACTGGAAAACAAGGAAACTGGATCAGATTAACAAATATTTTTAACTGGAACAGACGAGTAAAACTGGTGAAAAATGAATGACTGGATTAATTTAACTTGATTTTGTGTATGTGTTTTCTGGAGATACATTTATAAAAGTAAATCAATATAAAGATGAAATTAGTGAAATATCCGGTATACAAAACTCTCTAATCAATCATAATGTGCTGTTTGCTCACAAACAGCTTTTCGTCAAAATGTCTTTATTTTAAAACGCTTAGGGTATCTTTAATGTAAATGCGATTTTATTTTCTATTAATCTTCAGTGAACTAAACTCGGCTGTGATTTTACACACTTTTAAAGTGATTTTAAACTTTTTTAAAGATGACCCACGCCGGATCTTTTCACGGTGAAACACTGGATCCGCTCCGGGAAATGCGCGCTCCCGCTCCTGCTCGGGCTAAGCTAGGCTAGTTCAAATCTCCCCCCGCTAACCGTCAGCGCTCCCGGTATCACTGCTCCCGTTAATGTCGTCCTTCATCCCCGCGGAGCGTTTCTGCTTCGTGCACACACAACGTCCATAAATCAGTATTTATTCGGTGTAATCGATCGATCGATCCGGTTGGTTTCATCCCCCGAGTGTCTGCACTGACTCCAACCTCACAGCCAAAATGGCGGACAGCGAGGGTGACAGAACAATAACAGCCCCGGAGTCGTCGGGGGCCGCGGATCAGCCCCCCACCGCCCTGAGCGCCCAGCCCGGGGACGGCTCACCAGCAACCCCCGCTGCTCACAGCAGCAAGCCCGGGGAGAACGTAGCGGCGGCCGGCAACCAGAGCGGCAATCTGAAGCCCGTGTCCGGCACGGAGGGCGACCAGCTGGGCCACAGTGTACCGGTGGCGTCCGGGGCTCAGCTGGCGGAGCTACTGCCGAGCCAGCCGGAGGAGCAGAGCATTCTGGTGGCCACGGAGTTCACCGACCTGGCTAACACCACCATCCTGTACGTGCAGCCAGACGGCAGTCTGGTGGAGAGCTCCGGGCTGACGGCAGAGGAGCAGCAGGCGCTGCTGGAGCAGCTCACCAAGCAGCAGGTGGTCCAGGTTTCCGACATCGAGGCGGCCCAGCTGCTCCAGCAGGGCCAGCTGATCAAACCGGCTCACAGCGCAGCTCTGGATCCGAGTCAGCTGCAGCAGGTCATCAACCAGGTCACCAAGTCCCAGCAGCAGCAGGTCCAGGTGTCACAGCAGCAGGTCCCAAAGCAGCAGATCCAGGTCTCCCAGCAGAACCTGAAAGGCCCGAACAACGCCTCCCAGCAGCTGAAGAGCGTGGCCCAGCAGGTGGCCATGCAGACGGGAAGCTCGATCCCCTTGATCCAGAAAAAGGTGGGTCACATAATAATAAAAATAATGATAATACTACATTTTATTTGAAAGCGCCTTTCAGAGCACTCAAGGACACTGTACACAGCAGAATAATAAAAGCAAGCAATTTACACAATCACAAGACATAAAACACATTTGAAATAGCAGAGTGTTATGTGGGATGAGCTGTTTTGAACAAGTGAGTTTTGAGTCTAGACTTAAAAAGAGAGAATGAAGTGATATTTCTTATATCAGGAGGAAGGGAGTTCCAGAGTCGAGCAGCTGAAAGCCCTGCTCCCCATGGTGGCAAGACGGGGAGAGGGGACAGAGAGAGAAGAAGATCTAAGACACCGAGATGGAATGGTGATCTGAACCAAATCAGAGAGAGGGAGAGATGTCGAATAGCCTTAAATGTATACAGAAGCATTTTGAAATTGATGCGATATTTGACCGGGAGCCAATGAAGCTGCTGCAAGACAGGAGTGATGTGATGGATAGAAGGGGTCCTGATGATAATTGTTGCACAATTGAAAATATGCAGACCGAGTGACATTATTGATGTGGGAATTGAAAGATAGAGTACTGTCGAGGATGACACCCAAGCTTTTCACAGAGGAAGAAATGGAGTTTTATTTTTTGATTGAGTATTGATTGTAATAGAGAAACTGTTGGTTCTGGATAATGTTGATTTAGAGCCGACCAAGATAAGCTCGGATTTGTTACTGTTGAGTTTAAGAAAATTAGAAGAGAACCATGAATTTAGTTCGGCTAAACAGAGGGTGAGGGAGGATGGGGGGAGAGCAGAATCATAATTAAACCAGAAAACCAGACTGGAACTATTCATACAGATTATTGTTAGTTAAGTGTGAGTGGAGTTGTGGCAACTATCTTCTTGAGAATTTTTGAGAGGAATGGTAGATTGGAAAAAGGACAAAAATTGTCAAAATTTATGAGGTCTAGACCCGTTTTGTTTTTGTTTGTTTTTTTGTTGTTTTTTTTTTTTCAATATTGGGGTGACGGCAGCAACTTTGAAGGAAACAGGAACAGTTCCAGTGGTAAGTTAAGAATACAGGGTGGGCCATTTATATGGATACACCGTAATATTAAAGTCCTGTTTGTGGCACATTAGTATATGTGAGGGGGCAAACTCCTCAAGATGGGTGGTGACCATGGTGGCCAATTAGAAGTCGGCCATCTTGGATACAACTTTTGTTTTTTCAATAGGAAGAGGGCCATGTGACACATCAAACTTATTGGTAATGTCACAAGAAAAACAATGGTGTGCTTGGTTTCAACGTAACTTTATTCTTTCATGAGTTATTTACAAGTTTCTGACCACTTATAAAATGTGTTCAATGTGCTGCCCATTGTGTTGGATTGTCAATACAACCCTCTTCTCTCACTCTTCACACACTGATAGCAACACCGCAGGAGAAATGCCAGCACAGCCATCCAGTATCCGTAGTTTCAGGTGCTGCACATCTCGTATCTTCACACCATAGACAATTGCCTTCAGATGACCCCAAAGACAAAAGTCTAAGGGGGTCAGATCGGGAGACCTTGGGGGCCATTCAACTGGCCCACGACGACCAATCCACTTTCCAGGAAACTGTTCATCTAGGAATGCTCGGACCTGGCACCCATAATGTGGTGGTGCACCACCTTGCTGGAAAAACTCAGGGAACGTTCCAGCTTCAGTGCATAAAGAGGGAAACACATCATCATGTAGCAATTTCAAATATCCAGTGGCCTTGAGGTTTCCATTGATGAAGAATGGACCCACTATCATTGTACCCCACATACCACACCAAACCATCACTTTTGTTGGTCCAACAGTCTTGGAGGGATCCATCCAATGTGGGTTTGTGTCAGACCAATAGCGGTGGTTTTGTTTGTTAACTTCACCATTCACATAAAAGTTTGCCTCATCACTGAACAAAATCTTCTGTGTGAACTGAGGGTCCTGTTCCAATTTTTGTTTTGCCCATTCTGCAAATTCTGTGCGCCGATCTGGGTCATCCTCGTTGAGATGCTGCAGTAGCTGGAGTTTGTAAGGGTGCCATTTGTGAGTAGCTAATACCCGCCTAAGGGATGTTCGACTAATGCCACTCTCCAGTGACATGCAGCGAGTGCTACGCTGTGGGCTCTTGCTGAATGAAGCTAGGACAGCCACTGATGTTTCTTCATTAGTGACAGTTTTCTTGCGTCCACATTTTGGCAAATCCAACACTGAACCAGTTTCACGAAACTTAGCAAGCAGTTTGCTAACTGTAGCATGGGAGATGGGTGGTCTCGTAGGGTGTCTTGCATTGAAATCTGCTGCAATGACCCGGTTACTGCGTTCACCAGATATCAACACAATTTCGATCCGCTCCTCACGTGTTAACCTCTTCGACATGTCAATGGCTGTGAACTAAGAGAAACTTGTAAATTACAACTCATGAAAGAATAAATTTACGTTGAAACCAAGCACACCATTGTTTTTCTTGTGACATTACCAATAAGTTTGATGTGTCACATGGCCCTCTTCCTATTGAAAAAACAAAAGTTGTATCCAAGATGGCCGACTTCTAATTGGCCCCCATGGTCACCACCCATCTTGAGGAGTTTGCCCCCTCACATATACTAATGTGCCACAAACAGGACTTTAATATCACCAACCATTCCCATGTTATTACGGTGTATCCATATAAATGGCCCACCCTGTAGATGATTAATTTTAAATCTTAGTGGCGGCCGCCATTGGCGCAAACTGGAGTTTGGCTGAGCCGCGCTATGAGTGTAGAGTGTAGCTGGACTATTTGAAAGCAAAATGACAGGTCTTTGAGGGTCAGAAATCTGGCTGATAAGCAAGTGGTCAAATACGTGACACAGTAATTCACAAATAAATTGTTCAAAAATCATACAATGTGATTTTTGGATTTTTTCTTTTTAGATTCTGTCTCTCACAATGGAAATGCACCTATGCTGAAAATTGTAGACCCCTCCATGATTTCTAAGTAAGAGAACTTGCAAAATCACAGGGTGATCAAATACGTATTGACATCACTGTATGAGGGGAAGCAAAGAGGGTAGACAGGCCTTGACCAGAACTGTAGGAATGGGGTCTCGCTGACAAGGAGAAGGTTTTGAATTACAGATGAAATCTGAAATATCAGTGACAGAGGGAAGTTGGAAAGCAGAAAGCAGTGTGATGGGAGTGGAATTGCAAATGAAGAGCTACATGGAGGAAGATCCATGCTGAGAAAGTCCAACTCGATTGGGGCCTGGACAGGTGATGCAGGTGAGGCGTGACAGCAGCAGCTCGCAGTGGGCTGCCGTCTCCATGTTTATGAACATGTTTACCTGCTGTTTACTTAACCACACGGTTAGTTTTTCAACTTCAGGTTCAGAAACATAAAAAACGGGTTTGGTTGTGAATTTTCACATTTGGAGCCCTTAGAACTTTTAAATGCTTCACACTGACATAAGAACTCATCAGTCCATTTTCATTATCCATACACTCTTCAGGAATCCTTAAACCAACTTCTTCATCGACTCAGTTTGTGATCTTAATGTTGCCACGGTAAAAAATCTCTGAATAATCACACTCATCGTGTGTTTTGATCTACTTTCTGTGTGTCTGTCCTTCCAGTCGGAGCCCGTTAGGATCCAGATCCAGGTGCCTCCCAAACAGGAAGTGAAGCCTGGCTCCGCCACCCAGCAGAAGTCGGTCACTCAGCCGCAAGTGAAGCTGTCAGCCAATGGCAGCGTGAGCAGCACTCAGATTATCCACATCCAGCCCGTGGTTGGTCAGGAGGGTCAGCAGTTCTTCCTGCAGCAGAATCCTGGAGACCCGCCCATCCAGCTGCTGCTACAGAGCCCCGCCCCCGTGGTCGGCTCACTGCTACCATTGGTCCACAAGCTGACAGGCCAGACGGCATCAGTTGCCTCCAGCGTAGGTCAGAAACCCACGGCAACACCAATCAGAGTGTCCACGGCACCCACTGTTAAGACCCCAATCCCTTCAATAATTAAGACTCCACCCACTACTGTGGCTAAAACTGTTAGCTTTCCATTAATTAAAACACCTGCTAACGGCACGATGACTGCTGCCCGTAAAAGTCCCATTAAACCACCTGTCACAGTCACGACAGTCCCAGTACAGACCGCCGCGCCTGCTGCACAATGTGTCACGGTGGCCACGCCCTCTACAGCCCCTCCCACTAAGGACAGAAGTGAGCAAAAAGAGAAGGAGAAGAAGGCAAAGAAGAGGGAGAAAAAAGCAATGAAGGTCCAAACCCGGTCCGGGCGGGTCTCCAGACCACCGAAGTACAAAGCCAAAGACTACAAGTTCATAAAGACAGAGGACCTCGCTGAAAGTCACCAGTCCGACTCAGACGACTACTCTGACATGAGCGTGGAGGAGGAGGACGGCGAGGGCAGCAGGAAGGATGGCGCCACGCCCGGCAGCTCCCTCACCTACAGCCACAAGTCTCGGTCCCACCGCTGCCAGACCTGCGACAAGGCCTACATCGGTGCTGGCGGCCTGAACCGCCACTACAAACTGAACCCGACCCACGGGGAGCCAGAGCCACCTGGCGACCCACCGGGGAACACACCGCACCCCCTTCCAGACAACAGCCAATCAGAGGAAACGGCAACAGTCGGCGTCAATGAGGAGGAGGAGGAGGAGGAGGAGGAGAAAAATAAGGATGACAAACCTGCGGCCACGGCAACAAATAAAGTGAGAAATCATCCACCAATCACAGCAGAGATCTGTCATCCTACAGTTTATTTTCTTATTGTCTGTACAGTTAATAAGCTGTTAACTAACCAGCTAATTATGGCTGGTTAGCCCTTTCTGGAGATCAAACATTCAGGATAATAACAGCTGTCGACAGTAAGCTGACTGTTGTCCGTCTGCAGGTGGAGGGGGGTCCAGCAGCAGCTGTAGGACTCAGAGGCCTCCATCATCGGGGCCCCGGCCGTCCCCGAGGACGAGGGCGAGGCAGGGGGCGGGGACGAGGGCGGGGACGGTCACTGGGGCCGCCTCCTAAGGTGAGATTGCTCATGGAGTATGAAAGTGATGAACAGCTGCCGGTGAGAGTTCATGTTACAGCTAGCCGGTCATCATCGTTCCCAGACTGTGAAAGTGCCGTCGCTGTTCTGTTGTAGTTGAAGGACTTCAGCTTTTCAGCTCTTTGTTCTTGTTCAGGGAGAGAAATTTGCTCCCTGCAACATTACAGTCGGGCTCAATGTCTGCAGTGGAGAGCACACAGGTGACACTGCGAAGCAGAAGCTTCTTCCTCTTTGAGTGAAGAACAAAACTCCAGCTGTGACTCAGTTCATTTTTACTCCTGGCACAAACAACTGCTGCTTTGTAACCCGCTTCAGTTCACTCACTTCACCTTGCGTGTGCTTCAGAGGTCCCTGGCAGAGAGCGCACTGCTGCCTGCTCCTTTGTCACTTCACCTGGTGTTCCAGGTGTGCTTTATCCCAATTCAAAATAGAGCTGGGCGATATAATATTTTCTTCATATCACGATATGTTTTTTTTTAAATTTCCAGGCGATAACGATATCTATCACGATATAAGCCAAATAACTATATTTGTAAGATTTAAATGTGCCGTTGCTCACAAGTAAAATGTGAAATAATCAGCAGCTTGTTTTGATTTAAATATTTATTTCCCATAATAAGTTCAACAGGGTAGATGTACTTAAGGAACATGAGACTTTTTCAGATAAAGGCAAATATTGCAAACTACACAAAAGGCAGCCGCTAAAGCGTTTAAGTTTCAAAATAGAACAAATGAAACAGACTAAATTGTCAATTCCACTTAGAAACAAAATATTAATTCTAAAAATAAATCTTAGTTTGTTTTACAGAAGAACAGACAAAACTGACTAACTTTTGTCAATATCAAATAAACTGAGAACTAAAAGGAAATTCTCAATCTCCCCTCGTTGTATAGCTGAGCTTTTCAAACAGTTTTAACAGGTACTTTAGTCTGACAAAAGACGAATGACGAATTAGCGCTTCCAGTCAGAGCCTGAGCATGCACCGCTTTATTGTATTTCCAGACTTGCTTTCGGCACATTTACAGTGCGCGCTACTCTGTTTTTTGTCAGACTTGAAATAGCTGAAATACCTTCACACTACGGAACTTCTATGGCTCTTCCGTTCGACAATCTCTCCGCATTGGAACCATCATCGGTTTTCTCTTCGCTCACGCTCAGTTGATTTTTCTCTAGTCGCCACACTCGTTTCCTCCATTACCCGGGCGGCACGGCGGCTGGCTGCTTCCCAAACAAATACACATGTGCGGCTTGGCACTTGTGCTGTACGTAACAAGTCACGTGACGCTGCGGCTGTGATTGGTTTGGCTCTGCACTACTTAATGTGGATTGGCTGTTCTTTTTTTTTTTTTTTTAAGAGGACAAGAGACGAGGCCTATCACAATAGTTAAATTTTTCTATCGAGAAAAAGTTATTTCGCAACACATATCGTGATCGTTCTATCGCCCAGCTCTAATTCAAACTAAAGTACTTTCATCTCTCAGAAAACTCACATTTCTCAGAAACATGGGCTCTGACACATTTACAGTGAAGCTGCATTCATGCACGCACAGACACACTTGAATTGAAAAAGGATAAATGTTGCCTTCAAAATAAAAGCAACAAAGTAGTATCGTCCTACAAAATGGCAAAACACAGTAATCATTCTTTGTACGGTGTCTGCGATGGGACAAACGGCACAATATGCGACCTCACGCGCTGTCGGGGATGCTTTGCTGTAAATAGACCTTTGTTCAACTCTTATTAGAGCTTTGACTACATCTGTCACTTGTCCAGGTGAGCTCACCTGTACAGTAGTTTGCACAGAAACCTCGTCCTGCTCTGTTAGCACTCAGGTGAATCTGATTGCTCATTTTTCGCAGGTGACTGTGGGCCTCGTGAGTAGGAGAGGTCGTCGTGGTCGACCTCCAAAGTTGGGTGTTACCATGGTAACAGCAGAGCAGCAGGTAGAGAGAAGACGAGAGCGTCTAGAGGAGGTAAGGTGGAGGAAGCAGCTCCTTTCAGAGTAAAGGTCTTCAAAAATATTGATTTATGTGTAGTCACCTAATGCGCTAACACCTGAGTGTCCTATCACGTCGCTCACAGGTGGTGGAGCAGTGCGAGGATGAGGAGCTGATGGACATCGTTCTTCCTCGTCTGACCAAAGTGATGAGTCTGTGGGAGCTAATGCTGGCAAAGGTACGCAAACACGAAGGACAAACCTTTATCCACACCTGCCAGGATCTGTGACATCATCAGGGGCTCAGAATCAGAATACTTTATTAATGCCAGAGCAAATTATGTGAGCACAAGACAGTGGAGCATGTTATTCCAAACAGCTGACAGTTTAAACTGAGCTGCTCTCTCATCGCACTGACTCTTATTTTCTCTGTAAATGATGTGCAGCTATTGCAGTGTATCATGTGCCCTGGCTGTTCCAGGTGGAGCGCGGCGGTCCGGGTCGAACTCATTTCCCAGACATTTACCGTGAGTTCGAGTCCCTGCAGGCTCAGGTGAGGCAGGCCGCCCAGGATTACATCAGCAGCCCGCAGGGTGGAGCCACGCCCCTGGAAATCAGGAACATAGAGGTGAGGCCCATGCTGACATCAGAACGCCTGTTACAAGTGGACCCTGCGGCGTACAGGTGACCCAGACCGTGCTGTGTTTCAGGTGGCCAGGTCTCTAGGGATCCTGGACGAGGTGAACAGGATGAAGGTGGTTCCTGGAGCGTCTCCTGGCTCCAGTTCAACAAATAAGAACGTGCGATACATGGAGGTAAGCACACCTGCATCCAAGTTGTTATAACAAGATAAGCCTACATCCCCGCACGGTCGGGCGGTCAGTCTAAGCAGCCAATCACAGCTTTAGAGTCGTAGCTGACAATGAGGTCGACCACAGCTTCTCACTGAGGTTTACCTGAAGATTAGAGGTACGGTTCTAATCCGCATCAGTCTCCTTCCCAGAACTCTAAGATGCTGCCGCCATCCAAGAGGTTCAAGATGGAGAACAGCGTCCCCGTGCATCACAATGGCCTCGAGACGCCAAAAACAGGTATGGCTGGAATGTCCTAATCTACAGCTAAATTACAGATAAAACATCTATCTCTGCTTTCTTAATCTCTCTGCATGTCGTCCGACCAGGTGGGACCGCGGTGACCTCTGTGACCCCTCTGAAGTCCTGCTCGGTCTCTGTCGCTCCTCTCGTGATTCCAGAGGGAACCAGACTGTTGACAGTCTCTGCTGACTCCTCCAGGTGAGCTGTCTCTACCTCCTGTTTGCTGAGTACATGTGCGTGGTAGCCACGCCCTGAGGTGACGATGTGATCACAGGTTACCTGTGAGGTCAGGGTTTCCGTAATGTGGCGAATGTATTTTTACTCGGCCATTTCTAGAAAATCGAGTTCAGGTGAGGTCACTTCTGGAAAGCGCTCCTGTCTCACTGCACTGCAATGTGTTTCTCACAGCTCCTCACAGGCCCCGCCCCCTGACACCCCTATGGAAGTGACCCCAGGTGAGGACCATGACGTCCACCAGGATCAGGCGTCAAGCTCGACAGACATCGGACCCCGGGTGACGGAGCTGGAGAAAGCTCTGGGTTCAGGTCCCAGTGACCCCACGAACACAAAGTCATCTGAGCCCACCCCTACAGCCGGATCTGTCATCAAGCCTGAATCCAGCCTGATCCAGACTCTAAGCCCCTCCCACCCTGAGTTGGGCCCCACGGAGGCCAAAGAGGTGCAGGAGGGCGAGGAGATCTACATCCAGACGGAGGGGCTGACGGTGCAGCTGGCAGAACCGGGCTCAGACGGGATTGTGATCGTTAACGGGCCAGATGGAACCACCATGCACATTCAGACCCCGGAGGGCGTGCCGCTGGAGGCGGTCCAGGCCCTGCTGGGCATTGAGGCGTCCGACGGAGCCAAAGCCCCCCAGTAAACACCTGGACCGGAACCAGCACCTGGTCTGTACCACGCTGACTTGTAAGGTGGAGTGAGGCAGTGCTGCAGACAGACGTACCTGACACCATCCTGCACCTTCGGCGCCCCCCTCAGGTTTCTGCTGGACTTTACAGCTGTAGTAAACACTGCCACCTGCAGGGGGCGCCTGCTCTGACTCCGCCCTGCTGAGGACAACAGGACGAACAACTCCGTTAACCTGACCCCAGACCGTACCTGGAAACTTAGGTCCGGTCATTTCTGGTTCAGACTGAAGCTCCTGTTGATGATGTTCGCCATGACTTCAGAAACCAGAGGGATGGCGTCATGGCGACAGGTGGTTTCACCTTCATCCAGGTGCAGTAGCGTGTTCTGCAGACTCCGGGCTCTGTACAGTGCATCTGATTGGCTCGTTTAGTGCCACCTGTGATGATGTCATCAGCAGCCTCCCTGGTTTCCTGGACTCCTGATTGGCTGTGAATGTGTAAACTTTGTGTCTGGACTCGTTGACCGTGAAGTGATCCGTTGGATGTTCATATGTAGATAAAGTTTAAAAAGTTGCACTATTTTATTACTTTTTATAAAATTCACACAACACGTTCTCCAAACGGGATGAGAACATTCGGAGAACCGACACGAGAACAGAGGGAAAAAACGTTGTCCTGTTCGAGTGTTTCCTGTTCCTCCCAATAAACTAAGCTGAACTCCACCCACCTCAAAGCGTCTGTGTTCTCACGCACACACCTGTCAACCCTCTAACCAGGGATGTCCACCTTGTGCTTCCACTGAAAATTTAAAACACACACAGCAGATTTGAAACAACTTTATTGTACACTTTTCATGTGTACAAAGACCTCCGTCTTTATTTCAGGCACATAAACACATCACATCCATAAAGGGCGGGCTGTGGGCTTCAGCACCCAGACGCCATCGCTATAGGTGGCTCATGCAGAGTCTGACCAGGTGTGTCGCTTCCGGTTTGAACAAACTTGCCATCAATCCGTGATGTAACAAGAAAAAACAAAAACGCTTCAAACATAACATCGCCACGGCAACCAAACCCTTGAGCGGGTAAGTTCTTTGTGGAGATGTTTAATATTAATGATGTCATCAGAATTAAGCCACACAAGTACAGGTGAGGCGACAGGTGAGCTCCGCTGTGCTGATGACAGGTCACGTGTTGATCAGTTTATTGCCTGTGATCTCAAACAAAAAAGGGGCTGAGTGAGTCTCCTTCATCGAGGTGGAGCCAGGGTCACACCTGCATCAGGTTTAATGGATGATCAATAGAGTCACTCATCAGTCTGGCGTTCCTCTGTTGCGACTCTTTCATGTGCTTCATCTCCAACAGGGCTGATGGTCTCACAGTGGGCGGTGCCCAGTCTCCAGCAGCAACGCCTCCAGCCTGAGTCTGCTCTGCGTGGGAATGAACGGCTGATGGAGCCAGCAGGACAGAAAGACCATGCAGAGGTCAGAGGTCACCGTGTGAGCCACTTCCTGTAGGATTGTCTGCTTTAAGAGGAGCTCCTGACGGAACGAGTCGAGCAGCACCTGAGAGATTTCACCTGAAACACAAATTAAACAATCACCCAAAGGGATCACAGCATGCAGCTCCACGACAGGACAGGTAGTGTGCTGCCTCACTCAGGGGCACGTTACAGGAAGCAGGTTCAGTTACAACTGAGTCTTTTAACCTCGAGATGAGGGAGAAAGAGAGTTAACGTCGACTATGAGACAGTAACCATGGTAACACTGAACCTAACTGTATGCTGGCAGGTATTTTTTGCCTGACTCCTCCCCTCCTGCTGCACCTGAATCAGCTGACTGACCTCAGATTCATGAAGTTGGAGCTCGGGGGAGACAGTCTGCAGAAGTCTTTACAAACGCTGAAGTCTCACATTTATGTTAGTTTGTTATTTTTGTGTTTAGCACGAAGCTCTGACAGTCAATCAGTAATCAATGTATCAGGACAGAGACAGTGATGACATCACAGATCTATCATCTCCGTGACTCTGTGGACAGTGACGCTGTCAGTTTCCTACATTGCAAACGTTTACTGTGTTACACTCTAATCACCGATCGATCATTTATCATAGTCACCGCTGGAGAATATCTGAGTGAAGATGAGCTCAGATGACTTTTAGACTCTTAAACTGAGACCGTGACGTTTCAAGGCTGCCGCAGACAGTCTGATTGTAATCGGCAAAGTTATTATCGTTAACGAAAACTAACGAAATAACGAAAACTAGAAGTGAAAAAACATTTTTGTTAACGGAAATAATCTTAGTTAGTTTTCCTTTTTTTGTTTTTAACTGAATTTATAGCAAAAATGTGTTTAGTTTTCATTGATGTGTGCGTGTCATACAATAGTCAAGGGTGAAAATGAAGTTTAGTTTCCAGGTTTTTTTTCTTGCCGTGTCTCATTATGCCAGCAGGTGGCAGTACGTTAGTCGAGTCGTCTGTGCTGCTCCGTCCACGCGCAGAATCATGTCAGGAAAAGTCAGGAGAAAGCGCCAGAGTCCAATTTGGGATTACTTTGAGTATGACTGTGTTTTGGATAAAGCAAGTGTCTTGTAGTGGAAAGAGACAAATTATGAGGGACATTTCTAAAGGGAAAAAATCCCACAAACCTTAAAGTGCACTTGAAAAGCTCACACAAGAAGGCTAACCTAGCTTACCTTGAGAAGGTAAGGGAGCACACTCAACCCTCATCCCCAGAAAACAGAAGCTAACCCCAGGCAAGGCAGCGTGATGCATCCCGAGACAACAGGACGGGGATATCTACATAACTATGTGAGTCAATTGCCTTCAAAAAGTTTATCAATTCACTTGAACCAAAATTACGAACACCCGGTGCTGCAAGAGTTAATAGTCTCATTGGGGCCAAGATATACATTTTATAGTTGCCTGGTATCAATGGTTGTTCATCTGCCTTTATTTATTTATTTATTCATTTATTTATTTAAAGAACCCATAGGTGGGAATGTGAGTTGTCTGTCTCTGCGTGTTAGCCCTGCGACAGACAGGCGACCTGTGCAGGGTGCAGGGTATGGTAGCTGGAATAGCAACATACCCAAGGATAAGCAGAAGAGAATGACTGATATGATGAAACTGGGATTTTGTTACACTTAATTATTGCAAACACAACTAAAACTATAACTGAAACTAATCAAAACTAAACTGAAACTAAGGATTTTCAAAAAAATAAAAACTAAACTAAACTAGCAAACAATTGGTAAAAACTAATTAAAACTGATATAAAATTGAAAATCTGAAGTCAAAACTAAATCAAAATAAAAACTAATGAAAATTGCAAAACTATTAAAGCCCTGGTAATCGGATTACATTTCAGTCCCTGAATGTCATCTAACCACATTTTAAAGGTTCCGAGTCTGAGCCTCGACATGTTTGGATCTGCTTCAAGGAATCGCAGGCTCCGGAACAGATCCAAAATGGATTCGGATCACAGATTCAGACCGAATCCGGTTCCAGCTCATCCCGCGTGGCTCTATTTGGATCGTTTACAGCTTCTGCATCTCTGACTTCAACCTTCTCTGCTCAGCATGCGGGCAGCTGAGTGAAAGCTGAGCCACATTTGTCTTTTATCGTTGGAAACTTTGGTGTTTTACTCAATGACTGTCAGACAGCCATCGTTGATCATGAAGTTGATATGAGATCAGATTATAATTGTTGACACAATTTAAGCATTTTTATCCTATAATGGCAGAATTAATGGAATTTGTTAGTGTTAGCAGAAACCGCAGCAGAAACAATTGAATAAAATCTGAGTAGAGGGCGGATCTGGCTGGAGGCTGTTGCTATGGGCAACTAATCTCACAGCTCCATCAGTAAACTGTGGCTGAATCATCGGATTTAAAGTGAAACGTAAAATTAAGATTAAGCTTCATCTGACCAGTCCTAGCTGCTACACGGTTTCCATCAGCCACGCTGCTCACCAAACTCGCTGGTGCTCCAGCTGTGAAACAGAGGAGTTTTTCTTCCTTCGGCTCCAAACTGAAACGCCTCCAGATCCTCTACTCCACGCTGTGATGTCATCAGACGAGCCATCTTCGTCACCACAGCAGCCTGACAGGAAACAAGAAATGATGTCACACAGTGTTAGAGGTCTTGACGCATGCTCGATGAGCCAGGTAAGCGAATCCCAAAAAGTTGATTCTGTCACTTGGAAGAGTGACTAAATGTTTCTCCCACTGAAAACGCCGCGTCCTCATGAACAGAATCAAACCTGATCAGCCTATCAGAGCAGAGCTCCTTCATCGGTCACATGATACGTGTAAAATGCTTGTCATATGAGCATGCTCAGAGGCTCCAGCAGAACACTGATAGCCTCCTTCCTGATTCCTGTTATTGATTATTATCTTGCTTGATTAGCTCTATCTGGGAGTTCAGGTTTAACTGATCCAGCTCACTCAGAGAAAGATGGGAAAAGGTGAACCTGATGATGGCATCACTTTAAATCAACAAACTGAGATTCAGTTTAACTTCGTAAAGCAGTTGTGCGCATCAGCCCAAGGAGGAGGAGCCTTAATCTGTGTCACATGCTCAGTCAAGATCAATACTGATCAGCTTTTGTTCAGTGGTCAATAAAAGCTGTTCTCACTTTCTTTTGAAAGGTCTGTGTGAGCTTTTACTCTCCGCACTCAGATTGTTGATCACTGATGGAGCTGCTGTGTGTGTGTGTGTGTGTGTGTGATTATTGATTGGATTCTGAACCAGTGTTTTGTTTTTGTCTCTGAAACTAAGTGTAAATAAAGTTTTTTGAAGCTTCACCATTTTGTCAACGATTTCCTGCAGTTTGAGACATTTGTCCTGCAGCTCGGAGGCTCCGCCCACGTGCTGTGATGAGGAAGAGGGTGGAGGCGATGAAGAGTTGTTGAGCAGCAGCTGATCGCTCTGAGCACTGAAAACAGATTTCAGATCGATCAATCACATGATCGATCAACACCTGGCATTCCTGAAATCATCAGTAAACTGACCGCCTCATGTTGATGATGCTCTCCACCGCCATGAAGCCATCCTCATTCAACCTGTCCCACCGCAGCATCATGTTGTGCCAGTCGGCAGCGTTGTCTTTGATCTTTCTCGCACTTCCTGTGATCGCAGCAGACTTCCTGTTTGCTGACGTCACTGAGATGTCACCTGAAAACAGAGTCACGTGATTTTGTTGTTGATGGTTTTAGTGACAGAGCGTGCAGGCGACACAAGACAATCCATAAAACCTGCGTAAACCTCGGTTCTCAACGTGCAGCTCGCCGCCTCACAGCGGCCTCTGTCACTTCCTGTGATCTCACAGCTCAGAACGTGACAACATTTCTAAACTTTTTGTAAAAAAAAAAAAAGTCATTTAAAAAAAAAAAACAAAAAAAAAACATACAAATGTCAAAAATTTTAATAAAATGAAGTAAAGCAAATTAAAAACAAACAAATATGAGCGGCTCCTCGTCACTGACCAATCAAAGACATGATGCTACTTTAACATGTGCAGCCTTCAGGAAGTCACCTCATTGCATCATTCAGCTGTCAAAGGTCAACCGTAACTAACCCTAACCCACCATGAAGCCAGTCCAACATATCCAGGATTTCTTGCCTTGTCTGGCTTCACTGACCTCATCCACTGCAGCCAGAGGTCACTTCATCCAGCTAACTCAGGGTTTACCTGACTTTAGCCGGGTCAGGGGGTATTTCACCATGGTAACGCTGCCGGTCTGAAGCGATAATGATTCCTGCTGGTCAATAATCGATATCAAGCTGCCCACCTTTATGGTCCACGTGACTCCAGGCAAAGGTGAAATCCTACAGGGACCTCAGGTGTATACATATGACGTCACTCTTTGTTGTCGTTTTGGTCTCTAAGCTCTGACCCTGAGCGCGTGATCGCTGATTAATAACGGAAAGGCTTCCGCCAGTCAGCTGATACCTTTTGCTGCGCGTGCCATCGATCAGCTGGTTAGTCACGTGTGGATCGATTATCAATCACCCACCTTCCATCTGATCGATCAGCTCCGACCAGCTCCACCCGCTCAGCTTCTTCTTCGGCGGTTTTTCTTCCAGTCGTCTTCTTTGACCGCGGGTGTCTGGTTTCCGGTCTCGGCACTCCTCAGGTAAACTCACCTGTGCGCGAGAAGCAATGTTCTGACTTTAAACTGATTTTCTGCTCTTACACGTGACTGACGATGCAGCCTTTTCAATTCTCTGACATGCGCAATAACGTCTGAAACTTACTGGCCGTGACGTCAGCACTGGGACCGGATGTTGTAAGTAAGTGTCACTGCGCCTGCGCTAACACTGGGACTGCCGTACTTTTACTGACTCTCTTTTTCTGTGGAGATCTTTTAAAATCTGGCGATAATCAATAATATCACGCAGGCGCAGGCAGAGTAAGAAGAACTGTTGGAGCTGACCATAGACACGATCTCAGCTAATCAAAAAGGCGGTGTTGCGGCTGTGATGACGTTAGGGCCGCTGCTCAGGTAGCTCCGTGATCGATTATCGGAGGTGGGAGATGGCGCTGCAGCTTCCGGCCGAGTTGTGGCTGAAGGTGTTCAGCTTTCTGTCCTGGAGGGACAAACTGAGCATGCGCTGCACCTGCTCATACTTCAGACACCTGCTGGATAAGTCCCGCCCCTTGTGGAGGGGCTTCAGCGTGGTGCTGCAGAACCTCTCGCGCTATAACCGCTCGTTCTGGCGTAGCCTGGCTCAGAGGCACGTGGGTAACGTGCTGCTGCGCTCAGGTAAGAGGAAGCACCTGAAGCAGCTGCACGCCTGGCTACCGTCGCTCTGCGGCCTGCGACTGGACGACTGGAGAGAAGGGGGCGTGGATGATCTCAGACTGTTCCGCCAGCTTCAGCGACTGTCCGTCACTTCCTGTTCCATTCCGCTGAGGAACCTGGACTTCCTGTTTCCTCTGAGTCAGCAGCTGACGCAGCTCAGCCTCTGTAACGTGCAGCTCACCTGTTCTGCCTCTCACCTGTTGGCCACCGTTGGTCAGTTGACGTGTCTGACCTCGCTACTGCTGCACCACGACGGCAGCCTAAGGGTCCCGTCCCTCAGCGGTGTCCTCGCTCACCTGAGCGAGCTCACACACCTGTCCTGGACCATGATCACCTACAGGACACTTCCACACGACTTCTTCAGCCCCGTCCACCACACAGGTTGGCACACCTGGATCAGTCGCTCGCTGAGATATGTAATAGTTAGATTATTGATCTTGATGGTTAGGCACTGGTGTGTTCTGCCTTCCTGCTGACCTGCCTCACCTCTGAGATGGAACAGAGACAGGCGAGATCAGACGTCACATGGCTCAGGTGTGTTTTATCGTCCTGCAGGTGACGCCGCATTGCAGCTGCTGGACTTGCAGCTGCTGAATTATGACGCCGTGGTGACACAGGAAACGCTGCAGCCTTTGTCCCGCCTCCGTAGCCTGTCAGTGTTCCACCTGTACTCCGTACCTGGACCCACCTGTCACCTGCAGACGTGGCTGACGTCACTGCCACACCTAACCAACCTCAGCATCCACGGTGAGTGTCTGTTTCCCCCCTTCGTATTTGTCTATCTGAGCATCTCTCTTATGTCTGCATATTCAATAGGAGGCCACCCCCTGGCATCGTACGCTGACTTCCTGCCCACCTCGCTGCTCAGCCTGACGCTGTGTGTGGACCTGCAGCCCAACGACCTGCGGGTGGTCTCCGCCCGGGCACCGCAGCTTGAGCATCTTCACCTGGAGCCCTGGAGCTCGTCGTCCGACCTCATCAGACTCCTCCCACAGCTGTTCCCTCATCTGAAAACGCTGCGGATAAGGTGAGCCCGACATGTCACACGCAGTGTCTCTGTTGTAAGTGTCATGATGATTTCCATGGTAACCTGCCGTCGCTGTTTCAGGCACCAGCACGTGTCTGACGATGACTTCCTGCAGCTGCAGCGACTGCGGCGCCTAGACACTCTGGAGGTTCTGGACTCGTACTACAGACCTGACCCGAGCGACCCAAGCCGGGTCATCTTTGAGCCGAGTCCTCATTTGCTGCGGCTGACCTCTGACCTGCAGAGACTGACCAATCACAGAGTCAGAGTCATCACCAGCTCACATGGAGACCTGCTCAGCTGCCACTGTGTCTGACCAGTCCATGGCTGTGTCCCAATTCAGGGTCTGCACGCTTGAAGTACGCACACTACGCGTACTACGTACGGTGCGTACTATAAGTACGAGAAGTGCGGAAGTGAGAGGCTTGTGAAATGGGATGGTCTAGCCTTCGTCGCGCTGTTCAGGTTGCCTAGCAACCATGAAACTAACCGTGAGAAACGGTACATACAGCTTTGTGTGACAGAAATGAAGGAGAAAAAATGTTTTGTTGGTCATTCATTTTTGTCATGACATCACTTTAGTTGAGTATCTGAGGCTGAGACCACGGGACTGTAAAACATGATTGTTGGGCTTCATTTCTGTGCTGAACAGTCATTTAAGATTAGTTAGTAAATAACAATTAGTTAATGTTGTTCATGAGACTAAAGTCAACTCACTGTGGCAATGTAAATATAATATGGCCAATATTATAGTATTGTCAGATTATTATGATATATATATATATATATATATATATATATATATATATATATATATATATATATATATGGCTTTACAACCAAGTTAACGCTGAAAGTACAGACATCACTAATGTCACTTTGCCGACATGTGGCCAACAGCAATGTTTTAATGTTCTTCATTATTAAACATTCGCACATAAATTCTTGACATCATATTCAGTACTTACTTTTGACAGTTCACTCTTCGGCCGCTCCCTTCTGCCATATTTCGCGGCAAAATTATCCACACCCACCGCCGCACTATGAATTGTGGGATATATGGGACCACGAAGCATGCACCGGGCCACGCTTGATATTTGGGGAAATCGACGGCGCATTTGGAGTATGCATTTGAAGTACACTTCCAATTGGGACAGCCGTCGCGTGGCGGTGACGTAATCACACTTAAAATGCGTACTTCAAGCGTGCAGACCCTGAATTGGGACACAGCCAGTGAGAGTCTGCCCACCGCGATCAAGATGTAAAACAAAAGGTGGGCCATCGCATCACCTTCAGCTTACTATCCAATTGGCTTTCAGGATCAGCCACCTGGGCCCAACAGAACCATTCATTTATTCTTTCACAGATACGATACGAAAGAAAGGACGAGATCATCGACATCATCATCACAGGGGGAGGGGACACGGCCGGTTCAAAGCTTCTGTGTAGTCATGGTTACACTCAATGATATGGTGAGGGTCCGGCCGCAGCTGCCGTTATCACTGCTGCATTCTGGGTAACGCTTTGGTAATCAATCACTTTATTGAACCTTTGATTTCAGACACTGAATGTGTTTCGGGACTTTGAATCGGTTGATAAATAAAAAGTTGTTTGTTTTTTATTTGATTTATTGCAGGGTTTGAACTTTAACCTTTTTCTGAGGTCACATGTCATATTTGAATCTTTTGAATAATGACACGCGTTTTCTTCAAATGTCAAAATAAAACTTCTTCCTGTTTTGATTTATTTTGTCTGGATTTTTTTTCTGCTTCAAAATCCAAACAAATATTTGAAACAAAAAAAACAAAACAAGACTGAAAAACATTAAAAACCAATAATTAACTACTTACAGATTTACTAATCAGACTTATTGATCTTCTGTCTATTAACCTAACCGGAGAGTTAGGGTCGATTCTTTGTTCAACTGGCTTGGCTGTAGCTCAGGTGGCAGAGCAGGTCAGCCACTAATCAGAAGGTTGGTGGTTCGATCCCAGGCTGCCTCCTGGCTGCATGCCAAATATCCTTGGGCAAGATACTAACCCCATGTTTGCCTACTGGTGGTGGTCAGAGGGCCCGGTGGCGCCAGTGTCCGGCAGCCTTGCCTCTGTCAGTGCGCCCCAGGGTGCCTGTGGCTACAACCATCACCAGTGTGTGAATAACTGAATGTAGTGTAAAGTGCTTTGGGGTCCTTAGAGACTTGAGTAAAGCTATACAAATGCAGGCCATTTACCATTCAACTACAAGCAAGCAATTTATTTATATAGCACTTTCAGATCAGCCCCAAGCTGAACACAAAGTGCTGTACACTTGACATGCCAGAAATGATACATTAAACATGTTAAAAAATAAGAAATAACAAAATAAGCTAATTATTAAAATGATATTTAAAATAATAAAATTAGCACAAATAGCAAAAACAATAATAAAATAGTATAAAAATGATGATGAGAATTACATTTAAAACAATAAAATCAGGGTCAGACTGTGTCATGAGCCAAAGAGTAAAAATGGGTTTTAAGACGTGTTGTAAAAGTGGACAGTGAAGGGGCCTCTCTAATGTGCTGGGGCAGAGAAGGCCCCGCCCCCTCTGAGCTTCCTCTTGGACCTGGGTACCTCCAGGAGCAGACCTGGGGGGTGGGTAAGGACAAAGAAGCTCAGAGAGGTAAGTTGGGGCAAGACCATTTAAACATTTAAAAACAAACATGAGAATTTTAAAATGAACTCTAAGATATACAGGCAGCCAATGGAGTGAAGCCAAAACAGGAGAAATCTGCTCTCTCTTTCTAGTCCCTGTCAGGACTCTTGCTGCAGCATTTTGGATTAACTGAAGGCTTTTCAGGGAGTTTTTAGGACCTGATAATAATGAATTACAGTCGTCCAGCCTGGAAATAATAAATGCATGAACTAGTTTTTCAGCGTCACTCTGAGACAGGATATTTCTAACTTTAGAGATGTTGCGCAAATGGAAGAAAGCAGTCTTACATATTTGTTTAATATGTGCGTTGAAGGACATGTCCTGGTCAAAAATGACTCCAAGGTTCCTCACAGCATTACTGGAGGCCAAGGTAATGCCATCCAGAGTAAGAATCTGCTTAGATACTATATTTCTAAGATTTTCAGGGCCGAGTACAATAACCTCAGTTTGATCTGAATTAAGAAGCAAAAGTTAGCGGCCATCCAGGTCTTTATGTCTTTAAGACATTCCTGCAGTTTAACTAATTGGTGTGTGTTATCTGGCTTCATGGACAGATAGAGCTGGGTGTCATCAGCATAGCAGTGTAAATGTATGCTATGTCTTCTAATGATGCTGCCTAAGGGAAGCATGTATAATGTAAACAGAATTGGTCCTAGCACTGAACCCTGTGGAACTCCATAATTAACTTTAGTGTGCATTTACATGAACAAATTGGAGTCTATTAGATAGATATGATTCAAACCACTGCAGTGCAGTACCTGAGCACCCACAGCGTGCTCTAATAGGATATTATGGGCGACAGTAGGGCCGGGTATCGTCAGTGATTTCTAGAATCGATTCAATCCACAATTCGATTCGGGGAAATTTTGCCTCAGACAGAAATATTACAATTCAGCTCATGCATCAGTACATTTCCATATTTTTATATCTATAAAAAGAACGCTGACAATTGTGAGACTTTATCACAGAAAAACATCTAGGTGATTTTCCTGGCCTGGGATTTTATAAAAATATTCTGCAGTAGATCAAAAACAAAAGAAAACCATGAATCAGCATCTGAACCAAGGGCATAGATTTGGCATGGACGGAAGGGACGTGTCCCCACCAGCGATCCAGCGATTACTGAATTGTCCCCACCAATAATTTGATCTCTTCGAGTAAAGAAAAACAACCCGATAGAAAGAAAAAACGATCTGTCAGCGTCTCATTCGCCCAGCGGTGCAGAAAGAGTTAAATTACTTCTCTACTGGAGTCCTACGTCATGTGACAAATATGGCCAATGTGATTGGCTGAGCCTTTCAGGGAGCTCTGTTTAGTTTTAGCAGCGGCAAACCTGCGCTGCGAGGAGGACGGCGGCAAAAAGGAAGAATCTGGATATAAGAAAGTGTTTTTCAAAGAAACCTGTAAGTCACTTAAAGCAAAGCTCACTCATAAAAATGTGTCCGTCATAATAACGTTACAGGCTATGCTAGGTTTTGGCGCACATCAGTCTAAAATTGTATGTAACCATGAATAACGTGTTTTATAAACTAACTGCACAACATGCAGCACTATTAGTTCTCTCAGTCTCAGAGCAGCATTTCTAATTTTGATTGAAACTGTCAGAAAACAGCAGCCTCGAGCAGCCAGGATATAAGTTTACAGAGGCTGTTAAATAATTTCATCCTAATGGCACTGACATATTCATAGGAATAGTCACGATTTTGCAAATATTCCACCTTGTAGTGTGTATTGTAGTGTATAAATTGTTGTAAAAACGCACTCACCCTACAAACATTACTGATGAGTCAAGATCTGCACAAAGTGACAGAAACACTGAAGCAGCTCCACATTTTATTCTTATTGTCATGTATGTCCTATTTGTCAGGTGACAGAAGAACCAACACAAAGCTCAGAGAGTAGTGGTGACACAAGATCACAGGTGAAATTGGATGATGACTTGTTGGTTCATGACTGTATTTGAAGCACATGTCTGACTGCATGTATGTGGAGTGTCTCACTGTTGTTTATCAGGTGACAGAGGCAGCTCTGCCATGTTGTAGCTCAGAGGTGAAGAGGCGAGGTCACAGGTGACTGGCTGATGATTTGGTGCTATAGATTAACTAGTATTTATTATCATGACAATTGTCAGGCTGCTTTTAGTCATCCCAGTATCCTCAGTTGAGGCTGAAAGAAGCTTCAGTGCTCTCAGAAAACATGGCTAAAGTCAACAATGACTCAAATGAGATTAAACAATGCTGCTGTATGTCCACCAGGAGAGACTGGACAGTATAGATGTAAAACCAATATGCCAGCAATTTATCTCTGTTAACGAGAGGAGAAGGCATATGTTTGGCTGCTTCACATAGTGGACATTGAGTTGTTGTGTGGGACACCAGTAGCATTAATGTCTGTTGCTGTAACAGTAGCTCATGCTTAGAATAGAAAATCCCAGCTCACTGATCTGATCGGGGCAATAATGTGGCTAAAATGTTGCATAATGTTGCTGAGAGATCTTTTACTTTGTGGCAATCTTAGATGGACATAAACCACCAGGTCATTCAGTGTTCCCTTAGTGCTAATGTATCAGAGATGTTGGTGTAATGTAACTGAAGTAATGTTGTTAAGTCCTTGAACTCATATTCGTTTATTGTCATGACTGTATTTCAGGGCTGGACTGGCCATCGGGCATACCGGGCATTTGCCCGGTGGGCCGCTAGTGATTTTTCGTTTTTATGGGCCAATGGGGTTTTCTTCCTTTTCTTTTTTTTTTTAACGGTATAAATGAACAGTGGTGGATTGGCCAGTTGGTCATGATCAACTCTGGGCTGGACCAATTACAGCCGAGGAGGTCAAACTTTAAAGTCAATGTGAAAAGGAACGCGATTTGTCCCATACTACTTCAGCTAGAAAGTTGCTAATTCAATCATGAAACTGATCAATGATCAGCTGATCGGCTTTTTTCTCTGCATCAGAAAGAGGAAACCAGCGGAGGTCGCATTAAACAATAGCAGCACGTTTAAGCTTGATCAGCTGTTGTTAGCATTTATTTAATATTAATTTCTAGTATCAGCTGATGTTTGCTGGAGCCACAGCTGTAAAGCTGCTGGTCATGATGTCGGTTTGGATATGTGGTGAGAGGGAAACATGAAGATGAAACCAGGAGATGTCCTTACTGAATCATCAGAGCTGAACAGGTGATGGAGAAACAGGTTTACCTTTTAGGTGACATGAATGAGTTGAAGTTATGAGCTGTTTCTGAGAGACAAATAACACCAGGATCCTTTTCTATGTAGCTGACAGCTGGTAACTGTGTAGGGGCGGGTCTAGCAAAGTGTTGCCAGGGGGCTGCCACAAATGATTATTTTGGTAGTCGACTAGTCACCGATTATTTTTGCAATTAGTTGACTAATAAGATCATCATCCGTTGAACGTAAAACGTACAGCTTATTGCACCAGCAGCATCTGCTCTTATATAGCTATCATTAGCTTACAGCTGTTTAAGGTATGTGCTAACTAAAAATAAAGACAAGATGATAGTTTATTAAATTTTAATGACATTTGCAGATTGTTTCGATGGAGTTTAATAAACTCAGCCGTCTGCTCCTTGGTATCTAAAATATAACAGGACACCGGAGTAAACTCTCGACCGTCTCACACTTCTGATAATCAGCTGTTTATTCAGCTGTGTAAAAACTATAACTTTAATCTCAGCCAAACCGATTTACTCAGGAACAAATAAAACAGTGAAAAAAGCCAAACAATAACATTTTTAAGTTATCTAAGTGACTTATATATCATGTTTAACCTGAATAGCGAAAGACAGCGGTGGGTTTGAAGCCGGGAGTCCGGTGTTCTCACGGCTCTAGTGAGCCTTGCCCCCGGCTCGCTATCGAGCTAGTGGGTAACAGACGTCTCCGAAAATGTCGGAGAGCTTTTGAAATTATGTGGTATCTTGATAAACTGAGCAGATATTTGAGGTTTACACATTTTCCCTGAAAATATGTTAAACGTTTATTTTGTGACCCAGAAAGAATAATAAGAGTAATATTAAAACCAACTAGCTGCCGCCATTGTTGGAAACTGAGCAGGGCCGCGCTATGAATTCTGGGACACAGCCTTCTTCTTCGGGGTTTAATGGCAGCTGGCATCCTTGTACATGCAGTGCTGCCATCTTCTGTTTCAGTCCGTTATTACACTCTTAAATCCTACTACTTATTCCTGCGTCTTTTGGGATCTTACAAAGCTTCAAATGACGCGTCGACTATTAAATTAGTCGTTGACGATTTTGATAGTCGACGTAATCGTGACTAGTCGACTAATCGTGGCAGCCCTAGTTGCCAGGGGGGCAGGTAGGACATTAACAGGGAGAGGAGGGGGGCACAAAGAAATACTTTTCTTTCTTGTTCTCATTTAAAATGTCTCACTTTTAACAAATAATTATCTGAATCTTTCAACCAACGTTTTCATCTGATGTCAAATGTATAGAAATCCATTATTGTATTCAGTAAATATCAAGTCTAGTTAGTATATACCCTAGTAGGTTATAGTTTTCTTTACTTTGTTAAGGTACCATCTGTGCAGTCTGCAATTCTGTTGAAGAAAGATGTTGAATCTATTTAATTACTGGAGAAAAATAATAGATTTATGTGCATTTGTTGTATACGTGCATTAAATTTAAATCGGTTTTGTTAGTTAAGCATCTTGAGGCAGAGGGTGGGGGAGTGGTTCCCTACTTTTTTTCTTTGCTGGGAGTTGGCAACCCTTTTAGTTATAGGTATATGTAATTATAAATTAGGTGTTACTGTTCAGAATACCAGAATAGGGAAGGTGGTGTAGGTTTAAGCTTATTATAAAGGCTTTAAAGGATTTAGGACTTTTCCTATAATACCATGGTGGGCCGGTCACTAGTCAAAATGCCGATATTTTGTCCCAGTCCAGCCCTGTTATTTTCCCCTGTTATATTCCAGCGCCAAAACATCAGAATCAGCGAGCTGTCAGCTTTCAGCCCCAACCGTGTCGTCGGTGAGAAAGACTACATCTCACCGATTCTGATCCGTCGGCGCTTTGTGTTTACGTCTCTGTGCAGAAGCGTGTTACTGCTCTCATTTACTGTTTTAAATGTTTGGTGGTTGTTGAAATTCTGTGAGATTTAACCTGAGATTCTGGCGTTTCAGGAAAAATAAATTTAAAAATCGATTCAGGATTTTAATGAATCGATATCACATTATCCAAGCTAGAATAGATTTTAATCGATAAACAAAACCCACTGCTAGTCGACAGTATCGAATGCTGCACTAAGGTCTAGCAGGACAAGCACAGAGATGAGTCCACTGTCAGAGGCCATAAGAAGATCATTTGTAACCTTCACTAAAGCTGTTTCTGTGCTGTGATGAGCTCTGAAACCTGACTGAAACTCTTCAAATATTTTTTTTCTAAGGGTAAAAATTTTACTTTTGAAGAAAGTCATTATTAATTAAAGGACTGCTCAGCTTAACGGAGCACTGACCGTCAGGCACTGTAATTATTTATTTGGGACTAACACTGAATCAGATTAAAAAGGTCTGAGGAATTAAACTCTGACTAAGGGCCAGTTGGATGATAACAGGACTGGTTTCTGAGCTCAGGTGGAAAAAGCTCAGTCAGGCTTTCAAATGAATCTAAACATGTCTTGATTAATAAGCTAAAGTGGAAAGTTGCTGCCACACCCCCTCCTCTACCATAGTTGTTGCATTTCAGGAGGAAATGTAATGAGATTACAACCAGACCAGCTACAATTTTCTCAACTGTGTCCTGAAGTCACATAATGACATATACAAGTATATGATAAAGCTTTTATTTCTGGTCCGAGGTCAAATTTTCAAAAAACAAACCAAACAAACAAAAAGCTCAAGCTCAGTTTCAGAACAAAAAACATTTAATCTTAAAAGTACAAACAGGTATTTACAGTTTAAAAAAATATTTTTACAAAATAACATTATGTTCTGCTTGCATGCAGAACTCCCACAACCATCTGCACTCAGGGTTGACGTGGGCCGGGTCTCGCCACCCGTTCACCTGAGACTCCTTACTCTGTGTCACCTTCCTTTTGTTTCTTCTTCTTCTTCTTTTTCTTTGCGCTCTCCACAACCTGCAGGAAGAAGCCATGATGAAAACACGAGTCACACGCACACTGTTGAAAAATGCAGACAAGCCTCTGTGCAGTCGTTTAAGAGTTTCTTCCTGCTGCACAGTTAGGTCACAGACGCACTCACCTGTGCTTCTGGGCCCGTGTCCTCCGCCTCCGCCTCTGCCAGCTTCAGCCTCTTCTCCTTTTTCTTCTTTTTCTTCTCTTTCTTTGCCTCCTCTGCAGACGGTGTGCTGGGTGGCGTTTCACCTTCACTCTCCGTCACCTCCCGCTTCCTCTGCAGATCAGAGCTCAAAGGTCAGCATCAGCTCAGACTACACCTGATTTGAGTGATTACTGTTCGAGTTTACCTTTGTTGAAGCATCGCCCGACTCCCCGGTCGCCTGGGAGACACTGTTTAAAAACAAACAAACCAAAACCTTAAACACTTCCTGCTGAACTCAGAAGAGTGACAGCTGGGGTGGACATTGTCACATGACTGTTCTCAGGCGAGCTGCAGATCAGCAGGAAGCTGAGTGAAGGAGCCCAGACCCGAACATTGCTGTCGCAGACTGACTCCCTCGGAGAGCACGCCAGCTCGGCGAGGGATAACTGTCTGCTTCACCTGCCCGACTTTACCTCACGCTACAGAATCATCTTCAGGTGTTCTTACTGTGTCCGAATAAGAAACGTGCACCTGTCCTCCACTTGGACCCCACCCCTGCACGTACCTGTAGTCGACGTACTGGTCCTTCCAGTCGGCCGGCGTGCTACCATTGGGCTTGCCGTGTTTGTCGAGCAGTCCCTTCTGAATCAGCATCTTCTTATGACTCGCCTGATTAACAAAAACTCGTTAAACACTCGATCGGGTTATTCGCTCACAGCTGATCAGTGTTGTCAGGCGCACCTTTGGTCCCAGGCCCCATTTGCGGGGATACGTGTCCCTCTCCATGATCACCCTCTTGATCTTTGCCACCACGCCATGGTCACATGTGGATATCACTGCTGTGGTCATCAGCGCCACCGCTGCACAAAAACAAACTGGTCAATGACCCCATCGCTAATTGATAACCTCAATCGAGCAGAGGCGGAGCCATCAGTTATGGGTGATAGATAGCAAGTCATCACGGCCCGAAAGCTGCTGCAGCTACTCAACTCATCACGTGGCTTCACCTGACCAGGACGTGACGGCATCACACACTAACTCACCTGTGCAGATGGCCTCGCCCTTTGTTGTTATGACAACGATATCCTGGTTCACCTCGATGCCGTCTTCATACCTGAGCACACCTGGCAGCATGATCTTGGCTCCGTAACAGATGGCGTTCACCTGCAGACAGATGTTTTCAGTGTCACCTGTGCAGGTAAAATTCAGCAGCTCATCAATGACTGTTAATCTCGCTGACAAACAGGTGAAATACGGCGAGCATCTGCCTGACTTTCACCAAACAGGTGACCTCCACTTTAACATTCACAGTTGTTTTCTAAACTGGGAGGATGGCAAGGAAGACTCACGGCGCTGTCCTTCATCACGAGGCGTTTGTGTGACACAAGCAGCTTCTCAAGCGGGAAGATGACTCGGCGCAGGTACGACTCGTCTTTGTTGTGGTCGAACTGCCACTGAGCGTCCAGCACGTCGTGCATCGTCACCAAATTGTCCTGAAACAGAGATCCGGTGAGTGATGTCATCATTAAGTGCTGCGATGTCATGTCGGCGATACTCGGGTTCGGGGTTTGGACACGCCATGTCCACCACCTCTCCATCGCCGTCTCTGTGTCAAAGTTCAATTGACAGACCTGCACCGAGCAGCGGGCCTGGACTCAACACTTTGAAACCACAGTGACATCACACAGGAAGTGATGCTCACCTTCTCTCCCAGGACCCCTGACCGGACCCTCCTCAGTTCCTGCATCTGGCCTCCAACGCCGAGCATCAGCCCCAGGTGGACGCACAGCGTGCGAATGTATGTCCCCGCCTCACAGCTCACCCAGAATATACCTGCAGGAAAGACGTGACCTGTGACATCACTGCGCCCCCACACAGGTGAAGCGATTAAACGCCAAATGATCGTCTCGCTCACCAAGCCTCCTCTCGGGGTCGTACTCAATGAGTTTGCTCTCGTAAATCGTTCGAACTCTCAGCTGACGTTTGACGGCGGCGATCAGTGGCGGCCGCTGGAACAGAGCGCCCGTCAGCGTCTCCAGCCCCTGCAGATATAATCCCAGTCAGTGGAGGTCACATGACTGGCAGCCAGCCAATAAGAGCTTCAGGAAAACTGTATTAGGATGTTTTTAATCAAAAAGGAGCTTTCTTATGATCGATAAGCACGCCAATCAATACTCGAGCAGATCGATGAGCGAGCGCTTGGCGGCAGGAAGTCTTACCCGGGCCAGAACGTGCTCGCTCTCGATGGCGTTGTGCAGCCGAACTATTCCCACGTACTCTTTACCTGCAATAAACACAGAGAGCAGTGAGGCGGCAGCAGTTTACTGGGCCCACGCCTTGGCGAGGGGCAAAGACGGCGAGCCGGACTACAGAGGTGAACCACTTCCTGTCAGCTGATCATAAACTGGTCACAGCAATTGATCGCTGCAAAGGTGTGACCTGCCACACGTGAACCAATCTTCTGTGTGGCATCACAATGATCACCTCCAACAGGAACAGGAAGTGGTAATCATTACCTGCACTTTGTTGGGACTTGACCAACCGGGTGGCTCGGTCGATGCAGACGATCAGGCAGCCCGTGACCTTCGGGTCAAGCGTGCCGCTGTGACCCGTCTTCTCGACTCGAAGGATCCGCCGGATCCACGCCACGACCTCGTGGGATGATGGGTTTGCTGGTTTGTCAAGGTTAATGAAGCCTGACCTGACAGGAAACAGCAAGTAGAATCAGAGGGGCGCTGGGATGGCGTATTGGTGAGGTGTGTCGGCGGGGCGGTACCTGACATAGTCGTGGATGTTCCTCTTCAGTGGGTTGCTGCCGCTCGGTAACGGCGTGTAGTGCGCCGTCCGGATATTCAGCTTATCAAAGTTCTGCAGATAAAAAACACACACAGAACGTCACTTCCTGTTTGAAGAGCAACACAGCACACTGTCAGGCTCTTGGATATGGGTTGCAGTGTCATATGATCAGAACAGGAAGTCGTCTTGGCAGCGGTCGAGTTGCACCGTTCTCTTGGCGAGGTTCTGTCTGTCGTCCGGCAGAACGCCGGGACGCTGCCAGGACCCCAACCGAGAGGCTCCGCCCCCAGAACGGGAGCAGAAGCACCGACTGCGACTCAAAGGCAGCACTCAGCGAATGGATAAACAGGCTCATCACATCACATGACCATCACTTGACAGGAAGTAGTATGGTGACAATAACAGGCAGACTCAGGTGACCTACCTTTAGCAGCAGTGGCCATTGCGACGTGTCCAATGAGGCGACTTTGGACTCTGGGCGGATGAAGAAGTCCCCGCTCTGCTGGACTTCCTGAACAACAAAAACAAGAAGTTTGTTCACACACTTCACAGTGCCAGGCGCTGAATTGGCGACCTCTGACCTTCTGACTCACCCCAAGATCTTCTTCACTGACTCTCTTCACTTTCTTCTTCTTCTTCACTGACGTTGCTGAAAAACCAACAAACCTGACATCAGGGTGACAATGAGCATGCTCAGTCTGCAGGCAGACTTCTGTCTTTGACCTGCTTTAAGATGATCTAACACAAAAGGTGGGAAAAAAAAAAATCTGGTGCCAAAATGGTGACGACACGAACTGTAATTATTTCACAGGTTAAATCGGCTCATTCTTCTCTCCCTCGTGCGCAGCTGCACAACCACGTGGCCTCCCTGCCACACGTGGTTGTTAGCATGAAGTGGCTAATACACCGAGCTAACAGGCCTTGCTCAATTGCTCAACTTATCAGTAATCAGGCGATTAATAATCAAGATGTTTAACGCGGCCGCAGATCGATGCAGTGAACTGGACCCGATCGTAATAATCAATTAGTGATCGATCCCAGCAGAGACTGACTGAAAGTGATTCAAACCCAGCTCAGTCGGCACCGAGACCTCCCAGCAGCTCAACCAAACCTGCAGATCGATTAAAATCCGCGGATTGATCCGATCCAGCTCACTGATCAGATCCTACCAACACACGATCCACCTGAACAGTTAAAGTCAGTTTGCGGTTGCACACGTGCTGCACACACGCAGACACACACTGTCACGTGTACCTGAGCTCGAACCGGTCCCCAGATCATCCTAACCTTAAACCCAACAAACAGACTCAGAACATTCACGATCAAAAGGCGTTTTTTTCTGGAAAACGTGTTTTCTGCTTTTTAAACGCAGTTCTGCTCAGTCGAAGAGGCTGCGCGTAGCGAGCGGATGTGCGCAGGCGCGGAGGTTCTGGTTCTGTCCAGTCTCTTACGTGAATTTGATTCTGATTAAAACTAAAAGCTGAAAGTTTGGAAGAGACGAGCCTCGTGCTTACCTTCTGTGTCCGCCATCTTCCGTCGACTGAGCGCGCACCGCGACCCCTTCCTCCTCTTCTCCCCCTGCTCCTCCTTCTTCTTTGGTGTTGGCAGAAGCGGAGGGGTTTACCGCCACCTCGTGGTGTGGAGATCACCAAACGTGTCTTTCATTCCTCGCTTCTTCCAGATTTCAGAAACAGGAGCGACCTGAAGGTCAAAGTTCAGACTGAGTGACTCCCACTGTGACTCCTCCTCAGTGTTACTACATGTCCTGATGGGAAAGTGGACATGTGAGTGAGGCTCCTCCTGTGTGACCAAACTAGGGGTGGGTTTAAAAAATCGATTTCCCGATTCAAATTTTTGAATAGTTTGAATAACGCAATACCGATTCATTAAATCCTGAATCAACTTTTTAAAATATAAATGTACAGAGCGTGGATCGTTCACCCGACGACACGAACACGCTGTCGGTGCACTGCATCACTTCAGCAGCATCAGGTAATGTTCATATGTGGATCAGAGTTTTCTTCCGTTTTTGATCTACTTTTTATTAAGTTTTTCCTTTTTCTACATATAAACAAAAGGAGAAGAGAAGGATTACATTTGTTCTTCCTGACCTTTGGTGTCCAGGTGACTTCATCTGTGTTTAGGGCCAAAAAGAAGAGCAGAGGAAGAAGAGCAGGTAATCAATCAATCAATCAATCAATCAATCAATCAATCAATCAATCAATCAATCTTTATTTATAAAGCACTTTTCATACAGCAATATAGCACAAAATGAATTACATGGTTAAAAGCAGCCCACCCTACCGTGCCCTCCAACTCACTCCCCACACTCTCATTAACATAAACGATCATGGATACATACCCCCCCCCCCCCCCCCCCCCCCCCACGCACACACACACACGCACACTTAAAGAGTAAACTTGGGCTGGGCACACATGAGCCAGGTGAGGAAACAGTATCACAGGGAGCCATCTGCACCGGGAGCCGGTCACAGACCGCAGCCTCCAGGCCGGGCACACAGCAGGAGGGAGACAAAGAAGCCCCCCCAGCCAGGCTGAGAGGACCCCCAGAGCCCCAGCAGCCACGGTCGATCACAGCCCCGGTGCAGAGAGCGCCCTCCGAGGAAACACTGGAGCTATGACCCAATAAGAGTATATACAGAATAAAAAGATAAAATAAATAAGAATGGGGTTCAATATAAATATAAATAGAGTAAGAAGATAAAAAATGAATAAGAATAAAATCAATAAATATTAGGTAAAGCCTAAATTAATAAATAGAATAACAGGATAGAATAAATAAGCATAAAATAAATAAACGTTAGGTGAAAGCTAAATTAAAAAGGTGGTTTTGAGCCTGTTCTTAAAAACATGTACGTTCTCTGCGGCCCTGAGCTCCTCCGGCAGGCTGTTCCACAGACGAGGACCATACCACTGAAAAGCTGCCTCTCCGTGAGTATGTGTCCTGACTTTGGGAACAATCAAAAGGCCAGCACCAGAGGACCTCAGGGTCCGCGAGGGTTCGTATGGTAAAAGCAGATCTGAGAGATAAGAAGGCCCAAGACCATTAAGACATTTAAAAACCAATAAAAGAACTTTAAAATCGATCCTGAAACACACGGGGAGCCAATGCAGCGATTCTAAAACCGGTGTAATGTGGGCCCGCCCTCTGATCTTCGTCAGCACACGAGCTGCAGAGTTTTGTAAAAGTTGTAAAGGTGAAATATTATTTTTGGGGAGACCAGAGAGCAGGGCAGTAATCAATGCGACTGGTAATAAAAGCATGCATCAGCATCTCCGTGTTGGCCCGAGAGAGAATAGGGCGGACTCTGGCTATATTTTTAAAATGAAAAAATCCAATTTTGGTTACATGTTTAACATGTGGGATAAAACCAAGCTCAGAGTCAAAAATAACACCCAGGTTTTTCACTTGTAGCGAAGGACATAGTGAAAATGCCTGTAATTTAGACAAGAGTTTCTCTCTCTGAGCCTCAGGACCGATGATTAAAACTTCAGTTTTGTCCTGGTTAAGCTGTAAAACGTTTTCTGCCATCCAAGATCTTATATCTAGAATACAGTTAAAAAGAGCATCCATTGGTCTGGTGTCATCAGGAGACACGGAGATGTACAGCTGCGTGTCATCAGCGTAACTGTGGAAGTTCACTCCATGCCTCCTGATGACACTGCCGAGAGGGAGCATATACAAATTAAAAAGTACAGGGCCTAGAACCGACTCTTGAGGCACACCACATGTCATTTTATGGATCTTAGAGGAGCATGTATCCATACTCACTATAAAAGTTCTGTCTGAGAGACAGGAAGTGAACCAGTTGTGTACAGCACCAGAGAGGCCCACCATGTGTTTCAGTCTGTTTAAAAGAATAGCGTGGTCTACTGTATCAAAGGCTGCGCTTAGATCCAGTAGCACCAGGACTGAGAGCTTTTGGGAGTCCCAGTTACATCTAAGATCATTTAGAACCTTTAGGAGAGCCGTCTCTGTGCTGTGGTTCACCCTAAATCCAGACTGGAATATCTCCAGGATCTGTCTATCATTCAAAAAGTCATTAATCTGAGTAAAAACACGTTATTCTAAGATTTTACTTAAAAATGGTGAGTTGGATACAGGTCTGTATTAAAATCATTACAATCCAAATTGCTCTTCTTCAGAAGGGGCCTCACCACCGCCGTTTTAAAGGCAGCAGGGAAGACACCCAACTGAAGAGAGCAATTCATCATGTATAAAAGCTCAACCTCAAAAAATATAGTTTTTTAAAAAAAGTAAAGTGTTTTAAAGAGTGAAGAAGGGATTGGATCTAAAAGACATGTGGTGGGTCTCACTGTGGAGAAAACTTTCTGAAGGTTCTCAGCATTAACCAGGACAAAGCTGTCCAGTGTCTCCTCAGGTACAATCGAGCCCTCAGATGTGTTTACAATCATATCGTGAGAAGATAAAATATCAGATCTGATGGTGCTGACTTTTCCCCTGAAGTGGTCTGCAAACTGCTCACAGAGCGAGTCTGTGGGGGTTCTTTGGGAGCTGTTAAAATCAGGGTTAAATAAATGATCTATGGTGGAAAAGAGGACCTTGGGATTATTTTTGTTATCACTGATTATTTTGGTGAAGTATGAATTTCTTGAAACTTAAACTTGCAGCCACTTCAGAGGTTAGATAGCGCCTCCTCACAGTTCGCACCGAGGTCTTCCGCTGAATAAAACCGGTGATGTTAAAAAACACACAGTAGTGGTCAGAGACAGCCAAGTCAACAACAGAGGACACCCTGGTGGACAGCCCATGGGTGATGACCAGGTCCAGAGTGTGTTGCTGCATGACGTGTTGCTCCTCTGTTGTTGCTGCGTGACGTGCTGGGTAAAATCCAAACAGTGAAGAATGTTTTAGAATTCTTTTGATGCAGGGTCAGAAGGATTATCTATGTGCAGGTTAAAATCACCGGTTAGAATTATCATGTTATATTTTGAGTGTATGTTTGTTAAAAATTCAGAGAATTCCTTGATAAAAGCAGCGCTGTCTTTAGGTGGTCTGTAAACTGTGACAGATAAAACTGGAGGGCTGCTAAAAACAATAGCATGAAATTCAAAAGTGGTAAAATGATCAAATAAAATGTGTTTGGAGGTGAGTGTGTTGTTGGCTAAAGATGCAGTCCCACCACCTCTCTCACCACTTCTAATAGAAAAAGAGAAATTAAAATTTGGTGGGGAGGCCTCAGTGAGAACAACTAGTGCATCCGAGCCCAGCCGTTTCAGTTAAAAATAAACAATCAAGTTTATTATCTAAACTTAAATCATTAATAATAAAAGACTTGTTCAACAGAGAGCGGACATTTAAAAGTGCCATACTGACTGAGACTGGTGGATTTTTGACAGTAGAGTTCAATGGATGTTGACATCTTTGAAGAGGCCGGAGGTTATTAATGTTTTTGGAGTTACTGGATTTATGATGATTCTGTTGCTCTCTGTTTGTGATTATGACGGGTATTGTGTTGACTGTGGGAGAGAGGTCCGAGTCCAGAGTTTTGTGTATTACTGTTAAAAGTGGAACAAATATAGGAGCTGGGACCAGAGGGACATCAGTCAGTGGCGGACAGATCAGCAGGTAATGTCGGTTTGGGGTAATGACAGGGCCGTGTGTGGGAGTGCTGTACGCCAAATGCCAAATTGGCGGACAGCAAACGGCGTCCCCAGGTGTTGAGGTGGAGCCCGTCTGCCCCCAAAAGCTGCCTCCTCTCCCAGGAACTCGTCTCAGAGCCTGTTACCTGGAGCTCTGATAGTGAGCTGTTTACCTCTGACATGCTGAAAACACACGTGCCGTAATGTGTGTGTGATGCACAGTGTTGGGTGTAAGATCAGATATTCCCATTTTTACAGCTGAGCTGCTGCAGTTTAACATCATTGCTAAGTTCATAGCTAAGTTAATGGTACTGCCTTTATGGAAGAGAGTCCTTGACTGTGTAAATCTGGAGTTTGGGCCCATTGCCATGTTATATGTATTATAAAAGTAATTCATATGTGGATAGGATCCGATTGGCTGTATGTGTCAGTGCGGTGTTCCCAGGCCAGCTGAGAGATTTCATCTCTCTAGCATATCCTGGATCTGCCCTGGGGCCTCATTTCGAAACACCTCCCAGGAGGCACCCAGGTGCAACCAACCTTCTCAACTGGCCACTTTCGATCCAGAGGAATAGCGGCCCAACCTATCTCCACAGAAGACGCCAGCCACCCTTCAGAGAAAGCTGATTTCTGCTGCTTGTATCCGTAAACTCATTCTTTTGGGCACTACCTAGACCAGGGGTCGGCGAGCCGCATGCGGCTCTTTAGTCTTTATTTTGCAGCTCCGGGTGGTTTGGGAAAATAAATTAGAAGTATTTTGCTGAAGTGTATTTTATTTGTGTTTAGTTCTTTTTTTAACTTGTAGTTCTAAATTGGAAGATTATTGTTATATTGAAATATAAAAATAAAATTATATCTTTATTTTTTCATTGCTCAAAATAAGCGTCACACTCGTGGAAGCCGGTGTACCCGCCGAAACGCCGTGCATTTATCGAGACTTTCAACCCCAGGTAGGCCAGTTATGGATCTTCGGATCCACATTATGTCGGCAGCTGTTCTCCACCGTGAACTATGTTAAAAACAAACACCACTTACGCCTCACACGACAGTCCTACATAAAGATGAAAGCCCCGATCTGCAGACGCTGTGCGCAGAGGTTCAGGGGCAGAAGTCCCATTGTAAACATACGACGGCAGACCCGACGATGTTTGCATGAACACGTTTTTCAGCATCTCTTTATTGACCACTTTTCACACGCGGTTGCTGTACGCATACAGCCGGCTGTAGCTCTTCAACAGCAGAGAGAGCACAGACTTTAAGGCGGCGAGGCGTGATTGCGGGTGCCGCTCAGGTGCGTCCGCTTCCCATGCAGCAGCACTGCAGACCACGCCCCGCCACACACATTAACCAGGTAATATACATATTTAGGCAGAATTTTGTAAATATCTATTTTTCATTTTTAGCAGCATAGTGCTTTTTTCCAATTACTTTTTAAAAGTCAGGTCAAGGCTCCAAAAGCCCAAAGGCGATACAAGGGTGGAGGCTCACAACAGTTTTTGTTTGCTGGATCATTTTAGTTCAGCGTCTTTCCTTTTGTTATATTTCTTAAAGAGTTCAAAATGTGTTAATTACATAAATGTACTTTTCTCTGTAGCACTTCATGGAGTTCATAAACAACACACCTTAGTTGCTCTGTGGATTCTTTTAAAAAGCAGTTCAAAACTTTTCTGTTCAAACAAGCCTTTTGTTGATCTACGCATTTTATAATCTTTACATTATTTACATTTGATCTTTTACATTGTGTATAATGTCTATTGTTTATTTTAATATTTGTGTACAGCGCTCTGTGACTGCCTGTCTGTGAAAAGCGCTTAATAAATAAACTTTACTTACTTTAGTTGTTCACACAAAGCATAAAGGTAAAAAAAACAACGTATACAGTGTTATCTTCATTTTAGATTTAAAAAAGTATTTGCGGCTCCCAGTGTTTTCTTTTGCGTGGAAACCGGGTCCAAATGGCTCTTTGGGTGTTAAAGGTTGCAGACCCCTGACCTAGACTATAGGTGAGGGTAGGGACGTAGAATGACAGGTAAATCAAGAGTCACTCTTTATCTCTTGCTCTTCCTTCCCCTCACTCGTGAACAAGACCCTGAGGTACTTAAACTCCTCCACTTTAGGCAGCAACTTGTCCATGACCTGGACTGAGCGCTCCACCCTTTTCCAATGGAGGATGAAGTCCTCGGATTTGAGGGAGCAGCTCCTACTCAGTACTCAGTTTTTATGACTGTCACGATTTACAAAGGCAGATCATGTGGAGATGAAAATGAAGACCCAAATGCAGACACCTTTATTATGGTGGAACTGAAGAATAAACAAAAGCAAAGAGCGACTACACAGAGCTAACAAACCCTAAACTGGGAATGGTAAACTGTAAATGGCCTGTATTTATATAGCGCTTTACTAGTCCCTAAGGACCCCAAAGCACTTTACATATCCAGTCATCCACCCATTCACACACACATTCACACACTGGTGATGGCAGTCACTACAGCCACCCTGGGGCGCACTGACAGAGCCGAGGCTGCCGGACACTGGCGCCGCCGGGCCCTCTGACCACCACCAGTAGGCAACGGGTGAAGTGTCTTGCCCAAGGACACAACGACCAAGACTGTCCAAGCCGGGGCTCGAACCGGCAACCTTCCGGGGTGGCTGTAGCTCAGGTGGCAGGGCAGGTCAGCCACTAATCAGAAGATCGGTGGTTCGATCCCAGGCTGCCTCCTGGATGCCAAATATCCTTGGGCAAGATACTAACCCCATGTTTGCCTACTGGTAGTGGTCAGAGGGCCCGGTGGCGCCAGTGTCCGGCAGCCTCGCCTCTGTCAGTGCGCCCCAGGGCAGCTGTGGCTACAATGTAGCTTGCTATCACCAGTGTGTGAATGTGTGTGTGAATGGGTGAATGACTGAATGTAGTGTAAAGCGCTTTGGGGTCCTTAGGGACTAGAAAAGCGCTATACAAATGCAGGCCATTTACCATTACAGGACAAACTCCCAACTTTTGAGCCACGATCGCCTGGGAAGACTAAACACTACATGAAACTCGAAAACTTGGAACAAGTGGCATTGACGTTCTGTGTGTTTCTGTTTCTTCCGGTTTGCGTTCACACACAAGGAGCAGATCTTTTTGTGGACAACGTAGGTTTTTTTTAATAGTTCTTGTGCTTGGAGACTGTGAGCAGCCACGCTCCTGTTACTTACACCAGGGATGTGCCGTTCGGTCTCCGTAGCTCTGTGGTGCTGCATGTCAGTGAGTGGTCTGATGTTCCCTGTGAGCTGAGGAGGAAGAGTCGCAGATCCTGCGTCAGCAAACCGAAGGAGAAGGGACAGACCCGTCACTGAGCTGCTAGCTGTTAGAGTGAGGCCGTATTAAAAATTCAAATTCAAATTTTATTTGTCACGTACACAGTCATACACAGTACGATATGTAGTGAAATGCTTGGACAACTGCTCGTGACCTAAAGAAAACAAAAAAGGAAAAGGCTATGAATAAGATAGGAAATAAATATGAAAATTAAAAAGGGTAAATTTAACTAGGAAGGAATAAAATATAAATTAAGGTTAAAAATGAAATAACTGTACAACACAAATTAGAATGAAGGGTAAATTTAACTGGGAAGAATAAGATAAAATATATAAATTAAAGTTGAAAATAAAATAACTGTACAACAAAATACACAATATAGAACTATATAAGAATGTATGAAGAAATCTAAATATAAATAAATATATACACAATAACAGCAGCTGTACAAGTATTAACCGGAAATGAAGAATATAGTGACCAGTGTTGTGCAAAACCAAAGTCCAGAAAGTCCAGTGTGTGTAAGAACTGTATGTGTGGGTCAGTACTGTGTGGTGGTGTGATTGAGAGACCGTATCGCCTGCGGGAAGAAGCTCCTCCTCAGTCTCTCTGTGTTGGTCTTCAGGGAGCGGAATCGCTTTCCTGACCTCAACAGAGAGAACAGTCTGTTGTTGGGATGGCTGAGGTCCTTCACGATCTTCCTGGCCTTGGTCCAGCACCGCCTGCTGTAGATTGAGTGCAGGTCAGGGAGCTCGGAGCGGATGGTGCGCTCAGCTGACCGCACAACCCTCTGTAGAGCTCGTCTGTCCTGCATGGTGCTGTTCCCGAACCAGGTTAAGATGTTTCCCGCCAGGATGCTCTCTATGGTGCACGAGTAAAAGTTCCTGAGCACCTCCAAGGTGCTCAGGAACCACGTGCTACCACGTGCTGTTTGTATGTCCGACCCTCTGCTAAATGCAGCAACAGCTGCGATGTTATGTTACCAGCAGACTCCAAACACAGCATCCCCAGGCCTTTTCCAATCTGCCGATTTGAATTATATCTCTTAGTCCTGTACTCTGCTCACCTTCACCCAACACATTACCTACCACACCAGAGACTTTGGGGGGCTCAGATCACAGCCTGGTTCATCTCGAGCCTGTGGGTAAACCAGAGATGGTCTGAGGGACTGCTTCAGCTCCACTGTCTGGGGAGATCTCTGTGCTCGTCATGGGAGGACACTGACAGCATCACAAACAACATTAAGTTCTGTGTGGACAACACTGCGCCCTCTTGAAGGTATGGTGTTTCTCCAATAACAATCCCCGAATCAACCCTAAAATAAAGGAGAAGAAAGAACCATTACATCAAATAAGGTAGGAGCCGAGAGCTGAAGAAGGAAGATCAGGGATGGAGAAAACATCTGCAGGAAGAAGCGTGGCATCAGCTCCAGGCTCCTAAGGTGGTTGTGTTGTGTGGCATCATGGGATACATGTCTGGGGAAGGTGGGGAAAGTACCACGGTGCATCTACGGTGCACATAGAGTCGCAGGTTCTTCCTCCCAGCAGCTGTTTTAACCATGAACTTTGTCAATGAGGGACAATAAAGGATATTTATAGTCTATTCTATTCAGTACTTCTCCACTGTGTGAGGCACAGCGACAGATCAGAGTATTCATATCATTTCCTTAAACGTCCTTCATATATTCCATTGATGTTAGTGCTGTGAAGAATCTCCTGCACGTTTCTGTTAGTTTGTGCATCAGCGAAACAATGCAAACTATTATCACTGAATCATTAAAAAAAATAATTAAAAAGAATTTTGTAAAAAACATAAACCTCATTAATTCATGTTTATTCACAACAGAACATAATATCGAGCGTTGTTCCGTTCTGTCCGAGGGATGATTCTAGCTGCTCTTTGGTGCAGTTCAGTTGGCGATGTTCTGGCTTTGTAGAGGTCTTTCTTATAAAGCAACAAACTATTTCTCCAGGCTAAATGATGATCCTCTAAATTTGTGACACGTCATTTCCTCTCCAGCTTACGAGTCATCTGCTTTAGGCTACGTGTTTGAGAATTATACCACGGAGTCAGGTACTTCTGATTAGAGACCTTAGTTTTCACAGGAGCTACAGTATCCAGAGTCGTACGTAGTGAGGAGGTAAAATTATTAACAAGATGATCGACCTCTGTTGGAGTAGTGTTCAGATAGCTGTTCTGCTCTGTGTTGGTACATGGCATTGAAGATGATAACAGTGGGTGGATTATATTCTTAAACTTCTCAATTGCCCCTCGGGGATAAATAAAGTCTTCGAATCTAAATTAGTTACAGCACTTTCAGAAAGACATCTACTGTGATGAAGTCTACTCCCCACTGCTGGGTAAATTATTGTAAATGTAAATTATCAGGAAATAATCACCTGTCCCATACAACACACTCTGATCTGGGCAACTAAGGGAACCAAACTGGAAAAATAAAGAACGGGAAGTTGGAAGCAGCACGGTGGCACGGTGGTTAGCACTGTTGCCGCACAGCAAGAAGGTCCTGAGTTCAATTCCACCATCAGGCCGGGGTCTTTCTGTGTGGAGTTTGCATGTTCTCCCCGTGTTTGCGTGGGTTCCCTCCGGGTACTCCGGCTTCCTCCCACCGTCCAAAGACATGCAGCTTGTGGGGATAGGTTGATTGGATAATCCAAATTGTCACTAGGTGCGAATGAATGTGAGTGTGAATGGTTGTCTGTCCCTGTGTGTTGGCCCTGCGACAGACTGGCGACCTGTCCAGGGTGTACCCTGCCTCTCGCCCTATGACAGCTGGGATGGGCTCCAGCGCCCCCCGCGACCCTGAAAAGGATAAGCGGAAGCGAATGGATGGATGGGAAGTTTGAAATGTTTGAAGGTTGAAAGGGAAATGATTTTGTTTGAGTGCTAGAGCTCGAGGATTAACAGGAACACGTTTGCTTTTGACGAGATTAATCTTAAAGCCAGAGCAAAAAAACAAAAAAACAAAAAAAACCCGAACCTCTACAAAAGAGACACGATTGGTGGGATGCACATAGAAGAAGGTCATGTGCATAAAGAAACAGCTAAACCACTTCCCACAACCTCATTCAACACTGTTCAACACAACAAAGAGATAATTCCACTCAACACAATCAAATGCTTTCTCTGGTTTTAGCGAAACAACTAATTCAGACAGGACAGCAGTGTGTGAACACTGAAAACCAGATGAAGCCCTTTAATGAAGCAGTTTTGTTCCTGTGAGAGAAGTCCAGGAAGAACCATCTCAAAATGAGCTGCTAACACTTTAGCCACGATTATATATAGCAGGTACAGGAAGTAGGGTCTTTTTTCACAAGTAGTAGTAGCATATTTGTCTTTGTTCAAGTCGGTTCAATTGTATTTATATAGCATCAAATGACAACAACATTTGTCTCAAGGTGCTTTATGCTGTAAGGTAAAATCCCTACACTGTAACATCTAACTGGTTCCCAGAACATAGTAAACTAAGGTTGGACAACTTGTTCATTGCAAGTGCATAGTACTACAAATAACATGAATTTTCTGAGAGATATATTAATTGTTTACCCACTGAAGAAACTCTTCAAGTTCTACTAAATTAAGAAAACAATTGGTGCCAACTTTTTAAAATTTTGTTTACACACAAATTAAATGTGACTAAATCACATGTTTTTTCTTATATTTCCAGTACAAGACCTACTATAAACCCTATAAGTATGATTCAAAAAGAATAATTAACAACACTTCCTGAAGTTAGAATCAGCCCAACTTCTATTTGAAATGCAAAGAAGTATATGAGCCAACATACCAGACACTGTTCTGCTGAACAACAAACTATTCCCACTATAGTAGATCGTTACAATTAATTATATTAATTGTGTATTTGCTTGTTAAACAATTTTAAACTTTAATAATCTCACAATGAAACTTACTCGGGCGCAGACCAGCTGAATTCAGAAAGTCACGTTTGTTTACAATCACATTGGGTTCAAAGGTGAAAGTGTATGCAATGTATAGGGCTGGGATTTCCAGGGATGGAAGGGGAACGGCTCCAAAACACACTACACACATCCGCTCCTCACTCTCCACTTACAAGTCCTCTTCGACACCTCACTGCCAGACTCAGGAAACAGGAACGGGTCCAGGAGGACAAGGAAACGCAGTTAGAACAGACTAGTACTTCACACTGGACCCAGAGGCGAACCAGGCTGTACTGACAAGAGTTACTCAACAATCCAACCAAGAAGTCCACTGAACCACCATGTTAAATAGTGGCTCAGGCAATCAGGCAGATCTGTGGCAGGTGGATGATTAAACCAGGTGCGTGGGCCAAGGTTGTGGGTGGCTGACACTCTTCCTCATTGCTTTCGTTTTAGTCACCCACTGCTGTGCTTGGCCCTGGAGTGTCCTCAGGGAGAGAGGAAATTAGGACAGGAGGCTTAATGGAATGCCTCTGTCCTATCACCTCATCCATGAGGGCAAGGGTTACCCTAACCCAGCAGTGGGCTTCCCACTGACCCCCTCTCCTGAGTCTGGATACTTGCAATCCTAAAGGCAGAGGAAATCAAAAATGACAGCAGGCAAGTAAAAACACCACAACAACTCTTAGTAATTGCACATTTATCAACCTGTGTTCTTATGAATTATCTTCTTGATAACACACATAAAAACAAACAAACAAACAAAGTATGTAAGTTGTCCCATTACTTTCTGGCCTGCAAGGGGTTGACTTTCCCCTTCTCCAGAATTTTCCCGGTTGACTCGAAGGGGTTAGATGTTCATAGGTCACTTGTAGAATTTCTGTTATAACCTTCATTTTTATGGACGCACAGTGTGAGCACTCAGGTCGCATCAGAGCATCGGGTCGTATAGTGTGAGACCCTGCATCGTGACCTATGAACTTCTAACCCCTGCGAGTCAACCGTACAGTTTGAGCAGGAGCTGAATCGCGCGACTGAAAAAAATCGCACAGTGTCTGCCCAGCATAAGCCCAGCATTAGGGAGGATTCGGGGTCACCTGGTCCAGCCCTAACTATATGCTTTAGCAAAAAGGAAAGTTTGAAGCCTAATCTTAAAAGTAGAGATAGTGTCTGTCTCCTGATTCCAAACTGGAAGCTGGTTCCACAGAAGAGGGGCCTGGAGACGGGTTAATGTAGGAGGCAGGGAACCATGTTCCAGAGAGGAGGCAGTTATTATTAAATATTTAAAATATATATATATATATATATATATATATATATATATATATATATATATATATAACTCAATAGGAAACCCATCAGGGCCTGGAGCCTCATGACTTTGCATGGATTTAATTCAAAGGAAAATGTGCTCTAGACTGAGAGGTGCATCAAGCCTATGAAGGAATATGAAGATTTTGAAGGAAAGTCATTCTGACAATGATTTAGACTGATAAAGAGAAGAGTAAACATTTCTACAAATATTTTAATAGCTACTGGTTTAAAAACGAGATTGCCAGAGGAATCAATACTTTGAAGGTTTCAGTTGGTGTGCTAAAAGCCTGCTTGGTTTCTCACCATAATCACAATAATAAACAGCACAGGAAGGCAATATCAGACCATCGAGCAGCTCTGACTGAAGGTTTTATCGTTGTTTCATTGACCTCTCTGATGGCTTTTTGACATTTCTTGAATCAACATCGTGAATTTGAGTTTAAAATTAACTGAGTTTGTTTTTGTGTCACGATGAACCGAGAAAGAAAGGATTCCCACCTAGATAAACTTTGACAGATTCCCGTGATACTGAATAAGATACTGAACTTTTACGGATTAAAAAAAATCAATTGGATTAAAGCAGTGAAGGGATTAAATTGACGATCCGAAAGATCAAGTGGATTGAATCTCCGTGGTAACGAGTTTAATTATCCCACGGGATATTATTGATCAATCTGTGATTTGCTGTGAATGTTTAATTTAAACATCTGACTGATTGCAGGGTGCTTGCGGAAATCGACCGCGATCATTAAAAACTGATCAATACTGCCCAGAGTACTGCTCGGTGATCTTTCGGTTATGGGTCAGCTGTGCAGAATATTGATCAGTGATCAGGGCTGTTCCGGATGTCCTGTGATGGCAGCTCTCTCTCTCTCTCTCTTTCTCTCTCACACACACACACACACACCGAGCCGCCTGCACGCGCCTCTCTGATCGCTCTCGTTGGTTTGTATCAGCTGATCGGAGCGGGTTCGGCTCTGGGTCCGGCTCCGGGTCGGGATCCCTGTACGGTTCCGATCTAATCCGGCTTCGTCTGGTTTGGGCTCTTTGTTCCGGAACTTTTCGGACTCTTCGGTGAGCTGTTAGCCGTTAGCCTCTCCTAGCTGCAGCGGATCGATTCTTTCCTCGGAACCTTCCACAGCACAGTTCCTGTTTCAACCCGAACCGTTCCCCGGCTGCCCGGCCCGGACTCTCGCTCTGCTCCGGGCCGACAGGCGGCTCGGTTCGGTTAGTGGAGCGGCTGAGCTAACAAGCTAACAGTTAGCCTGAGCTAGCTGCTAGTATGCCCGCGATGCTGGAGAGGAACCCAGAGGCTTCGGGCAAGAGGAGAGGCCGAGCCCCGGGAGGAGGGCCCGTCGGCGGAAAGAGTCTGTCCGGTAATGGACCCAGTACCAACAGCTGCTGGGAAGAAGGAAGTTCAGGCTCGAGCAGCGACGACGAGCATGGTGGGTAGCCTCGATCATCGCCGCCGCTGCTGAGACTAATCTGAGTACTGTACTGAGTACTGTGTGTGTGTGTGTGTGTGTGCGCGCGCAGGTGGAGGAGGGATGCGGGTCGGACCGCAGTACCAGGCCGTGGTTCCCGACTTTGACCCGGGTAAGATTGCGGCTGGCTCGGGAGCCTCGCAGCGGAGTAGTAGCCTCGAACAATACCAGCTGTAAAGTTCGCGGCGCTGGTTCCGGTCCCCGCGTGCCGGTTCCACCTCCACATGTGTGTCCGGCTCTGGTTCTGGGTTCGTTTGTGTTTCAGGAGCTTTTGTTTCCTTAGCAGAAGCAGCTCGATGCTCCTCCTCACAGTCAGAACATTCAACTTTAGTCACAAACTTCACGCACCGACAATATTCAATAATCAGATAACAGTCATCAATAATCGCTGCAGAATCTGACCAGATTCCTGAAAACTGGTCACAGCAACAGCTCTGAGTTAAACTTCATGTTGATCCTCACAGTGATGCTGAGTCTGAACCCTTCTTCACACAACCACCTGAAAAGTCGTACAGGTGAGCAGCTCTGCCTGCACAGGTGTGGCTGGTGGCTCTGAAGGAGCTGCTCCATTTTCAAAGTTAGTTTATTGATAAACTTCTGATCAGCTCCAGCGTTCTACCAGCACCGTTACAGCATGAATCCCTCATCGAGTTATTGAATGTGATGTGAGAACCATTCTAATTAATTAATAATCTCATTAACGTGTGTGTGTGATTCCAGATGTAGCCCGGGCGGCTCATCTCCGGGAGAACCTGGGGATGTTGGTTTGGATCCCCAACAGCTGCCTGAATCAAACACAGTGTAAGAAATGGCTCATTGACCTGAGAACATGGTGCACTGATGAGAGTCTGATGGCGTTTTGTGGGTGTTTTTTTTTTTTTTTCTCTGTTGCAGTGGACGAGTACATCGCCATCGCCAAAGAGAAGCATGGCTACAACATGGAGCAGGTAATTGTTCACAACTTGGTCACTTTTTTTATTTTAATTCCTCTTGTGCCGCCATATTTAGACGTTGGTTCACGCTGCCATCCTCAGTCAGTAACAGGTGTACTTATGAACACAGTGTTATTTTGGAGGTTCAGTCGCTGCTAATCATGTGGTGCTGCCCCTTTCTCTCTCCTCTTTGGCTTCCTGCTCCTTCTCCACGTTGGACTGCAGTTGGTGAGGGGCTTGGAGAAAAAAACGTATAAATTACATCTTTAACAGGGCGCCTGCTTTAGCAGCGAACATGTGACTATCTGAGCATGTGCACAAACCGATGTCACACTCAGTGACCCGAGTGTCGGATCTGCTTTTCTTTGTTAATTCAAAGTGCTCTGCAGAACTTTGCTTCACTTTCAGGATGGTAAAATAAAGTTCAAGTTCTCTCAGGAATATCAGACAGGTGGACCTGAAGTTCCTGTGTTTTTAAACTCACTGCCTTCACGCCACTATCACATGTTCAGCTGTTAGAGGGCCTGAACACACAGGAAGTGCTCAGCGTTTGCAGGGACCGTATAGATCATCACACCAAATGTCCTTCAGTATTTACAATGTCCACATTTTACCTGTCTCACCTGTCACAGGCGCTGGGCATGCTCTTCTGGCACAAACACAACATCGAGAAGTCTCTAGCCGACCTGCCAAACTTCACTCCGTTCCCCGATGAGTGGACGGTGGAGGACCGCGTGTTGTTCGAGCAGGCCTTCAGCTTCCACGGGAAGAGCTTCCACCGCATTCAGCAGATGGTACCAGTGCTCCCAGTCCTAGTCTCTCTCTGCTCCCAGTGCTCCCAGTCATTTTCCCCCCTTTGACCAGTGCTCGCAGTCGTAGTCTCCCTCTGTGACCAGTGCTCGCAGTCGTAGTCTCCCTCTGTGACCAGTGCTCCCAGTTTGACCAGTAGCTCCTTGTTGTGTCTGTCTGTAGTTACCTGATAAGTCGATGCCCAGCCTGGTTCGGTTTTATTACTCTTGGAAGAAGAGTCGCAGTAAAACCAGCCTGATGGACCGCCAGACTCGGAAACACAAACGAGAGCGAGACGACAGGTGAGCAGATACCTGCGCAGGTGTGGGTGCTACCCGATTGGCCGATGAGTGTAAATATAAATGTCTGTTTCAGTGACGATGAAGTCGAGGACGGTAATGGAAATCCTCCGAGTGACTCTGAGTTGGACGTAAATAAAGAAGACAAGAAGGAGGTACAAAGTTCAGTGTTTACTTGTTTGTTTGTTTGTTTGCTTGTTTGTTTACCTGTTTGTTGCTGTTGTTTACCCGTGTGACTCTTTTCAGGTGAGCTCAGGTTCAGAGAGGTCAGAGGTGAAACCAGTTTCTGGTCTGAAGGTAAGAACACCTTAGCAACCCTCAGACCGTAGCCTGTATGTTCGTACCTGTCTGTTAGATGGGTGACGGCGGCTGCCTCTCTCTCTGTTCACCTGCAGACAGGTGGGAAGGCGTCCCAGCGGATGAAGAAGCGCCCCCCCCGAGGGATGTTTCTGAACCATCAGGACGTTGTTTCTCTGTCGTCCTCAACGCCTCAGGGACTCATCAGACAGCTCGACTCGCAGCTCGTCTCCATCAAGAGACAGGTGAGTCCATGGTCACAGAAACGCTAGAACGGGGAGGTGCAACCATCGCCAGAAATCTACAGAGGGACTGAAAATAGTCAGAGGGCTGGTCAGGTAATGGCGTTTATCGCCAATACAAACAAACCTAACCTAAACAAAAGGTCACCTGTACGAGCTGCAACAGGTAAACAGCTTCACGCCTGATCATCTGCACAGCGTGGATACCTGCATTCACCTTGATCACATTCCTGTTTCTGAGCCTCAGTCTCTGTTTCAGATTCAGACCATCAAACAGACCAACAGCGTGCTGAAGGAGAAACTCAGCTCGGGGCTGGACGAGTTCAGGCTGCCCGAGGTAACCGCGGCAACGCGATAACACAGCAACATGCCAGCGCAATACAGCAACATGGCAGCGCAATACAGCAACGCAGTACAGTAACACATAACCGCAATATAGAAATACACAAATGCAGTTCAAAAACACACAAATGCAGTACAGCACAGTGAGTGTATCCTCACTGATTTTTCTCTGTGATTTCGACGATCGATTCAGATCACTTTATTCAAACTAATAAAGTCACTGAGCGCGCTCACTGAGCATCGAAATCACAGAGAAAATCAGTGAGGATACACTCACAGCAACTGAAAGAGCGCGCTCTTTCAGTTGCTGGTGTTCCTGGATGCTAATGTTTCTTTATGTTTCAGGTGAACCAGAAGTTCAATAACCGTTGGACCACAGAGGAGCAGCTGCTCGCCGTCCAAGGTAACACCTGAAACAAGTCACCTGACAGATGTTCTCATCTTTTTAAAGCATCTGTTTATCAGCGTCAGGGTTGATTGATCAGACATGTAAAATCATAACTGGATAACCTATCAAGGTGCGGACATGTGAACTCGAGCCTTCTATGAAGGCTGCTGTCAGACTTCTCAGTCAGTGATTGGTCGATGACTGTCTCCCTCCCGTCCAATCCTACACAGCCATCAGGAAGTATGGGCGGGACTTCCAAGCCATCTCAGATGTGATTGGTAACAAGTCGGTGGTGCAGGTGAAGAACTTCCTAGTAAACTACAGACGCAGGTTTAACCTGGACGAGGTGCTGCAGGAGTGGGAGGCGGAGCACGGCATGGAGGTGGGGGCAGGAGCGAGCGAGGACGACAGGATGGAGGAGAAGATGGAGGTGTGTCCCACTGAGGAGGATGAGGTCACCGCCAAGCAGACCAAGGAGGTGAGGACACAAATCCCAGCATGCTTGGCAGCACACATACCTGTCTGGGTCATGTGACCTCCGTTTTTTACGGTTCCCGTGTCAGCTCATGCTACTCATGTGACTGATTTTGGTCTCAGTGGATGTGATGATTTTAGAGGTATTAAGGAAGTTGTACTAATGACACTGCATGACTCCAATTACATACACCTGGCCACATCTGCACTCACCTGCTCAGGTGGGACAGTCTCACTGTGTTTTTCTTCTCCTACAGGATTCGTCCTCTCCACTGAATGCCAACAAGCCTTTGGCCTCCTGAGACCTTCTGGCCCTTCCTCTTTAGATTCAGGGCTCTGCCCCTCCAGTTTCAGGCCCCGCCCCACAGGCTTTATAATGTAATTTTTTTTATTGTATAATGTGTTTCTCTTTAATTTTCTCCGTTTTTAGATGAGGTGTGGGGTTTGTTTTATTAACCTGTCATTTACTGCTCGCTCTGGACCAATCAGACCCGTCAGTCCAAATGGGCGGAGCTTTTGTTCCTTATTTTCTGCTTTTCATGCTTTTTTTGGGTTGTTTTTTGTTTTTATTACTTCCTGTTTGGTGTGTTGGGGATAGGGTGTCAGACTGAAGCAGCCATGTTGGATGACCTTGTTCAGGAAGGAGGTGTGTCCTAACCTGATGGCATCTTTTTTGGGGTTTTTTTTTTTTTCTATTATTTTAGGACTTTTTAGAAAGACAATAAAACCAAAGTTGATCAGTAAAGTAATTTGTATGTTTTCTTCTTTGAGACCAAACTGAGTCCTCAGGTGATTTAAGAGAAGTGGCGCCCCCTGCTGTCTGTGTTTGTGTGCTACAGAGACAGACTGACCAGCTGTGTCTACTGATGGAAAATGAGCCAAATAGAAACGAGTCACCATAATAAGTCACAGCAGTCTCCTCAGACAGTGGAAACACTGAGGTTTCTTTTCATTATTATTGTAACAGCAGATCATAAAACATCTCAGGACGCAGAGTTAATTTTCATTAATCTGCAGCATCATAAATGAGTTTTCTAAAATAATCTCAGGATTTAAATCGGCACGTGTGCCTGAGCCAGTCTGCTCTGCAGCTCAGTGGGGCAGACACAAACTCTATTTATCTGTAAATTAAATCAGAAACTACACTTTAATCATTTTCCTTTTCTTGGTTCAGGCTGCTGCTCTTAAAGCTCACATGGAAATTAAAATAAACACTGCAGCTTTTGTACTGCGTTGCTGTATTGCGGTTATGTGTTACTGTACTCACACTTTGCAAAACTCTGTGATGGGCCAGTTCTGGTCCCCGGGCCTTGTGTTCAATGTTCCCTCTAAGTGGCGCGTGTGCGCAATTGCGCACTGCTGGCACGGTCTCTGCGCACAGAAAATCTGTGTTGCGCACAAAAAAATAAATCTAACCTGAATTGAAATTAAAATTAATACGTTCACAATTCTGTTCTTCAGTGTGAGTCAGTGAGTGACTGGCTGCTCCCGTATGGGATCAGAACGATGCCACCTTATTCCATAGTCCAGCCAATGATGCGATTCACATTCGTATATACGCAGCTAATCAACGTGGTTGTCAGGCTATGACAGCGTCTGTTGAGGGACTTATGTGCCGACACCGGTGTTTTAGCGAGCAAAGCGGCTGATGTGGAGTGAAGCCACGTTAATGACCAGAGGTGGGACCAAGTCATTGTTTTGCAAGTCTCAAGTAAGTCTCAAGTCTTTATCCTCAAGTCAAGTCTCAAGTAATGTCAGGCAAGTCAGAGTCGAGTCTCAAGTCACTGGTGTAAAAGTCCGAGTCAAGTCACAAGTCTGAAACTTTGAATTTCAAGTCCTTTCGAGTCTTTAAAAAAAAACAACGAAAAAATAATGTTGCAGTTATGCTAAATGTAAATATTAGACCATGTAATTTTAAAATCTGTGTTTTTCTCAACACATGACAAAATAGTGAACTTAGAAAATATACACAAATTGTGAAATTGCACCTCTTTAAAATGCAGCTCAATTAAACCTAGCTCCAAGAATAATTTTCACCGACAGTTCTGAGATAAGCTGCATGTTATTCTTGGATGCGGTTGTAGGACCGGCTTTAAAATCGCATGATAAAAATATCATACACATTAAAAAAAACTGAATCACCAACGTAGCCTGGAAAACATTTGCTAGTTAGATGAAGTCAGCTATCTCATCTTAGCATATTTATATGCATATTTATAATCATACGGTTCTTGGAGTGAGTGCACACACTCATGAAGTTTAGTAACTTCAGGTCACTGCAACAAGCCCAGGTACAGTTTACCGACGGATAGGTGCAGGACCTTGAAATGCACCGTGTAGAACGAAAGACCATCGTACGTATCATAAGTTTACCAGTCTCACAAATCGTCGTCATAAATACACATTCATTAACCGTTTATTAATAGGACCTTTGAGCTCAACGGTAATTAATTAGTAGTGGAAATAATTTCTGGTAGCATCACAGAAATGTAGCAGTGACAATAATATTGTATGCTGTAATCGTACTGGGCAATTAGTGATACAAAAAACCTGTTTTATCCTGTGAATAAAAGTATATGTTTTTGTCAATGTACCATAATAACAGAAGCGAAACGCAATATTGTGTCAGGACAATTCACTATTTATGCACAATAAACAAAGGAGCATAGCACGACAATTTCTGTTCAGCGCCAGACTTGCTTGTAACCTATATCACCAATTATGTTAAGAAAAATGAGGTATTAACTACTAAAAAACACTGACCTTCGTGTAAATGCTTGGAGCAGACTAACCTGTGAGCTGGAGTGTTCTGGGACGTTATATTTGATCTTTGAATGGCTGCAATCCAGACCATCCGTCGCGTCTTTGTTACTTCGGAAACATGGCTCGAACAATTTCTCTTCAACGACGTAATCCGATAACAACCGATCTCTTTACCCGTCGGCTTCCCGTGGCTGTCATGCGACCGGCTATTGCAGTTAATAATACAACGGCTTCTTGACATTTTTGTGTTTCTTTTTATCGCTGTGTGACTGATTTCAATTGAAAGCCTGCGTGCGCTAGTACCGCTTGCCACGAGTTCCCAGAATCCTTTGCGGTTCTACCCGTGAATGACGTCACATTTTCAATCTCTATATAATATGCATGTTAAATTTTATATTTGGGGTAAAATATCAAGTCTTTTCAAGTAAACCGGTTCAAGTCCAATTCAAGTCCCAAGTCATTGGTGTAAAAGTCCAAGTCAAGTCACAAGTCTTAGAACATTTTTTCAAGTCAAGTCTAAAGTCATAAAATTAATGACTCGAGTCTGACTCGAGTCCAAGTCATGTGACTCGAGTCCACACCTCTGTTAATGACAACGTGTACAACCATTGGAGATGTGAGCAGGACAGACGGAACAATTGACAGAAAAGTGTGGACTTTATACCAGTTTTTAAATTGTGTTGATCGGCCACGTAAAACCAGAGTTACGATAAAAATATCTGCGATGTTTGGTTTTCTTCCTGAATACTGTCGTTGTTTATATTTACTGCGGGAGGAAACGGTAAAAATGGCGTTTTTATAAAAATTGCGACGTTTAGCACAAATCTTGTGTAGTTAGTGTGTAGTGTAGTCAATAGTTTTGTTGTGTGTGTCAGAACAATGAGGCGACTGCTGAATGTTACAGGTGTTACAGCAGTGATACATCTGCTGTTGTCAGGCCTGCAGGTATCAGGCTGTTGTTCTCCTTCATCCCATAGTGGACAGAAATTATTTTTTGGAGTGGCACAAATAATTTGTGTGGCATCAGATTTGATGCAGAACAGCTGATTGTTCTGTAAATCGTTTGAAATGTTTATTTTAAAAAGCGCCTTGGCTGCATTTTTAGGTAAACAGCTGCAAAAAACTTTGTTTGCATAACTCAGTTACTTTTTTGAAGAAGTAACTACAGTGGCTTGCAAAAGTATTCGGCCCCCTTGAACTTTCCCACATTTTGTCACATTACAGCCAAAATCAATTTTATTGGAATTCCACGTGAAAGACCAACACAAAGTGGTGCACACGTGAGAAGTGGAACAAAAATCATACATGATTCCAAACATTTTTTACAAATAAATAACTGCAAAGTGGGGTGTGCGTAATTATTCAGCCCCCTGAGTCAATACTTTGTAGAACCACCTTTTGCTGCAGTTACAGCTGCCAGTCTTTTAGGGTCTGTCTCTACCAGCTTTGCACATCTACAGACTGAAATCTTTGTTCATTCTTCTTTGCAAAAAAACTCCAGCTCAGTCAGATTAGATGGACAGCGTTTGTGAACAGCAGTTTTCAGATCTTGCCACAGATTTTCGATTGGATTTAGATCTGGACTTTGACTGGGCCAGTCTAACACATGGATATGTTTTGTTTTAAACCATTCCATTGTTGCCCTGGCTTTATGTTTAGGGTCGTTGTCCTGCTGGAAGGTGAGCTCTGTCCCAGTCTCAAGTCTTTTGCAGACTCCAAGAGGTTTTCTTCCAAGACTGCCCTGTATTTGGCTCCATCCATCTTCCCATCAACTCTGACCAACTTCCCTGTCCCTGCTGAAGAGAAGCACCCCCAGAGCATGATGCTGCCACCCCCATATCTGACAGTGGGGATGGTGTGTTCAGAGTCATGTGCAGTGTTAGTTTTCTGCCACACATAGCGTTTTGCATTATGGCCAAAAAGTTCCATTTTGGTCTCATCTGACCAGAGCACCTTCTTCCACATGTTTGCTGTGTCCCCCACATGGCTTGTGGCAAACTGCAAATGGGACTTCTTATGGTTTGCTGTTAACAGTAGGGCTGCCACGATTCGTCGACTAGTCATGATTACGTCGACTATCAAAATCGTCGACGACTGATTTAACAGTCGACGTGTCGTTTGAAGCTTTGTAAGATCCCAAAAGACGCAGGAATAAGCAGTAGGTTTTAAGAGTGTAATAACGGACTGAAACAGAAGATGGTAGCACTGCATGTACAAGGATGCCAGCTGCCATTAAACCCCGAAGAAGAAGCTGTGTCCCAGAATTCATAGCGCGGCCCTGCTCAGTTTCCAACAATGGCGGCAGCTAGTTAGTTTTAATATTACTCTTATTATTCTTTCTGGGTCACAAAATAAACGTTTAACATATGTTCAGGCGAGAATGTAGCTGTGTAAACCTCAAATACCTGCTCAGTTTATCAAGACACCACATATTTTCAAAAGCGCTCCGACCTTTTCAGAGACGTCTGTTACCCACTAGCTTGATAGCGAGCCGGGGCAAGGCTCACTAGAGCCGTGAGAACACCGGACTCCCGGCTAATCGTTTTCAAACCCACCGCAGTCTTTCACTAAGGTTAAACATGATATATAAGATAAGATAAGATAAAACTTTATTAATCCCTCGGGTGGGTTCCTCTGGGAAATTCGGTTTCCAAAAGCACAGCACCGACAGAAGTTACAGAGTTACAGAATATTATATATATATATACACACACATATATAAATACAGAGACAAATATAAATAAAATATATGAAGGGGATAAATAGAATAAATAGGAATAAAAATAAAAATACAAGTGAATTGCACATTTCAAGTATTGAGGTCTATTGCACCGTTGACTATTAACAAAAGTATTGCACTAAAGGTATTGCACAGTGAAGTGAAGAGGCACTACAGCTTAGTTGTTCCCCCCTCCTTTGTCCTCCTGTTTCCCCTCCCTCTCCCTTCCAGAGAGGAGTTAAACAGTCTGATGGCGTGTGGGACAAAGGAGTTTTTAAGTCTGTTAGTTCTTGTCTTGGGGAGAAGCAACCTGTCACTGAACAGACTCTTCTGGTTGTTAATGGCCGTGTGCAGAGGATGCCCAGCATTGTTCATAATGTCCAGCAGTTTTTTTAGTGTCCTTTTCTCTGCCACTGTCACCAGAGTGTCCAGGTTCATGCCGACCACAGAGCTAGCCTTCCTGATCAGTTTCTCCAGCCTGGATGAGTCCCTCTTTGCTGTGCTGCTCCCCCAGCACACCACAGCATAGAAAAGTACTCCAGCAACCACTGACTGGTAAAACATCCTCAGGAGCTTCCTGCAGATGTTAAAAGACCTCAGCCTCCTGAGGAAGTACAGTCGGCTTTGGGATTTTTTTATACAGGTGCTCTGTGTTGCATGACCAGTCCAGTTTATTGTCCACCCACAGCCCGAGGTACTTGTACTTGTTGACCACCTCCACCTCCTCCCCCTCTATCTGAACCGGCAGTGGACCTTCTCTGGACCTCCCGAAGTCCACAACCAGTTCCTTAGTCTTTGAGGTGTTGAGTTGCAGGTGGTTTGTGTGACTCCATGCGACAAAGTCCCTCACCAGACTTCTGTACTCGTCTTCCTGATCATCCCAGATACACCCCATGATGGCTGTGTCATGTGCAAACTTCTGAATATGGCATAATTCAGAGTTGTAGCAGAAGTCAGAGGTGTACAGGGTGAAGAGAAGAGGGGACAGCACAGTTCCCTGTGGTGCTCCTGTGCTGCTGACCACAGTGTCCGACGTGATGTCCTTCAGCCTGACGTACTGTGGTCTGTCGGTGAGGTAGTCGGAGATCCAAGCCACCAGGCAGGGGTCCACCTCCATCCTGTTCAGTTTTTCCTGAAGCATACAGGGCCGGATGGTATTAAAGGCACTGGAAAAGTCAAGAAACAGGATCCTGACCGTGCCTTTTCCCCCATCCAGGTGTGAGTGGGCTCTGTGTAGGAGGTACAGGATGGCATCCTCCACTCCGACACCCGCCTTGTATGCAAACTGTAGTGGGTCCTGGGCATGTTGTACCTGTGGTCGGAGGAGGTTGAGGAAGAGCCGCTCTAGAGTCTTCATAAGATGTGACGTCAGTGCCACCGGTCGGAAGTCATTCAGCTCATTGGGCCGGTTCCTTTTGGGGACCGGGACGATGCAGGATGTCTTCCATAGGGCGGGCACTCTCTCCAGTCGCAGACTGAGGTTGAAGACTCGTTGTAGCGGCTCCCCAAGTTCAGCAGCACATGCCTTTAGCATCCTAGGACACACCTTGTCTGGGCCTGCTGCCTTTCTGGGGCGAAGCTTCCTCAGTTGTCTCCTGACCTGATCCACTGTGACACGGGGAGATGTTTGGGAGGAGGGGGGTGGAGAAGATGTCTTGCTGCTGAGAGAGGGATTGGAGGAGGGGGGTGTCTTAGTGTCAGGAAGGGGGGGAAGCGAGGGAGGTAGGAGAGTGGGGAGAGGACTCTGTAGTAAAGGTGAGGGTGGGGGGGTTGTGGGCTGGTCAAACCTGTTGAAGAAGTTGTTGAGTTCGTTTGCCTTCTCCACAGTCCCCCCCACTGTGCTTTTCTTGGTGTTGTGGCCTGTGATGGTTTTCACACCATTCCAGACCTCCCTCATATTGTTCCTCTCCAACTTCTGCTCCACCTTCCTCCTGTAGGTGTCCTTTGCTTCCCTCAGGCAGCGTTTCACCTCCTGCTGTGCTGCTTTCATCTCCTCCTTCACTTTGCTCCTGAAAGCCTTCTTCTTCATGTTGAGGACAGCTTTGACTTCCTGTGTTACCCACGGTTTGTTATTAGGATAACACCGTACCGTCTTAGCAGGGGCGACCGTGTCCACACAAAAGTTGAGGTAGTCTGTAAGACTATGTCTTCACCATGTGGGCTCAGAAGCACATCCCAGTCTGTGGTGTCATAGCAGTCTCTGAGAGCATCCTCCTTTTCTGGGGTCCATCTCCGGATGGAGCGCGTTGTGACAGGCTGCCTTTGGACGAGGGGTGTGTATTGTGGCTGTAGGTAAACCAGGTTGTGGTCTGACTTCCCTAGTGGGGGGTGGCTCTGTATGCATCTCTCACATTGGCATACAGTAGATCAATTGTCCTGTTGCTCCTTGTGGGACAATTCACAAACTGGTGAAAAGCAGCTAGAGTAGAATCCAGTGTGGCATGATTAAAGTCTCCAGATATAATAATGAAAGCCTCGGGGTTTAAGTCACTTAGATAACTTAAAATGTTATTGTTTGTCTTTTTTCAGTGTTTTATTTGTTCCTGAGTAAATCGGTTTGGCTGAGGTTAAAGTTATAGCTTTTACACAGCTGAATAAACGTCAAGCAGACAGCTGATTATCAGAAGTGTGAGATGCTCCAGAATTTACTCCGGTGTCCTGTTATATTTTAGATAGCAAGGAGTTTATTAAACTTCACCAAAACAATCTGCATTTCATTAAAATTTAATAAACTATCATCTTGTCTTTATTTTTAGTTAGCACATACCTTAAACACTTAAAGCTGTAAGCTAATGATAGCTATATAAGAGCAGATGCTGCTGGTGCAATAAGCTGTAGTTTTACGTCCAATGGATGATGATCTGATTAGTCGACTAATCGCAAAAATAATCGGTGACTAGTCGACTATCAAAATAATCGTTTGTGGCAGCCCTAGTTAACAATGGCTTTCTTCTTGCCACTCTTCCATAAAGGCCAAATTTGTGCAGTGCACGACTAATAGTTGTCCTATGGACAGATTCCCCCACCTGAGCTGTAGATCTCTACAGCTCGTCCAGAGTCACCATGGGCCTCTTGGCTGCATTTCTGATCAGCGTTCTCCTTGTTCGGCCTGTGAGTTTAGGTGGACGGCCTTGTCTTGGTAGGTTTACAGTTGTGCCATACTCCTTCCATTTCTGAATGATGGCTTGAACAGTGCTCCGTGGGATGTTCAAGGCTTGGGAAATCTTATTGTAGCCTAAGCATGCTTTAAATTTTTCAATAACTTTATCCCTGACCTGTCTGGTGTGTTCTTTGGACTTCATGGTGTTGTTCCTCCTAGAGCAGGGTGATATGACCAAAAATATTTATCACGATATATATTTGAAAATTTGCGATAACGATATAATTGACACTAGACAAAATACTTTACAACTCCACAACTTTATTAGTGCAAAAAACCCCATCAATGTATTTTCACTTAAACAAGCAGCTGTTTTTTATGTGCATTAAAGTTATATAAAAATGTAACACTGCAAATTCCTTGCTGACAGTTTAACCAAAAGGCATTTCCAGTGGAAACTGGCCGACATATCCTCAGCATAACCATGTATACTGTGTGAATTTTCTGAAGAAACTGCAGTGTAAATGCTTGAATCTGAATGTATGCACTGAAATGAATTAATGACTGAATATTAAGCTAAAAATGTTGAATGAGCTGGAAAATACAGAGTACCTGGAAACAAAAGTGCAGAACTTTTGAAAGTTGATGTTCACAAAGAAGAAGTTGGAAAATAGCTGAAAATGTTTAAAATGTAAATTAGAAAAACCTAAGAAATGAGAAAAGGAAATTTATCTGAATGAATATTAAAATGTCATATTCTTTGAATCACTGAATGACTAAAATGTGGTCCCTCCACTTGGATCCACACAGTTTTATAGGTTTACATCTCTGAGCTTTGAAAGACACGGTGTTGGAAAGAGAACAACGATGGCAACGTTTTGAGGGTAAAATGATGGCTGTAGAGCAAACTCTGTGGACACAGCAGCAGTTGAAAGAGAAGTGTTTAAGATGAATCTTGGCAGAGTGAGAGAGAGCTCGTTAAGCAGGCAGGTGTGAGCCTAGTTGCTATAGTGACTGCACCCAATGGCTCCATACACACGCACACAGACATGCACCTCACTCTGCTGCTTAAAATGAACAGAAAACTCTGCCCAAAACAAATCGTTCCCAAATGAAAAGTACAAGTCGTATTGACAAAATTATTTCACGGTGTGCACCAGCAATGTCCAGTCTACCAAATTCTCAGTTTTCATGCTTGTGGAGTTCGGGGCGATCGTGGCTCAAGAGTTGGGAGTTTGCCTGGTAATCGGAAGGTTGCCGGTTCGAGCCCCAGCTCGGACAGTCTCGGTCGTTGTGTCCTTGGGCAAGACACTTCACCTACCACCTACTGGTGTGGGCCAGAAGGGCCGATGGCGCCATATGGCAGCCTCACTTCTGTCAGTCTGCCCCAGGGCGGCTGTGGCTACAACTGTAGCTGCCTCCACCAGTGTGTGAATGGGTGGATGACTGGGTGTGTAAAGCGCCTTGGGGTCCCTAGGGGGGAAGAGTAAAAGCGCTATACAAATACAGGCCATTTACCATTTATTATATGGACGTGGTGACAGTGTAAAGACAGCCTGTGCTTCTGATTTTCAGACAAAGTTTCTGAGCCCTTTTAACATTAGAGTCTATGGAAGAGTTGGAGGGAGAAGGCTGTGCATTGGTGACATTTATGAAAGAACCATAACACCTATTACAATAATAAACACATTGGATGAAAGAAGACAGCAATGGCTACGTTTTGAGGGTAAAATCATACCTGTAGAGCAAACGCTGCGGACACAGCAGCAGTTTTAAGAAAAGATTTTACGATTAATTCCCCCCTCCTCTCACTCTAGCAGTTGAGCTGTCTCACTCTAGCCCCAACATTCCGTCCCATACACACCCATTATAAACTCTGAAACGGCTGAAAAAAAGCATGAAACTTAAACTGGAACTGAAGAAAAAGTATAATAGATATTGAAAAGATAAATACAAGTTGAATAGTCTTGGCTTCGTTTTAAAGTTTGAATGGAGGCCCTACGTCAATGTATGTGGAAGTAGATACAGTTTAAAGAGGAGTAAGTTGAATGAAAATTTAAAGGGTCTCTCCATTGAAATACATGGGAAATTTTTGTTGAAAAAAGTTGAATAACTTTAAAAATATAAATGAGAAAAATACAAGCACACATGTCCAAAAGAAGAGGAATCTAACGGTGTTTGAATGGTTTTTCTAAGTTGAACGGTTTTGAAGGAGATAGTCCAAAAAATATACGGAGTGTGAAAAAATAATAATAAAGAATAGAAGAACAATACTGTGAATGCTTTTCAAGCATTCACACTAAATATCCACAAAACTTAAAGAGGTTACACACACACAATACGGTAATATTATGTTGAAGCACAGTACGTATCACTCCGCGAGGCTCCTGCCTACGATAGCCGTAATGCTCCGACAATCCATCAAGTGGTGCGGCTTCGTAGCTTAGCAAAGTCGTACTAAAGCATTTGACAGATTTTCGAGCGCCGTGTACATAAAATCGTTTCGAGGTCAGTAAACACAACCAGAGTTCATACATAAGGCACACGGGATTATAAGGGGCACTGTCGACTTTCAGAAAAATCAAAGGATTGATTTTAAGTTTGCCGTATTTTCCAAACAACACGGTAATAACGACGGCCCGCTAGCATGCTCTACCAAAAATAGTGCTTTGTTGTGTATCTGACAGACGAAAGCTAAACCAGTTCCACACCACTGAAGTTGCAGCACTTTTACAAACCAGGTGCACTCTATTTAGTCATTAGCACTCATCAGGCAATGTCTATGGGCAACTGACTGCACTCAGACCAAAGGGGGCTGAATAATTACGCACACCCCACTTTGCAGTTATTTATTAGTAAAAAATGTTTGGAATCATGTATGATTTTCATTCCACTTCTCACGTGTACACCACGTTGTGTTGGTCGTTCACGTGGAATTCCAATGAAATTGATTCATGTTTGTGGCTGTAATGTGACAAAATGTGGGAAAGTTCAAGGGGGCCGAATACTTTTGCAAGCCACTGTATGTAATTAATTGCTGTCCTACCATGGAAGCACAGCATGAGTAGAGGTCTCTTTTTTTCCTCTTGTACTTTCCCATTGTAGTGTACATTTCGGTAACGCTACCGCTCTCCGACTTGTATTCCCATGTAATGTCTGTGTTGTGTGTGTAAGGTCGGGGGGGTCCCATTTCACTGCAGGGCAACCTGCATGTGACGAATAAAGCTTTGATTGATTGATTGAATTGCCAGCAGTATTGGTCATTATTTACTGTATTTGGCAGACAGAGAGTTACAGACTCTCTCCCAGACCTCAGACTCATAATACAAGTCAGAGCTTTATAGAAGAAGAAAAAAGAAGAAAAAATAAAGTTGTGTTTTTAAAATTAGAGTTCAAGTTATTTTTACTTCCAATAGTGTTAACATGCTACAGGTCATGAACAAGATTTTTTATTTTTATTTTCATTGTAAGTGGGCTAAAGCAGTTAATTAAAAGTAGTGTAACATAAATATAAATGCTGTATTTTGATTATTTTTAAACCATGTAACTTGGATGGATTTGATGCTGGCGTGACCACAGTGCACATGTCTGCTGTTGCTCACAGTGGTCCAAGGGACGCTCAGGGAGTTTGTGTGCTCGCTCAGACACGTGAAACATTAGAGGAAACATTGCTTGTGTTTGACACCAAACCTCAGTTAATTATTTCACCATTGTTGAAGAAAACTGTCTGAGGCGGGATGGATCCATGCTTTCAAACTCTGACCTTACCATCTGAATGTCGCAGCAGAAATTGAGACTCATCAGACCAGAAAAGGTTTTTCCATCTTCTGAGCCAGCGTTGTAGTTTCTGTCAAACTGCAGAAGGACCAAAGAGCTTCAACACCAAAGCAGAAGAACTGATTTATGACAACCAACCAGATGAGGAAAATGACCATCAGACAGCAGGACAAGGCTCATCTTAGATATCCTTTAAAGACACCTTATAATAAAGATATATGGTATATGGTAAATGGTAAATGGCCAGAACTAAATCATCCATACGTTTGGAAACATGTTATTTTGGACTGGAAAATAAAAGCTTCTTGATTTAATTTGAAGCTTTATTTGAAATTTTACTTTTCTATTCGCACATTACTTTTGGTCTAAATACTATCACTTTAATTTATATCACCCGATATTTTATTTCATTTTATTCTGACAGTCCAAGTGAGTAATGTTAAAAATACATGAGAGTCTTTTCAAATTCATATGTCTCCTGGGTCATTATTTTAATTTGCTGTGGGGCGATATTCACAGGTGGGCAGACCTGAGCAGGAGAGGTCCTGGAGCCTAGAATAGGAGCTATGTCCACAGGAAGGACAGATGAGAGTTACTGACAGAATCGCTGAATAATCAACTAATCAAAGAAGGATTGGCAGATCAGTCGACCACCAAAATAATCTTTAGTTGCAGTCTCACTATAATTAGAATTAGTAGATGCAATCAATAAGTAGAATTCATAAAACAGAATCTGTAAATATAGCATGTAAAATACAAAATGTGAAATAGAATCGGTAAAATCAGTAAGACGTTTTGACTCTAATATTTTCCAGCACTGACTGCTGACAGTTCAACAGCTTAATAAGAGATCTTTTTAAGCCATACAGCAGGAGCTGTGAAGAACAGACAAACTGTGGAGACGATTTTCTTTCAGTGGAAACAGTTTGAATGATTTTCCAAAACTGGCTTTACTCTAAAAACACACATTTGTACGCGTGTGTACAAATATGAACAGTATTAACAGATTAAATATATAAATGAAATGAAATGGGGGGTGGGGATGTGTTATCGGTGCATGTGTGAGTTCAGGGTGGTTGTGGCCTTTGTGAAGAAAATGTTCTTGAGTCTGTGGGTCTTTGTGCTGATGCACCTGCAGCGCTTCCCTGAGGGAAGCAGGCTGAACAGGTTAAAACCAGGGTGGGAGCTGTCCTTGATGATGTTTGTTGCTCTGCTGAGGCAGCGGGAGGAATAAATGTCCATCAGGGAGGGGAGAGGGCAGCCAATGATGTTCTGTGCTGACTTGACTACACTCTGAAGCCTCACTCTGTCTGCCTTAGTGCAGCTGCTGTCATACAGTATGTTAGCAGGCTCTCAATGGACGAGTGGTAGAAGGTCAGCAGCAGGTTGGAGTTCAGCTTGTACCTCCTGAGGACCCTCAGGAATCGTCTGACATTGTGCTCCATTACAGTGAGTTGAGTGGTGCAGGAACCAGGTGAGGATGAGGATGGGAGCAGGGCTGAAGCAGATGAGTGCTGCTGTTTTGGTGTTTCAAAGCAGGTGAAGAAGCCGTTTATTTCCTCTGCCAGCTGCACACTCAGGTTTTCTGCTTTCACAGTGTAGCCGCTGTGGTGTATTGTCTTGTATGCCCTGCCACACCTCCCGTGTGTTGTTGCTGGACAGCTGGGACTCGATGTTTATTTTGTGGTCTGTCTCGGCTTTTTAAATTCCCCTTTTCAGGTCAGCTCGAGCAGCCCTGTACAGAGCTCTGTCGCCTGACCTGAAGGTGGCGTCATGGACTTTGAGGAGTGATCGGACCTCGCTGGTCATCCAGGGTTTTGGGTTTGTGATATATATGTATTAATGTAATAATAAATAATGTTACCAAATGATAATACAAACTTTACTTCAGTTTCTATTTCTACTCTAATAAATGTACTCAACTTGAATCAGTCTTTGAACATGAGCAGAGAAAAAGAAGGAAAATAAAAATATGTTTCTATTTCCTGTTGCCTCCATTGTGGAGGGAGACTTTGCCTCTAAACAGCAAATGTGTACAGTCAGGGGTTAAAGTGGATTCAGCAGGTGGGGAACTTAAAATCAGCTGTTTTGTCTCAGTGTGGGGAAAATAATCAAACTCACAATCATTTCTATTCCAGCAGATTGTCTTAGTGTGCAGGCTGTGATCAGCTGACCTGCTGCTCTTTCTGGATGTACATACCTGGATTTAGCCAGATGTGAGCAGATGTTTCATCAGTTGGCCATCCTCTACACTGACAGTCTGCTGTTCATGCTGTCTTTGTATTAGACAGCCACTGTGCACCAGTCACACACTGTTCTTTACTTTAAACCATCACAGTACAAATTAACCTGTTTATCCTGCAGAGGATTTTCATGCAGCCTTTAAATAACTGTCTGCCTCAGTTTGATTAGCAGCAGGTTTCACAATGTGAAAAACATAATGTCACATGTATGGATTTAAAAACACGATGATTTACATGTCAGCTGGACCTTTAGCTGCAACACACTGCGAGACAAACTGCACACAAACAGTTTGTGTGTTTGCTGATGTTTATTGAGCTCATAGAAACACTGCATTTCAAATTACCTGACACTTAAAAACGTTACTCCCTTTATGCTCGCTCCTCTTCTGTAGAGCTAGCGAGATGCTGAAGTACCGGCACCTGCACTCACCTGCCCAGGTTATCTCTGAGTATAAACTATAGATGAACCTAAAATAATGAGTCTCTTTTCTGAAAATGTAAGAAGAACAAAGTACAAATATTTGTTTAAAAATGTAGGGAGTTAAAGTAAAAAGGGTTAGAAAAATAAATAGGCTGCTCAAGTAAAGTACAGATGCCTGAAAATTTTACAGGCATCTGTAATCAGAGCATCAGTAATGAGTGCTTACAGAGGAAACAAGTTTGGACTTTCTGGTAAATTAAATGATTATGTTGTTCATAATCGTAAAAATGCAAAGGTCAAAGCCCACATCAGTGGAAGCAAGAATGAGCTGAAAACACTAAACTGAAATTATTTGACTTAATGAACTAAAACATGCTCCTGCCCTGCCCTTTCGTACCTGTTAACATCTCAGCGCCACTGTGAGCTTCTCGTTCACCCCGACAGGCCTGATAAACAAATAAAGAAAACTGTACGTGGCGGAAGCAGCGCCCCCTGCGGCCCGCCGCCGCCCTGCAGGCTCCGGGCAGCTGGGGGATTTCCTGGGCGGAAGCAGCGGAGGGGGTTTCCAGCGTTCAGCCCGTCCTGCTGCTGGATCTCTGAACTGATCCCAGCATCGTCTGCTCACACAAACCACTCAGCCGGAGAACCTGAACCCGAAACCGGACCATGAGGAGTCTGTCCCAGGCCCGGAGGCTCCGACACAGCGGCAGGTTGACGGTTTGAATCCCGCAGAGAGTCCGCGGAGGAACCGCCGAGAAGGAGGTCCCGGGGAGTCCTGAGGAGCTGTGGCCTGCGGAGGAGATTCATGTGAGTCCGAGAGAGCAGAAACAGAATAAAGACACACAGTAGAGACATACCAGAGATGCGGTATTGACAGGAGACTCGGCGTGAGCAGCGGGAACATGTTAGCTGTGTTAGCGGGCTGGAGGAGATGCTACAGCTAGCTGTGTTTACATTAAAATCCCCGTTACCGATCACACCGAGCTAACAGGCTAACGTCGGCTAGCGTCGGCTTTCCGTCTGTTTACACCCGCGCCCACCGGATCAGTAACAAAATCAATAATTCGATCGGTAACTTGATTGATGCCCTGATCAGAGCAGCAGAGCTAAAAACAGTCAGACCTGAAGAATCGAGCACAGACAGGACGAGCCCAGTCTGTTGCTTCTATTGTTCTTATTGATCCGCGGATCAGTTCCTGGTATCGATTATGGCTTGTGTGTCGATAACATGTGATGGGAAGGTTAACAGGACAGGTGTGTGTGAGGTCACGTGAACTTGGAGTTACTGTTTACTATTTGTAAACACCAAAGTACTGTCAGAGTAAGCAGGATAGTAAGGCAGTAAAAGTACTAAGAGTACTCCTCAGACCACCTCCGATGTGGAGTTTCCAGGTGGTTTCTCATTTGAGGACACGCATGTTAGTTTCACCTTTAGCTCACCTGTGAGAGAGCAGCTGATCGTCAGCTGACAGAACAAACCATTATTCAGATGAAAACACCTGGACATGCAGGTGACGCTGATGGTCTGAGAAGATTGGGACACTGAGAGAATAAAACCCTGTGATGTTTAACATCTGAATCAAAGGTCTCACCTGTAACCTGACACTGAGCATACCCCGGGGCGGAGCGTGTTTTGTTAGGTGACCCAGGGTGAGCCTGCAGGAGCTCTCAGGTTGACCTCTGATCGTCACCCATAAGTGTCTTAACGGCGGCCTGACGGGATCCCGCTGAGGAAACACCTGGACGAGACAGATGTTAACACCATGTCATCATCATTATTTGGGCATCAGAAAAATCCAGAAAACACCCAGAGGGTCTGACTACATTACCCAGAACGCTCCAGTACAGGTCAGACAGACATGAGAAAAAGCTGCTCAGCAGGGCAGGTGCTGTGCAGCACTATACGTGTCAAAATTTAAGATCATGGGTGTTAGTGATGGTGTGTTTAGCTGAGCAGACGATGATAAGAATCCTCCCTTCACCCCAAGATGGCCGCCCCTCCCTGAGCCGCTTTCCGCTGAAAGTTTCGTCCTGTTAAAAGCTCGTTTTTCTTTCCCTCTGTCGCTAAGTGCTTGCTCACAAAGGGCCATTAAAGCACCTGACATGGCTGCTGTTGTGTTTTTGCTGCTATCTAAATAAATGGTACTGATAGTGGCGATGATGATGATGCTGGTTGTGGTGATAATGATGATGGTGGTGAGCACTGGGTAACTGGGACATGTGTGAAGGTCCTGTTAATGCTGAAGCACATCTGCAGGTTCAGAAACATCTGCTGTCATCCAGATGTTTCTGTTTCAGGGATGATGAATAAACCCAAGTGAGTCCACACCTGCCCCTCCACAGGCACCCCCTGCTGGGCGCAGACTGCTATCATCAGGTTACTGATCCTCCATCAGCTGCTCTGAGGAAAACCCCTGTGATGAAGTGAATTCTTCCAGTTTCTCTTTCTGAGAAGTGCTCAGTCACGACTGCAGTCACCTGCTTCATGTCGCAGCACCCGTTAACCACAGGCATGACATCACACACGTAGGTGTGATGTCACACATCTGGCAGATCCAGATTGCACATCAGTGACGAGCTTTCACTCTAACTCAAGCCTTAGAATGCCACTGACTCATTTGGGGCTTTTATTTTGAAAGGGATGGGTTTGTGTCTGTGTGTGTGTGTGTGTGTTGACGATGCAGTGAATGGAAAAGTCCCCAGCATCCCTGACAGGAAGTGTGTGTTTCTGTTTCTGTGTGTGTGTGTGTGTGTGTGTGTGTGTGTGTGTGTGTGTGTGTGTGTGTGTGTGTGTGTGTGTGTGGAGGTTAAAGGTCACAGCTGTGTGTGAGGTCATGAAAGCTCTCACTTCAGGTTTTCATGTGTCAGCTGACCCGATGCTTCTGAAATTACCCAGAATTCCTGTGTGAAGTGTGTGGATCCTCTTTCTGGATTTATTCAAATGTTCAAATCTTTCATTTTTTACCAGATTTCACTGTTTGTGTTTTGAAAATGCGTCGGCTCTTTGAATGTTCGTGAGTTGATAACATAACATAAGCTAGGTAAATACTTCTGATCAAAACCCCGCCAGCGCCACCGCCTCACTGAGGAGGCACATCTCATGTCACCTGACGAACTACCGTCTAGGTAGCTCGTCAGGTGTGTGAGGCTGCAGTGGGCGGGTTTCCCGTCAGAGCCGAACAGCAGGAAATGATGGTAAACCACGCGTGCACACCGAGGTTACTGTAACAAATGTCGGAAAGTCTGGTTGTTCCTCATCGTGTGTCCGATCCGTGACCGGGATTCTCGGTCTGCGTGTTTGGCCGTCTGTGCTGTCGGGGCAGCGGTCAAACGTCCAGATGAACAGAGGTGACTGTTGTTGTGATTTGGCACTGTATAAATAAAATAGAATAGAATACTGCAGTACTGTGATACAGCAATAGTGTAATACTGTGGTACTGAAGTACTTTTTTGCAGTGAGTATCAGAACACTGAGGTCATTTCCATTGTGGCTGTTTTTGAAACATCACATGTTTAAGGAAAAACCCCAAACTGCACGTCAGTCAGCTCAGAGCAGCTGACTGGAGTTAAAGCCGGTTATCCAACCGTCAACTTCATGAACTTAGAAAACAGAGTAACAGGTTCATTTTCTGAAATCCTCTTTATGTTTTTAACTGAGAGAGAAATGCATTCATTCCTCAGTTTAATGGTTCAGTATCTGAACCTTTTTCCTTTATTTAACATTTGGACTCACGTCCAGGGCTGCTCAAACATCATGGCGGACGTCTGCTGTGAGGGTTAAAGGTCAGTGTAATATTTAAATGTCTGATCACACTGTACACGAGGAGTTCCAACATGACCAAAATGTGATTCTTCAATCGCAAACGTCCACCTGGTCATCAGGTGACCCATCGAGGGTTCAGGTAGCATCGGCCCTTTTAAAGGATCCACGAAAACACGAAAGGAAAAACTGTGAATGCCGACCGGTCGGAGACGGGGTTCCCGTGACATTCAGCCAGAAGCTACAGGATTCACCCGAGGGTCCACCTGAAGGACCTACCTAAGTCTGAGATGTTCGGAGGAAGACCAACTGATCTTTGGACACTCACTCTGACATATCTGTGAAGGTTCTCAGGTACCAGGTCATGCTAATCTGAGGAGCTTGGAAAGAAAAGCGACTGGGCTTCATGACATCACGAGTGTCCGAGCTGAGGTCGCCGTTTCTCTCGTCATCAATGACCTGCCGCACCGCACCGCAGTACATGGTTAAACCTGACCTGTGACATCACAAAGACTGATGTGGAAGTTCTGAGACCTTCTGGAAAGATCTCAGGCTGGATCATGAAATCATGTATGAAGGTTTTCAGATTGTTTACTGGTTTTACTGGTCTGAACCAGTGGAGCTGAAACTCCCATGTTTGAGCTCACTGCCTGTTCTCCTTCACCTGTTCTCACCTGTTTTCGCTGCACTTTCTAATTAAATTAACATGTGACCTGTCAACTTTCCTATTTATAGGCCACGCCCCTTCGCCCCTTGCTGGACTCCACTGAGCACGTGCAGACTGGACTCAGTTGTTGGGTTCTAATGTTTCTTTTAATGTTTCCTCAGGTCATGTCCGCGGGGAGGAGTGCTGACGGCAGGGAGGTGCAGATTCCCCTCCAGCAGGTGGCACCCTCCCTTATTTCGCCCCTCTCGGCAGCCCCGCCCTCTCACCGCCCAGCCAATCTGTGGCCTTCCAGTGAGCCCACCGTTCAGCAAGGTAACGAGTTTCAAAAAAAAATCTTTGTTAGGTAGGATTCACACACGGTGGCTGATCTGATTGGCTAAGGTTATTTAAGACCCAGTCAGGCCTTTGAAGCCAGGAGGGTGTGAATCCTCTTTGAGGACAGGTTCGGTAAGGTGTGTCTCTGACCTCAGGTGTGTGTTCAGGTGTGCCCGCAGGCTTCCTGCCTCTTCATGGCGGCTTCAGAGATCACTTTGTAGAAACTCCAGAAGCTAAATACTGCTGCGAGGCGTGCAGGCTGGTCCTGTGTCAGCCCCGCCAGACCGAGTGTGGACACCGTTTCTGTAACAGCTGCATCTGCGACATCCTCAGGTGAGACAGGCCACTCCCACTCAGGGGAAACACTGCGTCGATTTGAGTTCCTGCTCGACCCTGCAGGTGTCAGCGTTTAACTTTTGTGTCCTCTCTCCTGCAGTCGTCCAAACCCGGTGTGTCCGGCTGACATGGAGCCACTGTTCAGAGACAAGGTGGGCAGGAAGTGACATCACAGCAGAGATCACGTTGTTGACTGATCAGTAGCACTGTCAACGTTAACATTTGTTAATCTGTGTTTATGAATAAAGTTTTAACATGATGAAGCCATCTGGAGCGCAGAATGGACCAACTTTGTACAAACTGCCCCAAATACGCTGAGAGAGGCATTTCCGATGGGTTCATTTGGTTAAAATTTTAATCGCGTTAATCCTGGCGACGGATAACGCATGTTAATGTTGACAGCCCCACTGGTCTGTGATTGATTCCCGATCAGTTACTGAGCAATCTGTGATCACTCGTCGGGCTGTGTGATTGATCAGGCTGTGCTTTGTGTTTCAGATCTTCAAAGACGTTTGCTGCCACCGGGAGATCATGTCGCTAAAGGTTTACTGCCGCAGCGAGGCGAACGGCTGTCAGGAGCAGATGAGTCTGCAGCAGATACCTGTGAGCACACGTACCTGAAAATCCCGCTTTCTGATTGGCTGCTCTGCATACAGCAGAAATTCACTTACCTGCCTCACCTGTGTGTCTGCAGGACCACCTGAACGTGTGTCCGTTCTTCGAGGTTCCCTGCCCGCTGGGAAAGTGTAAGGAGAGGATGATGAGGAAGGAGATTCCCGACCACCTGAGCTGGAAATGCAAACACAGAGAAACCACCTGCGAGTTCTGCAGCACGAAGATGCCCCTGACAGACCTGCAGGTGAGCCGCGGGCAGCGTTTGGCTTCTTTTTCTTGCTTTTTGGTGATTTTTGTGAAAAATTAAGTTTTTAAAAACGTTTTTCAGAAACACAAAGATACGGTTTGTCCGGCGTTCCCCGTGATGTGTCCAAACCACTGCTCTTTCGCCTCCCTGCCCCGGAGCGAGGTGCTGACCCAGTTTTTCCCGGATCACTCGCACCCTTCAGCTTTCAGCTTTTCCGATCGCAGTGATCGATCGATCTATTGATTTATTGATGTTGTGCTGTTTCAGCTCTCGGGTCACCAGCATGACTGTCCCAAAGCTCAGGTCAGCTGTCAGTTCCACCGCTACGGCTGCACGTTCAAGGTAGTTTCATCATCATTCTCACTAAACGTGTGGCAGACCTGTGGCTCATGTACCACAGTACTGCAGTTATACACCTGTATTAATACTTCATAATGCATGTACTGCAATATTGCGTGTGCTGTGTTTCAGGGTTTGAACCAGGACATGAGGCAGCACGAGTCCACCTTCGCAGCCGAACACCTGAAGATGATGGCAAACAGGAACCTGTCGTTAGAGAACAAGGTAACCACGGTGGCACGTAAAACACTTCACATCTTCCTCAGAAAGTGCGGCGCGCGCTCACCTGAGCGCTCTCTGCTTCCAGGTGGAAGATGTGAAAGGTGAGCTGATGGAGCGGTACAAGGTGCTTCCTGCGCTCAGCAGCCGACTGTCGGAGCTGGAGAACCAGAACGAGGAGCTGAGGGAGAAGAACCGGCAGATGGAGCAGAAACTCGCCACCATGCAGGTACCGCCATTTCGCTGGTGGTTTTTTCTTGACAGCGTGGGCTCCTCCCACCGTCCACAGACACGCTCATCACGTTAATCTGTGCTCTCTCCACAGAAACTAATGAGCTCTCACTCAGAGAAGTTGCTGGAGGTGGAACTGGAGCTGCATTCTCTCCGTCTGCTCAGAGATGAGGTGGAGAGCCTGCGAGGAACGCTGGAGAGCGTACGGACGAGGCTCGCCGCTCTGGAGCAAGGTGGACGCGGCGGATCCGGATCCACGACACACACACTGGGTTAGAACGGCCTCTCTGTACCGCCGTTGGGGTCTGGGGACGGGCTGTAGTCTCAGACACCAGAGGTTTAGGGCACGCTACGGCTGTTTGTCGATTGATAATCAATAACTCCCGGTGCACGTCTTCTTCTCTGCAGCATCCCTGGAGACTCAGCTGAATCGCCATGACGACATGCTGAGCGTCCACGAGATCCGATTGGCTGACATGGACCTGCGTTTCCAGGTGCTGGAGACGGCGAGCTACAACGGGACTCTAATCTGGAAGATCCGCGACTACAAAAGGCGGAAACAGGACGCGGTGGCAGCGAAGACGCTGTCGCTGTACTCGCAGCCGTTTTACACCGGATACTTCGGTTACAAGATGTGTGCTCGAGTTTACCTGAACGGAGACGGCATGGGCAAGGGGACGCACCTGTCGCTGTTCTTTGTGGTGATGAGGGGCGAGTACGATGCCCTGCTGCCCTGGCCCTTCAAACAAAAGGTACACCTCACTTCCTGTGTGATTAACCGCAGAAGCGTGAACAGCGTGTTCTGATGCGGTCTGTGTCTGTCAGGTGACCCTGATGTTGATGGACCAGGGTCCCTCCAGGAAGCACCTGGGCGACGCCTTCAAACCGGACCCGAACAGCAGCAGTTTCCGCCGTCCGGTGGCCGAGATGAACATCGCGTCCGGCTGCCCGCTGTTCGTGTCGCAGACTGTCCTGGAGACGGGGACCTACATTAAAGATGACACCATCTTCATCAAGGTGAGGGGCGTGTCCTGCGGGTTACAGACCCCACCTATGTATTGATAAATTCAGCGATCAGTGAATTAACCTGTGGTGATTGGTTTGACCGGCAGGTTACCGTGGATACCTCTGACCTTCCTGACCTGTGACCGTGTGACCGGTGCGCACCTGGCAGAGCAAAGGATTATGGGAAGGATCAGAGATGGGAAGATGGAGAAGAAGAGACAGGAAGCAGCCAGTCAAAGTGAACTTTATTGACTGGTGGACTACAAAACTGTGTGTGTGTGTGTGTGTGTGTGTGTGTGTGTGTGTGTGTGTGCGCGCGCGCGCGGGGGTGGGGGGGTGAATGACTCAGTGTCACCGTGGTGACAGAACTCAGAGCCAACATGGCCGCCACTATGAGGACGTTGTTGCTGCTCGTTACTGATGCTGTGCATCGAGCTTTACTTCCTTTTATTACCCGTTTACAGAGGCATGCTAGGAAATCCACTACAGCCACAGAGGAGTCCGAAAACCTGATCAGACCGGATGAAACTACATAAAGAGCAGACTCCTGTAGAGCCCGGCGGTGCGGACTGGCTGCTCTGTGGCCTTGGTGGGTTTCCGAGCGTCGACAGAATTCGTGCGAGTCGTTCGGTTCATTTGCACACTTTAAAGTTTTGAATGTTTGTGTGAAAATAAAACTGACAGAAAACAAACTTGTTTTATTGTGAAGTTTTTCTGCGGAGACTTCCTGTTTTATCGTCACTGATGAGGTCATCAATAAAGGAACTCTCTGCCTGTGAAATAATAGCGTAGCCACATGATGTCACTTGGCGGTTTTGCTGCGTGTTGCTGCTGTCACTGATGTCTCGGGGTCCACAGTGGCGACTCGATCTTCGACACAGGTGTGGGTCACCAATGTGTGTGAAGACAAACCGAGGCAAAAAGAGGCTCCAGCATCTGTTTCAAGAAACTTTAATATCCTGAGGTAGAAGAAACTTGGTGTGAACAGTCTGTGTGCAAGTGACCTGAGTGATGAGGGTCACTCACACCATGGCTCAGATTGGTTGGTGGGCAGGGTGCAATGTGTGTCGGGGGGGATAACAGTCTGATAACAGTCTTCCCCCAGGGGAAGAAGCTGTTTGTCTGGAGGTGTGCGACCTGACTGAATTGAATTCAGAGGGTCCAACGGGCGGTGGGCAGTTCACTGGTTTACCTGAGACAGGAGGATCTGGCGATGCCATCCAGGGGTGTCAGATGGCAGTCAGTGCTTTTTTGGGTGGTGTTAATGACCCTCTCTGCTGCCTTCCTGTTAGTCGTGGCCCCTGAGCACCAAACACCAGGCAGGAGAGCACGCTCTCCACTGAGGAGCAGCAGCAGGTCCTGGTCCAGGTCTTCATCTGGCTCTTGATGAAGGCGTTCCCACTTTCTCCCTCTTGCATGTGACAAATGAAGGCTTTCTTGAGGTTCTTCTTCCTCAGGACACCGAGGACGTGCTGCCACTGCTGGGCCTCCTTTACCACGGCGATGGTGTTGTAGGTTGGAGGTGAGATCAGGGGAGATGTGGGTGTCCAGAAACCTGAAGGTGGAAACAGATTCTACCCGTCCTCCGTTTATAATGAGGGGGGAAGTGGACCTGTCTGTGCCTCCTGAGGTCCATTATAAGTTCTTTGGTTTTAAGAATGTTCAGCTTCAGGTTATTCTCTGGATCCCAGGATCAGGGAATCTGAAGGTGGTCCAGTTTGGTGTTGAGCATCTTCCTCTTCTCCAGATAGCTCAGCGCTGTGTGAAGGGTGATGGCATCCTCCGTAGGGTCGAGGGAGGGGGTGGACAGTCTGTGATGTGTGAGACACTACCCACTCGAAGCACAAGATGAGTACTACAACTCCAACACACGGATAAATACAGATTGTAGGAGGATGACGAGATTATCCATTTAAATGTCTTCACTGGAAGTGATGCACAAAAACATTAAAAGGCCAGATAAACTGATTTTTTTAGAGGAGGAAAGGAGGACGGCAGGTGGCGCTGCTCACAGGAAACGGCGGCGGCTCGTTGATTTTTTTTTTTTTTTTGAACCATAGAAGAAGAAGAGAGCGTTATCCGCAGAAAAAGAAGCGGCTAAGAGTTTGTGCTTCAGCTCCAGACTTCAGGCTCAAACCGAACCTGAAAGACTCGAAGGACCCCAGAACACCGGCCCGGACCCAGCGGGGCTGCGAGGCCCGACCCGGTAAGTGAAGCTCGGTTCTAGCTGTAGAACCGTAGAGCCCCGGGGAGCCAACAGGCTAACAGATAGCATTAAGGTTACCAGAAAACAGGCTCTTATTTTGAAAGGGCGACAAGCGATTGAGTTACTTTAGAAATGATTTCACGAAAAAAATAAAATAAAAATAAACACAAAAAGCGGCACGGTGTGTGATCTGTGTGTAAAAAACAAAAAAAAAACCGTGTGTGTGTTTAAATATATAAGTAAAACAACAAAGTAAAAACAAAATACGAATAAATATGTTTAAAAGCTGACAGGAAGGAACAGGCTCTACCTGTCAGACAGGTGTAACTGTCAGTGAGGCGTTTGTGTGACGCGCTGGCAGCTGATTGGTCTGTAATGCTGTGTGTGTGTGTGTGTGTGTGTGTGTGTGTGTGTGTGTGTGCGCGCGCGCGCGCAAACTAAAATAATGTGGAAAAACTTTATCATGAGCTGAGATGATGAAGCTGACGACTGCTGAGATTCTCAGGAAAGTGTTCTCATGCGGAGTTTCCATCTGAGTATCCTTTGTAATATTACTATTCAGAGTAATCTGAATATCCTGAGTATGCTGAGCAGTGCGAGTCAATTTACTTGAAAAAAAGTAACTAAATACTAGTTGCTGATTAATTCACCAGAAATAATCCAGTTAATTTACTGATTACTTATTTTCAAAAGTAATTAGTTACTTCATTACTTAGTTACTTTTTAAAACTTGATACACAACCTGAATACGTAATAACGTCATAGATCTTTCAGCCCAGTTCTATTTTTTCTGTATAATCCATCATATAAAATGTAATCAAATGAAAAAGTGTCTTTTTAAAATTGTTTTAATCGATTTAAACTTTTAACTTTATGCTTCAAGCACAAATTAAATTATTTCAACTGTCTTTGACGGGAAGAAATGTTTAACATTTAAAGCTATGTTCTGCATATTCCAGCGTATAAAATAAAATCACGTTTTGTGTTTGCACTCTTTCAAATAGATGCAAGTAAAACACAGCAGAAAATGAATAAAATCAAAGACTCAGCAGTTCTTAAATCTACTGTCAGCTGTTGAGCAGGAGTGGGGCGGGTGGAGGTTTGCCCACAGCGGTCATGTCAGTGGGAGGATCCAGGGGTTTCTCTGCGAATGTCACATTCCCGTGGCAGCGTGCTCGCTGCTCGCTCAGATTTGAAGTTTCATTTGTCGCTGTAGTTTTCTTCCCACGCAGAGTGAACAGCAGACGCTCATAGGGCTGCTCGATTATGGTAAAAATGATAATCAAGATTATTTTCACTGAAATTGAGATCACGATTATATGACGATATTTATTTAACCCTTTAAGACCTACCATAGAACCAAGTGCGCCAGAGCTTATATTATTGTTTTACATGTTGTAGTGCCATTTGTGGGAGCATTTCAAGTTGCTATACATCAATACAACTGTTATAGCCCATATTTTAATAATATGTATGTATTAAGTCCATAGTAACTACATTAATTGCAAACAAGTGCAATAAACTACAAAAAAAATTGAAAATCATTTTTGTTTTGCTTTTTACATATATTTCTTCTTGGAGAAATTTAAGAGGTTTATCCCTCAAAACTTTAAATACTTTTTAAAAAGTTGCAAAAAATAGTTTACAACAACAGGAAATTTATTTTGAGTGTCTTCATAGTTTTATTTTGGAGATACACCAATTTTTATATACTGCAGGAAAAACAAAAAAACAATCTTATGATGCAAATTTGCAAAGAAAACAGCAGGTGCATCAAAATAAACTATTTCCAGCAGTGCAATTCGAGTTCTAAGCATCCCAGAAACTATTCAGAAAAGTCAAACATGGCTTATAAAAACACAAGTATAGGCTTTTGAAGCCTACAAGTAAAAAACTACATTTTCCGCGAAAATGACGTCACTTCCGGTTTTGGGCAGGAAACGCGATAGTTCGCGCTGACGTCTTTTTCACTGTGGGAAGTGTCACGAACAGCTGATCGGATCGGCAAAACGTGTGTCTGGAATATTGTTTTTGTTCCCGCAAGTGCTTTTTATGCAATTTTTGCAAAGCTATATGTGGAAGCAAACCGTGACCGAGGGCAAGCTGATGGCATCAGATGTAAGTACAACTCCTCTGGTTTCATATGCAAAAAAAATTATTGCGCTAGCTTTCAGGTTCTACAGGGATTTAAAAATAGTTACACAAAACGGAGTGTGCTGCTCTGACCGGCTTTAAAGGGTTAACAATAACAATGTATTGAATAATGACTTTAAAAAATAATATAAAACAGTGTGCAAATACTGATAACAGTGCAAATGTTTGCAATATAAGAAATAAATGAAAAATGTAAACATCTATGTTTAGTGAACTTTGCAGTGTTGCTCTGTGGTGCAGCTACTACACCATAGCAAAGTTTATAAACGCGAACCCATAATGTTTCCACACCACTGAAGTTTTTTTCTTTTTACCTCGCTTTTCAACCAACGGCAGTCACTCTCCTCTCCAAATAACTTCTGCTTAGCTTTCCAAGCTTCCCTCGGGTCCTCTTAATTGTTGTGATGTGTGTTCGAAATGCAGAGAGGTGCGCTCGATTTACCACACGGAGCAGCGCGAGAGTAAAGCACGAGGCAGGGAGGGGCTAATAATCGGCTCAGTCATTTTTAATGAACGTTGAAAGCCCAGATCGTAATCGTGATTAAAATTCGATTAATTGAGCAGCCCTAGACGCTCGTCTTTCTGTCACTTTTTACAGAATCCAACTCAAAGTAATGTGATTACTTCCACGCTTTAAACGCTGCATGGTTGTACTCTCTCCATCACGACATGTGATCCATTGTTGATCTGCACACGTCTGTTACCACGGACGCCGCACGCTCATACGTCACTCATGAGACACTCACAAACAAAATCACGGTTTAGTAACGCAGTAACACTGCGTGCTTATGGGAAAGTAACAGTAATCTAATTACTTTTTTGCAATAGCAATCCTTTAGTTTACTGGTTACTTTAAAAAAATATAATCGAATTACAGTAATGCCTTAATTGTAACGCGTTACTGCCCATTTCTGATCCTGGGTGACCTGAGTAATCTGAGTATCTTCAGTAACTTCAGTAAACTGAGTAATAACCTGAGTAACCTCAGTAATCTGAGTAATAACCTGAGTAACCTCAGTAATCTGAGTAACCTCAGTAATCTGAGTAATAACCTGAGTAACCCCAGTACTCTGAGACTTGGCACTGATGTATCACTGAAATGATACAAAAGACTGGCGTGACTGTGCAGCTGTAAGCGGCGTCGTTCATGAAAATTGAGATGCAGCACGATTGGCTGAAATGATACCAAAGCGTGGAGGACAGTGGCGTGCACAAACGCGCTGCCTGCTGAACCTGTGATTGGTTTCTGTGAGGACGTGTTTGCTCTCTGAAGGCCCAGCTGCATGCAGGTCAGTAACTGTGTCTCTCTTGGTGTTCTCAGATGAAATGTTTGTGATGAAGAGTTTCTGTGGACCTGCAACCCTGCAGCTCCGACTGTTTTCCACTAGAACTTTACCCACTCTCACACTTTTCACCAAGGTAACGCCCACACCTGTTCGATACATTAACATCATAGTCTCAGGAGCTTGGAAAGAAAAGCGTCTGGACTTCTGGGTTTGTTCAAAATCACGACCCTTTCAGCTTGTTCGTGGCCAAAAGTGGCCACCAACAGATTAAGTCTGTAATTTTTATTATTTTTAGGGGTTTTTTTTCCAATTTTTTTCTGCATAAAGCTTTTAACTAACTTCAGTTCTTTTCATAAATATAAAATAATTATTACTTTTTAACCCTTTAAACACCAGTTTATTTGCCCACTGCACTAGCTGGAAGACAACCTCAAATCTCACAATTTTATATAATTGCATTGCTACTGAAATTTCTTGTATTATTAATAGTAGAGACTGGGGCATGTAATTGATTCACATCAACACTGATTATAATGCATTGTTATTTTTGTGCAGGGAGAGCAAAAACATAAAAACTCCCTCTCAAACTGTTCGTGGCCAAAAATGGCCACGCCTTGTTTACATTTACAAAATGCTACAAAATTCATATATATTAAGAAAAAATTCCACTTTTTTGACTTGAATTTTTTAGATTAGCATCAGTGCTGTTCATGATAATCTAAATTTTATTCAAATTCAGAATTTTAACCCTTTAAATACCAGTTAAATCACATAATTGTAATGAATTAAATAGGAATAAAATCCCCATTTTTTTCTAAATAATACATGCAAACTGATTTATTTTCTAACCATGGTGGAGGTTAGATGCGTAGCAATAATTAAACGTATCAATGAGTTTTATGCATCTTTGTTTTTTTTGTGCAGTGACAGAAAAACAACAAAACTCCCTCTCAGCTTGCTCGTGGCCAAAAATGTCCACCCCCTGTTTATGTTTACAAAATGCTATAAAATTCATATATATTAAAACATTTTTCTACTTTCATTGACTTGATTTTTTTAAAACCAAAATATAATTCAAATTCAGATATTATACCCTTTAAATACCAGTCAGATTATGTATTATTACTACGCTTTGGGGGGAAAATAGCAATAAAGTTCACATTTTTCTGCAGGATCCGTGTCCTCTGTGTGATGAAGCCAAAGAGCAGCTGCAGCCGTTCAGACACCGGGTGAGAAGCTTGTTATAAAACTGTTGTTAATAAAGTTTAAAGTTAATTGAACTGACGTTACTGATTGATCAGTGATGACTGAGAGGCTGATATATGATGTGTTATTGATAGACTGGGATGTGATTGATTGCCATGTTCACAATAGTATTGATAAGAAAGTCTGTATGTTTTCCACGTATTTTACCTGTGTGTGCGTGTGTGTGTGCGTGCGTGGGTGCGTGTGTGTGTGTGTCAGCTGGTCCTGCAGCAGGTGGACATCAGCCTCCCAGAGAACCGGCTGTGGTGGGACAGGTACAGGTGGGACATACCTGTGTTCCACCTGAATGGTCAGTTTGTGATGAAGCACCGTGTGGACACTGCCCTGCTGGACAAACTGCTGCAAGATGCCGAAGGCCAATAACTCACAAATAAGCAATAAACACAAGTGATTAAGAAATATGTGGCTTCACTGTGTCATCTTTACACAGCCAATCAGAGCAGGCCTCACTGTGACATCACTGTGAAACAGATCCTGTTTTTCTCGAGTCACCCGATCCCGTGACCTTATCAATATTTAACCTTCACATAACTGTCAGCCAATCACAGCTCAGCTCCTCCTCGATGTGTTACCTGGTTACAACGGAGACCTCAGGCATGCTCTCAGGCAGGTGAAGTTGTGGCAATGGCGTCGCATAGAGCGGCAGATGTTCAGTTTGCTCTGCAGAGGGCAAAGAGGAAGATCAATGAGCTGCAGCTCCAACTCAAGTAAGAACTGTCTGATCGGTGATCAATAATCTGTCAGACAGGCTGAACTGATCGATCAGTAATTGATAAGTGATAATCTAGTGATTAGGTCCAGAGTTGAACGCCTAACTGTAAAAGTTGAATTCAAGTTAAACCTGTATTGGATCAATAATTCCAGGGACTGGCGGTGCCGCCTTGAGGTTTGGATCATGAAGGAGCCATCTGATTGGCTGTTGGAGCTGCTGACAGGGAGAGAGGGGCTAGCTGTGCTCTGTGTATTGATAAGGGAAACGATTCACGTGGAGAGAATATTGATTACCACGGGAATCCACCGCAGGAATGACCAGTCAGGTTCTTTTACCTGATGGAGGTCACCTCGTTACCTCTGACATTGTTACCGTTAATCAGACTTTACTTCCTGTTTAAAGGTCAGAAAGCACGAGTCACTCTGAGCTGCTCTAAGAAATGAACCAATAACCAGTGTTGGGAAGGTTACTTTTAAAATGTATTCCATTACAGAATACAGAATACATGCCTCAAAATGTATTCAATAACGTATTCCGTTACGTTACTCAATGACAGTAACGTATTCTGAATACTTTGGATTACTTAATATATTATCATGCTTTTTACAACAACGTGAATGTACTATTGCTGTGTGATTTATTACTATTACTGAAGGTCCGCGACTCCGAACTGTAGTAAAGGGACCTCTGACTAATACGGTGGGGTCCCTGTCGGCTCGTAACCGAAAAATAGCTTTACTTTGTTGTGTGGGTCAACTTTTCTTGCGAGAGACAGAGAGAGGCGTTGAAAGACTGCTCCAACGGAACTTATTGTTTTCGGAGGAAAACACGAACACGGTGTACAGTCGAGTCTTAATAGCTTACTTACAACTGGGCTCGTCAGGCACTCTTCTTGGCTGAAGTGGTTATTATTATATTTACATGCTTCCAGCTCCCGTTTTTCCTCGATGACAACTCGTACCTTTCCACTCCCGTTTTTCTCCCTCCTCGCGCTCACAGACCCATAACGTGTATGGCAGTCCATTCTCCCTGCAGCACGGACTACACTGCCCATGATGCTACATTCTTTAGAGCTATGCTTGTAGCATTCTGCCTGTTAGCTTAGCACAACAACAAGGACAACAACAACGAAAAGGCGCTCTCTCACCCAGGAAACACACAGTCGCAGAGAGAGAGAGAGCGTCGCCCTGTAACCATGGCAACCGTAACGCTGCCGCCTGGAACAACAGCACGTAGCTGTCAAACAAAACCCAAACAGTCCTGACCCGCGACAAAATGAAACAGGAAAGTACCGCAGTGTAATCCATTTATTTCAACAAAGTAACTGTATTCTGAATACCACCTTTTTAAACGGTAACTGTAACGGAATACAGTTACTCATATTTTGTATTTTAAATACGTAACGGCGGTACATGTATTCCGTTACTCCCCACACTGCCAATAACATCAATAAATCAGTAGAAAATCCATCAAACCTGTAAATCAGTTTTTATTGCTGCTGCAGGTCACAATATAAATGTTTGAGTTGGTGGACAGTCACCTGGCTTCAGGTGTGGTGGGCAGGTTTTTTTCTCCAGTGCTGAGGTGTGCTGTTCAAATGTGTCTCTATTGAAACAAAAACTAAAGGAAAAAGGGTTCCCTGTCACTCTGGTTCCCTGAGTGATGCTCCCTGTGGCTCTCTGTTTGGCTGCATTTAGCTCCATCCCCCAACCTCAGGCAACTATGACAGCGGTGATTGATAGTGTGTATTTGTGTTTCCAGGGAAACCAGATCACAAAGTCCAGAAGAGACCAGTCAGCCCACAACGACACCCAGCAAAGAGCTCCAGGACTCTCTGGTGGACATGTACACAGGTAATACTACTGTACATACTACAGATACTACACAGGTAATATCACCTATAATAAAAGATGAGTACTAACGTAATTCAATTACTTTACTCGTTACCTGAAAAAACTAAGGGATTACTATTGCAAAAAAGTAATTAGATTACTGTTACTTTCCCATGAGCACGCAGTGTTACTGCGTTACTAAACCGTGATTTTGTTTGTCAGTGTCTCGTGAGTGACGTACGAGCGTGCGGCGTCCGTGGTAACAGACGTGTGCAGATCAACAATGGATAACATGGAGTGATGGAGAAAGTACGACCATGCAGCGTTTAAAGCGTGGAAGTAATCACATTACTTTGAGTTGGATTCTGTAAAAAGTGACAGAAACATGAGCGTCCGCTGTTCACTCTGCGTGGGAAGAAAACTTCTACAGCGACAAATGAAACTTCAAATCTGAGCGAGCAGCGAGCACGCTGCCACGGGAACGTGACATTCACAGAGAAACCCCCGGATCGTCCATAATACTACTGATACTATATATGTACACAGGTAATGCTACTGTAAATACTAGAGATACTACACAGGTCATACTACTTGTAATACCACAGATACTATATGTGAACACAGGTAATATTACTGTAAATCCTACTACTAAGCAGGGTAACCAGTGGTTCAGAGTGTGGCTGGCGGGTCATTGACGGCCCTCTGCTGCGTGCTGTGTGGTCCCTACCTACCTCTGTGATCAGTTCAGTGAGGCGTGCTCGTTGATCAGACCCCGCCCCATCGCTTAGACAGGAAGTTGACGTCCTGTCTGCAACATCTCCTGAGCTTCGTGTTTCACATGCTGATGATTTTGAGTTTTGAATCAATGAGTTTGATGCAAATTTGCTGGTCCCATAAAATAAATCGGCCGAATTCTAGTGAAGCTCAACCCGTCTGAAACACCCGTCTGTCTTTTTAAAAGTGAAATAAAACCAGAAAATGTGCCGAAAAATGACACAAAGATCAATAAATCTGATGATCAATAAGCCTGATGGAAGCAGCCCAAGGTCCCGAGGTGATGTCAGCAAATGTCCACCAGGGGGAGCTGTTCTCCTTCACATCAGAGCCCTGCTGCCGCTCACAGGGACAGAGTCCTGTTCAAAATCAGCTGTCCTCAGAGCTCTGAGAGCGTCCTCCTCATGGTTGCTGAGCACGCTCAGTAATCTGCTGTGTAAATGTGTCTCGAGGACATGTTATATTTGGACTTTGTGTTTGCGGTGAGACATCGGCTGAGAGGCTCGTGTTAACACAGAGGATGAAACCTGCTGGAGATCAGTGACAGCTGTGATCGCTGGTTACCAAGGCAACACTCATTTCATCTCCATGACTGACAGGAAGTGTTTGACGTGATCGCTTCTCACGTTTCAGCGGGCAGGTCGCTTCAGCAAAAAGAGGCATGTTTAGAGCGAGTGGGTGACATCACCATGGCAAAATCCAGACTTTCTTTACAGTCTGTGAGCGGCACACCGGGGTCGCTGGCCCTCCATCGGTTATTGATTTATTTATTTATTTATTTAAACCCAAATCGTCTTTGGGATTATCCTCATGCTTTAAAGCGCTGAGAGAGTGTGCTTGAATTATTGAAGGAGAAGAAAAAGAAAAGCTGCAGTTAGTTTTGTTTTTTTTACATCAACACCCCCACCCCCCGCCACCCCCACCCGTGGTGATAATCCGTCGTCTGTCGGCGTCCTCGCTCAGATCAAACTCTGCGTGTGAAACAGTTGTGCAGGAAACAAACACAGTATTCAGTCGCCCGGTGCCTCCATATGCGTCTCTGTTTACTTCTTCTTCTGTGGTGCCAGGAGCCTCACTCACACAGTGACGATGATGATGATGAACAGTCGGCGCTGCTGATTAATGAAAATGAGAAAAGATGTTGCTGAATCTTAGTGTTACTGTCGATCCCCGGACTCTCTGTCCTGGTCGTTGTGTCCTTGGGCAAGACACTTCACCTGCCGCCTACTGGTGTTGGCCAGAGGGGCCGATGGCGCGATATGGCAGCCTCGCTTCTGCCCCAGGGCAGCTGTGGCTACAACCGTAGCTGCCTCCACCTGTGTGTGAATGTGAGAGTGAATGAATAGTGGAACTGTAAAGCGCTTTGGGTACCTTGAAAAGCGGTATTAAATGCAATCCATTATTATTATTATTATTATTATTATTATTATTAATGTTATTGGTGTAACGATTGATGGTGAGGATGATGATGAAGCTGTATCATCAGGCAGGTTTTCTGCTTCTGAACGCGGTTCAGAAGCAGATGGGTTGAAGTCGAAATGTGGACTACATGTATGAATTTCTTTAATAGAGAATAAAAATGCTGTGATGATAAAGTCTGCGGCCGGTGCCTGTCGAGGCCAATAATGGATTTGGGAGCTGCGGGCAGATTTTAGGTTTTCACCAGTAACGTGAAGTTTGGTTGGTTTTTGTATTTTTCCGTCTTCTGATTGTTTTCACAATACCTCTAAAATCTGCCCAAAGGGTCAGATTAACTTAAACCTTAGAGGTTTGGATTAAAATGAAGGAAGACTTCATTACCCAAGTGGGATTGTATTTTCTGTGATTTAGTAGAGAAAAGTGATGAAGGTCAGCTGCAGAAGAGGAGGAGGAGGCAGCCAGTAGGGAGCGGCAGTGAGCTGAACACAAGGGCGTGAGGGCAGCTTCTTCTTTTCCTTTTATTAAAACAGAGTCCAAACTGCTTCTTCATCCTCTCATCTGAACTTGCACACTCATGGACACCTCCTCTTCACCTCTGATCTTCATCACATTAGATTTCAGCTCCTTCAGCCTCTCACTGATCAATAATCTGACGCAAGCTGCTCACAGAGTTCTCTCGTGTTTAAGAGCTCCAGATGTTTAAAACAGCTGTGGAGGTGAAGCAGAAGCACAGAGGGAGCATCTGGTTCAAGTCAGGACATGTTTGAGTTCAAAGGTTACTGAGGACGTATGAAGGAGGCAGTGAAGGTGTTACTACTGTGAACCACACGTAGAGGTCACCTGGATCCTGCAGCTCAGGTCGCGTGAAGAACCTGAAGTTTAACAAGTGATGACTTACCTGCACATGGTCAAAACGCTACGAATCCTGTAAATGTGAAAGGATGTCCAAACAAAGCTCTGAAAGTTCAAAACGTTTAAACATACCACCAAATTTAGACATTAAACAGGAAGTAGAGGTGTTACTTTATTCTGCTGGGAGACGCACCTTCCTCCATAAGACTAGAAAGTTGGAAATCTTTTGTGAAACACCCCCTCAACTCGGGTTTCCCGCTTGGGAAGTTGGAGCAGCCCCACAGGAAGTAGAGGTTAGAACTGGGAACCTGTACTTCCGCTGGTGTTTGAGACTCATTAAATAAGCCACAAGCGACTTCTTCAGTTCCTTTGATGAGGGATGCGACTGTTTTCCCCCTGAAAACACGACATCCAGATGAGCAGAATCTCTTTTCTAGGATTGAATCCTTGAGTGTGCATCAAGCAAAAAAATGTAATTGTTTTTCTGGAACACGCTAACTCCTGAGTGATGTCACTTCGACATCCAAGTTCTGGAATGCGGGAAAGGGCGAAAGCAGATGACAACCGTCTGGTTGTTCAGAGGTTTCAGAAGATGAAGATGATTTTGAGGCCCGTTTCTGTTCCTGTGTGTGTGGTAGGAAGCCCTCCATCACATCATCAGCCTGGGGCTTCACACTGCGCTGGTGGCGTCTTACTTCCTGTGTCTTTGGCGTGTCAGGATGCGGCGATATCCTCTGTTTTGCGTTTGTTGCTTTACAAGCTCTTTGGTCTTTAGTTGGTCCCCTGAGCTGTATCAGTAACAGTAGTTTTCCATAAATCATTTGTCGATTAATTCAGCAGCTTGTAATGTGGAGCGCCACCTGCAGGTAGGAAGTGTTTTTACAGGTAAAGCTGCAACACACTGTCAAAATAAAAGCTCTGCTCAAAGTAGGAATCACAATTTAGATCTAAACAAGGCAAATGTTATAAAATGCCAGCGTGAGCACACACACACACGGATGCACGCACACACACAGAAACACACAAGCGCTCGTACACACACACACACACACACACACACACACACACACACACACACACACACACACACACACTCCTGCACAGAGAGCAGCAGCTACTTCAGCCTGTTCAAACAAACCAGAGTCTGCAGCCCACCCATCTAACAACAATAAAACTGAGTGTGTGTGTGTGTGCGTGTGTGTGTCCGTGGACCACCCACTCTGCAGATTAAACACTGTTCACACGACTGTCTCCTCCCTCTTGCTCTTCATTCCCTCTCAGCCACACTCAGCCTTTGTCTTCCTCTTCTCTCAATAAATTAAATCTACTGACCATAGTGTGTGTGTGCGTGTGTGTGTCTGTCTGTGTGTGTCTGCGTGTGTGTCTGCGTGTGTGTGTGTATGTGTGTGTAAGCGTGTCTCTCTGTGTGTGTGCGTGTGTGTGTATGTGTGTGTGTGTGTCTGTGTCTCTGTGTGTGCCGGGGTCAGCAGATCGTACAGCTGCACCTGGAGTCATCTTCAGGTGATGATAAATGTGTGTGAAGATAATTTCAGTTTGAGTCACATAAAAGTGGTTCATCGCTGTCAACTTAAATATGAAAACATTAAATATATTTAAATGACATCACTTCTTGAGTAGAAGTGGCCTTTTCAACCCTGTGTGCTATAATCAATAATCAATTACCAGCTTCTTGCTGCACTCGTAGTGTTGCAGCTTCCAAGATGAAGGACAGGAAACAGCCAATTGTGACGGAGCTGCAGGATGATTTAGATGACGTCCAGGATTTAATGCAAATAATGAGCATTTACTGATCAGCGCTTAGAGGCCGGAGACTAAAAATCAAAGACAAGAAAACCGGAAGTAAACGGGGGCTATGTAGCTCAAGCAAGAAATTGCTTGAATTAAAAGTGCAGAATAATTAAAATAGTGCGACTGGAGTGAAACATGGATTCTGTTTGTAGGAGAAGCAGATGTTACGCCTGCTGCGGTCAGAGGAAACGGACGCCTGGACCAGATTAACCAAATAAATCTGAGACATTTGCTCCGTTTCTTCCTGAACTGAGAACGAGTGACTGCTATCAGCTGTCCTGTAACAGGAAACAGATCAGGGCGCAGGTGTGCTACCTGCATGGTGTGGACTGTGATTTTACTCAGAACAAAAAGACCTTCAGTTTACTGTGAAAGGCAGTACCTGTTTTAAGAATAATTTTCATGAAAAACATGATCAGGTCACATGACCATGAGGTATTTTCTCTGGTTATTGATCAGTCGATTTCCTCTCTGATCGACAGGAGCGATTTTGTCTCACTTTTATTGATCGCTCGTTTGTTGAAGAGCAGCAGGTTTCCTGCTGATCGATTGATCTCGGAGTGTGTTTGGCTTCATGTTTACTCTGCACGCGTGTGCGTGAGCGTTCCCAGCTCGCCGTGTGTCTCCTCGGCTTAATGTCCGTATCTAAATTCATGTGCGGTGTGGCGGCGGTGTGGTGTCGGCGGGCCGGATCACAAGCGGATTGTGTTGGATTTGAGCTGAAGCCTCTTTAATCATTGTAACACCGTCATTAATATTCATGCAGTCAGCTGGAGCAGCCGACACTCAGCGCTCCAAACTTTCTGCACAAAATGTATTAAAAACAGCTTAAAAAATTAATGGACTTGAGTTTATATTACATGAAGAAAAAGGGGGGGAGGCGGGAGGAGGCGTGTCCCCCCTCTTCGCCTCATTGGTTAATGTAGATTGGCGCTCTGATTGGCTTTTGCTTTTTCCCTTTTTTCTGCAGATTTTCCATCTTTGACGAGACTTCAAAGCGAGCGCGAGGCATGAACGGTCATTTAGAAGGATTTAAGCACATTATCACATCTGTAATTGTACATGAATAATAAGGAGAGCCGGCGGCTCAATTAGCTCTGAGTCCACAAGGAGATCAGAGAGGGGGAGGATGGGGGAGGACGGCAGGAAATGAGAAAAGTTTCAAAGTGAACAAATTATTCAGAAATAACTGAAATTTAGCTGCTTCACACTCAGGAGCAGATAATCGTCCTCCTTACTGATCGGGCCACTCACAGATCTGCAGGAGCAAACATACAAAAGAAAAAAGTGTCAGAAAAATGTTTAAAAGGCAACTAAAAGCAGGCAAAACCAAGAAACTCTTCGGGAAAAGTTTCAGGCTCAAAGGAAGTAACCTGATGTCCTCGACCCCTGGAGAAGGTTACAGTCCTCCACCCGAGAAGCTCACAGTGAGAGCTGTGCAGACAGTAGTGGTGTTGGTCAGAGGTCACGAAGGGCCTGATCAGCACCCATCAGAGGGGAAAGCTTCAGTCCTTTCTTGGTTCTGCTGTAAGTCTGATCAGTCTGCAGAGGCTCACAGAAAGAACATCCTGCCACCATCCTCCCGCACTGCTTCTTGCTTCTCCTTGTTCCCAGTACGGGGTCGTGGATGGGTCAGGTGGTCCGTGAGAGGTCTGTGGGCGAGAAAGAGAGGGCAAGGGACATGACAGAGAGAGAGGGTGAGGGACATGACAGACGGGGAGAGAGAGAAAGGGTGAGGGACATGACAGACGGAGAGAGAGGGTGAGGGACATGACAGACGGGGAGAGAGAGAAAGGGTGAGGGACATGACAGACGGAGAGAGAGGGTGAGGGACATGACAGACGGAGAGAGAGGGTGAGGGACATGACAGAGGGAGAGGGTGAGGGACATGACAGACGGAGAGAGAGGGTGAGGGACATGACAGACGGGGAGAGAGAGAGAGGGTGAGGGACATGACAGACGGAGAGAGAGGGTGAGGGACATGACAGACGGGGAGAGAGAGAGGGTGAGGGACATGACAGGCGGGGAGAGAGAGAGGGTGAGGGACATGACAGGCGGGGAGAGAGAGAGGGTGAGGGACATGATGTTAATGTGTGTTTACAGCTCTGAGTAATTCATTAGACGGCGTTCGCACAGTCGGTTGTTCGCACAGTCGGTTGTTCGCACAGTCGGTTGTTCGCACAGTCGGTTGTTCGCACAGGCGGGTGTTCGCACAGGCGGGTGTTCGCACAGGTGGGTGTTCGCACAGTCGTTGTTCGCACAGGTGGGTGTTCGCACAGTCGGTTGTTCGCACAGGTGGGTGTTCGCACAGTCGGTTGTTCGCACAGGCGGGTCTTTGGTGTCTGTCTGCTTTAGCTGTCGCTTCCTTTTTGTCCAGCTAATCCCAGAGTGAACGTGGAGCTGCGACAGCGTCTTCCTGCACTTATCAGAACCCAGCTCATCAGCTCCAACGGGTGAGTGCAGTACCTGTCAGGCTATGGTTGAGGGTGGAGGTGATGTTGGAGGTTAGCTGCAGCTGAATGTTTAGTTTCACCAACAGCCGATTATCTACCTCCATCTCCTCCAATCCCAGCATCCTCCTCTGTCACTCCAGCCCTCTGGATGTCCTCCTCCAACATCCACGTTCCTCGTGAACCTCTGAGCTCTTCCTCTGCTTCTCCTGTCTGCAGCTCCACCTTCATCCTCCACATTAATCCTCCACCATCTCGGTCTCTCTGTCTTTGAGCTGTCCCTGTGATGACTCATTGATCATGTCCGTATCGCGCACGCTGCTGCTGTTTAGAGGTCAGCGAAAGTCACTTCATGTTGTTTCTGATGTTCACAGATCAGAGATCAGCCTGAGCCCCAACCTGAACTACGACCACCACACCTGGCCTCGAGGTAACATCCACCCCCATCATAGGTACAGTTTTACCTCAGATACGTTGTTTAGTGTTTGTTTTACACTTTTCATGCATTTTGAACTGGAGTGTGATGAATGTGGGCTTCACAGTGTGTTATTGATGGGAGAGTTAGAGCCAACATGAAGTCCCGTCATGCTCTGGGTTAATTCGTATTTGAAGACGTGAGGCAGACGCTGCTGAATGTCGGACCAACAAACTGATCATGATCACTGGGCTCTTTGATTCCTGAACTCTTTGATCAGGAAATGTAAAATATTCACCTGCAAGTGACCTCTTACCTGTCTGTCAGTTCCACAGCACCTGCAGGAGCCGTCGACCTCCTGCTCCCCTCCACCTCCATCCTACAGAAGGTCCGCCTCTCCTTTGTCACCTCCGCCCTGCAGGAAGTCTGTGTCCCCGCTATCCTCCAGTCGCCTGGGAGGTGCAGAAGAGATGGAAGTGGACCTTTCGACCAGCAGAGGTCTTTCTCCTTGGGCAAAGAGCTGTGGAGATACTGCAGATGAAGGTGGCGCACCCGGAGATCCTGCTAGCCCCTCCCTCAGCAGACACCTGGTGACCGCTGTGGACAGGTGAGTGGGAGCAGTGCCGACGATGAGATGTTAGAGCGGGCCCTGCTCTGAAGAGAGTCTGGTGGAAAAGTTTCAGGTTTTTAGCGCTGGAGTTGTGAGAAGTTGTTCAGATGTATCCGAGCTATAGATTATTACACGTGTCAGTAATAACGTGGCCGATATTGGAGCCTCCATGCTGCCGTATTCTCGGTGCTTTTTGAACGGATTAATGTGATATGTTTAGAGCCCCCACACAGTGAGCTTTATTAAAAAGTTTATTGCTTTTCATTAAACTTCCTCTGCTTTCTTTAGATTCTGTCATTTTTCCTGCTTCTTTTGTCTTTTGATGCATTTTGAAATAAATTTGTGGAGCACTTTGAGTTGCATCACTGTTTGAAATGTGAGCTATTAAATTTAGATTTGATTTGATTAGTGGGAGCGAGACCAAAATAGAAAGATAGTAAAAGCAGCGGCTTGATTAGAAGCAGCTGATGTTATAAAGTCAGAAACAGTCAATTACAGAAGACACAGTGAGCCACACTCAGCGTCTTATTTACCCGCTTTATTACGAAGCCACGACGCAGCCTGACCTTTAAGGTAATATGAGAGAATTAGAGGCGAACATCAGCCGCTGCTTATTAAACCTGCTGCTGCTGCAGCGTGCAGCCTCACATCTGATAAAGTGAGGCCGCGACCTCCCGTTAAAACACCTGACCTCACTACACACAGGTGAAACACTAATGAAACGCTGAGCCCTGACCAACGAGAGCCTCGCAGAGTGGCGAGCAGCTGCTGAGGAACTTCCGACCATGAGATCGGTAAAAAACAGCCGCTCGGTTTAACGCGCTCCTCGGTGTCGGACAACCAAAAGTTTTGAGATAAACCAAAAGATCTCCAGGTGATGAGCCGATGGTGCACAGATGTACCTGCTCACATGCAGCCCACCAATCCATCGAGAGCAACGTCGAGTCAGCACTAAGCGCGCTTAAAGTGAGATGGCCTTCTAGACTGTGTGGTCTCTGTGGATGAATGTGACGGCTCAGGTGGAGCTCAGCATCCATCCGCAGGAGATCTGCTTTATTACAAACCTGAAGGAGGAGGACAGACGCATTATTTACCCGCCCACTGTTACTGCACTCACCGTCACTGCGATGGACGTCCAGAGGAAGTGGGAACAGGAAACCAAGCAGATGTCTCCGCAGAGCGTCTCATCTTCTCTCTAATCGACACAGAGACGACCTGCTCATACGCTCCTGCCGCTGGCCTGGCCGCAGTGACGAAATCCACTCAATCTCACTGAACCAAAACTGCAGCGAGGTGCCGCCGCCGTCAGTTTTGGATGTACACCGCTGCGGGCACAGCGAGGACATGCTGCCAATAAATGTGTAACACTTCTCTGTTTTTAGTTAATGTTCTCACAGTGTGGAAAATACTAGCTTACCTTCAGTGCAGCACATTTAAAACATGTTAACGAGTGCCGTTACAGATATTTTAATATGGTGTGAAACAGCAGGTACCTGAGAGTGATGTCTCAGAGCGCTGTGTGCGCCGCTGAGGCTTTCAGTCGTCCAACGCCACACGCTGAAGGGGACACCGTTAACACACAGTCAGGCACACAGAAACGTACGCTGAGATTAACAGCAGTACAGGAAGCTAAACTGTGTGTGTTTTGTGTGTAGATGAGTTTGGTAAACTCGTGTCTTTAAAGAGAAACAAACATCTCCGGGACCTACAGCTCTTTAATCTGTGATTGGTTGTCATTGATGACATCATCTCTGTGCTGCAGCTCTGCATCAGCCCGGCCTCCGAGCACCGACCGAGACAAAAACATCTCGCTGTTACTGAAGGAGCTCGACGCCCTGAGACAGGTCAACAACAAGGTACATACACACACAGGTGTTCCCAACCCCTTACATTATTACTGACTGGGTCTAAACCTCACTCACTGGAGGTTTTTTGCTAAAGTGCATGATGGGAGTTGTAGTCACCTCATATGTTTGGTATCCAGCAGCAGCAGAAGGTGTTTGTGTGTTTGTGTTTCAGCTGCAGCAGCAGCTGGTTCAGAAGGAGAAGGAGCTGCATAGGAGGGAGGTGGAGGAGGAGCTTAGGGAGAAACGGAGGGAGGCCCGAGACTGGGAGAGACCTGCAGGTGAGGAGGGAGAGTGTCACAGTTTACTCTCCTCTTAATCAGATCGGATCCAAACTCGACTTCTTAAATATTTGAATATTTTCCATGCACACTCTCTCACACACACGACTGCATGCGCTAATTAAAACAACAGCAGTGGTAATGAGATGTCAGTTAACGTGGCAGCTGTTAGTTTAACAGAACAGTGTGTGTTTGTGTGTGTTTAACCAGCAATCACACTCACGTGTGATTTTGATTTAACTGAGCTGAGTGTGTCATCTGGTAGGATCATCACAGTAACACAGTGCTCCCTCCACCAGATCACAATAGAAACTTTTTGTTTGGTCATTTTTTCATCAGCGCCCTCTCTGACCGTTAAGTGAAATCGTCACACACAGTCCGGCCGCCTGTCTGTTGTATGTTCTGTATGTCATGTATGTTTTCAGCAGCTGAAAGACCTGCGTGTGTGCTTCACACCTGAGTAACAGCTAACAGAGCAAAGCTCACCTGGAGGTTATGAAGCTCCCAGGGTCAGGCGCATGCAGTGTGGCAGATCTACAGCCGCTCTGGTGATGGTGTAGTCCCATCATTCCCAGTAAAGAGATGGAGTATAAAAATACAGAGAGAGAAGGATCAGGTGGGACCTGACCTGTCCAGAGTAAAAAGTTTCCCACCCAGAGAACTGGTGCACTTTAATAACCAGCAGAGTCTCCACTTTAATTTTCTGTGCACCGAGTCTCAGAAGTACTGTGGTCATCTCTGTGTTATTACCCCTGAACACACACATGGCGTGGTAATCATGAGCTCTGCTCTCATTGGTCCATCAATCTGGAGAGACACTGAAAAAAGATTCTGCTTTTACTGAAATTTATCCTCAAACTATCCTCCTCCTCCTGTCTCCTCAGCGGTGTTGGAGGAGGTGCTGGCAGCTCAGAAGGACAGAGATCAGGCTGTGATGTCACGACTCCTGCTGGCCAATGAGGAGAGAGACGAGGCTTTGCTTCGTTTGCATCGACTACAGCAGGCGGCTGAGTAAGTTTCATCATTTCCTGTCAGTTGATTGAAGTTCGTTATCACCTGAGAAGAATTTAAAGCAGCTTTAAAGTTAAAGGGACAACAGTAGAACCCCGTGGACTAACAGTAGAACTCTAACTCTAATCTAATTCTGAGGTTCAACAGTTGAACACTGAGGCCCGACAATAAAACCTTAAAGGACTGACAGTAGAACTCTTAGGGCCAACAGTAGACCAATAGTAGAACCCTGTAGAACTACAGTACAACTCTTGAGAACTAAGAGCAGAACCCTGTTGACGGCCTGACACCCTGGCTGAAGCCACATGTGTGGATAAGAGGCCTCCACCTCGGGTGGTGCTGAAGCGGATATGTCGGGATGTTTGGGGCGCTGGAGGCAGACAGAGTTCTGGCTGTTCTGATCACAGCGATCAATAACGCGGGGGTTCTGTAATGATTAATAAGAGGAACCGTGGATGTTGCGAGGTTTGTGTCGGCTCTGTTTGTTGCATAAACAGAGCGGCTGTCGTCTCCTCTGAGGAGAATCTGTTTGTTCTTTTATTTACATGTGAAACATGTTTGCTGTGCTGACGGAGGAGCAACCTGCTGCTCCTCCTCCTCATTATGCACCTCCTCAGTCCTGTTAAGGGCTGTGAAATGAGCTCTCGTCGTCTTGGAGGAGCAGCCAAATAGAGCAGAAAATCTAATTAGAGATAATATCCCCCCTCATCCTGCTCCCCCGTCCTCCCTCGCCCCCCACCTCCTCCCCCCCAGGATGAGAGGGTAATTGATATTGGAGGCCACAATCCTTTTTATGAGGGACAGAATATGGAGGAGCATGTTCCATCTGTCAGGACTCAGGGTGTGTGTGTGTGTGTGTGTGTGTGTGTGTGTGTGTGTGTGTGTGTGTGTGTGTGTGTGTGTGTGTGTGTGTGTGTGTGTGTGTGTGTGCATGAATAATGTGATTATGGTGCAGTCAAACAGAAATGGGCTTCGGCTGAGGCCTCGGACGGCGCTCAGCAACCTGACCGCCGCCTGATCAATTTGACGTGAAACAGGCACGGTCCCTGAACCTGTGGATGAAGATGGACGCCGGGTCCTGACCCTCAGGTCCGAAGCAGGCCTCTCTCAGACGTCTGGGACGTTTCTCAGAAATATTCTGTGAAGTGATAAATTCTCTTTCTCATCTGATCCTACTAATGGCGGTGGCGGCGGGGTGTTTCTGTCGAGGCGAGCTATGTGGGAGTGTTAATGACGGGGAGCGAGCCGAGCCGGGCTGAGCCGGGCTCGATGGGCTGTAAGCAGGGTGTTAGAGGAGCTTTATTGGAGGCGGCCGGTCTTTCATTACCTGCTGCTCCCCGCGGAACGAGCGGCTCGGCCACCTTATTACAGTTTATTACAGAAAACAGCAGCCGGCTAAATGAAAGAGCTTCCCAGGAGGAGAGCGCGGATCAGCTAGTTACCAGCTGCACGTCCACCATCAGGCTGAGAGCAAGCACGAAGCTCCGCCCAACCCACGCCCTCGCAGCCTCACAACGAAGACAGCAGATTTCAGGTGGGCTTTGGGGAGCGAGGACCAAATTACTGCCCAGCTGCAGGAGCTCGGGTCATCTCACAGGCTGCGGCGGCTTTAATTTGGTCAGCGGCGGGAAAACACGGGGGCCGCCAGCCTTACAGGGCCCGATTACAGGCCGCTTCAGCCCCCTCAGCTGCTCCTCACACGCTGTTTTATTTAAGACTCACTGCACAGAAATGAACTCGGGACTACCTGAACACCGAAATCACATTTCATAAAGAGAGGCAGAGAAAAGGAAATATTGTGTTTCAGAGATGGAGGCAGAGCGCCCTGAAACCTTTCCGTGTTCAGAGAGCCAGAAACATCCAGCTTCAGGAGGCTTACATCCAGGGTCCGCTGAACTCTGACCCCGAGAACCCTGCAGGAGCATTGAGCTCTGCCGGTTCTCACCAGTCCGGCTGTCACAATAAGACTTTGGATCTTGTGGCTTCTCCACCAACGCTGCCCTGTCCTGCAGGGTCAGATTTCCAGTTTAGAGACCAAAAGCTAAAAACTAAACAGATGTAGAAGGCGATCATTAACTCATTAACCAAATAAGTAACCACGTGTTACATTAAAACTACTCGTTAAGGTTTAGGGTGGTGGCTTGGATGAACACACGCCCTCGAACCCTGATGAAGTTAGTCAGCTGAGCGACTCAGGTGGTCTTCTGAGGATGAACAAGTGTGTTCAGGATCATCTGCAGCTGTTTCCACATGTTCCGTGTTCTGGGACAGCGTTGTTGTCCTGCCGTCTCCTCCACTTTAGTCCAACCAGCCTTCCTGTGGTTCTGTCTCTCCACCCGTTACCTGAGAGGATGGGCACTCTTTGCTCCTCCTGCTCCACCCGTTAGTTTCACGGTTGCTGTATGACGGCGAGTTTAGAGACATATGAACTTTTCTCATCATGATAGAAATCAGCGAGCTCTGACTCGACTCTAATGGCAGCCAGAGAGACCAAAACACTGATGCTCAGTTTTTTTCTCTCAAACTAAAATTAAATCTGCTAAAAATGTTGGGCTGACCTGTTCATAGGAGCTCAGGGCTTCACCTGCCGCTGAGACTTAGCACCGCTTAGTCTAACATGTGTCCATCTGTGTGTTGTCAGGTCAGAGTGCTTCCACCTGGACGATGGCGATCAGGTAAACGCTGGCGGCGTGTTGATGACCGCAGGTTCTCGTGGTTGTCTGAGGTTCTGATCGGTTTCCTTCCGTGTGCGTTTTAGGATGTGGATGAGCTCCTGCGGCACATCTGTGACGCCGACTCCGTCCAGGAAATCGAGCAGTTCGGCTCAGTTCTGGTCCAGCGTCTTTGGTTGGCACGGCAACGGCGAAGTGACATCACAGCTCAGGAGATGAAGGCCGTGATGGAGGAGAGGGACAGCTCTACCGCCAAGGTGAGTCTGTTTACCTGTGTGCTCCGAGAGAGTGGGCGAACACCTGTGTTTGTCATCCGTTCACAAAAGAGGCGCACCGATCAGACTTATTGATCAGAGGTGAAGGTCTGGCAGCTCGCAGACGATTTCTCAGCATCGACTCCTCCGCTGTGAGTGGACACAAGCAGACGTAAAGTAAGACTCTGTTAGCGCAGGTGTGTTCTTACAGGTGTGTCACAGACCAGAGTGGAGTTACTTCCCTCTGCTCAATCCGAGCTGAATGTTTTATACGATTCGAGCTGCTGAAATAAACCACGTGACCACAACAGAGTCAGCCAACGCAGGATTTTAATGACTCGGGCCAGACTGGACCCAGTTCTGGTTTGGCAGGTCATCCAGACTGACGTGATGATCCTGAGTGCACCGTGAGGGTCTTCACGAGAAATTCCCGCTTATTAATAAGAACAGACTCTTAAGAGCAGTCATGTGACCCTGCAGGGTCTCCTCCCTGTGCCATAAATCTGGGTGGTCATGTGACAAACGCGAGCTGCAGGTTTCTCTACGTCATCGTGTTCTGACAGCAGCGTTGCTAAGCGGCGTGTTTAACCCGGTTGCCCGGGTTACGGTGCTCAGACCTCAAATATTTGAGTTTGAATGTGAACGAGAATATTTAGAATGCGGTGAAAACAGAGACACAAATATTGACAGCAGACTGAGACGAGCCGACACGCTGTTTGCTGAACACCTGCTGTTTACTCACCTGTGTGTGTGTTAGGGCTGCCACAAACGATTATTTTGATAGTCGACTAGTCACCGATTATTTTTGCGATTAGTCGACTAATCAGATCATCATCCATTGGACGTAAAACTACAGCTTATTGCACCAGCAGCATCTGCTCTCATATAACTATCATTAGCTTACAGCTTTAAGTGTTTAAGGTCTGTGCTAACTAAAAATAAAGACAAGATGATAGTTTATTAAATTTTAATGAAATTTGCAGATTGTTTCGGTGAAGTTTAATAAACTCCTTGCTATCTAAAATATAACAGGACACTGGAGTATATTCTGGAGCATCTCACACTTCTGATAATCAGCTGTCTGCTTGACGTTTATTCAGCTGTGTAAAAACTATAACTTTAACCTCAGACAAACTGATTTACTCAGGAACAAATAAAATACAAAAAAAAAAAGCCAAACAATAACATTTTAAGTTATCTAAGTGACTCATATATATTTAACCTGAGTAGCGAAAGACGGCGGTGGGTTTGAAAACGATTTGCGGGGAGTCCGGTGTTCTCACGGCGCTAGTGAGCCTAGCCCCCGGCTCGCTAACGAGCTAGTGGGTAACAGATGTCTCCGAAAACATCGGAGCGCTTTTGAAAATATGTGGTGTCCTGATAAACTGAGCAGATATTTAAGGTTTACACAGCTACATTCTCGCCTGAAAATATGTTAAACGTTTATTTTGTGACCCAGAAAGAATAATAAGAGTAACATTAAAACTAACTAGCTGCCGCCATTGTTGGAAACTGCGCTGGGCCGCGCTATGAATTCTGGGACACAGCTGCTTCTTCTTCTTCTTCGGGGTTTAACGGTAGCTGACATCCTTGTACATGCAATGCTGCCATCTTCTGTTTCAGTCCGTTATTACACTCTTAAATCCTGCCACTTATTCCTGCGTCTTTTGTGATCTTACAAAGCTTCAAACGACGCGTCGACTATTAAGTCAGTCGTCGACGATTTTGATAGTCGACGTAATCGTGACTAGTCGACAAATCGTGGCAGCCCTAGTGTGTGTGTGTGTGTGTGTGTGTGTGTGTGTGTGTGTGTGTGTGTGGCTTACAGACCACCTCTGATGGACACACTGATATTAAAATGAGCCACACAGGTAGACTGCAGGTGTGTTCCCTCCCCACACTACACACTCCTGCTCACACCTGGGTGACATCTCCTCTTCTCCTGGTGTGGAGGTTAACATCAGGCAACAGCTGGACAGAGTCATACTCCCTGTCCCTTTGTGTATTTATATCCTTGTGGTCCCCTAAGGCAGCGGTCCCTAACCCCCGGGCCTCGGACCGGTACCGGTCCGTCAGTCGTTTGGTACCGGGCCGCGAGAGTTGAGGCTCAGGTGTGAAATGTATATTTTTCAGGGTTTTTATCGGTTTTCAGCGTTATTTTGTTATCGTTTTTATCGTTAACTCTGTTTTCCTGGGTCTTTTCACGTGTGTTATGAATAAATCTTCTTTTTTTCGGTACCGGTACTAGTTTTATTTTGTTGTATTTATCCGCGACACCTTAAAGGCCGGTCCGTGAAAATATTGTCGGGCATAAACCGGTCCGTGGCGCAAAAAAGGTTGGAGACTGCTGCCCCCAAGGTATGGTAATCTTCCAGTTTTTGGTCCCCACAAAGATGTTAATACCCGTACACACACACACACACTGCCTTACACACACATTCATCAACTAGTGATCATTTCTTGTCACGTTTCCTGATTGGCTGCTTCAGCCATCATTGTGTACAGTCTTCTGAAGTCATGGTGGCCAAATGGCGGGAACATTGTTTTACAGGCCATCTCTGCTGTTATTGACATTGACCAAGCAGTCCCAATGGGGGCGGGGTCTTTAAACGATCGTTCTCGTGATGTCAGAGCAAGCACAGAAACTCAGAGCATCTCTGTAAATGTTTGTATTTTCTCACTGTGACCTTTGAACCTGGCTTTGACGGTGAGCCGCCTGTGCGTAGATGATGTTGTATCACATTCAGAGGCTTCCCTTCAGATTTGCCAGTTTGAGTCAGACTTGGTAAATAATCAATCAGAACAACTGATTGGGGGCTGATTACGGGCATCAGAGTTTGGACTTTTACTTTGAAAAGGTGTTCCTGCGGTCTCTGGCTGTGATTATTATCGGCGCTCAGTTCACAGAGTTTATTACAGGACCCACAGAGAATTATTACCCACAATGCACCCAGACTCATAAACCGGTCTCTGTGGGGGGGGAGAGAACGGGGCAATCCAAGGGGGGCTCGGAAAGCAGGATCGGCGCTGCCAGCATGCCGCGTGCGGGTGGCGGGCTCAGAAGCTCCACCCCCTCCTGATTTGCTCGCAGATCTGAAAAACCTTTATCTGTTCATCTGACAGACTGTGGTCACCATGGGAACAGGCCTGCAGCAGCACAGCTGAGCTCTAGTAACCATGGCAACTGCCGTCAGGAAAGCAGAGGAGTGATGAGACCTGATGAAGATGGAAGGAAGTGGCAAATTTTGGAGTAGAAGAAAGAAAGTGTCCGTACTAACAGGATCCAGAACTCTGCACCTGTTCAGGTGTGCAGCACTCAGCAACAATAGGAGCACAGCTTCACCTGACGGGGCAGTAACTTTTACAGTCTCCAGGTGTCACTTGTGTCACTGGCTCTGCTCATACTTGCTGTCAACATGACGGCATACTGAGTCACCTGACGTCTGATTGCTGATGTCAGCGCGGTGATGACACGTTAAATGCTCTTCTTTGAATCTTTTACACATGTGAACAGGCTGGGTCAGAGCACCTAGTGGACATTAGTGGAACTGCAGGTCCTGACGTCTCCCTGCACATCTCCATGTTTTCCTCTCCTGGCTGCTCTGCGCTCACAGTGTTTATGATCTCCTTCAAACCTTCACCTCTGCTGGCTCCGCCCCATGCGGCCTCGCATCTTAAGCCTCTCACACCTCCACTCTGCCTCCATTAACCCCCCCCAAACTTGCCACCGTATCAGCATCACTTCAGCATCACCTGGGCTACTGCCGCTAACCCCCAACAATATCAGTGCTCCGCCATCTTTTAACACCCCGCCCCTCTGCGTTAACACCACCCCTCCACAGTAACACCATAATCCCGCCCTCATTCTGCTGCTGCGTCGCGGTGAAATATGTTTCAAATGCCGCTGTAATCCTTGCAGGAGAAGAAGAAGAGAGTGCACTCCACGCTGGAGGATCACCCCAACCCCCCCCCCCCCCCCTTCCCGCCACCGCTCCCTCTACTCATCTCTCAGGGATTATCTCCCCCTGCAGCCAAGGCTTCTGGGAAATATTAGAAAAGAGGGAGGGGAAGAGAGGAGAGAGTTGTCCCTGAGCGCGCTCAGTCAGTGTGTGCTCCTCTCCCTCTCAGAGGGAAGCTGCAGCTTCTTATTGAGCTAATATCAGGTAATTACAACATTATTAGAACATTATTACAGCATTATTAAAGCTCAGCCGGCGCTGCCATACACTGAGGCGGTGTGATTTCCACAGGCAGACCTTCGTTCCTCACTTACTGACAGAAACAGCTGGAGACAGCTGTGCCCGACGGATTACACCCAAACGCAACAAATCTGAGTTTAACTGGCTGATTTTACTTCAATGTAATAGAAACAATGATGATGGTCATCCTGATGGTCATTGTGATGGTGATGATTGTGATGATGATGATGTTGATGATGGTGATGTGATGGTAGAGCTGGGCGATATGAGATTTTTTCATATCACGATATGTTTTTTTCATTTCAGGCGATAACGATATCTATCACGATATAAGCCAAATAACTATATTTGTAAGATTTAAATGTGCCGTTGCTCACAAGTAAAATGTGAAATAATCAGCAGCTTGTTTTTATTTAAATATTTATTTCCCATAATAAGTTCAACAGGGTAGATGTACTTAAGGAACATGAGACTTTTTCAGATAAATAAAGGCAAATATTGCAAACTACACAAAAGGCAGCCGCTAAAGCGTTTAAGTTTCAAAATAGAACAAACGAAACAGACTAAATTGTCAATTCCACTTAGAAACAAAATATTAATTCTAAAAATAAATCTTAGTTTGTTTTACAGAAGAACAGACAAAACTGACTAACTTTTGTCAATATCAAATAAACTGAGAACTAAAAGGAAATTCTCAATCTCTCCTTGTTGTATAGCTTAGCTTTTCAAACAGTTTTAACAGTTAGTTTAGTCTGACAAAAGCCGAATGACGAATTAGCGCTTCCAGTCAGAGACTGAGGCTACGTCCACACGTACACGGGTATTTTTGAAAACGGAGATTTTCCGTTTCCATTTTAAAAAATAATCCCGTTCACACGTAAAGGCAGAAATGAAGGAAAACGCTGCTATGAACATGCCAAAGCAGCAGGTGGCGCTAGATTCCTAACCGTGCAGAAATACTGGCCAATCAGAAGTCTAGAAGCCTCGGTGGGAAAAAGTAAACAAAGCTGGGGCACAGAAGCAGAACCGAGTCGTATGTGTGGAGGGACAGTAACTGTGTGTATATGTAAGCATTTAAACACTGCAGAGAGTAGAATTAACAGTAACAGTATTGTAGAAATTCATTTCACCGAAACAATAACGTGGCGCACAGTGTGACGCATGCACCAGTTTATTGTATTTCCAGACTTGCTTTCGGCACAATTTACAGTGCACGCTACTCTGTTTTTTGTCAGACTTGAAATAGCCGAAATACCTTCACACTACGGAACTTCTATGGCTCTTCCGTTCGACAATCTCTCCGGCATTGGAACCATCATCTGTTTTCTCTTCGGTCACGCTCGGTTGATTTTTTTAGTCGGCACACTCATTTCCTCCATTACGCACTGGCTGCTTCCCAAACAAACACACGTGTGGCTTGGCACTTGTGCTGTACGTAACAAGTCACGCGACGTGACGCTGCGGCTGTGATTGGTTCGGCTCTGCGCTACTTAATTTGGATTGGCTGACCTTTTTTTTTTTTTTTTTTTTTTTTTAAGAGGACAAGAGCGGCGAGGTCTATCGCGATAGCTTAATTTTTCTATCGAGTAAAAGTTATATCGCGATACATATCGTTATCGTTCTATCGCCCAGCTCTATGTGATGGTGATGATTGTGATTGTTATGGTGATTGTGATGATAATGATGGTGATGGCGGTGATGATGGCGGTGATGGTGATGTGATTGTGATGATAATGATGGTGACTAGGGCTGCTCGATTATGGCAAAAATGATAATCACGATTATTTTCACTGAAATTGAGATCTCGATTATATGACGATATTTATTTAACCCTTTAAGACCTACCATAGAACCAAGTCCGCCAGAGCTTATATTATTTTTTTACATGTTGTAGTGCCATTTGTGGGAGCATTTCAAGTTGCTATACAACTGTTATAGCCCATATTTTAATAATATGTATGCATTAAGTCCATAGTAACTACATTAATTGCAAACAAGTGCAATAAACTACAAAAAAATTGAAAATCGTTTTTGTTTTTTTTACATATATTTCTTCTTGGAGAAATTTAAGAGGTTTATCCCTCAAAACTTTAAATACAAAAAAGTTGCAAAAAATAGTTTACAACAACAGGAAATTTATTTTGAGTGTCTTCATAGTTTTATTTTGGAGATACAGCAATTTTTATATACTGCAGGAAAAACGAAAAAACAATCCTATGATGCAAATTTGCAAAGAAAACAGCAGGTGCATCAAAATAAACTATTTCCAGCAGTGCAAACATCCCAGAAACTATTCAGAAAAGTCAAACATGACCAGTATCGGCTTTTAAGGCCTACAAGTAAAAAACTACATTTTCCGCGAAAATGACGTCACTTCTGGTTTCGGCCAGGAAATGGCGGACATGTGATAGTTCGAGCTGACGTCTGTTTCACTGTGGGAAGTGTTACGAACAGCTGATTGGATCGGCAAAGCTGTTTCTGTTTTTGTTCCTGCAAGCGCATTTTATGCAATTTTTGCAAAGCTATATGTGGAAGGAAACCGTGACCGAGGACAAGCTGATGGCATCAGATGTAAGTACAACTCCTCCGGTTTCATATGCAAAACAAATTATTGCACTAGCTTACATGGTTCAGGTTCTACAGGGATTTAAAAAGGTTACACAAAACGGAGCGTGCTGGTCTGACCGGCTTTAAAGGGTTAACAGTGACTTTAAAAAATAATATAAAATAGTGTGCAACACCACTGAAGTTTTTTTTTTACCTCTCTTTTCAACCAACTCTTTTCACTCTCCTCTCCAAATAACTTCTGCTTAGCTTTCCGAGCTTCCCTCGGGTCCTCTCAGCAGTCTCCAACCTTTTTTGCGCCACGGACCGGTTTATGCCCGACAATATTTTCACGGACCGGCCTTCAAGGTGTCGCGGATAAATGAGGGAGGGGCTAATAATCGGCTCAGACATTTTTAATGATCGTTGAAAGCCCAGATCGTAATCGTGATTAAAATTCGATTAATTGAGCAGCCCTAATGGTGACGATTGTGATGATAATGATGGTGACGATTGTGATTGTGATGATAATGATGGTGATGATTTTGATGGTCATAGTGGTGATGATGATGGTGATGGTGATGTGATTGTGATAATTGTGATGGTCATGGTGGTTGTGATGGTGATGTGATTGTGATGGTGACGATTGTGATTGTCATGGTGGTTTTGATGGCGATGTGATTGTGATGATTGTGATGGTCATGGTGGTTGTGATTGTGATGTGATTGTGATGGTGATGATTATGATGGTCGTGATGATGATGGTTGTGATGGTCATGATGGTGATGGCGGTGATGATTGTGATGGTGATGATTATGATGGTCATGGTGGTGATGAAGATGGTGGTTGAGATGGTTGTTACGCCTTTAGTCTAGGCGTGTAGAGAAGCACATAAGGTTGAGAGAAGGAGGAGAGAGAAGCAAGCACCCGCCCTGGTTCCCAAACCAAACAGCCGAAACCAGCTATGGGTGAAAAAGGTGATTTTATTCAATGTCAGGAAGCGTAGCTCCAGGGTGAACCCAGGCCAAAATAATAAACAAAACCAACTAAGTCCCGCCAGAGAAGATAAGATAAGATAGAACTTTATTTTTATTTTTATTTTATTTTTTTAAGAGAAAACTAACTAAACCCTAAGAAAGAAACAAAACAAACAAATGACAATACTATCTAGGTGTTCTGGCTCCTTAAGAGTCACCACTCATGTTATGTAGTGTTATACAAGTTCATGCAATCTTTATTCGTTTCTGGCACACTGTTCATTTTATTTTGACATTCTACCGGAAGTGCTACTTCTCATTACTTCCTGTCTAACGGGAGAGGACAGTTTGCTACTCCTGTGCCTGCCTATGCTACCTCTTAAGCCAGCACAGTCTGTAAGTTGGCAGTATTCTTGTGTTTTATGTTAGCACTAACTGCCGTGTGTTGTTTGTGATATTTTGAGAAAGCAAATTGACTCAATGATGTGCTTTATTAGTCATTAGCCTAAACGCTAATTAGCGCTAGCTAACCGCTAACGTTAGCTTGTTAGCTTGTTTCGTTCTGCTTTGCTTTGCATAGTAACAGGTCATAGCATCTTCTAATTGTAAGAATGTTTGCTTATATTAGCTCACATGGGATATTTTGTGTTTGTTTACAGTTTTACCATTCATCCATTCATGTATTTCGACAAAGCCATGCTATGCATCCAATCAAATAAATCCACCAGAAAGGAACAACGGTGTGGTTTTTCTACATGGGATGATGGTTGTCTGTCTGCCTAGTTAAGTGCGAGGGCAGAACAGTAAAAAGACTGGCGAAACGGCTACTTCAGGAGGCAGTCTTCCAGACATCTGACCCAGACGCCACTATGCTGTCAGCAGAGGAGGAGCAGCTGGAGGTACGGTCCACCTGCTCTGGATCTACATCCAGATCCCGCAGCTCACTCGCCAAAGCAGCAGTCGAAGCACGGGCAAAGGCCGAAGCAGCACGCGCCAGAGCAGAGTTTACACGACGGGAGATTGAGGTGAAAATGAGGCAAGCAGAGTTAAGTGCTACATTAGAAGCACTAAAAGAAGAAAAGGAAGCAGAAGCTGCGCTCGCTGAAGCCAATGTATTTGAAGCAGCAATAGCAGAGGAGGTAAGCGGGGAAATGTGGTCATCTCGTGTGTCAGAAAAACAATATGGGGAATCACGACAGGGTCAAGAGAACTCACAACCAGCGCTGAACTCTCACGCTCTACTCCAGCTTCCAGCTTCAACCCAGTCATACAGACTACAGAGTTATCTTGGATATTCTTCACCAGAGCATCGCAGAGAAGACTTGCCGGACCCCAAACACTTTACGCCGATAAAACAATGTGACATCAGTCCAATCCCCGATCCAGCCACTTCACCTCAATATGTCCCACAGGTAAATCAACAGGACATCAAATATGAGATTGGCAGCCATCTGACACCAGCTGCTGATACCCAAGAAAAATGTGGCCAAAGGTATGTAAGTACCACACCGCAACCTATGAGCTTTTCCCCTTACACTCCACCTTTCCAGCCAACGCAAATCAACAACGGGAACAGTGACTTTGCTAATCTCGCTAAGTTTCTGGCAAAAAGAGAATTGGTGGCAGACGGTCTGACAAAGTTTACGGACAGAGCAGAGGACTACTGGGCATGGAGAGCTTCTTTCTGTAACGCTATTGAAGGGTTAAGCTTAAAGCCTAGCGAACAGTTAGATTTGCTCACCCGGTGGCTTGGAGAAGAGTCGTCTAAGCATGCCAAACGTATACGCTCTGTCCATCTCAACAATCCAGCAGAGGGCCTACGTCGAGTTTGGACACGGCTACAAGAATGTTATGGCACCCCAGAGGCTATTGAGAAGTCGCTCCTTGACAGACTTGAACGCTTTCCTAGAGTGTCAAACAAAGACCCCCAGAATCTCAGAGAACTTGGCGACCTACTTTCTGAAATTGATGCAGCCAAATCAGACGGCTCTTTACCTGGGCTAGTGTATTTGGACACATCACGTGGCATTGCCCCGATAGTTGATAAGTTGCCAACAAATCTTCAAGACAGGTGGATGTCAGAGGGGACTAAATACAAGCAGAGACATGATGTATATTTCCCTCCATTCTCATTCTTCTGTCGCTTCATACAAGATGAAGCGAAAATGAGAAACGACCCCAGTTTTAAGTCTACTGTATCAGGTCCCACATCCTATCCAACAACTCACGACAACCACTACACAAGATTTGCCAAGTCAAGACCGCCTGTTGCCGTCCACAAAACAGAGGTAAACAAAACTCACAAACCAAACTTAGGCAGCACGAGTGAGTTCACAAACAAACTGTGTCCCATCCACAAGAAACCGCACCCGTTAAAGAAGTGTAGAGGTTTCAGGGAAAAGACACTAGATGAGCGTAAGGCATACCTCAGGGAACACAACATCTGTTTTAGGTGCTGCAATTCCTCAGCTCACCAAGCTAAAGACTGTAAGGAAGAGATTACTTGCCTAGAGTGCAACAGCAACAAACACGTTGCAGCGCTGCATGCAGGTCCAGCTCCATGGACACAAAACACAAAAGCTCAAAACATTGCCCCAGACCAGGACAGGGAGGAGCATGGCGGGGAGAGTAGCCTAGACTTGGAGACTAGCTCAGCATGCACTCAAGTTTGTGGGGACTTAGGTGGGGGGCGTTCCTGCTCCAAAATATGTCAAGCCTACATTTATCCAAAGGGGCATCCAGACAAAAAGGTCAAGGTTTACGCTATCATAGATGACCAGAGCAATAGGTCATTAGCGAAGTCAAATCTTTTCGACACCTTTGGCATCCCAATGAGCAACCTAGCGCCATACACACTTAAGACATGTACAGGGGTTTCCACTACAAATGGCCGCTTAGCTGAGAACCTCTTTATACAGTCTGTTGATGGCCAGTTCAGCTCTCCTCTGCCTTCTTTGCTCGAGTGTGACTCACTCCCAGACAACAAGAATGAAATACCAACGCAAGAGATTGCCCTAGCCCATCAACACCTCAAACACCTAGCAGATCATATGCAGCCCCTAGACCCTGAGGCTGACATTATGTTGCTGTTAGGCCGAGACATAATACAAGTGCACAAAGTGTATGAACGAGTGAATGGACCAGTCAATGCTCCATTTGCCCAGAGACTTGCACTTGGGTGGGTTATTGTAGGTGATGTATGCCTAGGAGGAGCCCATAAGCCAGCCATCATAGGCACATACAGAACGAGTGTTCTAGAGAACGGGCGTCCAAGTCTCCTAACACCCTGTCAAAACAGCTTTCATGTCAAAGAGCAGTCACACAACAAATCCTGGAACACTCACAGTTCATGTCAAATAGGGAAACACATATTCCAGCAAAGTGAAAAGGACGAAGAGCTAGCCCCTTCCTTTGAGGACCAAGCCTTTCTGGAAATTATGGAAAGAGACTTTTACCAAGACGATGCAAATAGCTGGACAGCTCCACTTCCTTTCCGTACACCGAGAACCCACCTCCCAAACAACAGAAATCAAGCACTCAGCCGCTTAGAGTCGTTGCGCCGCACATTAAATAAACGCCCTGAGATGGAGAGACATTTTATGGATTTTATGCAGGGGTTGTTTGACAGGGATCACGCCGAACCAGCACCAGCTCTCGAAGAAGGAGAAGAATGCTGGTATCTGCCCTTCTTTGGCGTTTATCACCCGCAGAAGCCCGGGAACATCAGGGTGGTATTTGACTCAAGTGCTAAGTTTCAGGGAGTGTCCTTAAATGATGTGCTGCTCAAAGGTCCAAATATGAATAACAGTCTGATTGGGGTGCTCATCCGTTTCAGAGAAGAAACGGTGGCTGTCACAGCGGACATACAACAAATGTTCCACTGCTTTCAGGTGCGAGAAGACCACAGGAACTTCCTCCGGTTCCTTTGGTACCGCAACAATGACCCAAGAGAGCCAGTTGTCGAGTACAGAATGAAAGTGCACGTGTTCGGCAACAGCCCCTCTCCAGCGGTGGCAATTTTCGGTCTGAGAAAGGCAGCACACCTGTTCGACACACAGCACTATTCTGAGGCCAAACAGTTTGTTCAAAGACATTTCTATGTCGACGATGGACTCAAATCCCTCCCTACTGAGTCAGAGGCAATTAAGCTCCTCAAAGACACACAGGAGCTGCTCGCTGCGTCCAACCTGAGGCTCCACAAAATAACTTCAAACAGCCCAAATGTCATGAAAGCATTCTCTACTGTAGACTTGGCAAGCGGGCTCAAGGACATAGATTTCAACACAGAGTTTCCTGCAATGCAGAGAAGCTTAGGAGTATGTTGGGACATTGAAGGCGACACCTTCACATTCAGAGTCTCTCAAGCCGAAAAGCCTTACACGAAAAGAGGTGTTCTGTCCACTATCAACAGCCTTTTTGACCCGCTGGGGTTTGCAGTGCCAGTGAGCATCAAGGGGAGGGCACTGTTGCGGGAGCTGACAAAAGAGACTTGTGGGTGGGATGAGACTCTTCCAGAGGGCATGTTTAAGGAGTGGTCAGAATGGAAGAATGCTCTCAAACAACTCGAGCAAATCCGTATCCCAAGGCCATACTGCTCCTTCTCCTTTCTTGGTGCGAAGCACAGAGAAATCTGTGTCTTCTGTGATGCATCAACCCAGGCTATTGCAGCCGTGGCTTACCTGAAGTTAACGAACAAAAATGGTGAGACAGAGTTTGCGTTCATATTCGGGAAAGCCAAACTTGCCCCCAAGCCCGATCTTACCATTCCCAGGCTCGAGCTGTGTGCATCGGTGTTAGCGGTGGAAGTTGGAGAACTAATCAGAGATGAAATGGACATTCAGATTAGTAACATGCGCTTCTTCTCCGACAGCAAAGTCGTTCTTGGCTATATCTACAATGAGGCAAGAAGATTTCACGTTTTCGTGAACAACCGGGTGCAACGCATCAGACGAGCAACAGTACCAACTCAGTGGGGCTATGTACCCTCGGTGCACAACCCGGCCGATCACGGATCCAGATCTCTACCTGCCGAAAAACTGTTGTCCAGCACATGGTTGAAAGGGCCGGAGTTTCCCTTAAAGCCCTTACAGAGCAACTCATCAGGTACATTCCAACTTCAAAACCCCGACTCAGACATTGAAGTTCGTCCCTTGATCACTGCCACCATTCAAACATCATACCCCTGTTTAAAGACTGCAAACTTAGAATCTTTCTCCAGCTGGCAGTCCCTTACCAGGGCAGTTGCACGTTTGGCACACATTGCACGCACCTTTAAGGTAAAGCAATCAGGCGGACAATGTAAGGGATGGCATATATGTCATGAACTCACTACCTCAGATTTTGAGCAAGCAAGAGAGACGGTTATAAAAGCAGTCCAACAAGAAAGCTTCCCAGAGGAGCTCAAACAAATAGAGTCAAGGAAGGACATCCCAAAGAAAAGCCCTCTCTTAAAGCTTTCTCCCTACCTTGACAAATCAGGCCTCCTGAGGCTTGGCGGACGCCTTCTTCATTCTGACCTTGAGTCCGCAGAAAAACACCCCTTGATTATGCCGCACAAACACCATGTAACTAACCTGTTAGTCCGCTATTACCATGAAAGGGTCAGGCACCAGGGGCGTCATCTTACAGAGGGTGCTTTAAGATCCGCAGGTTACTGGGTCTTAGGAGGTAAACGCCAGATCAGCAGCCTCATTTACTCATGCGTAGTTTGTCGCAAGCTAAGGGGAGTAACACAGTTCCAAAAAATGTCAGATCTTCCTGCAGAACGCCTTAGTGCTGAGCCTCCATTCTCTTACGTAGGCATAGATGTGTTCGGGCCATGGTCTGTTGCCTCTCGTCGTACTCGGGGCGGACTTGCCAGCAGCAAACGATGGGCAGTGATGTTCACCTGCATGAGCACAAGGGCAGTTCACCTTGAGATCATAGAGGGGATGGACACGTCTAGCTTCATTAACGCTCTCCGCAGGTTCTTTTCAGTCAGAGGACCTGCAAAGCAATTGAGATCGGATTGTGGAACTAACTTCACAGGAGCCTCCAGGGAGCTAGGGTTTGACAAAAGGATTCCTTGTGACCCACGTGTTAAATCCTTCCTAAATGATCATGGATGTAGTTGGGTCTTCAACCCTCCCTACTCTTCTCACATGGGGGGCAGTTGGGAGCGGATGATAGGAGTGGCACGTAAGATATTAGACTCCCAGCTCGCTCAACTTGGTTCCAGGCCCCTCACGCACGACGTCCTGATCACCTTCATGGCAGAGGTGGCCGCCATCATCAACGCACGGCCGCTGGTTCCAGTGTCAAGTGATCCCGATGTTCCGTGCATCCTTACTCCCGCCACACTCCTCACGCAAAAAGTTGGTGCACCTCCAACACCCTTAGGTGACTTCGGGGAGAAGGACCTCTACAGGCAACAGTGGAAAAGAGTTCAGAGTCTGGCCAACTCTTTCTGGCATCGCTGGCGTAAGGAGTACTTATCAATACTGCAATGCCGCCGCAAGTGGCATTCCACCAGACCAAACCTGCAGCAGGGGGATGTGGTCCTCCTGAAAGATCCTCTCGTGAAGAGAAATCAGTGGCCCATGGGGGTGATTGCAAAGGTTCATCCTAGTAGTGACGGACTTGTCAGGAAGGTAGAAGTCAAGGTGGTGAAAGATGGTAAAGCCAAAGTTTACTTTAGGCCAGTCACAGACGTTGTTCTTCTTGTATCAGCTGCTGTGCAACAAGTTTAGTTTGGGTACAAGTGTGACATCTTACCGATGTCAGGCGGGGAGTGTTCTGGCTCCTTAAGAGTCACCACTCATGTTATGTAGTGTTATACAAGTTCATGCAATCTTTATTCGTTTCTGGCACACTGTTCATTTTATTTTGACATTCTACCGGAAGTGCTACTTCTCATTACTTCCTGTCTAACGGGAGAGGACAGTTTGCTACTCCTGTGCCTGCCTATGCTACCTCTTAAGCCAGCACAGTCTGTAAGTTGGCAGTATTCTTGTGTTTTATGTTAGCACTAACTGCCGTGTGTTGTTTGTGATATTTTGAGAAAGCAAATTGACTCAATGATGTGCTTTATTAGTCATTAGCCTAAACGCTAATTAGCGCTAGCTAACCGCTAACGTTAGCTTGTTAGCTTGTTTCGTTCTGCTTTGCTTTGCATAGTAACAGGTCATAGCATCTTCTAATTGTAAGAATGTTTGCTTATATTAGCTCACATGGGATATTTTGTGTTTGTTTACAGTTTTACCATTCATCCATTCATGTATTTCGACAAAGCCATGCTATGCATCCAATCAAATAAATCCACCAGAAAGGAACAACGGTGTGGTTTTTCTACATGGGATGATGGTTGTCTGTCTGCCTAGTTAAGTGCGAGGGCAGAACACTAGGGCTGCACGATTTTGCATAAAATGAGAATCACGATTTTTTGGCTTAGAATTGAGATCACGATTCTCTCACGATTTTCTTTTCCAGTATAAATATTTATTGCACTTATTAACTGCACATCAACTTCGTAACAGTTGAGACCGAACATAAAAACAATAAATAAACATTAAAAACAACAAATGTCTCACGTTTTGTTGTCGCCGCTAAATGTTGTACTGCTTGAAATTCCGTCTCCACCGTTGCTCGACACTGCGTGTATAGAGCAGGTAGTGCAACAATAGAAAAATAGGACAGCACTGTGTAGCGTTTGTCTAGGGTGTTGATCATTTTCCTAAATCCCTCGTTTTGCACAGTGTTGATGGGAGCCATATCTTTGGTCAGGTGATAAGTGATAGCCTCCGTAATTTCTTTGAGTTCGACGTGTATAGGGAAGCGCTGTATAAGGTTCCCATTATTGATGTTTGGGTGGTTGACCGGGACGGATTTTCTCCTGTCACTCTCTCGTCATCCCTGACGTGCTCTCCGTTGTTTTTTCCCTGCTAATTTTAGCATCACACGGCACCGCTTCTGTATCACGTGGTATAAGGCTCTGCCCTTGTCATTTGTTGAGCAGGAAGAGTGAGCGCTTGTTTTCATGCAGAGTACGTCCCGGATCAAAATGCGGTACAGTCGTCGTCGTTTTTTGTTTTTTTTTTTGTTTTTTTGTTTTTTTTAAATCGTTGTCATTTGGAAATGAGATCGCACATAAGTATGAATCGAGATCGCGATTTTCTAACGATTAATCGTGTAGCCCTAATACTATCCCTCGCTTCCTAGCCCAGAAATAGGAGAAAACATGTTAACTTGTTATTTTCTGTTATATCGCGAGAGTGCTGTTGCCCGTGAAGTGTTGTTGTTGTTTGTATGTAAAATGGCGGAACGAATAAAGCGCTGGGAATCGGAGTACGACGTTGTGTCTTTTGAGTTAACATTGGTAGCAGAGGATGGTTTCAAATTACAAAGTACCACCAAAGCTTGATGAAGCCAGGCCATACGAGTGCTGGAAGAATGAAGTCAATATCTGGAGACAAGTTACGGAGCTGGATAAAAAGAAACAGGCACTCGCGGTGGCGCTGGGGCTCGAGGGAAGAGCCAGAGAAACGGCCATGGAGATACACGCGGAAGATTTGGACAAAGATGACTTGCAAAACTTGACGCGGTGTTTCAGAGAGAAGAGAAAGATCGCGCTTATGAAGCCTACTCGTGTTTTGACTGCATTGCAAAGAACCACAGCGTGTCCATGGCAGACTACATTATAGACTTTGAACAGCGTTATAACCGGATGAAAAAGTACAACATGACGCTGCCTGATGCTGTGCTAGCATTTAAGCTTCTAGATACAGCTTGTCTTGATGAGGAAAGTCGACAGTGTGCACGGACTTAACGTTTGCGTCTATGAAGTCTGCACTGAAACGGATTTTCGGAGGGAAAGTAACCGGAGTTTTCAGCGGAATTCAACTGAACCAAGATGCAGTTTTCCTTACGGAACAAAGAGGTCCCAAATACAAACGAAACAACGGTACTTCGTCGCGGAGTGGACAGCGACAACCACTACAAGGTACCAACCCACTTGACAAGTTTGGCAAGCGAACAAGATGTGCTATTTGTCAGAGCACTTACCACTGGGCGAAAGACTGTCCTCATCATAATGGTGACCAAGTAAAGCTAACTGAAGATGGGAAAGTGGAGGAGTGTAACATTACTTTGTACTAGAGATGGCACGATACCACTTTTTTATGTCCGATACCGATACTGATATCATAAATTTGGATATCTGCCGATACCGATATGAATCCGATATAGTGTTTTTTAATCAACAAAACTGTTTTTTTTAAATATCTTGCTGCATTTTGTATAAGTTCATACTCAAGTTTAAAACAACAACTACACTAAAGCTATTCTGTTATACCTGTATGCAAAAAAAAATATTTCATAGTTCAGCAATACTGATCAATCTAATAAACTCAAACCTACACCATCCTCCCTATTCTGGTATTTTAAAGAGTACTTAGCGTAAATATTAAGCAACCTAACTAATAGGGTTCCAACTCCCAGCAACAACAAAAATAAATAAATAAAAAATAGGGAACCACCCCTCACACTCCACCTCATGATGCTTAATCGACGTAATCAACCTTAATTTGATGCAGTGCGAAAAAAAAATGCACAGAAATCAATTATTTTTCAAGAAATATTAAATAGATTCAACATCTTTCTTCAACAAAATTGCAGACTGCACAGATGGTACCTTCCCAAAGTAAAAAGTACTATAGCTTACTAGGGTATATATATTAGACTTAATAGTCACTATATACAGTAATTGACTTCTATTCATTTTACATCAAATTAAAACTTTGGGTGTCAGATAATTATTTATTAAAAGCTAGACATTTTAAATGAGAATAAGAAAGAAAAGTATGTCTTTGTGCCCCCTTTTCCCTGTTAATGCCCTATCGGCCCCCCTGGCTAAACTTTGCTAGATCCGCCCCTGCACAGTTACCAGCGTCAGCTACGTAGAAAAAGATCCTCGAGTAGAAAGTAATATTAAATACATTCTAACAACAGCTGATCAAGCTTAAATGTGCTGCTGTTGTTCAGCCGCTGGTTTCCTCTTTCTGGTGCAAAGTGGGCCAAAAACAAACAAGAGAGACGGACTCGCGACAGAAAAGCCGATCAGCTGATCATTAAGCAGTTTCATGATTGAAGTAGCAGCAAGAAGAGGCAGTCGCTCCATATATCGTTTGTTAAGCTTAACGCAGGAATGCTTTACAAACATTCAGAGATGGACTTACACACTTGCTTTACTTCTCTCGGGAATAACTTTGTCGGAGATGAAATGCCGGGTTGCTAGCGAAGCTCCAAATGCTATCCAGACCAGGACAGGTCCCGCATGCCACAGCCGCTCTATCACGTGATGCATACTGCTCCGACGTGCTAACGTTCTGAGGCGAGTTACAGCGTGTTGCAAGTTTTGTGAGGTGCTTTCGTGATATTTAATGGATCGGATTACATTTTTTATTTTTCTCCGATATCCGATCCAGTAATTTAGGTCAGTATCGGACCGATACCGATACGTAATATCGGATCGGTCCATCTCTACTTTGTACACTAAAGCCAGACTCTGAAATCTTGCTGACTGAGGCACTGGGGTCAGCCATTATTGATACTGCATGTACACGTACAGTTTGTGGTCAGAAGTGGCTAGATAGTTACATGCGTGACCTGCCCGCGAAGTGTTGTTGCTGTTTGTATGTAAAATGGCGGAACGAATAAAGCGCTGGGAATGAGAGTACGACGTCGTGTCTTTTGAGTTAACAAAACAGTTCAAAAGAAAAGGCAGCTCACCCCTTCAGCAGCTCACCCCTTCAGCAGCTCACCCCTTCAGCCTATGCATAAGTATAAACTCAGTGCTTATGCATAAGCACTGAGTTTATACCCGCAGGTGGCGGCTCTCACAGAGCACGCTTACACAGATACAAAGTAACCCAAAAAGTTGGAGTCCAGGTCCGCGTCTGCTGTCAAAGCTGCTCGCTTGCTTCTCTCTCCCTCCTGGCAGCTGTCAGAGCGGGTTTTTGAACGCAGTCACCACGGTCCAATCAGCAGCTCTCTGCTCTTCATTAGGGGAAGGACCTGCAGAGAGACACAGTAAAGAGAAACACAGCAGCTCACACAGACTTTTTATGGCCACAGGTCGTAACAATGATGATGATTGTGGTGGTCATCGTGGTTGTGATGGTGATGTGATTGTAACCGTGGTGATATCCTGTGGCTGTGACATCAGCGTGCAATGCATTTGAATGTTGTTGCAGTCCTGAGGGAATTTAAACACTTTGGTAAAGGCCTTATTTTCTCTCCATGAGCTCCACGCTCATTGAGTGGTAAAAGTCACAGGTGAAACCCGTCTGTGATTCTGTTTAATGCCTGCAACTGGAGGCGGAGTTTCAGGCGTCTGTCTCGCCTGCTTCCTCTCACCTGTTTCCTGATTTTCTGACACCAGAATCTTACATAACCGTGACGACCAATCAGAGCTGCTCTGACAGCTGCGGCCTAAGGTTGGCCTAAGTGCTGACCTCTGACCTCTGTGACCCCTAAGGCTTCTGTCCTAAAACGTCTGCAGGCAGCATTCAGGGCTGAAAAACTCCACCATCAGTCAGACAGAAGCTGAGGTGTTCAGCTCGAATGATCACGTGTTTTCAGCGTGTCAGTGGATCAATATATGAGGAAACTGTAAAAACATGATTCTACACTTCGGACTGCTGAAAGAGCCGAGTGCCCACAGCTCAGCTCATTGATTAGGATCAATTGCTGAATGACTGATTATAGATATGAGTTAAAATGTGCGTTTGCAGATTGGTCCGATCAGTAACTGCAGATTAACTCTGTCCCTGTCTGCGTGCAGTGGAAACGCCTGGAACAAGAGAGAGAGCAGCAGGCAAGCGAGGTAAACACACACACACACACACACACACCTGGTCAATATTTGGATGTTTGCCTACAATAACACTATTTTTAACACTTCAGTACCATTACCTCTTAAAGTATTCTTTCTTCTAGCTCCTTTCACACTAAAAGTGACAAAGTGTGAAGCAAGGAAAGACACATCATCAAAGTTTATCAGTCAGAATAAACTAGATCATTGATTTTTTTAAATTTAATCAAAGAAATTACATTTTTAAGTTGAGCAGTTATTGATTTTTTAGGAGGTCCTTTACAAACATGGAAACGTTGGGTTTTAGTTTCATTGATTAAAGTTTGTTGTTTGTTGATGCGAGGTTTCTGTTTCAGTCGAGTCTCGGTAGAATCTGTTTCTGCTGCTCTGCCTGCGTCTGTTTTCTTCTTCTGATTAAATTTTGTTATTAATGTAGCGCCATCGTTTTTCCTGCTGAAGCCTGTTAATTAGGCTGAGGGCTCTGTGGGGATTAGAGCCTGGAGAGCTTTTTAATTTCACACACAAACTCAGCAGCTGCCGGCAAATTAACGCCAGGCGGCCAGAGAGCCGCCGCAGCCGACACCAGAAACCAGACGTTACAACGCACGCAAAACGTTTCCACGCAGACGTACACGTTAACACAGCATTCACAGCCGTCCTCTGCACACTTGACCTCTGGGCTTCCATCCGTGAACCTGGATCGACTCAGCGGAGACCTTCGATAAATCCAGGCCGCTTTCCATCTCTCTGATTGATTATCGATTACTGATCTTTGACGGCTCCGTCTGTCAGGTCTGTGCAGTCAAAAAAGTAAAACCAATATCAGTGATCCTGAAGTACTTGAGTAAAGTACTCTGTTACTCCCACAGTCAGTACAGTTACAGTGTGGATGTTGAAGGTCAATGGAAGAGGAGGAGCGTTTCATTTACTCCTCGCCGCGCTCCTCCTTCTGATAATTAAAGTTTCCTCTCGTCCTCACCTCCACATCCTGAGCCCCCCCCCCCCCTCCACACACACACACACACACACACACACACACACACACACACACACACACACACTCCTCATGTTAAAGGTCAAAGTAGTTCCTTTCATATACCCCCCTCCCCCCCTCCTCCTCCTCACCCCGTGCCTCTGTCACCTCCACCTCCACCTCCTGTCCTGTTGCTCCTCCATGCTAATTAAAGACAGCTCCCCTCTTTGGTGGTAAAGGTTCGGGCGGGCTCCTTTTATTACCTCCTCCCCCGTCCTCCCTCTTCGGTTGACCTTAACTCGTCGTGTTAAAGGTCAGCGCGGCGTCGTTCCCGCCTGCTCCTCACATCATTTGGAAATTATTCTGATTAATAAGTCGGGCAGCTCTTTTGAAGCGTCTCCTCCGGCCCGGCTGGAGAAGACACATATTGACTCTCCGGGTTTGGTTCCTCTTTTGATGTCTCGCTTTAAACTCCCAGACCTCGAGGGCTTCGATTAGCATAGGGGAGTAGGTCGGGATCAGGCTGCGGCTGACTTCCACACAGTCTGACCAAAGACACAGCCCGACGCAAAAGCGCGATGCAGCGGCCCGCCGCTGGTGGCCCGCCGCAGTTGTCCACAAATTCAGTTCCCTGTGCAGAGTCGCAGAGGAGGAGGACAAGAGGGGAGGAAGATACAGGAGGAGTGGTCAGCTGTTTGAAAGGAATAAAATAACAAAAAGTAATAAACTTTATTTAAAACATGTTTGTAAAACAAAACGCTTCACACGGTCTTTATAGGGATTAAAATCAGAGTGCGAGCTCCGCCCCCTCCGAACTCCCATGAAGGAAATTCATTAATCATGATGTCGGCTCCTCTAAAGAAATACAACATTCACTCGTAAAATACAGAACAAGTACAACGAATAATAAATAAAAAGTACATCTCTCCATCCATTCTCTTCTCCTTATCCTTCTCACAGTGACGGGGGTGGAGCCTATCGCGGCTACCATAGGGCGCGGGGCAGGGCACACCTGGATTGGTCTCCAGTCTGTCACAGGGCCAGCACAGGGACAGAGACAACCATTCACTAACTGCACGTGTGTGGATTGTGGGAGGAAGCTGGCGAGAACATGCAGCATAAAAGGCCCCGCCCACACGGTGGATTCGGACCCAGGGCCTTCTGTGCCACCGTGCTGCCTTTTATATTCATTCATGCCCATTAAAAATGGCTCCACTCAGTCCAGCACATCCTTGCATCCTCTCAGCAGACTTGCTGACTTCACCACGATGGCATCACCCATGTCCTTCTGGCAGCTGCAGCGCTCCGGCGGCGTCTGCGTTCTGCTCACTGATGACTCGTCAGAAACTTCAACCTCGGTGGAAACCATGGTGACGTTAAGTACAGTTCACAAGGACTCTGGACTCTGTGACGGTGACATGTATAAACTACAACACCCAGAATATGGACTACAAAACACTGCTGCTGCTTTACTGCCGCCTGGCCTCACTGTGGGCTCAGCAGGTCATAAAAACAGGAAGTATGACATCATTACAAAGACAGGCAGAGCTTTTAAAATAAAAACAGCCTTTTCTTCTTCTGTGGTCCTGCTGCAGCGCAGCCCAGAGGAACTCCCCCCTCCTCGTTTAAGGTTTAATCCACGACCGTAACCTAAACTGGACGATACAGACTCTGAAACACGCTGTGATTGGTCATGATGTCACTTCCTGTGTTGTTGCCTTTGCCATGCAGATTAAAACGCGTCCTCTCTCTCTCTCGTTGCCTCGCCGGCGCCTTACTAACGCATCTAATCCTCATCATTACCGTTAATTTACGGTGCTCGACAAACGCAGAAATCCCCTCTGATTCCCACAATGCACCTGTAAACCCCTCCTCATTACGCGCAGTGTTGACACGCGTTAGAGTTAATTAGTCCATTAGTTAATTAATCCTTTATTTGAACAGGAAGTAGCGCTGAGAGCCATGGCTTGATCTCTTCGTGAGCACGAGCAGTTAAAACACAAACACATGGTTAGGTCGGCCAATCAGAGCGCGGCTCCCAGAAGCCTCGGGTGGATTGATGTAACGTGCCTCTCTGCTGCTGGTGTTGACTGAAATCAGCTGATTACCTGTAACTGACGCGTGTTTCATCCACTCAGGAGCTGCAGAAGGTGCAGATGGAGAGGGACGGTGCTCTGGAGGACCGGCGGCGGCTGGGAGCGGAGGTTCGGGCCCTACGAGCCAATCACAGGTCAGCACACACGAGTCTGAACTTAAAGATGTTCATCCACAGGAATGTGGAGAAATCTGTGGTTTCGGTCCAAACAAGGACCCAGATCTCAGAGACACCAAATAGCTGATTTAAGGTGTCAGTTAAAATATGTCAGAGCTTTGATTTAAATCTGTGGTTTTATTGTGAAAGTCCCTTATCACTTCCTGCTGTGGATTTATCAGTGAGTAATATTAGGAGCGGCTGATTTCAGCTGGGTTATGTCCTTTCAGTTAGTGAAATCATAAAAAATAATAATATTTTCCATGATTTCATCATTAGTGGCAGGACTTCTGTGAGCAGTTTTGTAGGAATGGGATCTAAAAGACACGTTGATGGTTTGGAGGAAGTAATTATTGAAGTTAACTCAGAAAGATCGATTGGAGAAAAAGAGTCTAACTTAATAACATCAATGGTACTGAAAGTAGCTGTAGATAATATTACATCTGTGGGATGATTTTGAGTCATTTTTTCTCTAATTGTTAACATTTTACTTGTGAAGAAGTTCATGAAGTCATTACTAGTTTTCACCTGCAGCCCATCTCATCCCAAACCATCTCACCATCAATCACCATTGAGTTTAGGTAAGGTGACTGTGGAGCCCAGGCCACCTGGCACAGCACTCCATCATTCGGTCAAGCAGCCCTTACACAAGGTGTGTTTGGGGTCATTGTCCTGTTGGAAAATAAATGATGGGATGTAAGGTTGGGCGATTGGGCGAATATATCCACTGAGGCTGAGCCTTTCACCAATCAGTTTTACTAGAGAGATTTATTTATTTATTTATTTGTCCATGAGTACGTTTGCTGATAATGTTGGTTGAGGCTAAGAGAAGCAGTCAACGGAAAAATAATAGCACTGTTTTAATGGCACCCTCTTCCAGCGGCAAGCAAATGCACCCTCCTCAAAGTGCGCCCAAATGCAGCGATTCATTTACTCAAACTCATAACAGAAAGAAAGAAAGGCAGTAGCCTATGTTCAGAAAAATCCAAAAACCTTATTTAAAAAACCTACAATGGCGGGAGGGAAACAAAGAGAAACTGGCTTCTTTTTTCCACTATAACCGTGTTTATCTGTCTTACACAGTTGACCCAACAACAAATGCAAAATTAAACCAAAAGTAAGCTGAAAATCAAAGTCTCTTCCAGTGAGCATTAAAAAAGTTAAGTGTTTTGTGCAATTTGGCGCATCTCAAATAAATTAACAGATAAATAAATAATCCAAAAAGTAGCTATGTTATGAAACAAACAAGAAAAGTAGGTAAAATATTCCCTCCAAACAAAACTTATAAATTCTAAACGCACAAATCAGTCCATGCATGATTACATTGCTCCGCCCATCAAAAAGTCTGCTCCTGTGCGAATATATCACCTGTTGTTGGCGATTGGACTGATGGTTGTTGGTTGGAAAATTTCTACATATCACCCAACCTTAATGGGATGGCATGTCGCTGCAGGATGCTGTGGTAGCCATGCTGGTTCCGTGTGCCTTCAATTTTGAATGAATCCCCACCAGTGTCACCAGTAAAAGACCCCCACACCATCACACCTCCTCCTCCATGCTTCACAGTGGGAACCATGTAGAGACCGTCCATTCACCTTTTCTGTGTCGCACAAAGACATGGCAGGTGGAATCAAAGATCTCAAATTTGGACTGATCAGACCAAAGCACAGATGGTCTAACGTCCATTTCTTGTGTTTCTTGGCCCAAACAAATCTCTTCTTGTTGCTTTTCCTTAGTCGTGGTTTCTCAGCAGCTATTTGACCATAAAGGCCTGATTCACACAGTCTGCTCTGAACAGTTGATGTAGAGATGTGTCTGCTACTGGAGCTCTGTGTGGCATTTATCTGGACTCTGCTCCGAGGTGCTGTCAACTTGGGATTTCTGAGGTTGGTGACTCGGATGAATGTATCCTCAGCAGCAGAGGGGTCTCTTGGTCTTCCTTTCCTGGGGCATCCTCAGGTGAGCCAGTGTCATCGTAGCACCTGGTTTTGAGACTGCACTTGGGGACACATTCAAAGTTTTAGCATTTCCACGGACTGACTGACCTTCAGTTCAGTAATGATGGAGTGTCGTTTCTCTTTACTTAGGGGGAAATCCAGGTGAACACTCTTGTCTCTCTCCAAACAATCCAAACACGAATCCACTCGAACACTCGTCACTTAGGGAACACCGGGGAAAACAGTCCAGAGGGTCTGCACACAAAGAAACGCTCGTTAGATTCCAAACACACAACTACATGGAAAAACACTTGCTAGACGCTCAACTTTCACTGACGTGATTCTCACAACGATCCAGCGAAGAACAGCCGTTGCTTCCTGGCTTGAATGCCATCCACACTGATGAGGCACAGGTGTTTCCTCCTTCGAGGGCGTGAACCTATAATGAGAGAGAGAAACACCGGCTACATAGGACCCTACACCGCCGGGCAGAACATGTTCCCTCTAAGCCTGAAGGGAAAAAGAAGGAACACACATGTAAAGGAAGCACTCAAAATGTGTGGTTATCCTAATTGGGCTTTCATCAAATCAGCAAAGTGGCACAGAAAAGAAGATCAGACACCAGCGAGGGAGGATAAAAAGGACAGACGCGACAACATTGTCAGCCCCTATGTAGCCGGTGCACAACATGAACGAAACCCAACAGAAAGCATCAGAGAGGTCAGAGGGCGCGGTTTCAGGACCGGCCCTGAGGAAGAACACTCGGGCTGAGGCCCCACTCGGCAGTCACAGCGAAGCGCTGCAGTAGCCTGAGTCAGAATAAAGATGAGCAGCGAGGCGTCCACGCTGGCCAAACTGTGAGTCTCCATAAATCATCAGGATTGATGCTGGACGCCTGCTGAGATGTCGGGGGGGGGGGGGGAAATCAGGATTTTTGTTTGATTTCAGTTTTCTTGGTGGAAATAAAAACTAATTTCCTGTGATTTTACTTCATTAAACCCTGTGTGTGTGTGTGTGTGTGTGTGTGTGTGTGTGTGTGTGTGTGTGTGTGTGTGTGTGTGTGTGTGTGTGTGTGGGGTCTCAGGTATTACAGCCTCAAAGTGGGGACGTTTTGTTCCTCTCACGGGCTCGGAGCTGGTCTCAGTACTGGTCCTGAGCAGTCTGAAGGCTCACAGCTGGATTTCTGAGCCCGGCAGGCTGACAGATGTGTGTCAGATGGTTTTTCATCAGTGTGTTGGTCCACGGGATTAGCAGGACGTCAGAAGAAGATTGACCTTTGACGTGTTGGTCACATTCTGTGTTTGCTGTGTTACAGTTTCTGTTTATTCTCTATTATTGGTGGTTTTTCTCAGGGTCTCTGTGCTGATTTGATGCCCTCACAGGAGAGATATTTGATTATTGTTCAGTTTGCAGCCAATCAAAAAGCTGCACTTCAACCTCTGAACCAGGCATGTTCAGTCTGACGTATTAGTACCTCTGAGGAGGTGCTATAGTGTAGAAGTAAAAAAAAGCAGCTGGATTTCTTTCATGTTGTGTTGCCTGTTGTTAGCGATCCTGTCAGATCACAGGAAATGCGTCCCAGCGTGAAGACTGATTTAAAATATCCAGACAGTGATTCCTTCTGATTTCCTCAGACTGAAACGTAGTTATTTATGCTTCAAGTCTCTTAGTCCTGATCAGACGCCGCTAACCTCAGCAGTGCAGACCGGGTTAGATAAAACAGATCTCAGCAGGTCAAAGGTCAGGCCTGTGTTTGTGTACTTGGTTTCTTCGCTGATGGCCCAAACTGGAGGTGGGTTTAAAAACTCCTGAACCAATTTTAAATATAAATGCATTTTATCAGAAACGGCAGTGTGTCAGCTTAGAGCTCAAAAAACTATTTCTATTAACAAACAGCTGAAACAGTAAATGAGAGCAGGTAAACAGATTCTGCACAAAGATGTAAACGCCGAGCGGGGATTGTCACCTGACGGCACAGACGCGCTGTCCGGCTGGAAGCCGACAGCTCAGATTCAGAAGCTGCAGGTTTCATCTCTCTGACTGAACCAGCAGCAGAAGAAGATCAAACTGCGCTTCACGTTTGAGAAACATCGTCATGAATTCTTTGGCTGTTACTTCCTGCACAGCTCTCGGTCTCTGTGTCCTCAGAGACCAGTTTACCATCAGATCTGTTTTTCTTACCACACACCAGTCTGCTGTTGTGTTCAGTGCTGTCGGCCTCTGACATCTAAACTTTTACAAATGACTGCTCAGCTGTAATCACACCTCTGTAACTCTGCTTCACTTCAGCAGCATCAGGTTCACATGTTGATTCATGGTTTTATTTTAAGGTGCTATAAAAAGCCAGGCCAGGAAAATCTGCTTCATGTTTTTATCCTCAGTTACTTGGACACAAAGGCCTCTGCTGCAATGCTCACACCTCTGATCAAGTCTCACGGTGTCAGTACTGATAGATGATCAGAAGCTGAATCCAGGCGTTATAGGAATCAGCGAGGATACCCAGTAATAAGTGATATGTTGCTTGTGTGAGGTTGTACAGACTTATTTTTAAAACCTGCTGAGAGTCTAATTATTTTTTTATGTGTATAACAAAGTGAGACAGGGTGCGCTTTCTTCTGTTCCCGTCGGACGTGTTTTTGTGTTTGTGCCTTCGATGTAATATTGTGTGACGTCGGGTGTCTGCTTTGTCACCATGAAGTTGGAGAGATGTCTCTCGCTGATGTCGACGTCTGAGATTCAGGAATGGTTTCTGCAGACTCTCGGACAGGTGCAGCGGCGTCTGTGACCGCTCATCAGTGGTTGTCTTTGTGTGTTTACTCTTTAAATGTTTCAAACGGTGCTTATCACTAAGATATTCTCAGATATTAACACTGTGTGTATGCATTAGGGCTGGGCGATATGACCCAAAATTCATATCTCGATATTTTTTAGCTGGATGGCGATATAAGATATATATCTCGATTTTTTTTTTTAAAGCCATAAAGTAAGAACAAAAAGAGAGTTCTTAGTCACACTGTGTCCCAGATGTCACACGGGCACTTTTATTTACATACAGCGTAGATGTACATGAAGAAATTACTCATAAATAAATTATCAGCATTTATTAAATAATCATGGTCCATAAATAAAAGAAAACAATGTTGTTTTTGTGCATAACAAAAAGCTCACAATTGTGCAGTCAAAATGTAAACTAATAGACGCTGAGCATAATAACAAAGAGACAGATTTCAAAGCTGCACCACGTCTCTGAACAGGTGCCATTTGTGGTCCTTATACACACACAGTACGGTAATATTACGTTGAAGCACAGTACGTATCACTCCGCGAGGCTCCTCCCCGGTAGCCGTAATCCTCCGACAATCCATCAAGCGGTGCAGCTCCGTAGCTTAGCAAAGTCATAATAAAACATTTTTGACAGATTGCTGAGCGCTGTGTACCACATAAAATCGGTTCGCGGTCAGTAAGCACAACCAGAATTCATACATAAGGCGCACTGTCGATTTTTGAGAAAATGAAAGGATTTTAGGCCGTGCAGCTCCTCCGGGCTGCATGTCGTTAGCGCGGTTAGCTCGCTAACACGTTGACGCCGTCCAGCCCCACGCACGGGGCGATCCGCGGTAACTCGCTAACGGAGATTTTCCGCTTTCATCTTGTCATTGCCTGCAGGTGAAGCTATGGGGGAGGCGGAGTTGTGTTCAGTGAAGGAGAGGCGAGGCCGAGTAACGTTGCGTAGAGACAAAAGTGGACGAAAGAGAGGCAAACCTGCGGCTCCACAAGTATAATTATAACGTAACATAGACTATATCGATATAAACGATATTGTCACGTCTTATATCTCGTATGAAAATATATCGATATTTTTTAAAAAACTCGATATATCGCCCAGCCCTAGTATGCATTGTATTCCTGTTTTCCTTTCATTCAGTTTTATGGATTTATATGAGCTGTGCTGAACCACAAATTGAAGTTTTAGGACGTCCTGCTCCAACATGGAAAACGTTTCAGCAGAATTGAAGCGGTCGAGTGTGATGAAGTGAGAAAATATCAGATGCAGCACGAGGATCAGAAAACTGCTGAAGGTCCTGACGACGATGCTGTTGGTTCCTCTCTTCTGTTTTTAAAGTGTTCTGTTTCTAATTTGGTCTGAACTTTGACCTCTGACCAGTGATGGGGATAACAGCGTTACTTTTTTCAGTAACGAGTAATCTAATTACCATTCCTATCGTTACAACGCCGTTACCGTTACTAACAACAAAATGCGGTCGCGTTACTATTTTTCACCAAACAGACGGTTGAAGCTGTGTTCAGTTTATTGCAGCTTATATCAGCTGCAGGAAGTAGCTGTAAGTAATCTGGACGCTGCAGCTTTAAGCAGCTGCGCACTCCCGCGGACCGCGATCACGATCACTGTCTAGCACAACACCTGGAGCTCAGGAGGCAAAACAATCGCATGAGTGCTGCTGTTTGACTGAGGAAGAATAAAGTAGTTGTGGTAAACAATCACATGACCAAGATGACAAAGCAACAAGGTGACGTATACCAGTTTATAAACGGTGTTGATGGGCCAGTAAAACCAGAGTCGTGATAAACAATTTATACGCCTGTTTTTCCTGAATAGCTTCACGTTTACTGTCTAAGGACAGCAGCGAGACCTCTCTGCTCAAACAAAACAAAAAAAACAGCCCGTTCATGTTGGTGGAACAATGCACCATGTCAACCAATCAAAAAATGATATGGCAACATGACGTTTGTTGTTTAGGAACAGGAGGAAGATTTAGGAGTGACGGAGAGAGAGAGAGAGAGTGGAAAAAGAGAGAGCGAGATGTGAGAGATTTGTGACGTTTAGCGTGTTTGGAGTGGCACAAATAATTTGTCTTATTAAATGCAGAACAGCTGATTGTTCTGTAAACAGTTTAAGTGGTTAAAAAAAAGGGTAAAAGGTAAATGGCTGCAAATAACTTTGTTTGCAAAACTTGTGCATAGATTTTAAAACTGACAAATATTTGCATTTAAAGTTATGAAATATGATTCAATAAACATGTTTGTGGTTGTTACAGTAAAAAATAACTTTTTCTACTCAGATTTTTATGTTTTTTGTCTGATTCTAGATCAATGTTGTTAATACAGTAGTCAGAATGAAAACATGACTGTAAATTCAGACACGTGAGGTTGTGCTGAAAAGGATGAGACCAAACATGGCAAATAAACAGTTTTTAAAGGTGAAATGTGGAGGAAACATCAAAGTGGTTAAAATGGCCAATTATACCCTGGACCTCAGAGGGTTAAACATTTATTTTAAGTAACACAATAGTTACTTTTCAAGTAATTAAATACCTTTAGAATCTTGTAACTCAGTTACTTTTTTGAAGAAGAACCTAGTAACTATAATTAATTACTTTTTCAAAGTAACTTGGCCAACAGTGCCTCTGACCTGTCTGTTTACCTTTAAGTAACCTAGCACCTATCGATATCCCACCGATCGATTATTTATCAGCTGCTTCGCGCTGACGATCACAGCAGCTTTAAAGCCGTCTGAAGCTCAATAATCAATAATAATCAATAATACCTGTTGATGTGCTGCAGCTCACGTCACACTGCCGCCTCTGAATCATTTTTATTTAAGTGCTTTTTAAATAAACTGCTGGTCGACGTCTGTTTCCCTCAGTGTTTACAGTTGGATGTGTGAACGTGTGGAAGCTCACTGGTTCTTCATCACTTTTTTACCTGTTAGCCAGTTTGTTTTATTTATTTATTATAAAGAATCGTTTTCATATTTTTAAGTTTCTGAAAATATAAAATAAATATATAATAAACCCATTTTTTTCCCAGCATGCACTCTGACTGTCAGTTTAACAGGAACGTCCTCCTCTTCCCCTCTCAGATCTCAGGACTTAGCCCCGCCCTCCCAGCCCTCGTTGCAAGCTGATAGCGTCTCTCCTGAGGCCCCACCCCTGATGGATAAGCTGCAGCAGCTGATGAAGGAGAAGCAGAGCGTGGAGGCGGAGCTTCAGCGCTGCCAGGAGGCAGAGCGAGAGGCCACTGAGCAAGTGCGCAGGTCAGAGCCTTCACTTCCTGTTTGTTGCGTTCTCTGTTCTGATTGGCTGCTGCTGCTGAAGCCATGTATAATATTTTTGTATGTTCTGCTGCAATCGCCATGACAACAGAAACACTCTGATGTCACGCTAAGTCATCAATCAGCTCAGAGTCTACAGGAGAACAGAAAACGGGAGAACCCCCCCCCCCCCCCCCCACCGTGTGTGACATGCCACCACGTTGGGGGGGCACACAACATTAGGTACGTGGTCCTAATGTTGTGGCGACTGGTGTTTCGGTTCTGCTCATGAAGCTGCCGCCGTGCCGCAGACGCAGCGCGTCGTTGTGTCTGTATCAGAGTGAATCTAACAGTTCTTCAAATTAATCGAATCTGATTTTTTAAGGTTTGGGAGACGTGAACATCAGTTTTACCCATTTGGTGCATAACAGTAGCTTAATGTTAGAGCACTCCTCCTCTTCATCGCACAGTAATCACACGCTGCTGCTCAGAAGAAGAACAAAAACAGAGGAATGAAACTCGAGAGAATCTGCAGCGTAGCTTCAGCCCAGTTTCAGGTCCAGAGGGCCGATTTTACTGCAGACTGAACCGAGCTTTAAAGACCTGCAACGGCTGAGAGTCTCTGCAGACTGTGGGAGAGGATTTTTATGATGACAGGAACCAAACTCGGACCTCTGCGGTTCGGCCCGGCAAGCCTGAAGAAGTTTTTCTGCATGAAGATGTCCCTCAGCTCTGACGATGGCGAGGTCTTCTCCTCGAGCGTTCAGAGCCGTGCCCGGCTTATTTCTCATGATTTTAGAAACCGTGTCTCTAAAATCATTCGAAATGACGGGTGGAGACTCCAGTGGTGGCGTTTCATGGTGAGCTGACGGTGTCAATCACGTTTGACGCAGAGGAAAGGTTTACCTAAAGAATGTCCATCAAACAAAATAAACTTTCTTTTGTTTGATGTCGTCACAGAGAACTGTGCGGACAGCCTGCCAGTGGTGAGCTCTGAAACATGGCTTTATGTATTATTAATAATGATTACTGAACTGCCTCGCAGCTGTCAGGAAACATCAGGTGAGCTGCTGTTTGTGGCCCACAGGTGTGACGGGCAGGTACTGAACCCTCAAAGCTTGCTGGGACAGGTCGGCAAGAATGATGACGCTTTCAGGCTCCCGGCGAGTCTCCTTGTTCACATCACAAATAAAAGTTCGTAGGACCCTGAAATCCGCTGCGGTTTAAATTAGCAGCAACATCTGAGTAGCTGTTCTTCAGTCTGAGGAGATTTTATCTCTGCGCTGCTCTTCATCAACGGCAGGAGCACGTGACTCTGAGCCGAGAGCCTGAAACAGGCTGACGATCCGAGCTGATCGATCGGGAAATAACTGTGCCTGAGGGTCAGAGGTCAGACGAGGTCCTAACTCAGCCGTGAGACTCCTAGAGAGAGCCAGATGTTTGATTTCTCCTGACAGATGTTATCCAGGTGCAAACCTTGTCACCTGTTCATTGGCTCACTGATCTCTTGTGCAGGTGATCAATAAGCTGGTTCTCTGGACAGTCCGGCGAGAGCACAGTGACCGATCGGTGAAGTTGCCTCGGAAAGTCTCACAGACTCCGGGAGGCGTTCAAAGACCGGTTAAGCATGTGGGACTAAGGAGATTTGGTGTGATGATTCATATTCAGCAGACGAGGGTGTGCGAGTGTCTGCGGCGAGCCGATGAGGAGAATTAATCCGTCAGATTCCTGCTCCTGCAGGATGGCGCTCCGACGCCGGATAACGTGACTTCTTCTTCTGCTGCGGCGCGGCGGCTCATCAGTTGAAGATGAAGGGATGAGATTCATGATGAAAACAGCTTAAGTCGTCCGTCTGCGTCCCGCACTGTCCTCCTGGGCTCAAACCCGTGGCTTTCCGCTCTAATTTGGCTGCCAGCGGGGGGGCGCATGGCGCTGAAGAGCCTCCCAAGTTTCTGAACAGCGGAGAGGAATATTTGCTCTGGGTGGGGGTGGGGGGTATTACAGAGGGAAGTTTAATTTGATTTAGAGAGAGTGAGAGTGAGCGAGCATCGCCGACTGCTGGAAAGTCATTCAGGTCGCTCCCCCCCCACACACACATTTCATCTTCCTCTCACTTTCCTCATCATTTCCTCCCGTTAGTCAGAGAACTGAGGTCACAGCATCAGAGCAGTGGCCACAGAGGATCACCGCCATCATCATCACCGAGCTCTTACAAACCTCGTCAGAACATCAGAGTTCAGCGTCACTAACGGGAAATCTTTCTCCTCAGGTTGGAGCGTCTGGTCGAGGTGCTGAGGAAGAAAGTTGGAACAGGAAGTGTCCGCGCTGTCATCTGAGCGGCCGGATGTCCTGATCAGTGAAGACAGCAGCAGCTCAGTGACGATGATGATGTTTCCTTCTCGTCGTCTTAGCTTCGGCTCTAAAACCCAAAAAAGCTTCAAACTTTCCGGAATCATGAATGAAATTTTTCTCTCAATCAAACGTTTTTGTTGTTCTGACATTTTAAAATCAATCAAATGTTTTTTGTTGTTTAATAAAACAGTGATGCCGTGACTTCTGTTTCCTGATGGTTTATTGGTCGATTGGTTGATTGTGGAGTTTCAGAGAGCCCCGCCCCTCCCCCAGGGTCTTTAATTGGAGATCAGTGTCTTTTAGTTCTTGTGTTGATTTAAGGTTCTTCTTAAATTCGCCTGTTTTAAACTGAATCTCTGCTCGGTTTCATTTCTGAGGATCACCGTGACAACCGCGATGAAGCCGCTCTGACTTCGTGTTCCCAAAACTTCTAATTAAAATTTAACTTTGACAAGTTTCCTGGCTCAGTCACATGGCGCCCTGAGCACGCTCTTCTTCTTCTGTCACGCCATCAAGGTTCAAGGTTCTTTTTTGCCCTTTGTGCATAAACCAGCAGTCAAGGGTGAGTGCAGAGAGCTCGGCCACAGTAAGCATGTAGACACCTGCTTTACAAGAGGGGCGGCGGTTTATACACAGGAGTAATTATATCACACTACTTCAGTATTCTGAGCTCTCCTAGCCGAGGAGGCGTCCTGCTCCGCCCCGCACCATCACCCCGCCTCCACCAAACCTGGCACAGTGCAGTCGGACCAGTACCGTTCCTGGCAACCACCAAACCCAGAGTTTGATCGGTCGTCCCAGAGAGCACTGCTCTAGAGTACAGTGGCGCCGTGCTTTGCTCCGCTGTGTGCCTTGTAGGGATGGGTATCGTTTAGGTTTTATCCGATACCGGTGCCAAATCGGTACTTTTGAAACTGTGCCGGTGCTTAAAGAATGGAGAACACAAACTTTGTCCAAAAACCTCTCATGTTCAGCTGTTGTAAAAAGATAACAATGTTAGCATTTTCTGCAGCTATAGGGGATTTATGGTATCACTCTTGGCTGGAAGCAGTGCTTAAACAATGGAAAAAACACAAACTTTGTCCTAAACCTCTCATGTTTAACTGTTTTCCACTTTTTCTTTGGTCATTTTAGCCTTTTGGGCCAGGGTGAAGGGAGCATCTGCCATCAAACAAGAAGACAGCCGCATGTAGCTATGATGATGTTTGCTAGTTCACCTTACATGCATTAATGTAATAACGTGGTTAGCCTACTCAACGTAAATTACACATGAACAACATTAAGCTACTCACGCAGAGAAGAACGGCTGCTGCTGCATCATCATCCGTCATCATTTCTGCTACACTGGCAGGGCTAGGGGCCAGGACTCTCCTCTTCGTGTTTTTGGGGGATGTTGCATAACAGGCAACCCACCCGCGGTAGATGCGCTCGGTGTGAGGTCTCGCAGCAAGCTATCAAATACGGCGCATTTCTGGGCTTTTAAAAAAACCGCTATGCGTCGCCAGGTGTTTCATCGGATTCAAGGTGTTACCTCCTTTGACAGTATCACAGTATCAGCTTAAAGCACTTGTTGCAGGCTGCTGAGTTTGCATATTTTGCTGTGAAGTACAGCCAGACTTTTGACCGCTTCGCCTTGGGCATTTTTAATCTGTAGCTCTGCTCTAAAAGAAAGTACATACCTGGGCCCGCCTACTATCCTCGGAAACGTAAAATGATTGGCTAGAAGTGTATCACAGCTCAGGAAAAAAAAGCACCGAAATAAAGCACCGAAATGTGCGCTGCTTTTCGGTCTGGTTACTACTGTTTATGTCAGAACCGGTGCCATCATGGCACCGGACACCGGTACCCATCCCTAGTGCCTTGCGTTGATGTGAGGCTTGGCTGCAGCTGGTCGCCGTGGAAACCCATTCCGTGAAACTCTGCACGCTGTTTTTGAGCTAATCTGAAGGCCACGTGAAGTTTGGAGGACTGTAGCGATTAACTCTCCAGAAAGTCAAGACCTCTGAGCACCGTGATCCTCAGCCTCTGCTGACCTGCTGATTTCACGTGGCCGAGCTCGTCGTGCCTGAGCTGCTGTCGTTCCCAGTCACTTTCACTAACTGTGAAATATTTAGCAGTGAGGATACGATCCACCAGTGTAAACTCTGATTGACAGACGTGTGCAGGGATTTGTGTGCACGTGTGCGTGCTCCGATCCACACACAAACACGTGAGCAGTCTGAGCTCATGTCAAACGATTTTACAAACGTGTACGTGCAAACATGAACAAATACTGAGTTCAGGTTCATGCGTTGGATCGTTTTCACGTTCAAACACTTTCTTGTACGCACCTCACCCGGGAGGCCCTCAGGAGGCATCCTTGTCAGATGCCCGAACCACCTCAGCTGGCTCTTTTGTATGTGGAGGAGCAGCGGCTCTACTCTGAGCCCCTCCTGGGTGGATGAACTCCTCACCCCATCTCTAAGGCTACGTTCACTCTGCAGGTCTTAATGCTCAATTCCGATTTTTTGATCAAATCCGATTTTTTTTGTCTGCTCGTTCACACTACAAATAAAATGCGACAGCAAACGCGCTCTAGTTCAATTCAATTCAATTTTATTTATATAGCGCCAAATCACAACATAAGTCGCCTCAAGGCGCTTCATAGATATAAAGAAAAACCCAAGAATCATATGACCCCCTATGAGCAAGCACTTTGGCGACAGTGGGAAGGAAAAACTCCCTTTTAACAGGAAGAAACCTCCGGCAGAACCAGGCTCAGGGAGGGGCGGCCATCTGCTACGACCGGTTGGGGTGAGAGAAGGAAGACAGGATAAAAGACATGCTGTGGAAGAGAGACAGAGGTTAATAACAGATATGATTCAATGCAGAGAGGTCTGTTAATACATAGTGAGTGAGAAAGGTGACTGGAAAGGAAAAACTCAATGCATCATGGGAATCCCCAGCAGCCTACGTCTATTGCAGCATAACTAAGGGAGGATTCAGGGTCACCTGGTCCAGCCCTAACTATATGCTTTAGCAAAAAGGAAAGTTTTAAGCCTAATCTTAAAAGTAGAGATAGTGTCTGTCTCCTGAATCCAAACTGGAAGCTGGTTCCACAGAAGAGGGGCCTGAAAACTGAAGGCTCTCCCTCCCATTCTACTTTTAAATACTCTAGGAACAACAAGTAGGCCTGCAGAGCAAGAGCGAAGTGCTCTAATAGGGTGATATGGTACTACAAGGTCATTAAGCTAAGATGGGCCCTGATTATTTAAGACCTTGTATGTGAGGAGCAGGATTTTGAATTCAATTCTGGATTTAACAGGAAGCCAATGAAGGGAAGCCAAAACAGGAGAAATATGCTCTCTCTTTCTAGTCCCTGTCAGCACTCTTGCTGCAGCATTTTGGATTAGCTGAAGGCTTTTCAGGGAGTTTTTTGGACATCCTGATAATAATGAATTACAGTAGTCCAGCCTGGAAGTAATAAATGCATGAACTAGTTTTTCAGCGTCACTCTGAGACAGGATATTTCTAATTTTAGAGATGTTGCGCAAATGGAAGAACGCAGTCTTACATATTTGTTTAATATGTGCGTTGAAGGACATGTCCTGGTCAAAAATGACTCCAAGGTTCCTCACAGCGTTACTGGAGGCCAAGGTAATGCCATCCAGAGTAAGAATCTGCTTAGATACCATATTTCTAAGATTTTCAGGGCCGAGTACAATAACCTCAGTTTGATCTGAATTAAGAAGCAGAAAGTTAGCGGCCATCCAGGTCTTTGTCTTTAAGACATTCCTGCAGTTTAACTAATTGGTGTGTGTTATCTGGCTTCATGGACAGATAGAGCTGGGTGTCATCTGCATAGCAGTGAAAATGTATGCTATGTCTTCTAATGATGCTGCCTAAGGGAAGCACGTATAATGTAAACAGAATTGGTCCTAGCACTGAACCCTGTGGAACTCCATAATTAACCTCAGTGTGTGAAGAGGACTCTCCATTTACATGCACAAATTGGAGTCTATTAGATAGATATGATACAAACCACTGCAGTGCAGTACCTGTAATACCTACAGCATGTTCTAATCGCTCTAATAGGATATTATGGTCAACAGTATCAAATGCTGCACTAAGGTCTAGCAGGACAAGCACAGAGATGAGTCCACTGTCAGAGGCCATAAGAAGATCATTTGTAACCTTCACTAAAGCTGTTTCTGTGCTCTAGTGTGAACGCTCAAAGCGGCCGCATGCGCAAAAGAAGACGTCACACACAGCGCGCTCTGTTTAGACCCAGAACAAACAATATTGTTTGACTGATGGCCCTTAATATAAAGACTTCGGACTTTACGTTTCCCAATTTTTGCTTTAAGTTATTTTGTTATTTACATAATAATGTAAATAACCTAATAATGATCCTTAATTCTGTTTTAGAGCAATGGTGCTTCAAAGGATAGTTGCAGATTTCTGTCAGAATCTGCAGATTATGCAGTACAAATAAAATGTTCACGTTTCTCCAACGTTGTCTTCCCAACAGTTGTACTGGACGGACAGGAAGCGTTCGTGATGTCTTCTTCGGCGCTGATAATTGGCGTCTGTCATGTGTCAGTGACGTAAAAGACAGATTTAATGCGACATGACCATCAAACAGCAGTCACTTTCTAAAACATCGGATATGTATCGGATTCAGTAACACACACGAAAGTGACCCAGATCGGATTTGTGCCGTTCACACTGTCACTGTCACGGCTGGCGGAGGGAGCCGTGTGGTGTGGAGGAAAAGGAGGACCCAAGATGCAGCGAACTGATGACAGAGTGATGTTTATTTACAAGGTGGTGGTGGTGGTGGCAAAAACAGGCAACTCAACATGAGCAATTACAAACCTAAACTGGGAGAAACTAAAGACAAACCTGAGACCATACAAAAGGGGTGCGGGGCAGAGAGACGCAGAGACAGGAACGAAACACCATAGAATGCAGAGCTACACGGAGGAACGCAGTGATACATGGATGAACGCAGACGAGCCGACGAGGAGCACAGGCAGACACCAACTATAAATACACACACCAGGTAATGAGGAAATGGCACACAGGAGGGGACACAGCTGGAACTTAATGGGCATAACGAGACACAGACCTACAAAGTAAAACAGGAAATCTAGAACCCGAACCGGACACAAGGGGGGAGGACACAGAATAACTAGAACAGAGGGAAATAGTCACAAAACACAAAACGCTGGGTCAACGACCCAGGACCATGACAGTACCCCCCCTCCAAGGGCTGGCTCCAGACAGCCCAAAACAAAAACAGACGACCAACCCAGGGCGGGCGGCGGGGGCCCAGGACGGAGGGACCAACACCGAACAAAACAAGCTCCAGCGGACCGAGGGAATTGTCCAAAACAAAAACACACATGCTGGAGTACTAGGACAAAACACAGTTCAGGAGGCCGGCCCAGAGGCTCACAGCTCAGAAGTCCAGGACAGTTTATCTTCTGAGGCCGGCCACGTCGGCGACACAGCTCCGAAAGCCGACCGAGTGGAAGGCAGCGGTGGCGGAGCGGAGGCAGTTCAGGGGGCCGACCGTGCACACGGCAGCGGCGGTGACGAGGAAACAGTTCAGGCGGCCGACCGTGCGGACAGCAACGGCGGCGTCTAGGAGGTCGTCCATAGTGACGATGACGCTCCACCAGCGGCCTGGCAGATGACCGCCGATGTCGAGGCGGCAGTTTGGGACCCGAAGGTGGCGTGGCCGTCGCAGCACCAGACGAGACCGAAGCAGAGGCTGGACCAGACGAGGCAGCTGATGAGGATGCTGAAGCAGAGGCCGGACCAGGCGAAGCTGAAGCAGAAGCCGGACCAGGCGATGCTGACGAGGATGCTGGAGCCGGGCCACGCGATGCTGAAGACACGAAGGCTGGAGCCGGACCAGGCGAGGATGAAGCAGAAGCAGAGGCTGGACCAGACGAGACTGAAGCAGAAGCAGAGGCTGAGCCAGGCGTGGGTGAAGACACAGAGGCCGCAGCTGGCGAGGATGGAGACACAGAGGCTGCAGCTGGTGGCGATGATGGGTCTTGGGGCTGGACGGGCTCCTCGGGCCCCCCAGCTGACGAGACAGGAGGCTGGACGGGCTCCTCGGGCCCCCCAGCAGGCGAAGCAGGAGGCTGGATGGGCTCCTCGGGCCCCCCAGCGAAAACAGTCTCTGGACCAGTGGGCACCGGGGCCCCTGGAACACACAGGTCAGAACCAGTAGGCGCACGGGCCTCTGGCAGGCACAGTTCAGAACCAGCAGGCGCACGGGCCTCTGGCAGGCACGGGTCAGAACCAGCAGGCGCACGGGCCTCTGGCAGGCACGGGTCAGAACCAGCAGGCACACGGGCCTCTGGCAAACACAAGGCAGACTGCAGCTGCACAGAGCATTGACCCAGCTCGGGCAGCGACAGCCGGATACAGTCCTCAGCTGGCTTCTTAATCTCCAGGGGTCCAGAGTCGGCCGGGGGCTGGGACCCAGCCTCTGGGGAGGCCCTGGAGTGCGTCACAGTCTCTGGGCTGGCCAGCTGTTGCGGACTGACAACTGCGTTATGTGGTGTGTCTCTCTGCTTGACATGAACAGGTGAAATACAGTGCTTTTCCGGTTGGATGGACTCGACTTGTAATACAGGCGGAGCTGGTGAAGATGGTGGCTGAATAGGTGGCTGAGCTGATAATAAAGCTGATGAGTCCTCTTGCCAACAGAGCTATTGACTGAGCTATGGATTGTAACCAAGTGTCTAATAGGTCTGGCTGTGACTGTAATGGAGGTGGCGATTGAGTGGCTAACAGAGCTAGTGGCTGCTGGGCGGCTAACTGAGCTACCTGCTGGGCAGCTGGCTCAACAAACACAGCCCCGGAATAAACAGTCATTCGAGCTGGCGAAACAGACGGAGTGTCTTTTCCACTCACCACAGCCGGCAGTTCCGAAGTCCTACTCTCCGGCTGTGGGGCGACGCGCCGACGGCGCGATCGTCGCTTCCTCCCGGGCGAAACCTCCGGCGGGCCGGGCAAAACCTCCGGCGGGCCGGGCAAGACCTCCGGCGGGCCGGGCAAAATCTTCACCGCCGGGCTGGGTTGGGAAGCGGTAGCGGCTGGAGGGCGAAGGTACAGCTCATGAAGGAGGAAGTCCCGTGCCAGCGGGTGAAGTGAGTCTAGCAGCCAGGAGTGTGCAGAGAGTAGCTGCTGTAGCCTGGCTTCTACAGCGCGGTGGAACTCTTCTTCCTCCTGCTCGAGCCACAGGTTTACCAACCTTGCGACCGTGTCGGTTACCTCCTCCCGAAACTCCTGGGTAGGTGCGAATGCTGCTGGGTCCATGTTGGTCGGCTCGTACTGTCACGGCTGGCGGAGGGAGCCGTGTGGTGTGGAGGAAAAGGAGGACCCAAGATGCAGCGAACTGATGACAGAGTGATGTTTATTTACAAGGTGGTGGTGGTGGTGGCAAAAACAGGCAACTCAACATGAGCAATTACAAACCTAAACTGGGAGAAACTAAAGACAAACCTGAGACCATACAAAAGGGGTGCGGGGCAGAGAGACGCAGAGACAGGAACGAAACACCATAGAATGCAGAGCTACACGGAGGAACGCAGTGATACATGGATGAACGCAGACGAGCCGACGAGGAGCACAGGCAGACACCAACTATAAATACACACACCAGGTAATGAGGAAATGGCACACAGGAGGGGACACAGCTGGAACTTAATGGGCATAACGAGACACAGACCTACAAAGTAAAACAGGAAATCTAGAACCCGAACCGGACACAAGGGGGGAGGACACAGAATAACTAGAACAGAGGGAAATAGTCACAAAACACAAAACGCTGGGTCAACGACCCAGGACCATGACAGTCACACCATGATCGGATATGGGTCGCAGAGGGTCACAAAAGTCGGATTGGATGCGCTTTTGCCTGCAGTGTGAACGTAGCCTAAGGGAGAGGCCAGCCACCCTTCGGAGGAAGGCCCCATCGTACCTTGTAGTACCATGTCACCCTATTAGAGCACTTCACTCTCACACTGCAGGCCTACTTGTTGTTCCTAGAGTATTTAAATGTAGAATGGGAGGCAGAGCCTTCAGTTTTCAGGCCCCTCTTCTGTGGAACCAGCTTCCAGTTTGGATTCAGGAGACAGACACTATCTCTACTTTTAAGATTAGGCTTAAAACTTTCCTTTTTGCTAAAGCATATAGTTAGGGCTGGACCAGGTGACCCTGAATCCTCCCTTAGTTATGCTGCAATAGACGTAGGCTGCTGGGGATTCCCATGATGCACTGGGTGTTTCTGCTTCACTCACTATGTGTTAATAGACCTCTCTGCTGAATCATATCTGTTATTAACCTCTGTCTCTCTTCCACAGCATGTCTTTATCCTGTCTTCCTTCTCTCACCCCAACCGGTCGCAGCATATGGCCCCGCCCCTCCCTGAGCCTGGTTCTGCCGGAGGTTTCTTCCTGTTAAAAGGGAGTTTTTCCTTCCCACTGTCGCCAAAGTGCTTGCTCATAGGGGGTCATATGATTCTTGGGTTTTTCTCTGTATGTATTATTATACGATCTACTGTACAATATAAAGTGCCTTGAGGCGACTGCTGTTGTGATTTGGCGCCATATAAATAACATTGAACTGAGTGCAGTTTTTCTCTTACTGTGCTCATGTTTTCTTTTATTGAGCTACGGTGCATGAAGCTGTTTGTCAGTCAGACTGGTTCTGTAACTGCAGAGTCGAGCTGACGACCAATCATACATGTGGGAGCGTTTAATAAAAAAGGAGGTTCTGATTTGGACTCAGGACTGAACAGCTGTGGGAGACGAGGCTCTTAGGTGGTCTGCAGACCTGCAGATGAAATCTGACAGCAGGCAATGAAGAACGAGGTAATGAAAAGCTGCTTCCATCAGACCCGCGGCGCTCGTCTTCTGATTGTGATCTTCTGTGTCCGAAGACTTAGAATAGAATAGAATAGAATAGAATAATCCTTTAATTGTCCCACAAGGGGAAATTTGGTTGTAACAGCAGCAAGAAAAACACATACAAACAAACAGGACACAGAACAGAAACATACACAATTTTTTAAACATATTTACATCAAGGACAATAGTTACCAAAAACAGAGTACTGTACAGTTATTAAATTAATAAGCCGCCCGACCGGAGATATCGCTAGCCCTGGGACGTCAGGCTAGCGATTTTGCGAGCCCTGCTGTGTGTTTGTTCCAGATTCTGCTATAATAACAGTAACAATAATAATAATCATCATTTACCTTATTTTACATTTACACTCATGAGTTAATACTTAGTTAACCAAACACACCAAATTTAAACTCATGGTTTAGTTACAGGGGAATGTGCCTGACCCACATGGAGTCCATGCAACTTTGGCTGAGAAGCCCCACACATGCAACATTGTCACTAGTGGTGTCCCATTGATTAATGCCCCACAACAACAGTGACATGTGGAACCTTGCTGTTAAAAAAAAAATCAGTTTAAATAATAAATAAATTCATTGTTCACTGCAACTCACTCAATACAGTAAACTTCAGCTCCAATAAGAGTGGGTTATCCCACAGCGCTCATCAGAGAGTTGGGGGACAAACTGGTTTCAGTAAACATTGCTCTGTAGCGCCTCCTGAAGGCAGCAGTGAGAGCAGCAGTGTGCCTGGGGCTAATCCACCCCGGGCCGGTTTCCTGCAGGAAAACTTTCTGCAGAACTCATCAAAACTTTAGGGTTAGGGTAAGAAGGGGGGGGGGGGGGGCTCCTGTAAACGGTGGAAACAGAAAAAGTGAACGTACAGCAAACGCCCCCCCCACACACACACACACACACAGTTGTTTTCATATCTTAGTGAGGACATCGAATGGACATACCCTAACCATCAAAAACAAATTCATAACCATAACCTAACCCAGTGGTTCCCAACTTTTTTCGCTGGGCCCCCCTTTGTTTTACAGAAAAATGTTCGCGCCCCCCCCCCCCCCCGCGCGCGCGCACGCACGCACGCACTAACACATCCTCCAACCACATACACCCATATTTATTTTATTTATTTCACACCTCAAACATTTAGTAAACAATTAAGCAAATACAAGTAATCTGCAGGTAGTAAGAAAATAAACTACTAACTCGCTGCGTCCACACCTACACGGGTAGTTTTGAACACGCAGCTGTGTCGTCCACACGTAAACGGCGTTTCGAATCACCGAAAACGGAGATTTTTTAAAACTCATTTTTTGCGTTTCCTTGTGGACCAGGAATACAGAGTTCATTACCCAATGTCAAGTGCCTTTTTTCACGTCAGCTGTGCACCACGTTATTGCTTACATGAGAGGAATTGCAGAATAGCAGATAAACAGTATTTTGTCTCTGTCTGCAGGTTTTACAAATGTATTAAGGTTTTACATGTATTAAATGTATTAAGCCATTTACAAAGGCAGAGGCGTCACGCTGTGATTATTTTACTGTAGTTGTTTTTTTTATGTGTAATAATATTCAACATTGCATCAATACATTTTTCAAAAAATGCCTCTCTGTGCAAAATGGGTTTAAAAACATAAACAGCTGTGGGATCCTGTTTGTCTGTGATTTAGACAGAGGGAACAAATCGTGGCAGGATCAGCCTGATGTTATTTGTAACCTGCTGTAACTTTACTGTATAAAGAGCTAAATGTCAGGAGTAGTTAGTCATTACAACAAGTGTTTGTGAACTAAAAATCAAGAATGTGGGATCCTGTTTGTCCGTGATTTGAACAGCCCAGCGCTGCTCCTGACCAATGTTGGTCAAGTTACTTGAAAAAAGTAATCAGTAACTAATTACTGATTACTTCCCCAAAAATGTAATCCCGTTACTTTACTGATGACTTATTTTTAAAAGTAATTAATTACTTAGTTACTTAGTTACTTTTTAAAAACACGATTTACAAGCGATAGATCTTTCAGCCCAATTCTACTTTTTCTGCATAATCCATCATACACAATGTAATCAAATGGAAAAGTCTCTTTTTAAAACTTGTGTTATTAGTTTTAATCTTTTAACTTTATGCATCAAGCAAAAATTAAATTATATGCAACATTCTCTGACTGGAAGAAATTTGTTTAACATTTAAACCTAATTTCTGCACATTCCAGCACATAATTTTGTGTGTGTGTGTGTGTGTGTGTGTGTGTGTGTGTTTACACTCAGTCTTTCAAATAAATGCAAGTAAAACACAGCAGAAAATAAATAAAATCAAAGACTAGCGGTCCTGTTGCTCTATTTTCACCTGTAAAGCAGGAGTTGGGTAGGCGGAGGTTTACCCTGGTGCAGGTGTGCCGCGGCGGTCAGTGGAAGAATCCGCGAGTTTTTCTGTGAGTTTCCCATTACGTCGTTGCGCACTTGGCGCTTGCTTGGAAGTTTAGGGGTTTTTTTTCCGCTGTAAAAAGAAGTTTTCTTCCCACGCACAACGGACGCTAATGTTTTTGTCACTTTTTATGGAATCAAACTCAAAGTAAGGTCAGTACTTCCACGCTTTAAACGCTGCACGCTCATACTCTCTCCCGCACTCGATATGTGATCCATTGTTGATCTGCACACAGCTGTTGTCACGCACTCGTTTACGTCACTGTCATGAGACATTCTCGCAAAAAAATCATGGTTTTAGTAACGCAGTAACGCAGCGTTCCTACGGGAAAGTAACGGTAATCTAATTACCGTTTTTGCAATAGTAATCCCTTACTTTACTCGTTACTCGAAAAAAGTAATCAGATTACTGGAACGCGTTACTGCCCATCTCTGCTCCTGACGCAGGGAAAACCAATCATGCAGGGAGACCTACCTCAGCACTTGTGCAGGTGAAGCCAAAGGGAAGATTTGCTTCACCATATTTTCTAGTCTTTGTCTTAGAATGAAGTTGGTTTGGAAACATATTCAACGATGCTTCATCTCCTGCTTTGCGTTTGTGTGGGCGTCCCGTGCTAGCAGTGTCCAAGCGTTGTTTTTTTTTCCCTTTTCATGCCGTGCCCCCCCCCCCCTCCCCCCTACAATGGCTCTGCGCCCCCCTACGGGGCGGGCCCCACACTTTGGGAAGGTCTGACCTAACTGACTGTAACCCTGAACCTACATTTTGAGCTTCAAACTCGTGGGGACGAGCATTTTGTCCCCATAGGTGCTGATGGTCCCCACAAGTATAGTATAATTTTAAGTTTTGGTCCTCACAAAGATATGTAAACGTGGTACACACAAATGTGAGTCTGTAAGTCTTACAGACCGACATTACTCTGCCTGTGTCAGGGCACCTGATCCTTAGGGTGGACAACTGTTTAGGGTTTAAAAGCCACAGAGACGCGGTGTTTAGAGGAAAAAGTGTTTCAGCTGGCACGTACGGGATCACTGAGGGTTTTCACTCAGGCAGCACTTGTCCTTCTCTCCTGGATAAACACATTTACTCAGGGCCTTCTGGATGTGATGTTCTCCTGCTTCCCTGGCCGCTGTCTCTGTGGGGGCTGTGATCTGCTGGATGTTTAGTGTATGAGGTGTCAGACAAACCTGCCGTCTGAGGGACCCGTGAAGGACCAGTCTGTAATTTTATTCACACAAATCCAACTGATCCTTTTGTAAATAAAGTTTAAAGAGACAAATGTTCTTTTCTGTAAACGAGGAAACTACTTTGATGCAGCGGTTTCCAGTCAGTGGGTCATGACCCTCAGAGGGTTGCTGGATGAATCCAAGGGGCCAGGGAAGAAGAGAGGATCATTCATGATATTTACCTTAACGTGTGTGATTAAAATCAAGTTTCATGGAAGAAAAGTGGAAATAATTTGGGACAAATTTAAAAAAGGAGCTTTAAACTTTGGCAAAAAGATCCATGACCCCAATCTGACCTCGGAGATGATGACAAAATAGAAATAACAGAAATAATTGTTGATTTTAAATCGTAAGACATGTTCAGACTGAAGTGAGTCAGACAAACTTTAATACAGACATGGAGATACGGGGTTCCCACCTGACAGCAGTGTGTGGGGTGGAGGCCCCCCTCCCACCACTGCCTGGTTACCACAGTGACAGGAGACCACTCGTGGTCGTCTTGGGTGGTTTTAATCCGTCGGCCGTTAATCTGCTTGTTCTGAAGAAAGACTCAGTTTGTTGGAGCTCCAACTTCTGACGCCACCCGGGAGAGAGAGAGAGAGGGTGTGGGTGTGCATGTGTGTGAAAAAATTTAATTTTACTACTTTACTACTTGTGGGGAACAACAGTCCCATCCCCACAAGTTTGAAGGGATTATTAAAATGTAGTTTTAGTGTCAGGTTTACAGTTAGGTTAAGGTTGGGTTATGGTTATGGTTATGTTTAGGCAGGGTTAGGCATTCAGTTTTGATGGTTAGGGGAAGCAGCTCGGGAAAGGGTTATGTCAATTTCCTATGTCCTCACTAAGACATGAAACGTGTGTGTGTGGTCTCGATCTCTCTCATCTCGTGTTAACTCAGTTCTCTGAGGTCCACCTCCCACAGAGAATCCTGCTCTCTGATTGGCTGTTGGCTCTCTAAACTCCCTTCCTGTTTGTGCGGCAAGTAGAAGTTGGGCGTGTGCTGCAGTTGAACTCGTCAGTAAAGTTTTGATTAGAAGCCTAGTCATCTCTGTGCTGATGCAGAGACTCTGGGTGGATGTGACTGATCAAAGTGTTTGTAGGTGAGGGTGTGGTTACAGCAGGGTGGAAGCACTCCACAGCGCTCTAGCTCAAGGACTGCAGTTCACATACCGTTAGCCAAACGCCACACAGAGACCCTCTCACTCGGAGAAACCAATCGCAGAGCTCCAGGTGAAGCCATCACAGGTGTGCAGCAGAGAAGCACCAAATCTGCAGTTCCTCCTCCGTTCAGCAGAGGCTTCACTACTGAGTCGGTCTAGAGCAGGGGTGTCCAACTTCAGGCCTCAAGGGCCGGTGTCCTGCAGGTTTTAGATGTGTCCTTGATCCAACACAGCTGATTTAAAAGGCTAAATGACCTCCTCAACATGTCTTACAGTTCTCCAGAGGCCTGGCAATGAACGAATTATGTGATTCAGGTGTGTTGACCCTGGGTGATATCTAAAACCTGCAGGACACCGGCCCTCGAGGCCTGAAGTTGCCCACCCCTGGTCTAGAGGGTGAAGCGCAGACATTGTGACGTTATGTCTGCATCGCACACACACCTGCTGATCTGGAGGATCCAATCAAAATCCTTGATTTCAGCCCCTAAACCTGGAGCAGAGACTGGTTGGATGTTTGGGAACGGTAACCTCAGAGCAGCCATGCTATTGGTCAAATAAATGAAAACGCTCCAGCAGCACAAAGCCACAGCCACCTGGAAGTCTAAAAAGCCACGCCCCAACTGCAGATTTAAGGTTCGACTTTCCACCCTGCAGTTTTCTGATTGGTGGGTACTGTTTTAGGAAGATTTCTGTCAGCCAGTCAGGAACAAGCACAAAATGTCTGTGACTTCCTGCATCAACATGCGCCTCTGAAGCGGCCTGCAGCTCTGCTGCAGCAACATGGTGATGCAACGATGAGCTGATGCACCTCTTCTTTCAGAATAAAAGCAGACGAGCCCGTTGCCACAGGTGCTTCTGTCTGTGATTGGCTCTGAGCTGGACCCCCACCGCACACCTCTGCAACCGCCTTACATCCAACTGTGCTGGTTGCAGCAACTTGTGATCAGCCAGTTTCCGTGTGGTGAGACTGTGGACGCCGTCTCTGCATCAGTCGTGTCACTGATCAAATTTATTGATCTAATATAACTGTCCAATCACTGAAATCATCAGTTCACCACTGATCGATCAATAACCAATCAATAGTTGGTTGCTGCTGGCCTGATGATCCACAACCATGTTCATGTTGTTATGTTTAGTTTATGGCGGTTGGGCCTCGGCCCCCTCTCACTGACTCGCGAGCAGTTTGAAGTTTTTACACGATCAATAACAGCTCGATCAGCTGAGTGTTTGAATATTCCAATCAGTGATAGAGATTACTGTTGATTGATCAGAGGAAGCTGATCTCATGTTTCAGCAGCTGAAACTTTGCTGCTCAGTGATCCGGTTTGAGCTGAACGACCATGAAATCTCTGCCAATTACCCCGTGCCTCCTCCCCCTCCCTCCATCATCTGTAACCCCCCCGCAGGACCACCAACCTCCCGGCTGATCCATATTAGGCCCTCAAAGCTCTAATAAACTTCCTCCGTATCGTTTTAATGGAGAGGCAGCTGCTCTCTCTCTCCCCGCTTTGATCGCCCTCGCCTCCTTTCTTCTTCTATGGTTTTGGAGGGGATTTCTTTGCTCTTTTCGTGGCCCGGCACAATTGTGTTATTGGAGATAATTAATTCTAATCCCCATCAAAAGGCATTAGTGGCCCCGGGGCCCCTGTTCGCGCTTTTCTAGCGGGCGAATGAAAGGCAAGGGGAAGAAAAGGGCCGAAGGCCGCCGCATTGTGGCCGCCATCTCCCTCCATAAGGCGTGAGTGGAGAGAAAAGGAGCGAGAGCTTTAGAGAAATGAGGCCGGGGGCCTCAGGGCCGGGCCCGCCGCCGCCGCCGGAGGGCCCCCCTCCACCCTGCCGAGAACATATGGCCCGTATTACAGCGAGGATTCCGCTCCATCAGGAGACGCGACGGCCTCAGTCTTCACCTCCATCATCACCTCCTCCCACAGTCCTCAGCCAGAGTCGCATCAGCGGACAGTCCGAGGATCAGCCCGAGAAAATAAAAGCCCCGACATCTGACCTCTGAAAAATAAACTTTTACTGTGAAATACCTGCAGAAGACCCACTAGTATTTCATTTCATTTAATGTAATTTTACTGCTTATTTTGCATCATCATGATTATTATTATAAATCTTTGTTTAGTGTTTTTATTGTGTTTGATTCTCGGGGATGAATACCGATGTTCAGTCTGAATGTTTGCTGTGTCGCCTCAGAGACGACACTCGCCGTTTTCATGTTTGAAATCAAGAGTTTTCAACGTGTTGTTTAAACTCACACATGCTTGGAACATGTTTAAAATCATTAATATTCACGTCACAGTCAGAGGACAGCTGCTCGCGTTTGTTTAAAGATTTATTGCCGATAATCGTTCAGTTTGAAACGATCAGCAGGACGACTTTTGCTCATAATTTTTGATTTATGCCACAAACACGGAAAAAACAAACAAACGTTCACACGACGTTTACACATCATCCTGCTGAGGATGTTCAACACGATCGATAATCAATAATCACGTGTTATAAACTGATGGTGCACGTTTGATTGATCAAATTAATTTTATTAAGTCCAGAAAAAAGGATTCAAGATAATTGTTATTGATTATTTTGGCCTAAAGAATTCATGATCAATGATTTTTGAATCAAAGGTCTTTGATTTATTTATTTCTGAATAAATCAGATTCTGAGCTCATCCATCAGGTAACTGATCAATAATTAATATTTGATGTGTGACCGCCAGCTTTTAATCTTAAAAAGGTTTCACTTTTAATGTTTCATCACATAAAAATGAACTCGTTTTTAATTTATCTTTTCAAACTCTTATGTTTGATCCCCACGCAGCATGCGTGTTTTATTCCAGGTAACACACGTTAATTTAAACGGTTTGTGTTTCTGTCTCATCTCTCTTCATTCTCTCACCGCCTTTGTTTCCTTTCTTGTTTCTGTAAATCACTGTGTTAACACAACAGCTCCTGTCCACTGCACGACAGGGACCTGACACAAGGACCGGTCCTTGTTTTAGGTCAGGTCTCTGCATGCAGGTGTGTGTGTGTGTGTGTGTGTTAACGAACATATAAACTGGTCTACAGTCAGCTCTGATCCTCCACAATAAAAGTCTCTGTGTTAAATCATGACACATGAAGGTCAGTGTTTGAAAAACGGCAGCAAATGAAATGCCCCCCAACCCCACCCCCCCACACACACAGAGCGCTGTTCTTCATATCAGAAGTCAGACTTTTCTGATGCTCAAAAACAAAGAAACAATCAAAGAGCTCCTCTGTAAACAAGCTCAAATCATTTAATTGCTTTGATTTGTTTGTGGATTAAAAATAAAAACTGAATAAAAATAAGATAAATTCTCTGTCACCATTTTGAATTTTGTTTTACCTTCAACATAAATGTTTTTCATTATTTTTAGAAGTTTTATTTTGAAAGACGTGCGTCCTCCTCTCTGTGTTTTTATTTCTTGTTTTTATTTATTCCTACTTTTCATTTCTAATTTCTTACGTTTATTGTTTCGTCGTTTGTTTGTTTGTGCCTTCCGAAGCGGCCTTCGGCTCCTCTCGGCCCAGCTCGACTGTCCGGGCTCTGTGCGCGTCTCCGCTGCGGGTTCATGTCTGCGGATAATTGGCGGGTAATTCCGGGATCACTGGAGACATTTTGCGGCAAAAAGGGGAAAAAGCTTGAGATCAAAGTGAAATCTGTCGGCTCGTGTTCAGGTTCACGGCCCGCAAACAGCCGCGAAATCCGCACCGCGAGACCGCGGGAGGCGGACCGAGGCCGGCCTGAGCCCCGAGACACGAGCCGAGCGGAGCCGAAACACCGGGGACACAACAATAATAACACATAAAGAAACTAAAACAAAGCGGTGAAAATAAACCAAAATTAAAAAATAAATAAAGGAGAATTAAATAAAAATAATTAAAGAAACACAAACACGGCGACAGAAAGACGTGAAGATAAAATCAACAAACAAATAAACAATAAAAAACATTAAAACTGTAAATGAAACAAAAACAGGACAAAATAAAAGAGACGAAATATAAAAACGGAAAAAATAATAAATCAGCTGTTTCCGGTGTTTACACTAAAAACAAACAAACAAACAAACAAAAACGCGGTCACAGAGAAGCCTGGAGATACGAGCTTTCTGTCCACCAGAACTAACAAAAAAATAAAATAAAACAAATACACATTTTATTTTAATCGTTTATTTTATGTATCTATTTATTTGATTGTACTTTTTCAGTGAGTCTTGAAGGATCACAGCGAGTGACGGACGAGTTTTCGAGTCACTCGTGCTCTTTGTTTTTGCTGAAATTGACGATTATTGGAAACAATTTTCTCGATTAAATGAAATCAAAGAGACAAAATTAAAACCAGTAAAAATCAGATCGTTCTTCTCAATGTTTTTATTGAAAATGTTCTTTTGTCCTCAGCTTATCGAAGATAAATGAATTTACTGATACTTGATCGATCAGTTCTGATTATTCTGCTGTTATCAGCTGACTGCTGCATGTGATTGATTAGTCATAAGTGATCAGTAATTTTGTTCTCCTGATAAATAAATTAGTTCTCTGAGCGAGATACGTGGTTTTCACAGGGCAGCAGAGACATTTATTGATCGGTTATCAGCTGATTCCAACATCGGTCTGTTTGTTTTGTAATCAGTAACGTAAATGGTCGATAAATGAAACACGTCTGAATCGATCAACAATCAATAACCCGATCAGCCTGCAGCGTTCCATGTTTTTATTTGAAAATGACAGAATAAGTTAAAACATGCATCAAAACCAACGAAGGACACACTCACGACGAGGACGCGACAGAAGGAGAAGAAGAAGACCTCCCACTTCATTCATGCACATGGTAATAATCAATAATTAATAATTGTGATGGGTTAAATACAAAGACAGGAAGTGATGTTGCTTCTACACACAGAGTCACCGATCAGATCATCGATCGACTGATGGGAGGATGAACCCAACGCTCGATCCGTTGTTGATTATTGAGTCTCTCTGCTTCCTGTTTATGTGTCAGAGGTCATGTGAAGTCATGCTCTGCTGCAGGTGCCGTCAAGTGGTTAAACTCGCGAGCAGGAAGTGACCGGCACACCTCAGCGACAGAACGCCACGCCCTTCATCCCAGGCTGTGATGTTACAACTGCTCTCCTCACAGTCTGGCATGGAGGGCACCGTTGGCAGACTTCCTGCGGCCTCGTGTCTCCGGTCACGTCGGGGGGAGCGCTAAAACACAGGTCAGGCCAAGAAAGAGCTACAGAGCATGCTCAGAAGCAGGAAGTGCTCCAACACTCCACGCTCCTATTTTGAAGCTTCTTGCAATGAACTAATTTTGAAAGTTTAACTCCAGTTTGAAACTAAGTGACAGACGATGAACTGGCAATGAATTCAAATTTAATAAAGGTTATTCCACCCCAAACACACCTTTAAATAACAATAATGATGAGTTATGATGTAATTCAGGTTTATGTGGTTAGTTTGTGATTGGATAAAATGGATCAGGTGCTTTTCTGCCAGTCACGTGACTCAGGTGCTTTAACCCCGTGAGAAGAAGTTTACTGTCATTAACGATTCTTTTTTGTCTCGATTTTTTTCATTCAGCTCGAACTCGTTTGATTTTATAACTGAAAATCATAACCGGTTTGAGTTACACTGAATACTAACAGTAATCAGAGTAAAAATACTCTCTAATTATTGATATATATCATTGGGTTTGTTTCTTGTTTCTGTCGAGCTTGTTTTAAAGTGCTGCTGTTGTTTGGTTTTTAAAATAGTTCCTCAAACGTAAAAAGAAAAGCAGCAAATATTTTTCAGTGAAAAACATAAATCATCAAATCACTGATCGATCGTCTCAGCTGCGCGTCTATAAATTGTTAGATCAATAAAAAAAAAGTTCCAGTGACAAACTGCAGCAGCATATAAACGTCTGAAGTTTGTCAAGTAAAAGTACTCAGAATGAAGTTACTTGAGTAAAAGTACTGAAACCCTGAAAGCAGCTTCAGCCTCACCTGTGTGTGAATGCTGAGTGAACGTCATGTGGGTTTTGTGTGAATGCTGAGTGTTGTGTCAATGTTGTGTGACCCTCAATCTGGTTCTGCGATCTCGAAGTTTCAGCTTCACAGGAAGTCAAATGAACTTGTTTGCATTCGATTTGAAAATCAGACATGTCCTCGTGCTGTTCCTGCTCCGTGACCCTGTTAAGATGAATGCTTCTTTTAAAACAGAAGCTGCTGTATCAGGACATTTATTTATCTTTATAAACTTTTAATGACTACAAATATTTTAATTTTCTCTGTTAGTAACAGCTACGTCAGAGTACTTTAACTTCAATATTCTGAACACTTTTCCTGACTGAGTGCTTCCTCCAGCCCAAATGGCGGCGAGGAATGTGTGGTGAGAATGGCAGAGCGGGACTGTTTTTGGGGTGAAATGATCCTTTAAATGAAAAGCCTTTCATCTGAGCGGCAGGTTCTCAGGCTAGGCCGCGCGACCCTGCCAGAGGTCAGCAGAGGAGGAGACAAGGTCGTGGGAGAAATAAATCCTGATCAGAAAGACGAGTCCTGATCATCAATGTGTTTGTAAATATCTGCAGTGTGACCTTTGACCTTGCTCTAAGCAGGACTCCAAACCACTGTGGCTCAACCTGCGGCTCGTGGCCCTCTGAGGGACACCAACAGTTTCACAGATGCCTGAGCTGAAAGAGCCATGCTCGGTCACACTTGAGGGTGAAAGGTCAATGTTAATGTGTGCTGCTGGACAGGATCTCAGAGACAGCAGAGAGTTCTGACCGAGTCCTTAAAGAACCGAGTCTCTGACCTGGATCAGAGAAACCTAAAGGTCTTCACACTTTAAACTTACAGAACTGTTTGGTGTTTTATAAGTTAGCTAATGCAGCTTTATCTGCAACAGCCACTGATTCAAACCACACGTCTGTGTGTTAAATTCACTGATATTTGAATGGAGTTTGGTCACAACTCATGCTACATGCAGACTAATGTTAAACTAGCCGCAGTACCCACACTAACTGCGGATATTCATGCTTACATACAGAGCTTGTCTTGGATTTGCCTAGATGAAAACTAACATTAAATTACTTAAAACTTGAATGAAGTTTGGTATGGCTTTGCATACATGCAGACTGACATTGCTGAAGGGAGTCTGGTTACACCGGTGGGAACTGAGTATTGAACGGGTCCGATGACACTGGTTTTGCAGTACTGGGTTTCTCTGTGTCCCCAACCAAAGCAGGATCAGACTCAGAACCAGGACTCCCAGGCTCCACCTCCTAGCAGAACCCTGCGGTTTACCTTCCAGGGTTCTTCAGGTGGATCACAATCTGGACTCTGGTTCAAGTCTGACCCGGTTGTTGTTTTTGTACCTCAGATCATTTGTGACTCGTGTGTAAAAGCAGCTCACAGACCTGGGGTCAGTCTCATCATGTCTGTTGGCGTCCCGGTTCGGTCACAGTGCAGGAGTTCAGAAGTCCGTCTCAGTCCAACAGGATGTCTATGACAGCTGCATGCAGAGAGTCCAGCAGGAGGTGCAGCAGCTACTATGAGGTGTTGAGGAGTGGTCTGGGGTAGACCCCTTGGTAGTAGGAAGCCTCCAGCGGCTCCATGGTCCTCCCCCCGAGGCCGGACCCCACCCCGGTGTTGTAGGAGGAATACTGCAGGGCCTCGTAGGCCTTCAGGTCCAGTTTGTGCTGCTGCTCCGAGGACGACATCAGGTTGTTGATGGAGAACGGGTGGTTGAAGGAGTAGTGCGGGTCTCCTTTGATATGGAGCTGCGACTCGTGAGCCATGGAGTGGGGGGGCAGTGACAGCGAGGAAAGGAGCTGGGCACTGGACACCTTCAGGTCGGATGGCCCGCCCACGCCTCCCCGCAGGTCCAGCCCGGGGGGCGAAGCAGCCTGGCTGGAGGAGGGCAGTGAGGAGTCTAGGAGTCCCGGAGTTTTGAGAGCATCCCCTGCGGGAGACGCAGCCCCGCCTCCGCTGCTGCCCACCTGCTCTTTCCTGCCGTCTGACTTGGTCGACATCTTCTTCTCGCACTTGAACCTCTTCTGGCGACGTAGGTAGCAGCCGTTCTCAAACATGTTCCCGGAGTCCGGGTGCAGGGTCCAGTACGAGCCCTTCCCCGGTTTGTCCGGCGAGCGCGACACCTTCACGAAGCAGTCGTTGAAGGACAGCGAGTGGCGGATGGAGTTCTGCCAACGCTGCTGGTTCTGTCGGTAGTATGGGAACAGGTCCATGATCCACTGGTAGATTTCGCTTAGCGTCAGCATCTTACTGGGCGCCTGCTGGATCGCCATGGTGATGAGGGAGATGTAGGAGTATGGCGGCTTGGCGTGTGGGTAACTCCGTCTGAACGCTTTGTTGTCCCGGGCTCGGTTTAGTCCGCCTCCGCCATACGCCATGCCGGGACTCATGCTGGGGCTCATGGGGCCGTATGGGTTTAGGCCCATCGAGGCCTGCTGGGCCGACACCGAACCCATCCCGGATGGGCTCAAGGCCCCACCCATCGATGCCACTCCCCCACCCAGCCCCGTCATGGCCGCCGGAGCAGAGCTCGCCATTGCTCCTACGGGGGCAGGGCTGAGACCAGTGCCGCTATAGGACATGTTGAAGGAACCTGACGTGGTCCCAGTGCTCGACATGTAGCCGGACATGGAGCCCATCCCCAGACCAGAACCCATCCCAGCGCTGGCCATTGGGGAGTACACCTGCAGAGAGAGACCAGAACCAGTCAGAACCAGGACCAAGACGCTGACCAATCGGACTAAGTACAGAAAAGTTTGAAACCAGAACCAGGTCTAAGACCCAGTTTGTTCTGTTGGACTGTCCTTTTGCAGTGCCCCCTGCTGGTTGTTTGCCTGTAAAAATGTGAAACTTGATTAAGTCTCCTCAGATTTTATTCCAGAATCATGTGGACAGTCAGGTCTGCAGAGGATGGTTAAGCCTGGTCCAGAGATCTTAGCCCAGGACCGGAGGAGGAGGAAGACCGGGTCGCCGATCAAAGGAAAAGTCAGCGGCGCGATGCCCAGCTCTTCCAATCCTGAAGTGTATGTGTGTGAGCGCTCGGTAAGAAATAAAGAGCAGTCCATTAATGATACATGCCTGGGAACCTGGTTTAAAAAACATTTAAATAACGTTTTCTGTGTATTTGATGAACAGTTTGAAGTGACAGGACCTGATTTTCATTCTTAAAGCGTCCTATTATTGATAACAATGATAATACTTTACTTGTATGTAGGGTCCGAGTTTCTCCTCCACATTCACATTTTAAAAGTTTTAATTAGCTGAACAGAACAAATTAAATTAAATTAAATTTTTTTAATTTGCAGTTTATTTTGAGATTATTAAACTTTATTGTTTCTCACTGAGGCTCGGTCAGCAGCGGCCTCCTACTCTTTGTTCCAACTTCAGTTTGATTTTCATTTTCAGATTTGTTTTATTAAACGGGTTTAAAATAAATAAATAAAAATAAAAAATAAAACCACAGCTTCGTTTTTCCCATTAAATAAAATGATTGATTATCAGTTTATTATCGGAAGATTTTCATCCTCATTCAGAATCTAATTTAAAATATTCATGTTTTTTTTTTTTTGTTCTGGTTTATTTTGATTGTTTTTCTTGACGGAGTAACGATTAAATAAAGTTAAAATAAATCAGAGTTTATTTAAACTTTCACGTCGTGAAGGTGAAATAAACGCAGTTTGTTTAGATTTCACTGAAACATAAAAAACGTTACTGCTGTCTGTGATTATTATTGTTTATATTTCTTTAATATAATTGTGACTTTCTGCGGTGAAACAGAACTGAGATAATTAAAAATGAAACGTATGAAATGAATCAATGATTAAATAAAAGTTTTCACATCAGAGAGATTAACAAATAGTTTCTGTTACAATCCTTGGAAAATTAACTCGGGTTTATCCGGTAATAGCGGCTCTTCTTCTTCTTCTTATTATTATTATTATTATTATTATTATTATTTCCGATAATCAGTGATCAATACCCGCAGCGAAGGAGCGGATTCGTGTCTGCGCCAGAGTCAGTTTGAAAAAGACCCGATTTTAGAGTCTCAGCTTCTTTGTTCTGATTTTCTCTGAAACTTTTTTTTTATCTTTGTTATTTTAATTTGAATAAAATCGCCGCAGATTTTTTTCTGTTATATTAAGTGTATTTATTTAATATTAAATATTATAGAGTTAATATAAGATATATTATCCGGAACCAAACGCTCTGATTTTGCTGCTCGTGTTTGAAGAAAGATTTAAAGCTGATTAAACAGATTTTTTTAAATCTCTCGCTTTCTCTCTGATAAAGTTCATTTTTACGTGCTTTGGATTTTCTGATAAATAAAAGATAAATAAAAAAAACACAGTTTTAAAACCAAACCGGAACCCGAAATTTAACCGGAGAACTTTCGCGCAGTTTTCCCGTTAAACGCTTTAATCCGGCCGGGCTCTTATCCCGGCTCTTGGCCCGGGTCTAACGCCGTGGGCGCGGCGGTGACCGACCTCCTCGTTGTAGTATCCGCTCCAGTCCGGAGCTTCGTGGCCTTCCATCTTCACCGTGCCCAGCATGTCGGGAGCCCGCGGCCGGATCGCGGATCCTGCAGGTCCCGCTCCGGGTCTCCTGGCCTCCCGGTCCTGTTCCCGTCTGAGTGTCTGCGCGCTGCTCCAGGTGGAAGCGTGCCGTGCCGAGCCGAGAGTTAGTGAGGAGGAGGAGGAGGTGATGGTGACCTGCGGACTGATGTGAGCCTCCTCCTCCTCCCCGTGCAGGTCCGGCCCTCCGCTGCTCCCCCCCCCCTCCTCCAGTCATTCCTCCACTCAGCCTCCACCTGCGACTTCACCGAACCGGAGCCGGGCCCGTTTCTTTATAAACTTTTGAAAATGTTTGATTTTTGTTTTTATTTAAACTCCCCATATAATAAAAACTAAATCTTATATTTTTTTAACATTTTAAAAATATTTCAATAGACAAACATAAAAGTGCACGTGCCGCCGCCGCGCATACAAAGGTCCGTCTAAAAAGGATTTTTCGCTCCATTTCTGCTGAAGACTGATATTAAATCACGTGTGCAGGATTATTTCAAAACGTCATGAAATAATCCTGCACACGCGGATTAAGGTGAAAGATTCATTATTTCTCATTATCCTCAAAACACAGTTCGAGTTTTACGTAATGCCGTCTCAAGCTTTCACACTTCTGTACAAACGTCCCTTTAAAAACAGTTTTTAGTCTCACATTGAACACCTCGTTAAAGAGTTCACATTGTGTTTAAATAAAAGAGGCATCGTCCTTCACAATAAGAGTTTCAATTATAGTCAAACCCTAAAAAATAAGCACGAGCTTTTAATGTGAAAAACCATAGGAGCTGATTGGGTTTCTTGAAGGCAGGCTTGCTGTTTAAAGTTTAATAAGCACAAATCATCTTTAACGTGTTTGAAATGCAGGAAACACATCAGCGTTAAACAGCTGGTTTGTGGCTTCATGAAGCTCCAGATGTTTCAGCGCTGATGGTCTGACTGCACTCAGGTCAGTGAATGAGACCTGCACACGCACAGAGGTAGACCCACAGCAAAGCCCTAAAAAGGACTCCTCCTCCATACAAAAGAGACCCGACAGCCACAAAGAAACATATTCAGGGTGATTATTATTATTATTATTATTATTATACTGGCTGGTCCCAGATCAGCCTCTGCTCCAGCTGACGGTCCGGTATGGAGCTTTAATGAGCGAGCGCAGCGGCAGATTATCGGACTGGATTAAGAGGACGAGCTGCTGGATTTAAGGACACTTACACCAAACACTGAGCAGAGACACACGGGGGAGGCCCGGGAGGACACCTCCTCACTGAGGTGCAGCTAAGGTGAGGATGGAAGTCCAGGTAAGACCCTCAGACCTGTGCAGCACCTGTTTGTATGGAAGAGCCAGATTTTGTGATGCTTTCAGAGCCACTAAGCACAGATGAAACGTTCCAGAGGTGAAAGCACGCCTTTAACTTCTGATAGAAACTGCACCCAGATGTTACCCCACTGCAGGGGTCAGGGGTCACAGTCTGCAGGTAAACCTGACTTCAGGTGTGATAATCAGGACAGGTGAGAGCGGGTCTCCTTTTACCTGCATTTAGAGACCAGATCATCTTCGTGTGTGCGTCCCTCAGGGTCAGAGCAAGTTCATGCAGTAGCAGACTGGGTCATGTGACTCACGCAGTACCTGCTCCTCCTCCTACCTGCCGGCGTGGCTGTGTGAACTGTGAACACACCTGTGTGACATGAGGTATGAATATTTCATGCAGAGAATTTTCAGCCTCTGATGTCACGCTGCACCTTTCGCTCCTGTTTCCAGTTTTTTATTCACTCCTGCCTTGTGTTTCACATGGCGCCGATGACAGCGTGGAGGCCGGCGCCGAGGAGGCTTCGTTGTGACTCACGAGGGTGTAAATCTCACTAAAAGCTCCTCACTGACTCACCTGTCACCTGCACGCCTACGCACAGACACAGCGGCTCCAGGAGCGGCGGAGCCAAAGACCCGGACCTCACCGCTTTGTGGGACCCACTGAGGAGGACGAGGGTCTCCAGCTTCATCTTCATATCAGGCTAACACCAAACATCCACCAATCAGAAGGCTGCTGTAGACCACACACATTAACAGTAAGTCTGTGTGTTACTGTGTGTATGTGTGTGTGTGTTTATTACTGTGTGTGTCTTACTGTGTGAGTGTGTGTGTGTGTGTGTGTGTTTGTGTTACTGTGTGTGTGTGTGTGTGTGTGTTTGTGTTACTGTGTGTGTGTGTGTGTGTGTTACTGTGTGTGTGTGTGTGTGTTACTGTGTGTGTGTGTGTGTGTGTGTGTGTGTGTTACTGTGTGTGTGTGTGTGTGTTTGTGTTTATTACTGTGTGTGTGTGTGTGTGTGTGTGTGTGTGTGTGTTACTGTGTGTGTTTGTGTTTATTACTGTGTGTGTGTGTGTGTGTGTTACTGTGTGTGTGTGTGTTACTGTGTGTGTGTGTGTGTTTGTGTTACTGTGTGTGTTTGTGTTACTGTGTGTGTTTGTGTTACTGTGTGTGTGTGTGTGTGTGTGTGTGTGTGTTTGTGTTGCTGTGTGTGTGTGTTTATTACTGTGTGTGTGTGTGTTACCGTGTGTGTGTGTGTGTGTGTGTGTTTGTGTTACTGTGTGTGTGTGTGTGTGTGTGTTTGTGTTACTGTGTGTGTGTGTGTGTGTGTGTGTGTGTGTGTGTGTGTGTGTGTGTTACCATGGGTGTGTGTGTTACCATGTGTGTGTGTGTGTGTCTGTGTGTGTCTGTGTGTGTGTGTGTCTGTGTGTGTGTGTGTGTTACCGTGCGTGTGTGTGTGTTTGTGTTACTGTGTGTGTGTGTGTGTGTGTTTTTATTACTGTGTGTGTGTGTGTGTGTGTGTGTGTGTGTGTGTTACTGTGTCTGTGTGTGTGTCCTACCGTGTGTGTGTGTGTGTGTGTTAGTGTGTGTGTGTGTGTGTGTGTGTGTGTTACCGTGTGTGTGTGTGTGTGTGTGTGTGTGTGTGTGTCTGTGTGTTACCGTGTGTGTGTGTGTTAGTGTGTGTGTGTGTGTGTGTGTGTGTGTGTGTGTTACCGTGTGTGTGTGTGTTAGTGTGTGTGTGTGTTTGTGTGTGTGTCTGTGTGTGTGTTACCGTGTGTGTGTGTGTGTGTGTCTGTGTGTGTTACCGTGTGTGTGTGTGTGTGTTACTGTGTGTGTTACCGTGTGTGTGTGTGTGTTACTGTGTGTGTGTGTGTGTGTTACTGTGTGTGTGTGTGTGTGTGTGTGTGTGTGTGTGTGTGTGTGTTACTGTGTGTGTGTGTGTGTGTGTGTGTGTGTGTGTGTGTGTGTGTGTGTGTGTTTGTGTTACTGTGTGTGTGTGTGTGTGTGTCACAGTCTGTTATTAAAGCCCTGTTGTTGCCGTGGTTTCCTGTGAACTCCTTCTCTCTGTGTGGGGGAAATATCTCTCGGCTGTGAGTCATGGCCGAGGATGTCAAGTGAGTTCATCTGCAGGTCAAACAGACAGTGTTGTGCTCACATGAACACCATGTGACCTCTGACCTCCACGCTCACCTGAACTCTCTCTCACACAGGTGTTCTCTCTCCTGTCAGCAGATTTAGTGTTGTGGAATTATCTTCCTGGCGCTCCTCTGATTGAGCAGAATCAAAACAGCCAATCAGAAGCTGGAGTCTGACATGCTGCAGGTATCATCAGGTTTCTGTTCACGTTACCTTTGACCTATGATAGCAGCTGGTCTGTGCGGCGCCCTCTGCAGACCACAAGATCAGGCCAGTGCACGAAGAATCACACGCAGGAGAATAAAGGCACAAAGGAACTTCACACGTGTAAGGGTGCAGATGTGCACAGGCGGTCATCCTGGACACACAGGGAGTCACAGGAAGTGACATAAGCATGGAACTGACTCCAGGTGCGTTGGTGGGGAAAAGGGCGTTACCACGACAATGACTCTGTGCTGGTAATAACTGACTGCATTGTGTATTTATTCATTTATGCATGGAAAAAAAGTCATGTACAGATGTTTGACGGCAGCGCTGCTGTCTTCTTTTCCTGTTCAGCAGCTGCTTCCTGTTCCTGCTGTTCAGTTTGAAATTTCAGGTGGATTTGGGTTGGGACTCCTGGACCTGCACACCTGGTGGAGTTTCCACCTGTAACCCAGCTATGAAAACATCCGTGCACGAGGAAACTTTCTCTGAGTTTAACCTCATCAGGCTGCATTACCCACAATCCACCAAAGAGTCCTGCAGACGACCCAGCACAGGTGAACGACTTCACCGCGATCAGGCTCAGGTGATTCTTTGCAGGTGACGCCGGTGTTAGCAGAAATAAATGCAGGGACGTCTGATCTGGTGTTCAGGTCTGTGTCAGGGCCGAAGTTGAGGAGCCAGAGCGAGATTTTGTTGGTCACGCTGATGTTGCAGCTCAGTGACTTTATCCATGCTGTGACTGTTTGAGGTCGAGGTGGCCCAACCCAGGTCCCAAGCACCCCCCCCCCACGTCAGCCTCCGTGTGCTAACACCTGTTTGAAGGCTGAGGGAGCCCTCTGGTGGCCGTGTGAAACAGTACATGTAAAACCTGCGGGGAAGCAGCCATGACCACTTTCCTGTGCTGTTAACGCTGATGAAGCGTGTACCTGAGCATGCATCAGCCCCCCAGGTGTGACTGTGCAATCCATCCAGATCGATCATTTTTAATGGGATTATTAGATATTTTAGACATACACAGAAAATCGAATGATTAATGCGCAGTCATCAAAGCTTGCATTGCACAGCTGCACTTTCCACCCAATCACATCAGTCACATGACCTCACCGTTTCTTCATTTCTGTTTCCATTGGAGCAGTATTTTATTTTAGAGCACTTTAACAACACTGTTGTTGTCCACTAGATGGCATCAGTCCAGTGTGTGTGTGCGCGCAGGTTCTCAGGCCGGCACGTCGATGATACACTAAAGAGGCGAATCTGCTTCAGACTCAGTCTGGTGATCCGACGCTGGACCATCGAACAGGTGCGCAGGAGTCATTTCCTCTGTATTTAAACGTGCAGCTTCTTTGAGTAAACTGGACTCAGGTGTCTTCACCTTCACATCCAGCAGGTCACTCATGGAGGCTCCACCAAAAACATCAGTAATTTTTGTTTTTGGTGGAGCTTCATCCTGTGTGGTTTCTGAGCGCTGACCTGCTGAAGTTACAGTTGCAGCTTTCTTGTGAGAAGCATCTCCAAACATCTGGCCTCCTTTTCTCCACGGGCTGCTCCTCATGAACCTGGCTGTGAGGAGGAGACGGAGGTCACATTAGAGACGCTGTTGGGCTTCCTCCCTGCACAAGAAAGCCCAACAGCGTCTCTTCTTTCTGAGAAGACTGAGAAAGGCCCAGCTTCCACCACCGATCCTGACCACCTTCTATAGAGTTGTTTTATTATGTATGTTGTATTCTTGTACAGCACTTTGGTCAACGCTCCTGTTGTAATTAAATGTGCTATATAAATAATTAAACTATTAAACTATTAAACTATAGAGGAACTATCGAGAGCATCCTGAGCGACTGCATCACTGTCTGATTTGGGAACTGTGCCATATCGGACCGCAAAACCCTACAGCGGATAGTGGGAACAGCAGAGAAGGTCATCGGGGTCTCTCTCCCCTCAATTGAGGACATCTATACCACACGCTGCATTCGCAAACCCACCAGCATTGTGGCTGATCGGACACACCCCTCTCACACACTCTTCACACTCCTGCCATCTGGAAAAAGGTACCGAAGCATTCGGGCACACACATCCAGACTGTGCAACAGCTTTATTTCCACAAGCCATCCGTCTCCTCAGCAAAAAGGGACTGGACTGATAAACACACACACACACACACACACACACACACACACACCTTAACTCAACTACCCCAAAACATTGAGACTGGACTGACTAATCAACACAAGCGCAAACACACTGACCTACACCACCAATCTATCGCACACACCAACCTGTAAATGTTCTGTTGCACAATATTATTACTGGACTTTTTTGCACTAACTTCTTTTCTTCCTAATTTCTGCTGCTACACTAAGGAATGCTTACTGTTCCTCCACTACCTCAACTCATCATCACAAAACCTTATTATTATGTTACGTTGTGTTTTTCTATCATTCTGTCACTTTGCTGCTCTTGTTTGCACATTTGCACGTGCACTTTGTTGTCTGCTGTCTGTTAACAAAAAATAAATAAATAGATAAAAAAGAAAATAAAAAAGTCTTCCTTAGATAGTTAGTTTTTGTTAATTTATGTTGTAATTTATGTTAGGTCAGTCTGTCTTGTCTCTGCTAGCCAGCTAACTAGGCCTCTTAGTTAGCTAGTTTAGTGTTTTCTGTTAATTTATGTTGTAAATTTATGTTGCATGTAGCACCTTGGTCCTGGAGGAACGTTGTTTCGCTTCACTGTGTACTAACTGTATATGGTTGAAGTGACAATAAAGCCAACTTGACTTGATTAATGATATAAAATAAGCTTATTACAGCACTACGAGTGGCAGAGCTCTCTGAAGAGGATTCATAGACACAGTCTGCACCTGACTGCATAATCTGAATTTACTTATTTGTCTAAGACCAAATGGAGCTCAGCATCGCTAAGCATCAGCATCATAACACGTGTGCATGTGTCGCAGGAGCGCGTCTGTACAAGCTGAAGATTCGTGTTTGTGGGATTTTCAAAATAAAAGTCATTCAGGTTGGTAGATAAACGCATGTTTTAAATTTTAAAGCTGGACCTTTTTTCTCTATCCTCCACTGAATGTTCACATGTTCCTACATTGAAGACAGAGAATGACTCTAAACATGATCTGCCTTTAATGGCTTTGAACCAGAGTCCATTTAAAAAAATGAACATTTTATTTGTGTTGACTTTTCCTCCCACCGCTCACGCTGCTGTGCATTGATCTCGGTACGTTCTGCTTTCCATGGTCTTAGTTTCTTTTGAGTAAAAGAGCTGCGATGACGTCCATAGCACTTGTGTTCCTTATCTGTGCTCTGATCTGAAACCTGAAGTTGGGCTGCAGAATTTCTCTGGAGGAAACCAGCTTGCCGTATCAAGACACAACACACATCCTGTCCTGGAGGAGGAGGAGGAGGGGGAGGCACTGTGTGGTCGAGGGTGAGGCTGGCAGTGTGACTGAAGGAGAACCAGAGATAAAGGAGGACAGAAAGCGGGAGTGACAAACAAGAAGAGGAGAAACTGGAAAGAGCGAGAAAAAGGAGGAAAGAACAGAGAGAAGAGGAGCAGGAGGGAGGAGGAAGGAGGAGAAACCGACTGGACTGGTGAGGAGGACAAGTTAGAAAGTGTAAAATAAACAGACGTGATTATTGATTTGAATAGAATAAAAACAGAAGAAAATCCAATGCTGAAGCTGAGAACTTTTATTTGTTTAAAAATCTGCTCAGGACATTTAACAAAGACGACAAAAGTTACTCTGCCAGGATCAGCTGTAAAAAGAGTTTTTCTGCAGATTCAGGTCTTTCAGCGTCTCTCAGGACAAACTGCTCTAAAGGTACTTTTTGTAATTACCCCTTCGGTCAAATGTAACTCAGATATTCACCAGTGGGGGGGGGGGGGGGGGGGGGGGGGGCAGTGTTCACCGAAAAACTGTGAAGCGCTGATTTAATGTGTGTCAACGAAAAGCTGCTTCAGTCGTCGTCTGCTGTAACATTCGGAAGAATCTCTGCACACCAGGAGCAAAGCTGCAAATGAGCCACTGTTAATGATCAATTCGCACGGCAGTTAGAGGTTCAGCCCGAGTGAAAGCTGGGATCAGACTGAGTTTAGGTCAGGTTTAGACAGAGTCTAGATTGGGTTAAGTTCAGCTTAGGTTAGCTTTAGAGTAGGTCAAATCCTGTCTATGACTATGTTAATTTAAAAATAACAAACTGATTTTCTGATCTCTGGACATAGTGACACCATCACCAGAGGGGTGGAGCTAGAGGATATGGCGTTTCAGCTCTGCAGCTGTTGGACTTTGCATCTTTGCATCTTTGTCTTCCTGCTAAGAAATATTTCCTCTGCCCAGTCTTCACAATACACCCTGAACCACAACAAACTCAGCTTCAACAATGCCGCTAAGAAGTGTCCCGGCAGCAGTGTCCTCACCACTATTGCCACCCAACAGGAAGTGGATGAAATCCTCAAGCTCATCTTCAAATCAGAGCCGTTTCAAAACGAGTTCACCTTCTGGGTCGGGCTGAGAATCACCAGCTCAGAGTGTATAGACAGGTCCAAGCCACTGAGGGGATTCAAGTGGTTAGAGAACAACAGCGAGGAGTCAGAGGTGAGCCAATGGGCGGAGGACCCAGAACATACCTGTACCACAGACCGGTGTGCGGCGCTGAAGGGACAGTTTGATGGGTCGAATGTGACCTGGGGTCTGATTCCTTTAAACTGCCATAAGGACAAAAACGCTTTTATCTGCAAAGTGAAGGATGGGGACACCACCATCAAGCTAGGATCAGAACCACCTCCACCTGAGGACACACCTATAAAACCATCAAAACCAAAGCGTGAACCTGGATTTATTAATGACTCTCATTCCGCAGAGCTGCGTTCATGCCAGCGCCCCTCTATCCCCGAGGCTCGCTCACTCAAAATGCTCTCGGGTAACATGAAGATCCAGGTGCAGTGCTGGTCCTCCATTAGCTTTGACCTGGTCTGCTCAGGAGAACCCACCGTGTGGCGATTGGAGAACGGAGCCCTGGCCAACATCACTGCCATCAAAATAGAGTGTGCCAATGCCACACAGAAAGAGGAAGACTCTGTGTTGTGGTCGACCATCCTGCTCCCTGTGCTGATAGCCACGGGGGTGCTGGTCTTTCTGCTGGTGGTCATCGCGGTGACGGTGAAATGCTGCCTGAACAGGCGGTCAAAGAAACGGGCCATAAAGAAGGCGGAGAAGATGGAGATGAAAAGCAAAAACAGGAAAGATTCCTTCTCATTGGCCTAAACAGCCTAATTGACCAATGAGAAGCCAGTGATACGAGGGAACAGAGCTGTGATTGGCTGTGTTTAGTTACAAAATTGTTGATTGTTTTTCAATTATTGGACATTTTGAAGGCTTTTACCTGTCTGTGGACTTAGGCTCAAAATAACCCCTGACCTCTGTCACAAACTGTTCACAGGTAGATGTTCTTGAATTCATTATTGGTTAATTTAGAAAAGATCAATAAATTAAGAACTGAGTTAACATCTGATCAGTTTTATCTAAATGACCCAATAAAATTCACTCATTCTGCCTAGTAGCAGAACAAATAGTTTAAATACTTTTAAATTCATTTTACTGCTCATTTAAATTCACCTGTTTAAATATTCTTCTTTATTTAAGGACAGAATATACTTAATCTTCATTTCACTTCACTGTAAATGTTTAAAGAAAAAGGTAATTTCACTGCTGAATGACATGGAAGTTAAGTTTACTTTGAAAAACTGATGGTTTGGCTCAATCTGCTGATTTCCTGTTTTTGAGTAATCTTTGAATGAAACAGAACTTTATTAAACTTTGTTACCTGATGATGCTGGACTTTTACATGTTCATCAATAAGTTTTTTTAAAATGTTTTACAAAAACAAAAATTTCAGTCTTCCACTTCCCAAAACGTCCCAAAGGTATGTGGACACCAGCATCTATGATCCTATAGTATCACAGCTGTCCACATATTTTAGTGTCTGTGAAGGTTCTCGGTCATCCAGGTCATCGTAATCTAAGGAGCTCTGAAAAAAAGCATCTTTCTTTTAGATTTCTTTAAGTGTCTTTGAAGACGTTTCATCTGAGAAGCTTTTTCAGTTCTAAGAGCAACTCCCATAGGGCTTAAATCTGGGACTGTCCACCAGTTGCTCTCAGAACTGAAGAAGCTTCTCAGATGAAACGTCTTCAAGAAACTTGCTGTCTCTTTTTAATCAGGATGTGGCCCAAATTATTGGGACATCTGCTGGGATAACTCCAGATCTCTGGAGAGAGGTTAACAGCAAAGTACACAAGGTCTAAAGTGAATCATAATTACGATGTTTAGCTGTTTCTGGTACAGGAAAGCATCCCTGTGCATCATTATAGGCATAAGTTTGTGGACACCCGAAGGCCAACCTATTGCTGCTGCAATGATGGAAACAGTGAGCTGTCCACATACTTTTGGCCACATGTACCGGGGTTTCTGCAGGACAGCAAGCAGCCACTTTGTGTTTACAAACTGCTTTTCCTGTTTCCTGAAGAACAGCAAAGTTCAGACAGGAAACTGCCCCCACCCCTGACCCAGGGGGAGGTCATGTGACTGATGATCTGATTAATCACGCCTGTGAACAGGAGCTCTGATTTCAGCCCTAAACCTAGTTTGTTTCTGTTTAAAAAGACACAAACGGATCATTTAGTTCAGTCGGTGCAACCAATCAACACATCTGTCGTCCCCTTCAGTAATCAAGTGCATCATGGGAAGTCTGTGTCAATGTTGTTTTACTCGGCTTCTCATCACAAGCCCAGAAACGGCTCGTCAGCAGAGACGAACAGTTCCACTCTATTTCAGATATTTAGATCAGCGCGCGCGCACACACACACACACACACACACACACACACTGGGGGTTGATTGTTGTTATGGTGACTCAGATGCTTCCTGTTTCCTGGAGGAAGTGTATGAAGAATGTCAGGAAGCCAGAGGATGTGGAGGCCGGGGCCATGAGTAATGGACTGCTGTTGTCATAGTAACAGTATGTGAGAGCGTGAGTTGAACTCCGGTCCAGTGTTTAGAAACTTTTATTTTGGAGGGCTTTGTTTTACCACCTGCTCCTGATTGGCTGCTGTGAAACTGAGGCACACCTGCGTGCGGCACAGCGGCGTTAGGCCTGAAGTTTGAACCTGAAGTCCTGCGCACCTCACACAGTCTTGTTGTAATCTTGGTTGGTAGTTTGATTCCAAGACTCGGTCCTGCTGCTTCTGCTAACCCCAGCCCTTCATCAGAGATCACAGGTGCTTTTCTCACGCTACAACCTTTCATTGCACTGTTTTGCAGATCTATCTGCCTTTAAAAGCAGGGACAGACCAACTTCAGCTATTATTACGCTGCCTGGATGTCTTTAAATGTTTTAAAATTAAATGAAAACAAAACAGAAGTTGTCATTTTTGGTAACTTCGTTAATAATCACAGTGACAGTGCTCCGGGCCCATTATCCTGCTACTGTAAGACAAATGTTAGAAACCTTGGTGTGCACGTCGATGGTTCCTTCAAACTGTGTAGTCAGGTGAGTGCAGCAGTCCAATCCAGCATTATTCATCGAAGACAGCTGGCCAAGGTTAAGCCACACCTTCCAGCCAATGTCTTTGAACATGTTATTCGTCTCTTCATTACGTGCAGACTGGACTACCGCAATTCTTTGGTTTGGACCAGGGCCCTATTTCAGGAAGCCGGTTTAGAAAACTCAGAGTGAAAAACGATACTCAGGGTTGAGTAACCCCGAACTGTCCAACTCGGAATATTCGGTTTCAGAAAGGCTGATAACAATTAGTTCAATCAACGTGGAGTTGCTTTAACCCCAAGTTAAGCGCGCGCACGAGGATACATAAAGCCCTGATTAGTGGAGCACAGATTAAGCAAGTCACCATGGAGACGGAGGGAAAGAAGGCGCGGTCAATGTATTTTACAGCGCTTGAGGCCGAAATTCTGATGGCAGTATAGGGCTTTGGAGCGTGATGTCACGGGGGTGGGCGATAACATGCAAATTTTGCGGAAAAAAAGTAACAGCCTCAGCTGCAAAAGAAAGGGAGCATGCATGGCAAAACATGGCCGACAGAGTCAATGCATGAGTGTTAATTTAAACATTGATCTAGGGATTTCCACCCATTTAACACGTTATTTTATTATATTTTATTTTATTTTTTATTTCATACATTTGATTTTGTGATGTGATTTGAGCGCAGGTGCAACCCAACAGGCCCCAAACGTTCCTGGCAGCAAGTAAAAATGAAATATAAAAATATAGTCCAAACAGGTAAGGTGTAATTGTATTATGAGCCATAGTGCTTGGTCTGTTTGTCCTATGTAAATCAATTGCTGTTAGAGGCTACATTAATTTCCCCTCTGTAAGCACTTATTGAAATTATCTGAGCACATTACAAGTACATATTTGCTTACTCTGTATGCTCAAATGTGACCCGTTATAGCCAACAGAAAAAAAGCGGAGGCCTGAAAAACAGGTGGGGGTCCTCCACCACCACCACTCACAGAGGCTGAGCAGTTGGCTTCCACATTTGTGATAATGTTGGCAGCATCACATATGATCTTCACAGTGCAGAGAACACAAATTAGCATCCATTACTATAATGAAATAATTTGTTAGTTTGAAATGCTACAGGGAACTATGTACCTGTACATTAATGCTGTGGAAAGACTTCCTGTTCACATAGTCTCCTTCATTTACTGAAGGAGCAATGATTGGAATGTGATTGCCATCTATACAGCCAATCACACCTGGGAACCGTGGGAATAAATGAATTAAGTTTCGTTCATCCTGATACCTGCAATTTTGTGGCATCCCTCTTTGATAAATCTTGTGGGTCTATGACCGGGGAAAACCACAAACGAGTACAGGAGACGTTTCAGTGCAACTGTAACATTCCTGACTGCCCGACAGACGGTAGCCTTGGAAACGTGCTCAGCGTCATCAATATTATACAGAAAGCTCCCGTTTGCAAAAAACCGAAGTGCAATACAAATAATATGTACAGAACTGAGAGAATGTCGGCGATGTGTCACATGAGCAATATTAGGCCTGAGGATGTTATTCAAAGAAATTATAGATTGTGCTGAAAAACGGTAACGTTCACACAGAAAATCATCAGGAAATGATAAAATGTCCAAACGCGCTCTAATCACTCTCTCCCGGCGGAAAGCTCTGCGGAGAATTTGGGCTTCAACATCTACTGGCTCTTCAAGGAAGGGACACGCCATGTCTGACACTTCCTACAGTCTGGTTTCCGACAAAGAGGCGGAGAAAGTTAGGGTTAGTTGAAGTAAACCTGCTAGGGGGCAGGTTAGCTTCACGGAGTGTGTTGTCATAGTAACTCGCTCAGAATTAATCTAAACTCGCTTTGTGAAACCGAAAACCCAGAGTTTTCGTTAACTCAGGGTATACTTACTCAGATTTTGCTCTAAACCGGCTTCCTGAAATAGGGCCCAGGCCTCCTTCTGTCGTCTACAGCTCGTCCAAAATGCAGCTGCTAACTGGAGCACGTAACTGCAGTTTTAGCCTCTACACTGGCTCCCTGTTTCTCACAGGATCCAATTTAAACTCTTACTTTTGTTTTTAAGGCACTTACCAGCCGAGCCGCCTCTCACTCGTCTGAGCTCCTGTTTATTTATGCTCCAGAGTTCAAAACAAATGCTATTCATTCCACGGACCAAACCTCAGTCTCGTGGTGACAGAGCCTTCTGTGTGGCAGGTCCCACACTTTGGAATAATCTTTATGGGATCAGATCTGCACAAACTCTGAGAGTTTAAATCATTACTAAAGACACATGTTTATGCTCTGCCTTTTAACACACTTTGACCTAAATATTTTGGTTTTGACAGCCTTGGTTGTTATTTTAGTTGTTTTTATTGACTTATTTCATCTACTTGTTTGTTTTTTCTATATTTTACTACATCATTGTTTTATTTTTTTGGTGGCATTTTACACTTTGAAGCACTTTGTGCAACATGGACTGTTTGGAAATGTGTTGTATAAATAAACTTGTCCTTGACCTGTACCTTTAATGAATGTCCATCTATTTGTGTAGAAACTGTCACGGCTGGCGGAATGAGCCGTGTGGTGTGGAGGAAAGGGAGGACCCAAAATGCAGCAGTGACTGATGATACGAGTGATGTTTATTTACAAAGTGACAATGGCAGAAACAGGCAGTGAGGCATGACAAAACGACTGAAGAAACCTAAACTGGGAGAACTAAATGACAAACCTGAGACCATACAAAAGGGGTGCGGGGCAGAGAGACGCAGAGACAGGAACACCATAGAACGCAGACGAGCCGACAACTATATACACACACACACACACACACACACACACACACACGGTAATCGGGTAATCGCACACAGGAGGGAAGAACAGCTGATCTGAATACACATGATGACTGGAGGACACAAGCTGAACACAATGACAGACACAGACTTTCAGAACAAAACAGGAAATCTAGAACCCGAACCGGACACAAGGGGGGAGGACACAGAATAACTAGAACAGAGGGAAATAATCACAAAACACAAAACGCTGGGTCAACGACCCAGGACCATGACAGTACCCCCCCTCCAAGGGCTGGCTCCAGACAGCCCAAAACAAAAACAGACGACCAACCCAGGGCGGGCGGCGGGGGCCCAGGACGGAGGGAACAAAACAAGCTCCAGCGAACCGAGAGAATTGTCCAAAACAAAACCACACATGCTGGAGCACGAGAACAAAACACAGTTCAGGAGGCCGGCCCGGAGGCTGACAACTCAGAAGTCCAGGACAGTTCATCTTCTGAGGCCGGCCACGTCGGCGACGTAGATCCATAAGCCGACCGAGCGGAAGGCAGCGGTGGCGGAGTGGAGGCAGTTCAGGGGGCCGACCGTGCACACGGCAGCGGCGGCGACGGGGAAACCGTTCAGGCGGCCGACCGTGCGGACAGCAATGGCGGCGATGACACAAGTCTGGAGGCCGACCGCGCGGAAGGCAGCGGCGGCGTCTAGGAGGTCGTCCATATTGACGATGACGCTCCACCAGCGGCCTGGTAGATGACCGCCGATGTCGAGGCGGCAGTTCGGGACCCGAAGGTGGCGTGGCCGTCGCAGCACCAGACGAGACCGAAGCAGAGGCCGGTCCAGGCGCGGCTGAAGCTGAAGCGGAGGCCGGTCCAGGCGAGGCTGAAGCTGAAGCGGAGGCCGGTCCAGGCGCGGCTGAAGCTGAAGCGGAGGCCGGTCCAGGCGAGGCAGATGACGATGCTGCAGCCGGGCCAGGCGAGGCAGATGACGATGCTGCAGCCGGGCGAGGATGAAGGCTCGGAGGCTGCAGCTGGCGAGGACGATGAGGCTGCAGCAGGCGACGGCGTGGAAGCCGGAGACTGTAGCGCTGCAGGCGTGGATGAAGCTGCTGCTGCCCGTGGCGTGGATGAAGCTGCAGCTGGCGAGGATGATGAGGCTGCAGCTGGCAGCTGGACGGGCTCCTCGGGCCCTCCAGCTGACGAGGCAGGAGGCTGGCTAGGTTCTCCTGAACCTCCAGCTGACGAGGCAGGAGGCTGGACGGGCTCCTCGGGCCCCCCAGCAGGCGAAGCAGGAGGCTGGACGGGCTCCTCGGGCCCCCCAGCGAAAACAGTCTCTGGACCAGTGGGCACCGGGGCCCCTGGAACACACAGGTCAGAACCAGTAGGCGCACGGGCCTCTGGCAGGCACAGTTCAGAACCAGCAGGCGCACGGGCCTCTGGCAAGCACAGTTCAGAACCAGCAGGCGCACGGGCCTCTGGCAGGCACAGTTCAGAACCAGCAGGCACACGGGCCTCTGGCAAACACAAGGCAGACTGCAGCTGCACAGAGCATTGACCCAGCTCGGGCAGCGACAGCCGGATACAGTCCTCAGCTGGCTTCTTAATCTCCAGGGGTCCAGAGTCGGCCGGGAGCTGGGACCCAGCCTCTGGGGAGGCCCTGGAGTGTGTCACAGTCTCTGGGCTGGCCAGCTTTTGAGGACTGATTACAATATTATGTGGTGTGTCTCTCTGCTTGACATGAACAGGTGAAAAATAGTTCTTTCCGGGTTGGATGGACTTAACTTGTTGTGCAGGAGGAGTTGGTGACAACGATGGCTGAATAGGTGATAATAAGGCGGATGAGTCTCTTGTCAACTGAGCTATTGACTGAGCTATGGATTGTAACCAAGTGTCTAATAGGTCTGGCTGTGACTGTAATGGGGGTGACGGTTGAGTGGCTAACTGAGCTAGTGGCTGCTGGGCAGCTAACTGAGCTACCGGCAGGGCAGCCGACTCAAAAAACACAGCCCCGGAATAAACAGACACACAGTCCAAAACAGAAAAAGGGTCCTTTTCACTCACCACAGCTGGCAGTTCCAAAGTCCTAGTCTTCGGCTGTGGGGTGATGCGCCGACGGCGCGATCGTCGCTTCCTCCCGGGCAAAACCTCCGGCGGGCCGGGCAAAATCTTCGCCGCCGGGCTGAGTTGGGAAGCGGTAGCGGCTGGTGGGTGAAGGTGCAGTTCGTTGAGTATGAAGTCCTGTGCGAGCGGGTGAAGAGAGTCCAGCAGCCAGGAGTGAGCAGAGATGAGCTGCTGTAGCCTGGCTTCCCCCTCATGCTCGAGCCATAGGTTAACCAACCTGGAAACAGAGCCAATTAGTTCCTCCCGAAGCTCCTCGGGAGGTGCGGATGCCGCTGGGTCCATGTTTGGTCGGCTCGTACTGTCACGGCTGGCGGAATGAGCCGTGTGGTGTGGAGGAAAGGGAGGACCCAAAATGCAGCAGTGACTGATGATACGAGTGATGTTTATTTACAAAGTAGGGCTGGGTATCGTCACTGATTTCTAGAATCGATTCAATTCCGATTCACAAGGTCCCGAATCGATTCGATCCACGATTCGATTTAATTCGATTCGATTTAAATCTGGGAAATTTTGACAGTCAGAAATATAATTCAGATCAGTACATTTACATATTTTTGTATCAATAAAAAGGAAGCTGACACACGCAAGACTTTATCAAAGGTGTAAGCATCACAGCAGATGCCTTTGTGTCAAAGCAGCTGAAGATAAAACACAGAAAAACATGAAGGTGATTTTCCTGGCCTGGGATTTTATAAAAATATTCTGCAGTACATCAAAAACGAAAGAAAACCATTAATCAACATATGAACATTACCTCTGACGTTACAGCGGTTTTATTAGAGACACGGTTAAGCGTTTTGCATTTTGAATAATTTTAAAAAGTTTAAATTTGTTCAGTATTGAACAGCAGAAATGAGGTTCTCTTTTCGGAAGAATGTAAAAGGGAAAAAAAACAGCGGCCGACAGCGCTGTAAGCAACAGTAGACTTGTGCGTAACAAGCAAGCGAATAATGAAGAAAGGGAAACTGTTCGAGAGAGAGAGAGCTGTGCATCGTGTTGGAAGCAAAACAGTAAAAGTCAGAGTGAATTCATGACAATGTTTATGTGAAGCTTCTTTTGCTGCTGGTTCGTCAATATTGTTTGGAGAGACATCAAACCAACAGCTTTAGAATCAGCGCATAAAGGGCGTGAACACAAAGCGCGGACCCGCCGACAGATCAGAATCAGCGAGCTGTCGGCTTTCAGCCCGGACCGTGAGAAAGGCGACATCTAACTGATTCTGATCCGCAGGTCGCGCTGTCTGTTTAAGTCTATGTGCAGAATCCGTGTACCTGCTCTCATTTACTGTCTTAACTGTTTGGTGGTTCTTGAAATTTTGTGATCTTTCACCAGAGATTCTGGCATTTCGGGCAAAATAAATTTATATTAAAAAATCGATTCAGGATTTTAATGAATCGATTTTACGTTATCCAAGCCAGAATCGATTTTAATCGATGAATCGATTATAAAAACCCACCCCTATTACAAAGTGACAATGGCAGAAACAGGCAGTGAGGCATGACAAAACGACTGAAGAAACCTAAACTGGGAGAACTAAATGACAAACCTGAGACCATACAAAAGGGGTGCGGGGCAGAGAGACGCAGAGACAGGAACACCATAGAACGCAGACGAGCCGACAACGAACACAGACCGACACCCACTATATACACACACACACACAAGGTAATCGGGTAATCGCACACAGGAGGGAAGAACAGCTGATCTGAATACACATGATGACTGGAGGACACAAGCTGAACACAATGACAACAGACACAGACTTTCAGAACAAAACAGGAAATCTAGAACCCGAACCGGACACAAGGGGGGAGGACACAGAATAACTAGAACAGAGGGAAATAATCACAAAACACAAAACGCTGGGTCAACGACCCAGGACCATGACAGAAACAGAGTAGAAATATTCTTTATTGTCCCTCATTGGGGAAATTGGCATGTTGTGAAGCGCTCCGACTGTTCCGGGAGAGCAGAAAAGTCCATTTACACAGAAGGAACGAATAAAGAACGAGAACGAACTGGGCAAACTTACAACATGAAAAAATGAATACTTATGAATAGCTTAGTCTGGGCCAAAGAAATGTGAAGCTTTTCTAAAGCGCTTAAAAGCAACAATAACTACTTACAGAAAATGGAAAAACTGCAAATACCAGCAGGATGTAAACAACTTATTGTGTTTGATGGTTATAAAGTCTAACAGGTACTGAGAGGAAGGACCTGCAGCGTGAGCGTCAGGCGTGGGGTGGAGACACTGCCCGACCCCCTGCACTGGGTTGACGGGGCATCCAAGGACAGAGCCGGCCTTCTTATCCAACCGCTTCCTCTCAGCTGTAGACGAGCTGCTGTTCCAACAGACAACACCACGAAGGTAAAAAAAAAAAAAAAAAAGGTCTTCAGGAGCGCCCACTGCAGTCCAAAGATCTCAGTATCCTCAGCAGGTAGAGTCCACTCAACACTTCCTGTAACGAGCATCAGTGTTTTACTCCAGTCCAGTTTGTTGTTCAGGTGAACACCCAGGTACTTATTAGAGTCCACTATCTCAGTGTCAGTTCCCGGGATGTTCCCCGGTGTGGGTGTGGTGGGTGTGCAGAAATCCACCGTCACTAATAAAGCACATTATCAAACAAACAGGCTCGTTATAAAAAGCTTCTGGTGATCTATGAAGTGAACAGCTGATAAATGTTAAAGTCATATAGCTGCTTGCTAACACAAACATGCAATCAGCCAATCGCAGAGCAGCAGCTCAGTGTCACTCCTGTAAGAACAGGAACTGAGGCTGAGGTTCACACAGGCTGTGTCCCAATCCAGCGACCGCACGCTTGAAGTACACGCACTTCGTGGACTACGTACGGCGCGTACTACGAAGTGCGGAAGTGAGAGGCTTGTGAAATGGGTCTGGCCTGCGTCGCGCTACTCAGGTTGCCTAGCAACCATGATACTAACAGCTGGAAACGTTTCATACAGCTTTGTGTGACAGAAATGAAGGAGAACAAAATGTTTTGTTGTTCGTTCATTTTTTTTATGACATCACTTTGATTAGTTGAGTATCTGAGGCTGAGACCACAGGACTGTGAAACATGATAGTTGGGCTTCATTTCTGTACTGAACAGTCATTTAAGATTAGTTAGTAAATAACAATTAGCTAATGTTGTTCATGAGACTAAAATCATCTCACTGTGGTAATGTAAATATAATATGGCCAATATTATAGTTATTGTCAGATTATTATGATATATTACAGCAGTGAACATGAACTCTGTGCCAAATACTGAGCTTCAGTAAAGATTCAAGTTGCAGCTATTTATATTTCCTGTCACCTTAAATCTTCACTCAAAGACACTCAAGTATCTTTGACAGTGTATCTATAGATGTATTATATATAAGAGACAAATGTCGTTCCTTCAGTATGCTGGCATTACTGAATTTGGCTCAATGCTTACATATATGTGTAAAAAGAAAATGTACGAGCTGTGGTAACTGTGTCTGATAGAATGAAGAGTAGACTGATATATGAAATATTCCTTTATTGGGTGAGAAAATCAGACCATGTCATAACTGCTTTAAGTCATACAGAATAGATATCAGAGCCTTAAACAGGCTGACTTCTGCTAAATGGGTCAAACTGGGCAGAAAGTATCCGAACACATAACATCCTTATAGAATGTGATGTAACACTATAGATCAACTTACCTCAGAATATATAAAGCATATAAACAATTACAGCAATATGTATGTGAGGACTCAGGGCTGTGTGTCGGACAGGGTCGTCTGCAGCACGCGGGCCCCACAGGGAACGGTTCTGGCACCGTTCCTCTTCACCATCTACACTGCAGACTTCTCCCACAACTCCACCCAGTGCTTCCTGCAGAAGTTCTCTGACGACTCTGCAATGATGGTCCACTCCAGAGTTCTCCAGCTTGTCCTTCAGGACCATGGGAAGAATGGTGTTGAAGGCACTGGAGAAATCAAAGAACATGATTCTCACAGTGCTCCCAGCGGTCTCGAGGTGAGAGAGGGAACGCTGCATGAGGTGAATGACAAGTTTAATGTTCAGAAACCTAAAGTATGTATCAGCAGCAGAATGGAGCTAAAAATAAATGTTTGTTTCAGTTCTATGAAGCTTTGAGTATTTTGGATTAGTAGCACTGCTGTGTTTGTTGCATGCGGAGAGTTCCGCCGTTTAAATAATGCCACGGAGAATGACCGTTACCCCATCCCCCACATTCAGGATTTTTCTGCCAATCTCGCCGGAATGTCGATTTTTTCTAAAATTGACTTGGTGCGGGGGTATCACCAGGTTCCCGTGCGCGCCGAAGACGTTCCTAAAACCGCTGTCATTACCCCCTTCGGCTTGTTCGAGTTTTTGCGCATGCCGTTTGGCCTGAAAGGTGCCGTCCAGACCTTTCAGCGGCTGATGGACTCCGTTTTGCGTGGGCTGCCATTCGTTTTTGTTTATCTGGACGATATATTGGTGGCCAGCTGCTCAGTGAGCCAGCACGAGTCCCATCGGCGCCAGGTTTTCCAGCGTTTGGCAGCGCACAGCCTGATCATCAACCCTTCCAAGTGCCAGTTTGGGTTGCCTGTTCTGGATTTCCTCGGGCACCGCATTTCCGCTGAAGGTGTGGTTCCGTTGCCCGACAGAGTCCAGGCTGTTTCGGCTTTTCCGCGTCCCACGTCGGTTAAAGCGTTGCAGGAGTTCTTGGGGATGATAAATTTTTACAGCCGCTTTCTCCCCAGAGCTACCCACCTGCTACAGTCACTCTATGCTGCCTTGAAAGGTAAAACAGTCAAAGATCCGGTTGACTGGCTGCCGGAACACGTCTGTGCGTTTTCCGCAGCCAAGTCTGCGCTGGCTGACACCGCCCTGCTGGCCCACCCGCTTCCGTCGGCGGAGATCGCGTTGACCACCGACGCCTCTGACGTGGCAGTGGGTGGGGTGTTGGAACAGCGGGTTTCAGATCTCTGGCAACCGCTCGCCTTTTTCAGTCGTACGCTCCGGGATGCTGAACGCAAGTACAGTGTTTTTGACAGGGAATTGCTGGCCCTGCACCTCGCGACACGACATTTTCATTTTTTCCTTGAGGGTCGCAACTTTACTGCGTATGTTGACCACAAACCTTTGACGTTTGCGATGTCCAAGGTCTCTGACCCATGGAGCGCACGCCAGCAGCGCCAGTTGGCAGCCATTTCAGAGTTTACCACAGACATTCAGCATGTGGCTGGTAAGTCCAATCACGTCGCTGACTGTCTCTCACGTGTGTTGGTTTCTCCGGTGTATGTCGGCATTGACTACGCTGCCATGGCCGCCGAGCAACGTGCTGACCCGGACGTCCTTGCCCTTCAGTCAACAAAAACGGGCCTCGTGCTGGAGGACACCCCGGTGTGGGACGGCGGTCCGCACCTTCTTTGCGACGTTTCCACCGGCCACCCCTGCCCGGTGGTTCCCCTTTCGTGGCGTCGTCGTGTTTTTGACTTGGTGCATGCCCTCTCTCATCCCGGCGCCCGGGCTTCGGTCAAGCTGGTCAGCGTCAGGTTTGTTTGGCTGGGTCTTCGCAAGACGGTGAAAGAATGGGCGGCGGTTTGTTCAGTTCAGCCGTTCCAGCCGTTTGCTTAAGCCCCGGGTCCTGGACTAGTTCTGCTGGGTGTTCGGGGGGGGGGGGGGGCGCATGTGTGGTGGACCACTAGAGGGCTCCACTCACACCCAGTGTATAGGAAGTATGTCCCTGTGTTTTGTGGCGCGATATGCGCAGTTGATGTTGGAGACGAATAAAGAAGGAGTGAGAACTGAGAGCTCTGTGTCGTTGATGCTTACCTCCACAAGCTCAGTATTTGACACAGAGTTCAGGCTCACTGCTGTAATATATCATAATAATCTGACAATAACTATAATATTGGCCATATTATATTTACATTACCACAGTGAGATGACTTTAGTCTCATGAACAACATTAGCTAGTTGTTATTTACTAGCTAATCTTAAATGACTGTTCAGCACAGGAATGAAGCCCAACAATCATGTTTCACAGTCCTGTGGTCTCAGCCTCAGATACTCAACTAATCAAAGTGATGTCATAAAACATGAACGAACAACAAAACATTTTGTTCTCCTTCATTTCTGTCACACCAGCTGTTAGTATCATGGTTGCTAGGCAACCTGGCCAGCGCGACGAAGGCCAGACCCATTTCCGCGAAGTGCGCGTACTAGGAAGCGCTGCGGTCGCTGGATTGGGACACAGCCTGCCTGCCCATCTCATCCTCTGATGTGTCAAAGCTCAGATGGCCCCCTCAGTCACGGATCTCAGCCCAGCAGGATGTGGAGGAACGGGAGAGCCGTATTATTGATGCGGCAGCTCTCTGATGATGTCTGCAAGCAATGTTTCTACCAGTTTCTGGTGCAGGACACACCCGTTCTCTTTAACGGCGCAGCGACCCATTTGGGATCCCCTTTCCGGCATATTGCTCGCGCTTCATAAGCTCGCATGCTTGGTGGGACGTCACCCTTTAACTGAGTTTTTATTAAAAGGAAGTGAAATTCTCCATCAGTAATAATAAAAGGTGTTTCTTTACCAAAGAATTTTCTCAGGTGGACCCGGGCGTCTGGTGGGAAGGAGAACCAATCAGCACGCAGGAAAAGAGAAGTTTGACTGCTTCCTAAATATGGGACGAGAGATGTTCATCTGACAGCTGGCACAGGCTGAGCAGTCATTAGCGCGGAGCTTAAACCACAGAGGGATTAACAGCCTTCTGCGTGTTAGTCTTCAGCATTTAAATAGACAGAAGAAGAAGACTTAAGATGAACTTCCTGCCGCGCACCGCACCTCAAAAATCAAACTTTACTGACTTTTCCATTACTGTCAGATCAGCTGGGCCAGTTAACATGAAAGGATCATTCTGTTTATTATTGATCATCTGATTAGGTCCTTCATTAGTAGTTTATATTGATTACAGCTGAGGAAACGGCTACTCAGACACAGAAAACATCTGGAAACTTCCAGCTGTTAACTCTTCACACACACACGTTTTGTTTTAGACGTCTTTAATAGCTGTTAATAATTAATAATCAATCAACCGGCTGCTGACATTTTACAAAGCATGTTTCTACAAGGTTAACTAAACACTTGCACTGTTTTCTCTGTCCATGACTGAGTGAACAATAAAGTTTGATGCAGTCAAACATGGCACCGGTCCTCTTCTTCAGTGTCGTGAAACCTGTCCTGTCTCCATGGTGCTCTGGAGGTTTGGATTTCTGGGGGGCGCTGTGAGGAGTCCCGGCTGCTGTAGTCTGGTTTCTAGCAGCAGCAGAAGCAGCAGCTGTGGGAAGTGCAGGGGTAAGAGGGGCGGAGCTTCAGCCGAGCCCACCTCCAGGTGAACCTCACAGATCCAGACTCTGCATTGAGGGTTCTCAGGCAAACTTCTTCTTTGTGGCCGTGAAACGCTCCATGTACTGAGGAGGAAACAGAGCGTCATCAGAGACCGCAGGAGGACTCGCAGCCTTGGACTCGATCTGGTCTCAGACCGCAGCACTGACCTGATCGTATCCCTCCAGGTCCCGGAGTTTCTTCACCTCAAACAGGTTTCCCTCCACCGAGAACAGGGACACCTGGGACTCGTTCAGGATGGACTGAGGGATGGAGGAGAGCTCCAGGCAGTTCTCCTCCAGGCGGAGGACCTTCAGACGGGGACAGCGGGAGACCTCCGCCGACACCACCGAGATCTGGACCGAGAATAGAGGACCGGGTTAGTACAGAGGAACAACACCAGACCCGGGCTGGGATTATCAGAACCTCCTTGGAAGTCTGTGGGATAGAAAGCTGTGGGAGACGTCATGGAGTGACCGATCAGTAATTATTGATAACTGATTGATTAAGCACCTTTGGAGAACTGTTGTTGTGGTGCTTTATAAGTAAAACTGATATTTAATACTGGGTGAATTGACAGCACAGGGTCAGCCCTTCCAGGCTTTCCTCCTGGTTCTGGTTCTTTGGTGGACTTACAGACCTGGTTCTGGTTGAGGTTGATCTCGATGACCTGCAGCTCGGACACCTCTGCAGGGACGTTCTGGATCTTGTTTCGGGACAGATCCAGCAAGTCCAGCTGCCTCAACGTTCCGAGTCCGGAGGGGAACTCTGAAATCTGGTTCCCGGCCAGGCTGAGGGTCCGCAGGGCTTTGAGCTGGCCCAGAGTGGGGGGCAGCTGCTGGATCCGGTTTCCATTCAGACTCAGGGTCTCCAGCTTCTTCAGCTTCCCGATCTCAGAGGGAATCCCAGCTGAAAACAGAACCACAACACAACCGGGTCTCACAGGTCTGAGCATCGGGGTGGATCCGGTTTGTTCTGCAGCTAAACCGGATCTAAAGACATACAATCTGGGGATTTTTAAGTCGTTCCAACCCTAAATTAAACTAAAACAAGCATCCAAAGAGAACAAATCAAATGCTGAAACAATAATGTGGTTGCTTTTTGCTTAGCTTTAAAACACAGGTGTAAAGGTATAACTGCTGCGGGTCGAACACTCACCGAGCCGGTTAGAGTTCAGCGTCAGACTCTTGAGCTGGGGGAAGTTTCCGATGGTGGCAGAAAGGACCTCTATCTTGTTCCCGGACAGATCCACCGTCCTCAGGTTGGCCGTGAGCCTCTGCAGCTCCTCTGGAAACTGAAAGCAGACCGAGACCAGGACAGGCAACTCAGGACAAGCGGGACAGGCGACTCGGGACGCTGTCTGTTTTGTATAGGTTAAGCTTGGTATGATCAGGCCCTGGGGTGTCACACTCTAATGGTGGCGAGTGTAGGGCTGCTCGATTATGGCAAAAATGATAATCGCGATTATTTTCACTGAAATTGAGATCTCGATTATTTGACGATATTTATTTAACAATAACAATGTATTGAATAATGACTTTAAAGATTGTCAAAAAATAATATAAAATAGTGTGCAAATACTGATAACAGTGCAAATGTTTGCAATATAAGAAATAAATGAAAAATGTAAACATCTATGTTTAGTGAACTTTGCAGTGTTGCTCTGTGGTGCAGCTACTACACCATAGCAAAGTTTACACACTGTGTCTACTTGATCCACATCTGACTCCGCGAACCCATAATGTTTCCACACCACTGAAGTTTTCTTTACCTCTCTTTTCAACCAACGGCAGTCACTCTCCTCTCCAAATAACTTCTGCTTAGCTTTCCGAGCTTCCCTCGGGTCCTCTTAATTGTTGTGAGGCGTGTTCGAAATGCAGAGAGGTGCGCTCGATTTGCCACACGGAGCAGCGCAAGAGTAAAGCACGAGGGAGGGGCTAATAATCGGCTCAGTCATTTTTAATGATCGTTGAAAGCCCAGATCGTAATCGTGATTAAAATTCGATTAATTGAGCAGCCCTAGGCGAGTGTACGCCTACATGCTGCAGCTCTGAGCTCTCCAGTTCTGTGTGTTTTTTTTTTTTTGTCATTTTGTGTTTTTTGCTTTGTGATTTAGACAAAAACAAATGAGGAGGTGCCAGATAGCGATCCACAAGATGGACGAAATCGAACCGCAGCTGGCCACCAACAGACTTGTCTGAAACTGCTGTGTATCGATCATAACGGAAACACGGCTCCCGATGCTACCATCCAGCTACTGGACTGGACTCTCCATCATCAGGACCACATAAAGAGTCAGGAAAGAACCAAGCGGAGGACTCTGCATCGTCACACATAACAACTGGTGGACACACAGCTGAGTCCTCGACAGCTTCAGTTGCCCGGACTTATCCTCTGTCAAGTCGGCTGCAGAGCTTTTACAATAGTACACATAGCTCCTGTTGCTAAGGTCAGCATGGCTCTAAGCTGCACAGTACCAACGGATGCAGATACATCCGGATCGGGCCGTCATCATTGCTGGTGATTTTAACAACTGTTTAAAGACGGTTCCTGACTTCTCACAGTAGGTGGAAAGTGCCACCAAAGGGAAAAACACAGCAGGCCATCTTCTTCTGACCATGTGGACAGGATCCAGGATTCCTGACTCCCAGGAACCCACACAGGAGCATCTCCTGGACTGCCCACACCACCACCACGGTGAAGAAAGCTCAGCAGGCCCGCACTTCCTGAGGAGAAACAGGTTACAGTCGAATCCTTCAACCACTCCGCCATAGAAGGCCTGCTGTCATATTGTATCACAAGCTCCTCATACACGCACAAAAATAGACTCCAACGCATCATAAAGACTGCACAAAAAAGTTACAGACCCAGCTCCCACCCCTTCAGCAAATCGCAGATAAACACCATCTGGGCAGGTGTAGAAAAGGTGATCACCTGCTGATTTATTCGTTTTTATACATGTGTGAACACGTTTCTGTGTGTGTTTGTTCTGCATCCCGGCGATACCACTCCAGTTTCATGCAATGACAGTAAAGGCTCTGAACTGAAAGGAGAACTGTCCAATCACAGGCTGCCCGGACTGAGACGTCTGACGCGTCAAACGGGTGTTTAAATCTTTCTGTGCATGTGTGAGTCAACTCACCTCCTGCAGACCTTTCCCCGTCAGCTGAAACACTCCCGTCTTCTGGGAGGTTTCAAGGTGAGACTTCAGCGCGCTGTTCCCCATCTGCACCCGCAGCCAGGTACCAGCCCTCCACTTGCAGGGCCACCCGAAGTCCTTCCAGACAGGCTGATGAATCAGCTGACAGCCGTATCAGCGCTCCTCCTCGTCAGCAGGTATTGATGAGATCAGACAGTGAATCCCTGCAGGTGAACAGTCTCTCAGGTGTCCTCGCTCACAGACCTGTGAACATGTTTGTGTTTATTTATTTTTATTTTTTTGCCTTAGATACCGAAATAGTATTTTAATTTACATCCGAGTCATAAAGAGAGAATATTTACAACTATAGAAGCAATTGAAACAATCACATAATCCGAAATAAGAAAAACAAACAAAACCAACAAACCTACAAACAAAAAAAAACAAAAAAAACCCCCCAAAAAACCGGATGTGTTGGTAGGGGGTGATCCTATAAATATATACTCTCATACATCACAGTTATTGGTTTGTAAAAATAAAATCTGGCCTATGAGGCGTGATATATTTGACCCAGTTTTCCCAGTATGATGTAAATTTCTCCAGCTTGTGGTTAACAGAAGCTGTTATCTTTTCCATGTTATAGATTTCCATTGTGAATGTTTGTTTATTAGTGAGATTTGAACAGAGGCAGCGTGCAGATGTTTCACTCTGAAACTGAAGACTGAAGAACAAAGTGAATATTCAGAGAAAAGCTCTGCATGGGCTGCTGCTGAGCTCACAGACGTGCTTTGTCTCCACGTCCCGCAGCATCATGCCAACGTAAGGCTCCGAGTTTGGCTTGAAAACCCTGATTCTTTTCTCTAAGCGACCCGTCCTGACCTGAGCTGAGGGAAACAGTATCAATATCCACCTGTGCTGGGCGGCGTAGGATTTAAACTTTTTCCCATGTTGATGCACAGATGAACAGATCAAACACTCCCTGTGGATTAAAGGTGTTTTATAACAGAGAAGGCCTGCAATAACTCATTCACGTTAAAAATCCTCAGCTAACTAACATACAAACCATTAGCATCGTTAATAACTGCACTTCACCAAGCACCACGCTGACTCTGGCAGGCAGGCTTCCCTAAATTTACAACATTAATCTTCTAAATTTGCCGCTTTATCCCAATTTGACCATCAGTGGTCCTGACCCAGCTTTGTCAATAATGAGTGTGAGGGAAGAAACCGGACTTATCATTGGCTTTCTACAGCACACCCCAGTAATGTGTAAAATGCATTAGTGTTGAAGCCTGAGCTCAGTAAACGCACTTGTGGGAAAACCTCCTCCTCTGTAGTGTTAAACACACCTGGAGTTCTCCACGGTCACCACAGGGGCCGCCAAATCCCCCAAACTGAGGCGTTCCAGATCAATGCTGTGGCAGCAGAGAGGGGCTTCAGCTTTAAGGTGGACTTTAAGAGGTATTTAAGGTGGTCAATTTCTTGCAGCGGGGCAACCTGATGCACACCCACACTCACACACCTGTCTCTCTAAAGCAGGCTAACGCTCACCCTTCAGCTGTCACAGGAGGTAAAGGTGAGTCACGTGTTCACCTGAGACCTGAGAGGTGACACTCACCGTCAGCAGCCTAATCGGCCCCAGTCTCTCCTCACTGTAAACACACTGTAAACATTGATGCCACCGCCACCCTGCTAACAGTTGAGATAACCGGAAACGGCTCTGTTTACATACCGACACAATGTCGCCCTTTGACCCCAGTGTGCAAGTGTCGCGTGTCCAGGTGCTGTGCTTAAATTTATCCGATAAAAGGACAAAAAATAAAGATCAGTAGAAAAGTGAAGCTCGGAAGCCGCCCTGACTCTGCGCTCCTGCTTCTTCTTCTTCTCTAATGAAAGTCCCGCTCAGGGCTGCAATGCCGCCACCTGGTGACAGACGTCACTGAAATCCTGAACGACTTTCTTCTTGTCATGTGACCTCAGCAGGGTGTGACGTCAGATTTTGGTCCAGGATTAGGCAGAAAGACACGTTAGTTAGTTCCATCCAACATGTACATTTCAAGATTCTGCGACATTGATAGAAAATGTACCTTTTGTATAACTGAACTTGAAAGTGTTACTCATTTGTTTTATGGCTGTTCATATAGTGCTACATTTTGGAGAGAGCTTGAAAATTATATACTGTGCAAGACAACATACGAAATCAAAATTGAAGGGAAAAACATTATCACTTATTTTGAAACTAAAGGAAAAAAAATATGTGCCATTGTCAATCTTTATATCTTGTTAGGGAAATTCCATATACATAAATGTAAATTTCAAAACTCAAGCCCATCATTTAATTTGTTTTTGATTGAAATTGAATATTATTTAAAATCTCTTAAATTAACTTCCAATAAAAAAGGTTTATCATTGATTGAAATTCATTCAGAAATGTTTAACAAATGAGCTGTCACGACTTTCAAGTACTAAATTATGAAGTCTGTCACATTCCCCCCCCCCCCCCCTTTTTTTCCCCTTTATTTATTTGTCCTTCTTATTTCATTGTACTGTATATTGTTACTTTTATTTGCCTTGTATGTCTACTGTTCAGGCTGAACTGGAATGACTGGCTGTTCACTTTGTAATTTCAATAAAGTTTGAGAAAAAAAAAGATCTCTCTGGATCCTGAGGGGTCGCTGTTGCGGTCAGCAGCCGCCAAACGTTTTCGCTGAAGAAGAGAAACAGCAAAAACAAACGGTCGGGCGGGCAGCGGTGAGGTTCGGTTCTTCGGTTTTAACGGTAAGAAAAAGCTGGTAACCGACACTAGACTGTGTTTAACCGACCGCCAGAGGCAGCTGAACGGTGCCGGTGTATCCGTTAAAAAAAGCCTTTTAAAGCTGCTTCAAAGTCCGTTTAAAAATGTGGAGATTTAGTTTGATGGCGCTTGCCTTCACACGCAGAGCTGTGAGCTGGAACCCAACAGGGTTCTGGTTCGGATAGATCCGGTTTCAGGTTTGAACACCTGGTCCAGGTGAATATCAGAGTCTGAGGCTGGTGTGGTTCAGGTGACGTTCCTGTCTTTCAGATGCATCAGTGGGATTTGTCTCCGTTCTCCGTGACTCCAGCTGCCAGCCTGCTTTCTAAGTGTGTCTCCGTGGGAGCACTGTCTCAGGTAAGGACACGAACAAGTGTTTAGGAGGCTGAGGCGGTCTGTCAGAGCAGCTTTACACTAGGGCTGCACGATTTTTTGGCTTAGAATTGAGATCACGATTCTCTTTTCCAGTATAAATATTTATTGCACTTATTAACTGCACATCAACTTCGTAACAGTTGAGACTGAACATAAAAACAACAAATGTCTCACGTTTTGTTGTCGCCGCTAAATGTTGTACTGCTTGAAATTCCGTCTCCACCGTTGCTCGACACTGCGTGTATAGAGCAGGTAGTGCAACAATAGAAAAATAGTTGCGGGACGGCACTGTGTAGCGTTTGTCTAGGGTGTTGATCATTTTCCTAAATCCCTCGTTTTGCACAGTGTTGATGGGAGCCATATCTTTGGTCAGGTCATAAGTGATAGCCTCCGTAATTTCTTTGTGCCTGCGGGAGTTCGACGGGTATAGGGAAGCGCTGTATAAGGTTCCCGTTATTGATGTTTGGGTGGTTGACCGGGACGGATTTTCTCCTGTCACTCTCTCGTCATCCCTGACGTGCTCTCCGTTGTTTTTTCCCTGCTAATTTTAGCATCACGCGGCACAGCTTCTGTATCACGTGGTATAAGGCTCCGCCCTTGTCATTTGTTGAGCAGGAAGAGTGAGCGCTTGTTTTCATGCAGATTACGTCCCGGATCAAAATGCGGTACAATCGTCGTCGTCTTTTTTTTTTTTTTTTTTTTTAATCGTTGTCATTTGGAAATGAGATGCACATAAGTATGAATCGAGATCGCGATTTTCTAACGATTAATCGTGCAGCCCTACTTTACACGGTTCAGAGGTGTCTGAGGACAGGTTCAGATCTGAGTGAGAGTTGACCTGTGTGATCCGGTTCTGATCCAGACTAAAGCTTGTGACTAAAATCTGAATCTGCTTCTGTCCCACCTGTCCTCAGGAGGAAATAGACTCCGCCTCCAATGGTACAGGCCCCGTCTTTTCCTCTCATCTGCAGGAGGCTGAAGACCAAATCAGAATGCAGAAGCAGCTGGATGAGGTATGTGCATGCAGCTGTCTCGGGGATGTGCTGGGACGTTATGTCAGAGTGCAGAGCCCCGCCTGCTTCGATGCCTGAGCCGGATGTCGGCCAGATCGGATTTTTTAATTTTCTCAGGAGAAACGTTGTTTTGCTCTCCTACCTGCAGCTCAGAGTGAATGATGTCATTCCTGAGGGATGACATCATCCGCTCTAAGCTGACTGCAGTCTGTCACGCTCTGTCACCGTGAGAGACAGCCTCTGATTTGGGCCTAGTGCTGATGATGAGCACAGTCGTCATGTTTTTAAAGGCAGACTAAGAACCTCCACGGAGCAGCTTCGTGGATCCTGGTGTCTCTGATTGGCTGCTCACGGTGCCTTCACTTTGTTGTTTTCCTTTTCTAGTCGTGGTTAGCTAATTAAACTTTGGATTGTGTATCTTCTGCATTTTCTGAAGAAACTGCAGTGTGGATGCTGATAGCTGAATGTTAAGTTAAAAATGTTGAATAAACTGAAAAATACAGAATTTTTCACCTGAAAACAAAAGTTCAGAACTGCTGAAAGCTGACGATCACAGAGAAGAAAAAGTTGAAAAGTAGCCGAACATGTTTAAAATGTGCATTTGAAAAAGCCGAGTAATGACAAAAGAAAATTTAGAGTCAGAAAACATCTGAACGAATGTTAAAAGTTCAAAAAGTTTGAATCTGTTTGTTTTGAGAGTAAGTTGAATGAGAATTTGAAGATTCTCCCATTGAAATAGATTGTAAACTTTTGTTAAATAAAGTTGAATAATTAAACAAATATAAATGTTAAAGATGAGAAAAATACAAGTACACATGGTGGTTGAATGGTTTTTCTAAGTTGAGCGGCGTGAAGGAGATAGACGACGAAAAACGTATGGAAGATGAAAAGTAGAAGAACAATACCGTGGATGCTTAATCAGCATCCACACTAATTACTAACTAGTCCCCTAACGCGCTGTAAGTCCCTCCTCTTGGCTTTGTAACTATTCCTACATTTCTGCAGCTTTCAGACTCATTCACAGGTTAATGAAACCAGTAGCTAGTTTTGTATCTTGTAACTAGTCCTGTGCATCACAGCGGGTCTATGCTAGCATCTCCACAGCAGCAGTATCGCTTTATTAATAGATTCCTGTTTTGTACGTTGGCGTGCTCGGTGTGTCATTTATGAACACGTCTCACCAAACGCTTCCCATCGCAGAAACTCTGATTTGAGCACTGACGTCTTAAGCGCGTCGACTGCGGGCGGTGACAGGTGTGCGCTCGCTGTGGGTCCGGTCAGGAGAATGAGATGCTGTTGTGTGAATGAAACAGCTTTACCTGCAGGAGCTGTGTTAAAAAGACAGTGACTGCACCGGGGCTAGAAGTCATGTGACTGTGTCAGCTAACGTAAAGGTGTTTGTTTCCTGTTTGCTTCCTGTTCGTGCAGATGCGGCTGCGGCTGGAGCTGCTGCAGGTCGACGAGCAAAGCGCCGATGTCGCCCACAGCTTCCACCTCGGTGAGTCCAGGTGACGTCATCATCATATTCGAGGGGTCGATGTTTTTAAACCAACCTTCACTCCAGACCTTATTCTGAGCCACGCCCCCTCTGATCAGGTGCTTTTGTGTCCTGCAGCTCAGAGGTTCCAGATGCTGCAGATGCTCGGGGATCATATGCAGGAACTGCTGAGAGAGCAGAACAGTCTGAGGCAGCGACTCATGAAGCCGCTGGCTTGCACCAACCTGCCCGTGCACGCTCACCTGCACAGGTAATGCCTGATGCTCAGTGTGATTAAAGTGGTCCGTGGCACTCTGTAACGGTCTGTGGTGTGTTTCAGGTTCATGGTGGAGTCCCTGAAGCTGATGATGGACTTCATTGAGACTCTGGAGGAGAAGCTAAGCGCTGCCGACAGCAGGACCACAGCCAGAGACCGTCTCGCTCTGCTGGTCAGTCACACGAACTCACTGGTTTGGGGATGGCAGTAGGCCACGCGGTACGCAGACAAACTAAAGCCGTGTGCCACTGTTTATTTGATACACCTGAGAGAATCTGTGTGTACCAGACTCCATTCACAAAAACAGGAAATTTACCTGAGAGAACAGGTGAGCTAGTGTCACCCTGAGGTCTGAACTCATTAGTTTGGATCATCACAGTCGAATGCAAACGTTTGTTTTCTGTGAGCTAAAAACCGATGTTTTATGAATGGAGTCTGGTGGGTTTGACATCAGCAATGTGGGGTATTGTACAGAAATGGGTCAGAGACGGGAGGCGGGGCTTGACTGAAAAAACTCTTTGTGCGATGCAGCATCAAGCTTTATTGATAAAAACAAATTAGTATTGTTGACTGGGCTCGTCTCTTGGCTCCGCCCTTGGCCACCTCCCTGTTCATGGTCATTTCCTGTCAGTCTCTCACACACTGAATAGCATCCTCCGATTGGCTGCAGAGTTCATCCCAGCTCAACTGTTACCTCTCTCTCTCTCTCTCAGGACTCCTCGCTCGCCCAGCTGCTGATCCAGGCCTCAGAGATGGAGACTTTGTCCAGTCAGATTCTTCAGTGGAAGTCAGTTGATGGATGCAACCTGGTGACCTCTGACCCCTAACCTTCATCATGTGTTGCACTTTGAATTTATTCTAGTAAACGTTTGCAATAAAATCTTTCACATTTTCCATATGCAGTTTCTGATTGGTTATTCAACACAGAAACAAGGTAACCTTTGACCTCTGCCTTGGTTTCAAAATGAGAGCTGAAACTCTGAGCATGCAGGAAGGTGTGGGAGGATCTGATCGGTTGTAACTGAAATGCATGTTTAAGCTGTGTGAGGTCATTGGGTGTGGGCATGTGATCTTCCTACCTAAAAACAAACAAACAAACAAACAAAAAAAAAAAAAACGTGAGGGGGCTGAAGTTTCTCAAAGAGCCTGCACTGATGCTGCATAGGTAAAAGTGGACAGGTGAGGCATTTGTGGTGCAGACAGGTGTGTTCAGAGGGCTGCACTGATGAAATCATGATGCAATGATGAGATCATGGAACAGGCTCAGGTGGTTATCCACAGAGCCCCGCCCCCTCCTGTACACGTTTTTAAGTGTGGTTTCTGTCCGTCGTGGGAGCTGCTCACAGATCAGCTGATTTAAACCTTTAACGTCCATGTGGCTCGGTGTTACGCGATGACGCCACTACAGCTGCATTCATTTTAATCAATTTTAAACTAAACCATTATGGAAAAACTTCTAATAGACAACAAATTAAAGGGAAATGAAACATCTGATGTTCTGAATAAAGTTGTTGTTTTTTTTAAATAAAGCCTGAGTGCTTCCGGTTGGGCTGGTGGAATGACGCGGTGTTTCCGGTGTTTTGGATAACGCTCCTGTGGTGGAGTCTTGGTCCTGCTGCCGTTTAACGAGCACACTCACGGACACGGTAAGACCCGCACCTCTCTCCGCTCCCGCGAGGCTCGGTTCTCCGTACCGGGCCCGCTGCCACGGCCGGAAGTACGTCTCTATCCGCGTGAGCGCACCGAGCTAACAGAGCTAATGCTAGCCGCTCGGTCCGTGCTAACTGTAAACAGCTGACGTGTTATTCGATAAACAGGCGATCGATCCGCGCGACTATCGATCACGTGATGAGGAGCTGATCGATGTTCTGATCAGTTCTGTGTAATCGGACAGGCCGAAGGGGTGAGAGGCACCGAGAAGCTCCATGGAGGGGTTTCCTTTAATTTGTCACCTCCTGGCTCAAGCGTGAACATGTGTTCAGCTTCACATCTGATTGATCGGTGGCTCCAGGCAGCTCCTTTCAGATATCGGAACACAAAGAAAGGATCGACCCCAAAATCACAGATCGTGCGTCCGTGTACTGAACCAGGTGTGAGGACAGCCAGAGAGCTATGCAGGGGGCTGTTTTCCGCTCTTAGTGCCGGAGTCTCAGAGTTGCTGAGATGATGAAGCCCTCCATCAGCTGTTAGAAGCCATGAGACAGAAGCATTGATTGGACAGGCTGGGCAGCGTCCACGATGATGACATCTCGACCATCTCAAATTTAGCTGCAAATCTTGTGCTCCAGAGTTTGAACGTTTATGAGTGCTTCAAATATCAAAAACTTTCCAGGATGTTTTTAAAAACTTCCAGCAGGTTTCTTCACAACTGTCCTCACGGCTCATTCTCACCATCAGCATGAACAGCATCTGTAATCTGGGAGTTTGGCAGTTTCCAGATGTTTCTATAATTATCACTTAAAGCAGGGGTGTCAAACTGCAGGCCTCGAGGGCCGGTCTCCTGAAACTTTTCCATGTGTCCCTGCTGCAACACACCTGAATAACATTAGTAACAAGACTATAGAGCTGCATGCTGAGGTGGCAACCCCACCTCCACTCAAGTGAAGTAGTGCTTGGAAAAATGTACGTCTAAAAGTACTTTAAATGCATCGTGTTCATTCATGAGCGCCTGTCAGGTCTTGCTAATGACCTACTTGTGTCATTCAGGCGTGTTGCAGCAGGGACAGCGGCCCTGAGGACTGGAGTTCGACACCTGTGGCCTACAGCATTATTCTGTTAAATATGTGCATCATTTTCATTTTGAGAGCTGCTGCAGGAGTCTGAGGATTCACTTTAAATCATTTCATGCATTCAGATACATTTAACAAAATCCACAGCTCGTTCAGGGTGAGCGGGCGCAAAGGTCGAACTCAGAGCCAGTCTGAAGTGAGCAGAAACGATATGAACGAACGATCTGAAGTTTTGCAGTGTCTGATTTTTACAGTGAGCTTCGGGCGCTGGTTCAGATTTCAGAGTGGATGGTCTTCATCAAGGATAAATCTCTCAAATCTGAACAACTTTTATTTTCTCTCCTCTGGACAGGAAGAGTGAGGCTGCCACCACCACCTGTCAGCTGACTTGCTGAGCACGCTCAGTAGGAGGGGTACCCTCCACAAAACTCTGATTAACACAGTAAGTAAGTGACTTGATGCATGCTCAATCATCCAGGTGAGGAAGTCCCAAAAAGTTGATTCTGTTCATGTGGACGTAGCAGCCGATCCCTACTCCCCATGAATGGTACTGATGGTCACCGATCAATCAGTAGTCATGACAATTCAGGATGATCATTAACATGATTAATGATCATAAACTGACTTCACAGCCTGTTGTTGGTCAGTGGTGCAGATGTGCTGTTTATAAGGTTGGAAACTGACGAAGTCACCTGATGATGATGAAACGTTTCTCCCACTGAAAACATCCTGATGAACAGAATCAAGTTTTTGGGAGTAAGTGTGTAAATGTCACTGACTCCTCTGCAAGTAAACCGAGATAAGAAGTGGCAGCGTGCCGCACACAAGCACGCCGTGACCACACTTTTTATTTTCAGGTCTAACTTGGACCGCCATCATGGTGCTCGCCGACCTGGGGAGGAAGATCACCTCGGCGCTGAGGTCACTCAGCAACGCCACCATCATCAATGAAGAGGTGAGTGGGTCGAATCTGAGCGCCCAGCTGACACCGCCATGGTCTGTGACTCACCATATGTGTTTCCAGGTGCTGAACGCCATGCTGAAGGAGGTGTGCGCCGCTCTGCTGGAGGCCGACGTCAACATCAAGCTGGTCAAACAGCTGAGAGAGAACGTCAAGTGAGTGTGATCGTCCTGATCCCGGCGTCCGAGTGTCCCGTCCAGGTGTGCTGAACTCTGCTTGTTTTTGTCCCTGCAGGTCTGCCATAGACCTGGAGGAGATGGCATCAGGTCTGAACAAGAGGAGGATGATCCAGCACGCCGTCTTCAAGGAGCTCGTCAAGGTCAGATCGTCTCGCTGCCAATGCTCGATCAGGTTAAACACCAACAGGAAGTTGTTGAGTCTAACCATGCAGTGTGTGTGTGTGTGTCATGTGACCAGCTGGTGGACCCCGGCGTGAAGGCGTGGACCCCCACTAAAGGCAAGAACAATGTCATCATGTTTGTCGGTCTGCAGGGCAGCGGAAAAACTACGACCTGCTCCAAGGTGACCCACACTCACCTGTCATAGACCCCCCCCCCTTACACAGGCCCCGCCTCCTGCTGTGTTCTCACTGTGATTGGTGTGTTTCCTGCAGCTGGCGTATTACTACCAGAGGAAAGGCTGGAAGACCTGCCTGATTTGCGCCGACACTTTCAGAGCAGGTTAGCGTCACTTCGTAGACTCACTTCCTGTCAGTCACATGACCGCCATCATCATCTCCTCTCCTCTCTCAGGTGCCTTCGATCAGCTCAAACAGAATGCCACCAAAGCCAGGATCCCCTTCTACGGCAGGTGAGTCTCGGACAGGCGGCGTCCCTGGTGTTACCTCTGGGTGATGAGTTCAGGGATCTGCCGAACGTGTGTGTGGTGCATTCACGTACCTCCTGACTGTCCGTGCTCCTCAGTTACACAGAGATGGACCCGGTGGTGATCGCCTCAGAGGGCGTGGAGAAGTTCAAAGCAGAGAACTTTGAGATCATCATCGTGGACACAAGCGGACGACACAAACAGGAGGACTCGCTGTTCGAGGAGATGCTGCAGGTCTCCAATGCTGTGGTGAGTCCCTGAACGCACCACCTCAGGTGCAGTCCTGCTAAGTAGAGCAACAGGAAGTGTTTGTGTGTGAAGGTGCCTGCCTGTTCTGGACTCAGGTGTGTCCCTGGTCCTGTTTCCGTAGCAACCCGACAACATCGTGTACGTGATGGACGCCTCGATCGGGCAGGCCTGCGAGTCCCAGGCCAAAGCCTTCAAAGACAAAGTGGACGTGGCGTCGGTCATCGTCACCAAACTGGACGGGCACGCCAAAGGAGGAGGAGCTCTGAGCGCGTAAGCCTAGCGTCCTGTGCTGCATGATGCTGTCATACGACTGTTACGGTTTACCTTCTTCTTCTGCTGTTTCCTGGCAGTGTGGCGGCCACACGCAGTCCCATCATCTTCATCGGAACGGGCGAGCACATCGACGACTTCGAGCCATTTAAGACGCAGCCGTTCATCAGCAAGCTGCTCGGTAAGCACGCGCCAGGGGGAGGGGCATATGCACGGACGCACGCTGAGCGGCTGTCATTGGTGGACTAACTGATTACAGTTAGTCCACTTTTTTTTTTTTTTTTTTTTTTTTTTTTAATCTGACTGATTCTGGATATTTGAACTGAGCCGTTTCCATGGAAACCTGTCGACTCCTCTTCCTGTCAGGAATGGGTGACATCGAGGGCCTGATCGACCGAGTGAATGAGCTGAAGCTGGATGACAACGAGGAGCTGATCGACAAGCTGAAACACGGTGAGACGGCGAGCACGCTACCCACACTGCACTCTGGGTAACCTCACTAATCTTAACCTTTGACCTCTGACCCGCAGGCCAGTTCACCCTCAGAGACATGTACGAGCAGTTCCAGAACATCATGAAGATGGGCCCCTTTGGACAGATCATGGTACACACTCACCTGAAACTCACCTGAAACTCACCCGAGGCTGAGAGACGGCTTGATGACTGTGTGTGTGTGTGTGTGTGTGTGTGTGTGATGCGTTCAGGGTATGATTCCAGGCTTCGGGACAGACTTCATGAGTAAAGGCAACGAGCAGGAGTCGATGGCTCGACTGAAGAAACTGATGACCATCATGGACAGCATGAATGACCAGGGTAACGCGCGCGCGCACACACACACACACACACACACACACACACACACACACACACACACACAGCTGGTCCTGATGGATGACCCGATGTCTCTCCACTCTCTTGGGTTCTGCAGAGCTGGACAGCAAAGATGGAGCGAAGCTCTTTAGCAAGCAGCCCAACAGGATCCAGAGGGTGGCCCGGGGATCAGGGGTCGCCACCAGAGATGTCCAGGAACTCCTCACCCAGTACACCAAGTTTGCCCAGATGGTCAAGAAGATGGGAGGCATCAAAGGACTCTTCAAAGGTACCGACACCTGCTGAGGGGGTCTGAGAAGGTTTTCAGGAACATGTGAGAGGTCAAAGGGAACTGAGCGGGTCTGCAGGTGTACAGCGTCCTGCCACTGACGTGTTTATGGCGTGCTCGCTGTGTTTCAGGAGGAGACATGTCCAAGAACGTGAACCCGTCTCAGATGGCCAAATTGAACCAGCAGATGGCCAAAATGATGGACCCCAGAGTCCTGCACCACATGGGTAAGACCAGAACCCAGACCCAAACACAGGTTTGCTCGCCTGCAAGCGTCCTGGAGAGTAACACCTGTGTGTGTGTGTGTGTGTGTGTGTGTGTGCGTCCGTGCGTGCGTGTGTGTGTGTGTGTGTGCGCGCGCGCGCACGCAGGCGGGATGGCGGGACTCCAGTCGATGATGCGTCAGTTTCAGCAGGGCGCCGCGGGCAACATGAAAGGCATGATGGGATTCAACAACATGTGACCACCAACCAATCCGCTGCCTTATCTACAGGCTCCGCCTCCAGACAGTCGGAGGGGTGGGGCTTAGAGTTACCTGTTCTCTGCTGCTTTCAAAGAGAGGGGGAGAGGATGTTTCATTAATTTAAATGTGTAGGATGAAAATGGAGTGTCCTGATTGGACGAGCTAATGATGATGATGATGATGAAGATTAGTGATGTATTTTTGGTGTTTAATAAACGTTTGTATTTACACCATTTTACACCTGCTGTGTTTTGTTTGTTTGTTTGTTTTTTCACACAAGTAGTAAAGTCTGGGATTTTCAGAATAAAATCGTACTGTTTGCTTTGAGTAAAGCTGTAAAATAAATAAAGTGAGTTGTAAAAGTTTTCAGTAGAAAATAAAATGTGAGGTAAAAGTTTGAGTTTATTCCAGGAACTTTTAATTCAGTGAGAACAGGAAGTGTGTGGGCTGTTCTTCAGCCTGTTTAATGATGATTAATAAAAATATGAAGACTGAACAGAGACGTGACTGAAAACGTTATCAGAATTCAGGTAATAACAGGTAATAAATAACGGGTAATAAACAGAAGAGTGGCATCTGGTTTGGGTGTGAAGAGTGCAGACCCTGAGAGGTTAGAGCGGCTCCTCCCGGGCTGTGGGTCAGAGTTTCTCAGGTTTCAAGTTAAAGGTTGTCACAGTGAGATGAAACGGATGAGTCCTCCGGGCTGGAGCTTCATTGCGCCGCCCCTCTCGGGTCTGGTTCCGGGATTTCTGTCGGAGTGAGCCCTCTGCCTGCGTTTTTCCTCTCTGGGTCTTGACGTGGCGGCCGCCATATTGTTTTGCTGTGTTGTCAGTGGAGAGCGGCGGCAGCTTCAGCAGCGGTGAGTCTCGTTTACCTGGAGCACGGACTCACCTGGGCCTGGCAGAGCTCCAACCTCAGCTGGCCTCTGTCCAGCCACCTGTGCTCGCGTCCCGTAACTGTCACCCGTGTGACGTCAGTGTCGCAGTTAGCCGTTAGCTTGAGTTAGCTGCTGTGTGATGTTGAGAAAACGGGGCTGACTTGGTGTTTGAGTCCTCGGGTTCGGCTCCAGGTGTGCCGACGCCAGCAGCTACCTGTGCCACACGGCTCCTGCTGTCACACACCTGCAGGTGTCCCACAGGTAGCTGCTGACGTCAGTTTTTTTTTTTTTAAGTGTCGCAGGCGCAGCATCTCTGACCTGCTGGACTTTAAATCCTGCAAAGGTCGCGCAGAGTCGGTGGGTGCCGGTGAGGTCACGTGTTTAAGAGTGGCACTGTCTTGATGATGATGATGATGATGATGATTCTGGGATGAAGCCTCAGATTCAGGTGTGACGTTAGAAACTCTCCCATAGTGAGACCAGAGCATCCAGCAGGACCACAGGGACCCGCAGCCCGCCCACCAGACTGTTCGGTTTTTGTAGGATTTTGTGTTCGGCTCGTTTTCGCGGGTCTCTGCTGGAGCAGCAGCTGGGTGTTCATTTCTCGGAGTTTCCTGCGAAGTTCGGCCTGAGCTGGACTCCATTGTGAGCATCGGGGCTGGTAGCTCAGTGTGCATTTTCTGCAGTTTTTACAAGAAATGAAGGCTTTCTGGAGCTTTTTCAGTTTAAGAGTGAAGTCTCACTGACCTTTGACCCCATATCAGCCTGTTTGTGTCAGCATCAACCAGACTAGGGAGAAACTTTTTTTCTGATTTTAATTCTTTCTGTTGGTTCGTTCTTATTATTGTTATTGTTGTTGTTGTTTGTGCTTTATGAAGGTTTAGCAGTGACTCGTTTTTCTGCAACGTGTTCAAAGAACATAAAATCATTTCAACGTCACCATAAAAATCCATCTCGCAGGTTCAGGCGCTGCCTGCTGTTTTTCTCTTTTAGTAACTGCTCACCTGGAGCTGTGCCTGTCTTTGGGTGTGATTTTTCTTACCTTTGAGACTCACCTGTGTTTATGTCTAGAAAGTAGAACCAGTGAGAATGTGGGTTGGGGGGACAAGTAAAATTGCTACCTGGTCGCATATAAACATGGACACCTGTTTGAGATAAACACCAGGATGACATCGCCTCTCACAGGTGTGTCAGTCTGGTGAGAGATAAAGCCTCACCTTTGAAACGGTGACGCAGGTGTTTGCACGAAAACATCACTTCAATCCGAACCAACGTAACTTTAGAAGAAAGTGGGCGGGGCTTATTCCCACGCTGCCAATATCACTGCACTACCCTCACACTGCCCACCCCCCACCCTCTCCTCCTCTCATCAGCTTATACTCAACAGTGTGACCCCCCCCTCCCACTTCCTGGTGGTTCCATGACGACCTTTCCAGAGTACATCGCTCAGAATGAGGAGCGCGACGGCGTCCGTTTCAGCTGGAACGTGTGGCCGTCGAGCCGGCTGGAGGCGACCCGGATGGTGGTGCCGGTGGCGGCTCTGTTCACTCCGCTGAAGGAGAGGACCGACCTGCCCCCGATCCAGTACGAGCCGGTTCTCTGTAGTCGCGCCACCTGCCGCGCTGTACTCAACCCACTCTGGTACGCATCACAGCCTCCAACACTCACCTGTCCGCCCACCCTTTACCTGTGTGCCCCGCACTCATCTGTCTGTGTGTTTGTAACTTTCAGCCAGGTGGACTACAGAGCCAAGCTGTGGGCCTGTAACTTCTGCTACCAGAGGAACCAGGTGAGTGCCGCAAGCCCCGCCTACCTGTCAGGTGTTCCGGGTGTCACGGGTGGAGTCTGACCTTGTCTCTGTCTCAGTTTCCTCCGTCCTACGCCGGGATCTCTGAGGTGAACCAGCCTGCCGAGCTGCTGCCTCTGTTCTCCACCATCGAGTATGTGGTTCAGGTGAGTCCTGAGGACAGGTGAGACAGGTAACGACCGTGCCGTCAGGTGTGTGAGCCGCTGTGCTCTTTGTCCCCAGAGGGGCCCTCAGATGCCGCTGGTGTTCCTGTATGTGGTGGACACCTGCATGGAGGACGAGGACCTGCAGGCGCTGAAGGAGTCTCTGCAGATGTCGCTGTCTCTGCTCCCGCCCACCGCGCTCGTCGGACTCATCACCTTCGGACGCATGGTTCAGGTGCACGAGCTCGGCTGCGAGGGTATCTCCAAGAGCTACGTCTTTAGGGGGACCAAGGATCTGAACGCCAAACAGCTGCAGGTACGTCACCTGCATGTCCCTCTGGGGTGGGGCTGGGGGCTTCCCGAGCGTCAGAACTCAGGTGAGTTAACAACACCTGTGCTTCCTGTAGGAGATGCTGGGTCTCACCAAACCTTCGGCCGCTCAGGGACGAGGGCCGCAGGCGGCGCCACAGCAGTCATTCAACAGGTGAGCCTCCTGTGAGCCTGAGTGGGTGTGGTTTAAGTAAAGGTGCTGTCACAGCAGCGGCATTCCTCACTGTGAATTTTCCTGCAGGTTTCTGCAGCCGGTGCAGAAGATTGACATGAACCTCACCGACCTGCTGGGGGAGCTGCAGCGCGACCCCTGGCCTGTGACGCAGGGCAAGAGACCGCTGCGCTCACTGGGCGTTGCCATGTCCATCGCCGTGGGGCTTCTGGAGGTGAGGGGGCGGGGCTTTAGGCAGACAGAACATGGCGTGGATGTCTCAAAGACTTTGATCATCGGTTTTGTTTGTGTTCTTTTACCCACAGTGCACCTTTCCCAATACTGGCGCACGCATCATGACCTTCATAGGCGGCCCGGCGACGCAGGGGCCCGGCATGGTGGTGGGAGACGAGCTGAAGACGCCGATCAGGTCCTGGCACGACATCGAGAAGGACAACGCCAAGTTCATGAAGAAGGCCACCAAAGTGAGTGCACGCCATTTACAGACCATGTGACCCGTTTTTTTTACCTGATTATTTTCATCATTACTTTATCGTTCTTTAAGACTTTTAATGGTTGTTGTGAGCTTTGCTCTCGTTGTTCTGATCGCTGGCTCACAGCACTACGAGTCTCTGGCCAATCGAGCGTCCAGCAACGGTCACATCATCGACATCTACGCCTGTGCCCTAGATCAGACCGGCCTGCTGGAGATGAAGTGCTGCACCAACTACACCGGGTACACACACACACACACACACTCACTCCTGAACCCTGTCAAAGGCTGGTGGGCTGTGTAGTGCCCTCTGTGGTCGTATTCGTGCGTGACGTGTGTCTCTGTGTCGCAGCGGTTACATGGTGATGGCCGACTCCTTCAACACGTCTCTGTTCAAGCAGACCTTCCAGAGGGTTTTCACCAAAGATGTCCAGGGATCCTTTAAGATGGCCTTCGCCGCCACGCTGGAGATCAAGGTATGAAGGAAAAGCACAGAAGAACAGGGAGGCGCCGCCCCCAGCACATCTCTATCACAGGTTAATGACCCCTGCTGTGTTTTTCCCATGCAGACTTCCAGAGAGATCAAAGTGTCCGGTGCCATTGGCCCCTGCGTGTCTCTGAACGCTAAAGGACCCTGCGTCTCCGAGAACGTACGTGAAGCTAAGACAGCGCCATTAACGATGCCCCCTGCAGGCAGAGACAAAGGGGGTGTCCAAATTCATGGGCTGCATCCTCCTGAGGCCGCATTTGTAGACCGATTACGTTACAGTGACGCGATGAAGGCTGTCCAAATTCGTAGACTCCTCCGAATGCAGCCGACAAATGCGTCCTCCTTTTCCCCGAATTTTAAGGATGGGTCGGGTGTGTCCTTCGTGGCCTACCATATCCCAGAATTCATAGCACGGCCCAGCCAAACTCCAGTTTTCAACAATGGCGGTCGCTACTAAGTTTTTAATATTACTCTTACTAATCTTTCTGGGTCACAAAATAAACTTTTAACATATGGTAAATGGCCTGCATTTGTATAGCACTTTTCTAGTCCATAGGACCCCAAAGCGCTTTACACTACATTCAGTCATCCACCCATTCACACACACATTCACACACTGGCGATAGCAAGCTACATTGTAGCCACAGCTGCCCTGGGGCGCACTGACAGAGGCGAGGCTGCCGGACACAGGCGCCACCGGGCCCTCTGACCACCACCAGTTATATATTTTCAGGCGAGAAAGTAGCTGTGTAAACATCAAATATCTGTTCGGTTTATCAAGACATCACATATTTGCAAAAGTGCTCAGACGTTTTCGGAGACGTCTGTTACCCACCAGCTTGATAGCTAGCCGGGAGCTCGAGGGTCACTAGAGCCGCCAAGAACGGCACAACACATAATTTTCAGATCACTGCGGTCTTTTGCTACTCGGGTTAAACGTAATGTATAAGTCACTTAGACAACCTAAAAATGTTATTCTTTGGCTTTTTTCAGTGTTTTGTTTGTTCGTGAGTAAATCGGTTTGGCTGAGATTAAAGTTATTAGATTAGATTAGATAAAATAAAACTTTATTAATCCCCCGGGTGGGTTCCTCCTTGGTTTTCACACAGCTGAATAAACATCAAACAGAAAACTGATTAAACAGAAGTGTGAGACAGTCGAGAATTTACAATAGTGTCCTGTTATATTTTAGTTCAATTCAATTCAATTTTATTTATATAGCACCAAATCACAACAGCAGTCGCCTCAAGGCACTTTATATTGTACAGTAGATCCTACAATAATAGGAACAGGAAGAAAACCCAGCAATCATATGACCCCCTATGAGCAAGCACTTTGGCGACAGTGGGAAGGAAAAACTCCCTTTTAACAGGAAGAAACCGGCAGAACCAGGCTCAGGAAGGGGCGGGGCCATCTGCTGTGACCGGTTGGGGTGAGAGAAGGAAGACAGGATAAAGACATACTGTGGAAGAGAGACAGAGGTTAATAACAGATATGATTCAATGCAGAGAGATAGCAAGGAGCAGACGGCTGAGTTTATTAAACTCCACCGAGACAGCGGTGATGCTAATCTGAAGGCTAGACCGTCCAATTTCACAGCCGTTTACTTCCGGCCTACCCGACCTTCTGAGGACCCGGCCTTCGCGTTCTACATGGGCCGGGTCCTCAGGAGGATGCAGCCCATGAATTTGGACACGACCATAAAGTACACTAACACCGCCCCGTGCAGGCAGAGACAGGAAGTACACTAACACTGCCCCCTGCAGGCAGAGACAGGAAGTACACTAACACTGCCCCCTGCAGGCAGAGACAGGAAGTACACTAACACTCCCCCGTGCAGGCAGAGACAGGAAGTACACTAACACTCCCCCGTGCAGGCAGAGACAGGAAGTATACTAACACTGCCCCCTGCAGGCAGAGACAGGAAGTACGCTAACACTGCCCCCTGCAGGCAGAGACAGGAAGTACACTAACACTGCCCCCTGCAGGCAGAGACAGGAAGTACACTAACACTGCCCCCTGCAGGCAGAGACAGGAAGTACACAACACCGCCGCCTCAGAATCTTACTGCTCATATAAATGCTGATTGTGTGTTTTTGTCAGGTACAGGTGAACCCTCAGGTGGGTGTAATTCCTGTGTCCGGCCTGCAGGGGCAGAATTGCTTAGACTGTGACTGTTTGTGTTCCAGGAGATCGGCACGGGAGGAACCTGTCAGTGGAAGGTCTGCGGACTGGATCCGAGTACCACGCTGGCGCTTTACTTTGAGGTCGTCAACCAGGTATAAACACCTGACCTCTGACCTTTGATTCTGTCACTGTCACCATGAAGCTACTGAATTATTGATATCCACCAATTAAAAGAAAGTTCAGTGATCTGCAGTGATGTCATGGTACAGGATGATGTCATAGATCCTGCTGTTGAGAAAATAAGAGCTCAAGCTGACAAAATAAAAGCCCCACTGATGTTTTGATAGTAAAATGTTGGTGTTTAAAACAACAATTAGACCAGTGATCATCTGTTTGTAGTTTATTTTTTTAGTTTTTATTTATTCGCTCTAATTATTTTAAAAGTAATATCATTTTATTTTTGCTGTTTAGCGGGACAGCTTTCAAAATGAAAACGGCAAAAAACTAAAGCAGCCAAACTGACAGTCTTTCTAAGAGGATGCTCAGTCATAATAAGCAGGAAATGAGTTTGAATTTGAAGTGCACACATCAGGGCGGAGATGCTGACTTCCAGGCTCCGCCGAGTTTGTCCATCATCCTCGATCCTGCTGGGCTGCACAAGCCGCTCGTCACTCCCAGAGTCTCCGGCTGTTTCTCAGCTCTGTTCACGTGCAGCACGGCGTCCAGCTCAGAGTTTAAACGCTCAGTGTAACTGAGCCCATGGAACAGTTTGACCTTCGTCCTCCGTCTACTCTGTGCTGATGTGGTCACGTCAGCATAAACACACCTCTGCTGAAATGGAGCTGAAAGAGCTCGGACTGTTTGTGACTCTGAGTGGATCAGGAAATGTTTCGTGTTGTGAGACTGCGGGAGATCATCAGCTGAACATCAGTGTGCGGTCTTCGAACACAACGTCACGTCAGAACTCGTCCACGCTGAAGAAGAAGATGAGAAGTATGGCCTACATTTCCCAGAGTGCACAGGTCCAGTGATGGTGATGGGAGGGTCATGGTCTTGTTAGTGTTTTGGGAGAAGATGGAGGCTGTGTTGCGGTCATACTTGTTGTTGTTGTTGTGCTAGGGCGATTGGTCGCAGGTAGATGGAGGGCGGAGCTCTGGGAGTGGGACTCCAGGAACATCCCGGCACAAGGAACGAACCTGCGGAAACTTCGGCACACCGCCGCCCTGTACCTGCTGGAGTCACAGAGAGACAGACAGGAAGTGACGTTCCTGACATCATGAGCGCGTCATAGTGACGTTTCATTACTGCTTCAAAACTGATCGGAGCCTTCGATAAAGAAAGTCTGACTCACGTCTGCGTCATGCAGGTGATCCACGGGTTGAGCGCGGCGCTGGTCAGAACCAGCCAGGAGGAGAGGGCGGCGGTCACGGACGGACTCTGCTGACCGCTCAGCGTCTCGTACAGACACACAGAGATGTAGGGCAGCCAGCAGACCAGCAAACACACTGCCAGGAGACAGGAAACAGAGTCACATGACTTCATCAGCAGCCCCTCTATGAGTGAGCTGGTGTTTGGAGACTAGTTATCTGTGGACTAGTTAAAGAGGCGTAGGGACTAGAGAACGGCCTTGAAGTTGCAGATCTGTCTACCAATCTGAAGGTGGGCGGTTCAATCCCTGGCCGCTCCAGGCTGGAGACACTCTCTGCATGAACAGGTGGACGTGGCGTGTAGAGTGGATGAGTGCTGTGTTAGAGCCAGTAGCCATTCACTCGTAGCGCTCTCATTGACCTTATGGCGAAAACATTAACCTGGTTTATCGGTCACTCAGACCGTCTGCAGCCGGCTGTGGTGACCTTTGACCCTGTCTGTGTTTATGACCTCAGTGTTTGTCCCTATAATGAGAGTAATGGCAGTGAGTCACAAAGATAAACATGGACGCTGATCCTCAAAGACGGCCGCTGTGACGTCGAGGTTTTAGTTTAGAGGGTAAACGGCTGCGGCCCTGTGGTCACATGGTCCTGCTGTTTGGTTTGAGATTATGAGGACATTGGATCTGCCCGGCTTTACGAACGGGGAAATGTTTTCTGTCGAAGGAACAAAATAATTTCATGCATCAGACTGTTTCCCGTTAGGCAGGATGTTCAGTCCCAGTGGAGAAATACTGGAACTCCATATGAAATCACTGGTAATTACTGGGACTGTTGCACCAATTAAAGAATCTAGAGGACAAGTTTCAGACTACTCACTGAAGTTTAAGAGACTGCAGAGATTTTTAGACTAGCTGTAGATTTTGAGCGTTTAACAGGAGTTGGAGATTAGTTAGTAACATCTGTGTACTGAAGTTTGTTTACTAGCCTGAGCATTACTTTCACACAGCTGTAAGTTTGTAGCTGATTTGAGGAGTTGTGGAGATGTTTGTGGGCTAGTTACAGAGGTTGGAAACTAGTCGTCGGACCTCTGTGTGGGGGAAACTTGGAGTAAAACTCAGAGGACGAAGTTTTCACAAAGAACCTGAGTCGGTGAAGTGGAGGTGTAACCCATGTCCCTGCAACGTCAAGGAACAGCTTGAGCTCACCTGAGGTGGTGACCATGACGATGGAGCTCCTCAGGTAGTTGTTGGCAGGAACGTAGAAACAGTGCAGCTCGTTGCACATGAAGGTTCCCCTCCTGGCCTGCTTCCTGGCCACGTACACGATGTATCCGTACAGCGAGCACATGGTGAGGATCGGCGCTACGATGCCCGCCCCCATCCACAGCAGCACGAAGTACCTGTTCTCCGGGGTGAAGCTCGGGCAGCAGAGGAACCGTGACTCGCTGTAGGCGTAGCTGCCGAAACCCAGCAGTGGCATGGTGGCGTTGGCCAGGCAGAACAGCCAGACTGCGATCAGCACCGCCCGGCTCCGCCCCGCCGTCCAGATGCTGTGGAAGCTGAGTGCAAAGCAGATCTCCGTGAACTTGTAGATGGTAGCCCAGGCAAGCGAGTGCAGGGAGGCGGTCTGCAGTAGGAGGAAGATGAAGCCGCCGCCCTGACAGACGTCGGCCTCACTGGAGTGTCTGACAGGCTGGGAGAGGCTGTTGTACGCACTGAAGGGGATGGCGGAGAGTCCGAGAGCGAGGTCGCTAAGGCTAAAGCTCAGGGTGAGGCCCAGCGTGTCGGACCGCAGCTCCTTGTTCAGCAGGAGCACCAGTAGGAGGAGGAGGTTCCCACAGGTGGATGCCACGCTCGTCAGCAGCATGAGAGCGGCGTACAGCGTGCTCAAAATGTCCGCCATCTTCACATGGACTCGCAGGACAGGAACGTGCACCGTGCCGAAGTGATCCAATCACCTGCAGGCTCTCTGATCAGCTGATCGATCAGCTGTTGGTTTCTTCTGAAACGAGGAGCAGAGGACAAGCAGCTTCAGCAGGCTGTCGCAGCTGCTGAGAGCCCGCCGTCACCACGGAGACTGCTGGGATTACCTGAGGCTCTGTGAGTCACACCTGAGCTGCAGTTGAAAACAGAGAGAGCGCCTTTCAAGGACGTTTCCACCAATCAAAAACAAGAGCCAAGACCAGAAGAAGAGTCCACCTGAACCTGCAGCTGACCGGACCAATCGGGAGGAAGAACCATGCCGTCACCTTCATCGATTGATTATCAGCGCGGTCTGTGGTCTTCAGAGGTTAAAGGTCACACTGATGTTGGCTGGAGTTGATCAGTCGGTGTGTGTGACTCTGATCGCAGTCCAACGAGTCTGATCGGCTCAGTCTGAGCGGGGGAGGGTGGACCGCAGGGGGCGTGTTCTCCTGGGGGTGTGTTGCCATGGCGCACCTGTTTGACACCTGCTGTGACGATGATGAGCACACACACACACACACACACACACACACACACACACACACACACACACACTTACCTGCTGGCTGTAAAGTAAACAAGATGAACATCCAATATCCTGTGTGTGTGTGTGTGTGTGTGTGTGTGTGTGTGTGTGTGTGTGTGTGTGTGTCAGTCACGCAGCTTGACTCAGGTAATAACAGGTGTGCAGGTGTGTAATCACCCTCACCACCTGCTGAACCTCAGACCGCTGAGGAGCTCAGGCCGGGGTTGGGTGTGAAGCAGCCAATCATAGCTCAGCTTTGTTAAAGAAAGTGACCTCTGAGTCACGTCTGGAGGCAGAAAACGAGCGTCAAACACAGAAACACACCTGAGCAGGTGCTACGGAAATAAACAGTCCAAGGGGTCGTGACCCTGACAGCGAGGTCTCAGGGGCGGGATAAATGCTGGAGGCGGGGTTAACGTTCTATGATGTTGATACCTGATTAACCTGACCTCTGACCTCTAACTTGCCTGTTTGCGGTCACTTCCTGCAGCACAACGCGCCGATCCCTCAGGGCGGCCGCGGGGCGATCCAGTTTGTCACGCAGTACCAGCACTCGTCAGGCCAGCGACGCATCCGGGTCACCACCACCGCCAGGAAGTACGAACACACCTGCCTCCACCCCATCACTACACACACACACACACACACACCTGAATTAATCCCGGTCCCTTCTCTTCCCCTCAGCTGGGCCGATGCTCAGACGCAGATTCAAAGCATCGCGGCGTCCTTTGACCAGGAGGCGGCGGCCATCCTCATGGCGAGGTTGGCAGTGTACCGGGCAGAGACGGAGGAGGGGCCGGACGTGCTCAGGTGGTTAGACAGACAGCTGATCAGACTGGTAGGAGAACACACCTGCAGAGTGAGCGCCACGATTGATCCGAACAGGAAGCAATTGATACCTGTGTTTGTGTTCAGTGTCAGAAGTTTGGCGATTACCACAAAGACGACCCGAACTCCTTCCGGTTCTCCGAGACCTTCTCCCTGTATCCCCAGGTGACCCGACTCCCGTAACGCTCTGCGCAGACACACCTGTGACACGCACCGGGACACAGGGCTGACATGTGTTTGTGTGTTTCAGTTCATGTTCCACCTGCGGCGTTCGCCGTTCCTGCAGGTGTTCAACAACAGTCCTGACGAGAGCTCGTATTACCGACACCACTTCAACCGGCAGGACCTGACGCAGGCGCTCATCATGATCCAGCCGGTGCTCTACGCCTACTCCTTCAACGGCCCGCCTGAGGTACCTGTACACCTGTGTGCACACAGTGCAGAGTAAGCAGCTGGATGTGCAGGTGTTTCATGTTTCAGAATCTGAAGCTCTCATTGGGAAACAAACTGTGAGTTATTGATCACTGATCGATTAACTGATCAGACTGTGTGTGTGTTTCTAGCCCGTCCTGTTGGACAGCAGCAGCATCCTGCCCGACCGAATCCTTCTGATGGACACGTTCTTCCAGATCCTCATCTACCACGGAGAGGTACACCCGACACCACCAATCACACCCCAGCACCGCGTGACATCACAGCTGTCTAAGCCAATCAGGGTCCAGTAATTTAATTAGGATAGAGCCACAATTATCATTCAGATGGTTTCTTTAAACGTGATCCAGCTGTTTCCATCACAGATGTGACGCTGAGCTGAGTTCCCACCTGATTTCAGTCCAACTCTCAAACCTGAACGTGCTTCAATCAGCTGTTTGCAGTTTTACCTGCTGAGCTCGTTCATATCCTCTCATTAACTCAACAATTCACCTCACATGAGCTCAAAACACACAAATCTTTAAAGAACCATGATAATGAGCTGACCCGTGCAGGTGTACAGTTGTGTCTCACTGCGTCTCTCTGTTAGACTGTGGCTCAGTGGAGGAAGGCCGGCTATCAGGACATGCCCGAGTACGAGAACTTCAAACACCTGCTTCAGGCTCCAGTGGACGACGCCCAGGAGCTGTTGCACACGCGCTTCCCCATGCCGAGATACATCGACACGGAGCACGGCGGCAGCCAGGTGAGGGCGCAGGCACACACCTGAGAAACACATCAGCTTTATTTACATCACCTCAGATCACGAGGCGTGACATCAGCACAGCGGCAATGTGACATCATCAACAATTTCCCGGTGCAAACTCTCGTTTTTGCACCTGTGCCCACACCTATACACACCTGTAGACATGATCAGCAGGTGAAAGGTTTTCTTCTTCTGCTGTTTTCAGGCTCGCTTCCTGCTCTCCAAAGTGAACCCCTCCCAGACCCACAACAACATGTACACCTGGGGGCAGGTAAGACTTTAACCTGTAATCTTTAACCTTTAAATGTGGACCAATCAGACGCTGTGTTTACACAAGTCCGCCCCCCCCCACCGCAGGAGTCCGGTGCTCCGATCCTGACAGACGACGTCAGCCTGCAGGTGTTCATGGACCACCTGAAGAAGCTCGCTGTCTCCAGCGCCGCCTGAGTGTGCCATCGGCTCACCTGTCCTCATCTGTTTGCTTTTTATTTGTTTTCTTGCTGCCTGTGTTTCCATGGCAACAGTTCACAAGCACCATCAACCAATCAGCAGCAGGTTTAGAGTTGTAACCTCACAGTGTAGAGATGCTATTGTTAATTGGCCTTTTTAAAAAAAATTAAGTTGCATTTGATTGGTTGATCCTCTCAGACAGCGGCAGTGATAGCTTTCAAAATAAAAGCCACTGTGTAGTTTTAGTCTGTGAAGCTTTTATTGTGAAACAACAGCAGGAAGTGGTGGCCGTCGGGAGTTTTTCCCCCCTAAAAGGTTTCAAATTGATTTTAAAATTTTAACATGTGATTTTTTTTAAATTTAGGAACAGGAAACAGGAAGTGAGGTGTTTTGTTTTTTTTAGAAAGCATGTGATGTCACTGAGCGCGCGAAGCTGTCTGCTTGTGTTTGAACACTAACCGAGAACGAGCGCAGAGGTTCACCTTGCCACTGTTCTCGTCTTTCTAATAAAATCTGCAGAATTTTACAGAGTTTGTCTTCTTCTGAAACGTGAAGCTCTGATGTCATCAGAGACGCAGCACCTATGCATGTGTGACTGAGCCCAGTGTTTTATAAAGCACTGTCTGACACCCTGCAGACGGTCTGTTTGTAACTGTAATCGGCTGTAGACAAGATGATCACAGGACTGAGGTCGCCTCCACCTCTGCTCAGACACCATCAGTCATCCCAGCAAATAGCACCACCCCATATTTAAAAATCCACTTTAGGGTCACATTTTTCCTTTAAAGTGTGAAAAGGAAAAGAAACCTAACAGACCCTCGAGGAGCTTCTGCTGTCAGTCGAACAGAGTCCGACTTTTACCCTGAATTAACCTGAGTGACCCGCCTCACCATCTGAGCATTCCCACTCACACAGGTAAAAACAATAAGCCAAGCTGTGGGGTCCTCAACATGTGCCACACCCACAGAAACAGACACCTCTGCTAAAACGCTGCAGGTGAGCAGGTGGAGTGGAGCTCAGCACTGTCTCAATTCAGGGGCTGCGTCCTCCTAAGGACCCGGCCTTCACAGTCTACGTGGGCCGGGTCTTCCAAAGACCGAGAAGGCCGGAAGTGAGAGGCTGTGAGATGGGACGGTCTAGCCTTCAGATTTGAGCCACCAGTGGAGTTTAATAAACTCGGCCGTCTGCTCCTTGCTATCTAAAATATAACAGGACACTGGAGTAAACTCTCAGGCATCTCACACTTCTGTTTAATCAGTTTTGTGTTTGATGTTTATTCAGCTGTGTGAAAAAAAAATTGGCTGGACCGCGCTATGAATTCTGGGATAAGGTGGGCCACGAAGGACACACCCGACCCATCCTTCAAATTCTGGAAAAAGGAGGATGCATTTGGCTGTATTAGGAGGAGTCCACAGCCTTCGTCATGTTGTCGTTGTTATCGGCAACGACAACAAATGCGGCCTCCGGAGGATGCAGCCTTGGAATTGGGACACAGCCACTGTCTGGGTCTGAGCTTCCTTTACTCAGGAGAGGAGACACAGCAGCATCCTTCTTGAAAGGAGGGGAGAGGTAAGTATAGTAAATTTGTGGTCCTCCTACCTAAACGTGGGACACACATACATACACAGAGGTCTGCTGCTGTGTTTCATAACTGAATCTGACTTCAGATCAGCGGAAAGATGAACAAATGTTTAAAATAAAATCTAAATAAAAAGTTTTTTTTATTATTTGTGAAAATGAAACTTAAACTTTGATAATTGTTTACTACCGTTTTTATTCCAAAGTATCCGAGTACTCTTAATCAGGAGGCAGAGGATGAAACTACCTGAACTATGAATCCCACCAGCAGGTGGCGGTCATGCGCAGTGAGTAGACACACAATCCACGTGTCAGTCCAAACGAAACGGCATGAGACTGGAATCACATTTATCCAGTGATGGGATACGTTTGACGTTTAGCGTGTTTGGGGTGTGTAGTTAGTGTGTAGTGTTGTGGATAGTTTTGTGTTGTGTGTCAGAACAATGAGGCGACTGTTGTCTCCAGGTAGAAACAGGAGTGATACACCCAGAGGCGGAGCCAGACATTTGAAACACCCGGGGCTTAGCCCAAAGAGTAGTATGCATGTGGGATTTTTTTTTTTTTTTTTGGGGGGGGGGGGGGTGTAGAAATGACTAAAAGATTAATAGGCTCTGTTCAAAAAAGAATGACTTCATATAGGGAAAAATATATATCACATGTGCAGGACACCTTAAACTAGTTTTTTAATTAAGCAGCAAGGCAGAACAAGGTCAGGGCTGCATCAAGACACGAGGACTAAACCCCAATTCAACCAGACCCAGAACTGATCCAGAATTAAAACAGGACTACAACAGTTCAAAATCAGGACTACTGAGGACTTAACCAAGACAGAACCAGAATCAGAACTAGATGATAGTAGCACTAAAAATCATCATAGACCTGCACTACACTTATTTTTTAATTCTACCAAAGTACAATATTTAGATTGAGAAAAGTTTATATAATTATTTAGCCTTGTTGTGCAAACAAGCCTGCAAAACTTAATAAATACAGAATTTGAAAAATAGCAAACCTAAAAAGAAACACTAGGTACGAGATACATGAGGACCTATGATACGGTGATACTTTTGGTAAACAACCATTTGACTAACATGTGTGTCTCACCTGCTCTTGTTCATCTGTTCTGTCCTCGTTCTCCTCTCTCTCCCTCTTTGTGCTGACAATCATCAAATATACAGTTGAAACCAGATATTTACTCTTCAGATAAAAACACTTTTTTAATTGTAACATCAAATCAGACTAAATGTTTATTTTTTTAGATTGATAAATATAAAAACATATTTGTTAACTTTAAGAGTAAAGAGAGAAACTATCTGTATTTCTTAATTGTAAATGGCACCAAATTGTATTCAAACTTGAGCCACATTTATGGAGCTCCACAGTTCTTTTCCTGGTGTTTTGGTTGACATCTCTTGATTTTCCCATGTCAAAAAAACAGGCTCTGTGTTTTGCCTTATATGCATCCACAGCTGTGCCACCAGTTTACTCACATGGACTCTACTAACCTATCAGAAGCTTCTTCAGCTCAGAATGGAATCGTCTGGAGTTTTCTTATTAATTAACAATAAATTTAGTGTACATGTACTCCTAAATTTAATGAAAGTGATAAAAATAGCTCTGTCTCTCTTTATTCTGACATTTAACTAATTCAAAATATATTTCAATATTTATCTAAAACAAAAGTTTACTCTAAATTGATGTTGTACAGTAAAAATGTTTTATGTTTTCTCCCTAAAGTGTAAATATCTGGTTACAAATGTGAATATCCTGCTGTGTACTGAAATCCCTCTTGTTTTGCATAGAAATATACTGAACAACATACAAAGCATAATATATAAAATAACATTTACCTGAGTTTTTTCTTTGAAAGAACCCTCGAATGTCCATTCTTATGTTTCAGTACATAACTGAAACCGATTTAGTCGGGGAGGGTAAGAACTGAAAATATGAAATAAACACATGTAAGCTAAGACTCTCTAAAAAAAATAGCATTTGTTCGGCTTTTCATTTTGCCATTTGTTGATTCACTTGAAGAGCAAGTAACGTAATATTGGTCAAGTGATCAGTTTGATATCAATCTTTCGTGATGCACCGTCATATTTACATTATTTGTACGGTACGAATGATTTGCTTTGGTACCTGGTCAAACTTAAGCTCTCCTTAGTATGGCTGGCTCCGTCTCTCCAACAGCGCACTCACGGGCAGCAGCTGCCCCGCCCCCTCGCTCAGTCGCTTAGTGCCTGAGCTTGGATCATACCAATATCAGGGGGGGATTCACGCACAGTCGTAAATTCCCACAGTGTGCACTATGTGCTTCGAATATTGTGTGTACTTTTTGTTTTATACAGTTGTCAGCCAGGCATCTAACTATGAAAAAATTACACTCCAAAATACCCCGGGCTTCTGACAAAACAACCCGGGCTTAAGCCCCGTAAGCCACCCCCACGCTCCGCCCCTGGATACACCTGCTGCTGTCAGACCTGCAGGTATCAGGCTGTGATGTTCTCCTTTGGAGTGGCACAAATAATTTGTCTTATTAAATGCAGAACAGCTGATTGTTCTGTAAACAGTTTCAAGTGGTTATAAAAAAAGGGTAAAAGGTAAATTGCTGCAAATAACTTTGTTTGCAAAACTTGTGCATATGATTTTAAAACTGACAAATATTTGCATTTAAAGTTATGAAATATGATTCAACGAACTCTCAGATTTTATGTTTTTTGTCTGATTCTAGATCAATGTTGTTAATACAGTTTGTCAAAATGAAAACATGACTGTAAATTCAGACATGTGAGGTTGTGCTGAAAAGGATGAGACCAAACACGGCAAATAAACAGTTTTTAAAGGTGAAATGTGGAGGAAACATCAAAGTGGTTAAAATGGCCAATTATACCCTGGACCTCAGAGGGTTAAACGTTTATTTTAAGTAACACAATAGTTACTTTTCAAGTAATTAATTACTTTTAGAATCTTGTAACTCAGTTACTAACTCAGTTACTTTTTTGAAGAAGTAACTAGTAACTATAATTAATTATTTAAGTAACTTGCCCAACACTGCATTTATCCATCGACTGGAAGACTTTATTAAAGAGAGCCGAGTTTACACACAGCAGAACCCAGCAGGCTTCCTTTCACACTCCACCTGATGGAGGTGAGCACCTGGAACATATGGAGCGCCAGGACTGCCATAATGAATTAATTAAATACACCATTAAATAATTAATTAAATGTGGCAATAATTAATTAAAATTGGAATTAATTAATTAAATAGTTATGATACATGTAATTAATTATTGACACATTTAATTAATTATTGACACATTTAATTAATTATTTAATGATATATTTATTTATTTCATTTTGGCAGTCCTGGTGCCTGGCTCTCATCATGAAATAATTTTATCTGTCAGCCTCACCCATCAAACTCAGGGGGCGGGGTTAACGCTGATCGAGTCAAAACCATTGCTTTGGCCTGGTGGCCATTGTTTCTAGCACACAACAACCGGCATGTGGAAGCTAACAGAACTGAACTTTGAAAAACCCTGTTTGTGTGTCACCAAATACCGTTTTAATATTTTTTTAGCCGAGAATGTAGTGGTTTAATCTTCATGTGTCGGTTTGTCAAGATACAGCCTCTTTGCAAAAGTGCTTCGATGATTTCGGAGATGTCTGCCCAGTCTCACGGCAAAGCGTGGGATAGACACGCTCGCCTCGCAAGCAATCCCACCGACAAAGCGCAGGCCCCGGTACACAGCTGTAGTAACCCCCGCTGACTTCTTTTACTGAGGTTATATTTATCAGTGTTTTATTTCCTGAAGTTCTTATGTGTCCTACGTGTTTCAGTCGCCAATTCTGAATTATAACTAACATTAAAAACATGTTTAAGGAGGAGAGAGAGCAAATAAATCTGTTTAACATCTGATCTTTGGGTTTTTGTTCAGTAATCAGCGTGACCTGTGTATAAACGCATAAAAGAGATAACGTTGGTGTTTCTGTCATGTAGTAACTGCTGGCTTTAACTGTACAAAGGTTGTTCGACACTATGAAACACATACAGACTTCATGATGTTCGGCTAATATTTTTATAGTGAATATTAATCATGCTGACCTCGCTCTGTACACCACGCAGCGAGGTCAGCATATCCACGATATCCTCAGCTCCATGAGTTAACACAAAGTTTCCCAGCTGACTATCTAACTGCCAACTATTCCAGAGACATGAAAATATACAGCATAAAGAAAAGTGTAAGAGACTCAGCAGCAGATTAGAATAACAGTTATACATTTAATAAATCACCAAATGAATCCAAGAAATGAGCAAACCTGTTCCGACAATTTGAGTTTGTATTCCCTCAGCTGCAGACTCGCTGCTGTTTAAATGTTTGAAAAGGAAGATTAGATATAAACAAACGTCAAACATAGACTCAGTCTGCCTTCACATTTGATATGAGGCCAGCACGTATAGTGGCTGTGTCCTGTTTTAAGATCATACATGTAAAATTGTCGTCTGACCTCCGTCGATCCAGCCGCTCAGAGTCCGTGGTTACCATGGTTACTGCATAAGCAGCTATAATGTTAACACCTGGCACTGAGGAAACCTCCCGGCAGCATGGGTGTTTATGTTTTTCATCGCAAAAGAACTGTCTGAATGGTTAACTGAAGTTAACTTGGATAAATTATAGTTAAGGAGTATCACAGATAACACCTACGTGAGCTGTGCGACTGTTCACCACCACACTGAAATCAGCAGGCTGTTACTGAAATACACGTGCTATATCATAAACTATGATATAAATAGGGAGGTCCTATTAACATGTTTAGTTTTAAAGGACACCTTCCTGCCTTTAGTCTCCTTCATGAGCAGTATTAGTTTTCTTCTAACATCCAGAAGTCTGCACGATGTGTTTCATAGTTTGTAACAAGCCTTTGACAGGTAAACATAACATGACCGAAAAAGCAAAAAAAAAGAGAGAGAGAGAGAGTATTGACATAAGAAGAGAAAATGCTCTCAATTATGGAGACAGGCAAATGGTTCATTTATGTTTGATGTGTGTTTATTCCTCCCTAAATATCGTCGGTGAAGTTTGCCATGCACGTCAGAATTTCCTGCGCATTTTTATACCTCTGCCAACAGAGAGAGAAAAAAAATCACATTCTAACAGACAGCTGGTGCTTAGAATACAGTTGAATAACTATTAAAAAACAGATGATATTTAGATGATAGTTCAGTCTAACACATGTGCCAGTGAACCATTAAACGTCTGTGAAACTATGCAGTTATGAAACGTAACTTTAACCTCAGCCAAACTGATTTGCTCAGTTGTAAATAAAACAGCGAAGTAAACGTGACCCGACAGACAGAACCTGAGTGAATGAAGTCCAGCGTTTAACCACTGAGAGCTAAAACTCAGCTGAGGTTTGAAAGCTGTGTGCCGGTGATTGGACATCAGCCGCTGATGAAGCTGGTTCGCCTATAAAGTGCTCTGTAAGGAAACAAGCTCCAGCAGCTCTGCGCTCGGGGAAAACACTATATTTACTTATCTTGTGCAGAAAAATGCGCTGACATTGCGTTATATCGAGCACCGGCTGCCCAGTTAAATTGTGACTATCACCAGGTAACGTAGGCGTGTTTCTTGAATTAGCAGCAGGTGTTAAACAGCTGACAGATGAGGAGGAGGATGCATGCAGGTAAACTGAGGGTCTGTTGAGCTGATCGCTGGTTTCGTGAGAAAAATGTCAGCTCGTTCTTTATGTTACAGAAGCACAGAGACACAAGACCAGGCGGAAAGAGACGATCGTTCGGTGAAAATGAGAATCTGCGAATGCAACATGTGGAACACGGAGAGTGGAATATGTAAACAAACCGGTTAACGTAACCCCCTCGGTGCACTCTGCATGCTAACTGTTAGCAGAGCTAGTGAAATCTCTGAAAACATCTGAGCACTTTTGCAAACATGTTCTATGTTGACAACCTGACCAGACATACGTCGCGACATTCGCGGCTAAAACACTGTTAAAAGTGTAGCTGGTGACAGAAAAACGGGGTATTTTAAAACTACACCACCACCATTGCTGCCTGTGATTTGATCTGCATTCTGGGATACCTGGCTGCCCCAAGTCTACACAAGCAATCGATTATCTAGGATCGACCTGTTTTGACTTACTTTGCACGGCAACCAATCAAATGTTAGAGAAGCTGCATGGGCAGCGTTAACCCCGCCCCCTGAGTTTGATGGGTGAGGCTGACAGATAAAATTATTTCATGATGAGAGCCAGGCGTCAGGACTGCCAAAATGAAATAAATAAATATATCATTAAATAATTAATTAAATGTGTCAACAATTAATTAAATGTGTCAACAATTAATTAAAATGTGAAATACATAAATAATTAATTAAATGTGTCAATAATTAATTAATTACATGTGTTATAACTATTTATTTAATTAATTAATTCCAATTTTAATTAATTATTGACACATTAAATTAATTATTTAATGGTTTATTTAATTAATTCATTATGGCAGTCCTGGCGCTCCATAGAAACAGACCAAGTCTGGGGTTCGCAAACCAGATGAAAACAGAAACGTCCACAAACATTAAACCACAATACAACACATGAAACACATATTTATATTTGTCCTATAACTAATTCAATAACACATAGATGTCAACCACACTATTTAAAGTAAAACTCTCCCCTAACTCACACTTTGGTTCGCTCCAGGAGCTCACGAGCAGGTGATTGGGCTGCAAAGGAAAACACCAGGGAGGCGAGTACTGTTAGCACACTGCTCTTAAAACACAAAGAATTTTGGTTACAGACCAATGATAGAACTCAGGTTCTTCTTCCTGACACAAGTATGATGTCCACTCACTCTGTGTATTCACTTAGGCTACGTTCACTCTGCAGGTCTTAATGCTCAATTCCGATTTTTGGATCAAATCCGATTTTTTTTTTTTTGTCTGCTCGTTCACACTACAAAAAAATGCGACAGCAAATGCGCTCTAGTGTGAACGCTCAAAGCGGCCCGCATGCGCAAAACAAGACGTCACACACAGCGCGCTCTGTTTAGACCCAGAGCAACAGTATGTTTGCTGATGGCCTTAATATAAAGACTTCGGACTTTACGTTTCCCAATTTTTGCTTTAAGGTATAAAGTTATTTTGTTATCTACATACGTCCTAATAATGATCCTTATTGCTGTTTAAGAGAGGAGCGGTGCTTCAAAGGATAGCTGCAGATTTCTGTCAGAATCTGCAGGTTATACAGTACAAATAAAATGTTCACGTTTCTCCAACGTTGTCTTCCCAACAGTTTCACTGACATCTACACTGGATGGCCAGGAAGCGTTCGCGATGTCTTCTCGGCGCTGATAATCGGCGTCTGTCTTGTGTCAGTGACGTAAAAGACGGATTTAATGCTACATGACCATCAAACAGCAGCCGCTTTATAAAACATCAGATATGTATCGGATTCAGGACCACATACGAAAGTGACCCAGATCGGATTTGAAAATATCGGATTTGTGCCGTTCACACTGTCACACCATGATCGGATATGGGTCGCAGAGGGTCACAAAAGTCGGATTGGATGCGCTTTCGCCTGCAGTGTGAACGTAGCCATAGATACCAGCTAATGACCTAATAAAGAATCACTACCACAAATGTGTTTCTTTTTTTATTTAGTTGTTAAAATATCAATCACTCAAATGAATACAAATACAGGTGCGTGATGGAACCCCTGGCCTCCGTTACACACCTGTATCATCTGAGCTTGTATATGAGGAGCAGGATTTTAAACTCAGGATTTAACAGGGAGCCTCAGTAAATCAGTAACAGTCATCCCAGCAACACTTCTCACCCTCCACTGAGGACAACTGCTTATCCAGACTCGTTACTTCCCCCAGGGAGCAACTGCATTAAAGAAAAGTAAGTCATTATATTACTTTGGTGCTACCGTGTCCATCTCTTCACGTCCACACTCCTACAGCTGCTCCACTATCGCCCTGCCCCTGCACACCACCCAAAACCAGCTGAGTACGTACAGATAACTGAAGAGCCTGTAACTGTAATGTGATTACCTAATCCATGCAGTAATCACATTACTGAAAACAGTAATGTGATTACTGTGATGTGTTCTGTTCCAACACTGTATGAGTAATGAAATTAAATTAAATGAATGTGAAACTGAAGTCACTATTTTTTTTAACAGGAGAATAAAATTTGGATGAAAAAGTAAAACTAATGAAACTAAATGGAAATAAAATTAGTAAAATTAAAAGTGACATGAAAACTTTTCCAAAGGAAATTGAAATAATTTAGCAACTATGATGTCAAAGAAAACGGTAAAAAAAAAAAAAACCTGAAGCAAAAATATTGCAATGAACTGTCAAAATCAATCGACTGAAACACACTGATCATTGATTAAAGCCGTTATTCCAAAGTATCCGAGTACTCCGCATCAGGCGGAAACTACCTGAACTCTGATGTCACACCAGCAGGTGGCGGTCATGCGCAGTAAAAAAACAAAACCCCACACACACCACCGGTATCATCTGTGAAACAACTGAAAGTCAGCTGCACTTCCGGTTTGAATCCCACTGATATGATTAAATATAATGACGCCCATACATATTTACTAGAAAAGAAATAAAGAAAACAACAACGAAACAAATGGAAAAATGTGTCATAATAAAAATGTTAAAAGAAATATAAGAAAACATGGAATGGGCTGAAACAAAGTAAAACAAAAATTATTTATAGATTAAAAGCAGAAAATATGAACCAAACTGAAGAAAAAGTAATTCTGGTGTTTTTAAATAACATCTGTAAGAATAATGCAAAAAAAGGTGTGTTTAACAGAGTTATTGTAGTGCCTAATTAGTTTTTATTCCGTTTTGACTCAGTTTTCAGTCACTTTTAATTTTAGTTCAGTTTTATTTAATCATAATAACACTGCTATTTAATGAAACTGATTATTTATTTTAGTTAATTAGAATGTGTTTTTATTTTCATATTTAGTTTTATTTAACTATAATAACCCTGCTATTTAATGATAATGAAATTTTAGTTTAGCGTGTAACTTTTATTGTGAAGGCGCATCCGGCCCGCGCGACCTCGCGCTGGGTAAATTGGCGGGTCGGAGTTTGTGGGAAAACAAACGGAGGAGAAGTTTTCCCGGAGTGTCGAGCTATTCTCCTTTGTTTTCATGATCTTCATCAGTCACTCCTCCTCCTCTTGGTCCGCTGGGCAGTGAGGCTCCCGTGACGGACAGACCGAGCCGGAGGAAGAGGAGGATGCGGAGATGAAGCTGCTGCTGTGGATCGTCGTGTTATCCCTGCGGAGCCCCGCGGGGAGCTGTGGGAGCGGTGAGTGTCCCGGGGGTCGTGGGCAGTTAGCACAGGAGCTAATGCGACCGCTTTACATCCGCCGAACTCCGCCCGAAAATTGTCAGATTTAAAGATTTTACCGCCTGTCAGACACTCACAGGGTTAGGCTCACCTGACGCTCCGAGGTGATGGAGCCTCTCAGTAAATCGGCAACGCGAGTCACACCAAGCAGCGTTTATCTGAAGCTGGTTCGCTTTTTTTCTAACGTACAGACCCCTGCTCTGACCCGAACCCGTGACAACTTCACATTTTAACCGAGTTCTTTCTGGTTTGTTGCGTTCGCGACGATTTACCTTCAGGCTCGTGACAAACTAAAGAGGTCATGCCATGAAGTCATTTACAGCACGTGGAGCAGCTCGCAGACACATTATATCGGGCAGTTCTTAAATGGAGTTTGGTGTGGGGACTCGTAAACAGAGGTCAGGGGGCAAAGTGCAGCTTTCCGGGCTGATACTGAAGCCGTGGGCTTCGGGAAGCTTTTATGGTCCCCGAGTCATGATGTGAAGCTGTCAGTCATTTTATTCAGGACCCACGTCACTGCGGGTGTGTTGCAACTCACCTGTAAACATGCGCGCGCACACACTGCAGAATAACCAGAGTTCCTCAGGTTAAATCATCAGACTTCTCAGCACAGCTCTGAGTTCATGTCCTCAGGTTTCAAGTAAAAAATAATCTAAACTCTTTTATTGATATCACGTCTAAATCCCGAAGTTTCAGGATCACATGAACACCTGTAGCGCCTCACCTGTTTGTGTGTCAGACTGAACCACAGAGTTAGTCTGCTCACAGGGGCGGAGCATTGATTAGTATTGGTTATTGGTATTTTTACTGATGCTTCGCCCAGTGCACCATCACGTCATCCTTCCAGGAAGTGATGACTGCTGCCTTGTGATGTCATCAGCGCATAGAAAGGCTTTCACCTGGCTGCTCTCTGATTGGATCTGATGTTTGATTGGGTTTCAGTCAGACTTTCAAAATAAAAGCAGTTGAACTGTTTGAGCTCCTGTATTTTCATGAACCCTTTAAATGTTCAGATTATTGATCAGTGATCGGGGAGAGACTGAAGGAAGATAAAATAATAGATTCTCAGGCAGCTTCTGAATGAAGTTCTTATGGAGGACGTCAGTGATGATGAGGCTGTTCCAGAAAGTTCAGAGAAGTGTGTTAAGTTTGAGATGAAACACTGCTGCGTGGAAAACACACACACACACAGATCTGCTGATGAAAACGTGTTAAACTTTCAGTATGACAAAAGAAATGATTCAGACTGAAGAGCTTGGGTGAATGGATCAAGCCGACTCCTCCTACTCCAGCAGGTGTGGTGTTCACAAAGCATCCGTCCAATCAGACGGTGTCTCAGGGGAACGAGGTGCGGCTGGGCTGTGCAGTAGAAGGCGTGACGGAGCCGGAGATCACCTGGATGAAGGATGGCGAGAAGCTGTACAGCACAGATCAGGTGTTCCTCACACTGGGAGAGCAGCACTGGGAGACATCACACAGGTGCAGAACACTCAGTCGATCAATGTTTTTCTACTAACGTTTCGTTTGATTTCCTGAAAGTGCTTTTCAGACTGGGGGGCGGGGCTGCCAGAGTGCTGTGATGTCATCGTACTGTCAAACCACGTTTGTCTCTTCGTTTAATTATCAGCCAGCGGCGCTCACTCCGCGGCTGCTTCCTGCTGACTCAGCCGGAGGTTATTCCTTCAGTGTGAAGCATCACAGTCTCCCTTCTAAAAGGGAAGAAACACAATATTAAAGTTTTTAGGCTAAATCCACTGTAAGAAAGCAGCTTTGAACTCTTATCTCCTTCCAACACCACCTCCTCCATCTGTGTCGCTCCTTTAAAAGGTGAAATGAAAAGCCCACTGACATCTGGCGGAGGCGATCCTAGGTTTGATTCCAGGCTGCAGGTGTTCGGACTCCAGACTGAGCGCTTCCTCCTCCGTGATCTGACAGGACGCCCAAAGAGGAAAAAGTGGGCATGCTGCTGAAATTCAGCACCTGGCCTGATGATGGCGCTGTGGCTGTTTCAGTGACTAAACAAAGACTCAATGGGCCTGATTTGCTTATCGTCACAGTAACACCAACCACTCCACCCTCTGGTCCAAATTTGGTCCCTTCCTGCTACGTGAGGTGCAGATGTTTGAAGCAGAGCCCTCAGCTCGTGGATCCAAAGCTCTCATGAACCTTGCTCTGTGCTGGGCCGGTGCTGTGTGACTGTTATTGGGTCTGATGTTGTGGTCTGTTTCAGTGTGAAGTCGGTCCAGCAGCAGGATGCGGGTCAGTACTGGTGTGAGGTGGAGTTCCACGGCCTGACCTTCTCCTCTGAGCGAGCCTGGATTACAGTGGAAGGTGAGGACCCTGAACATGGTCGCCTCCTCCTCACGTTTCCCATCATGCTCCAGGTTCACCTCCTCTTCTTCCTGCAGGAGTTCCTCACTTCACCCAGGAGCCTCAGGATGTGGCGATGTTCGCCGGCACACCCTTCAACCTGACCTGTGCCGCCATCGGCCCCCCCGAGCCCGTGGAGGTGCTGTGGTGGCTGGGAGGAGTCCAGGAGGGGGAGCCCAGACCCTCACCTTCCATCCTTCACGTCCCAGGTCAGAGAAAAATGACATCCAGGTGCATCATGGGAAAGGTCCTCAAGTATCAACCAGCCTGTGGGAGGAGCTACAGTGTGCCATTTAAATTCAGAAACGTTATTACTGAAACGATAAAACACACACCTGTTTGATAAATGAGTCAGACACAGCTTTATGACCCCATTATTCAGCAGTTAACGACACGCCAATGCGCGCGCGCACACACACACACACACACACACACACACACACACACACACACAAAAGCTGGATTTAATCCACAGGTCGGTTTAACTGGAGCCAGATCACGCCGTGTTTCTCCAGATTAAAGTTCTCCCACACAGCCTCAGCTGATTCATACCTAAAATATCTCTGATATTCAGAGTGTGTGTGTGTGTGTGTGTGTGGGGGGGGGGGGGGGGGGGGGTGTTTGCAGTGGGAGAAACGTCATCAGCTGACCTCTTCAGTTTACAAACAGCACATGTGCTACGTCCACACTGGCCCGGATGGATTTGAAAATGGCATTTTTGTCTGAAAGCGCTCCGCCTCCACACTATCAGTCGTTTTCACAGAGTTGTGCGTCCACATTGAAACGGTCGAAAATGCCTACGTTCCAGTCCTGCGCATGCGTGAAACGCAAGAAGACTCGACCTGCCTCATTTCTCTCTGCCGCCTATTTACTTTCCGGCTCTTTGAAGTGTCGCGGCAAAATGTCGAGGAAAAGCAGCGAGTTTGTTAAATGGACTCGCAATGAGGTGGAGTCGTTGCTGCGAGTAACACAAAGGTACAAAGTTGCAAAAGCGAGTGAAAAGAATGTGAAGAACAGCTCTCTGGAGCACGTGCAGACTGATGTTCATCTTTAACAGGGCTGTCAGAGCAGCTGCTGTATAACGCCATCTTAGTTTAATTGGTCACATGACTGCATCACATGACTAACGTGTCATTGTTTTCAAAAAGTCTCAGTTTTCCACACTGTGACACGAAAGCACCGTTTTCAAAACGCTGCGTTGTCCTTGAGCCAAAACGCCGTCTCAGTGTGGACAGGAGGCCAAAACTGAGAGAAAATGATGCGTTTTCAAACGAAAACGTGTTAGTGTGGACGTAGCCTGATACTCGCACCACTGACTCACGATAGGCTGGGACAGACCTTCCCAAAGTGTGGGGCCCGCCCCCTAGGGGGGCGCAGAGCCATTGCAAGGGGGGGCGCGGCATGAAAAGGGAAAAAAAACACAACACAACGCTTGGACACTGCTAGCACGGGACGCCCACACAAACGCAAAGCAGGAGATGAAGCATCGCTGAATATGTTTCCAAACCAACTTCATTCTAAGCCAAAGACTAGAAAATATGGTGAAGCAAATCTGCCCTTTGGCTTCACCTGCACAGGTGCTGAGGTAGGTCTCCCTGCATTATTGGTTTTCCCTGCATCGGGAGCAGCGTTGGGCTGTTCAAATCACAGACAAACAGGATCCCACATTCTTGATTTTTAGTTCACAAACACTTCTTGTAATGACTAACTACTCCTGACATTTTGGAGATGTTAGCTCTTTACACAGTAAAGTTACAGCAGGTTACAAATAACATCAGGCTGATCCTGCCACAATTTGTTCCCCCGGTTCAAATCATGGACTAACAGGATCCCACAGCTGTTATTTTTTTGAACACATTTTGCACAGAGAGGCATTTTTGGAAAATGTATTGATGCAATGTTGAATATTATTACACAGGAAAAAACAACTACATGTAAAATAATCACACCGTGACGCCTCTGCCTTTGTGAATGGAGGGACAGTAACTGTGTGTGTATGTAAGCTGTAAAACCTGCAGACAGAGACAAAATACTGTTTATCTGCTATTCTGCAATTCCTCTCATGTAAGCAATAATGTGGTGCACAGCTGACGTGAAAAAAGGCACATACCTTTGACGTTGTGTGACGAACTCTGTATTCCTCGTCCACACGGAAACGCAAAAAATGAGTTTTAAAAAAAAATGTGTGCGAGCGAGGGGGGGCGCGAACATTTTTCTGTAAAACAAAGGGGGGCCCAGCGAAAAAGTTTGGGAACCACTGGGCTGGGAGGTCAGTTTATGATCACTGATATGCAAACTGATTTATCACTGATCAGTGTCCATGAGTCCAATTCACAGAGAGTTGAATGGCTGCAATCACAGCATGTAAGATGGTGACAGATGGAGCCTTAGGCCCCTCCTCCATTCAGAGATAGTCTTTCCCTTTTCACGTAAATGGCCTCCTTGACTCCGCCCTCAAACCAGCGTTCCTCCCTGTCCAGGATGTTACATCCTCATCACTGAAAGAGTGTCCACTGGCCTGTAGGTGTGAACAGACTGCAAAGTCCTGGCCTGATGAGGTGGCTCTTCTGTGTTGGTCCATCCTCTTCACCAGAGGTTGTTTGGTTTCCCCGATGTATAAATCCTGCCAATCCTCCTGCACTTAACTGCGTACACTATGTTACTCTGTGTCGGGGGACCCGATCCTTGGGGTGGACCAGTGTTTAGGATTTAAAATCCACAGAGATGCGGTGTTTAGAGAAAAAGTGTTTCAGCTGGCACGCACGGGATCACTGAGGGTTTTCAGGCAGGCAGCAGTTGTCCTTCTATCCTGGATAAACACATTTACTAAGGGCCTTCTGGATGTGCTGCTCTCCTGCTGTCAGCTCACGCCCAGTGTTCTCACACTCAGCTTCAGTGTAAATGGAAGCTTTACACACGCGCACACACAGTTTCTTGTGTCATCTGTGTTAAACTACATCACCCATAATGCGCCTGGAGCTCCTCTGTGTGTGCGATTAATGTGTGTGTGTGCGCGCAGGTGTGAACAGCAGCATCAAGTTTTACTGTGAAGCGAAGAATGCCAGGGGCGTCTCCGTGTCCAGAACTGGAACCGCTCACATCAAAGGTGAGGCCACACCCACACAGGTGTACGTTGAGCTGTGATTGCATGGCTATGTGTGGGCGTGGCTTGTAAACAGTGTGCCTTTGTGTCTCAGAGCTGCCAGAGGCTCCGGTCAGCCTGCAAATCGTTGGGATGGTGGATAACAACGTAACATTGTCATGGAAACCGGGAGTCACTGGTCACTCTGAACTGTCCACCTGCATCGTCCAGGTAATGCACACCTTACCCTCATACCTCACCTGTAGGTCTCAAAAAGGTCCTCACTCCCCCCCCCTCTGAACCAGGTGTCGAGGCGCTCCACCCGCAGGTGGGACCTCCCACAGCGGGAGGTCCAGGTTCCTCCTCACCTCCACACTCTGACTGGTCTGAGGAGTCACGCCAACTACAGCACCAGGGTCTCCTGTGTGAACGAGGTGGGGGCGTCGCCCTTCTCACCCTGGCTGCACTTTCACACACCTGAAGCAGGTAAGACAGGTGCGCTGACCGTTACCTGCAGCAAACATGTGACCGTGTCATGTGACCAGCTGGTGTCTTACTACCTCACAGTTTAGTCAGTAAACACGAGCTACAGCTGTGTGTGTGTGTGTGTGTGTGTGTGTGTGTATTTGGGAAGATTCCAGTCCTCGGCGTACAATCAGCTTTTGTTTGTGTCCTAAATCCAGTGTGAGGCCTGCAGCAGGGCCAGCGGCGCCTCCTGCAGGCGGAGCTCACACTGGGCCCTTTGAGCCACAGTGACCCACATTCAGCTGCAGGCCTGAGCAGCTGAGCACAGAGACAAACACCCAGTAAAACACGGCAGGAGAATAGAATCGATAGAACCAGAGGAATCAGTTGATGTGCGGTCCGAGTTTTTGTTGGCTCGTATGTGCTTTTATGTACATGTGACTGTGAGTCTGTGTGTCCCGCCTCAGTGCCCTCCGCGGCCCCCAGGAATCTGACATTTGACCTCTCGGAGCAGCAGCTGTTTCTGAAGTGGGCGGAGCTTCAGGTGGACGAGCTGCAGGGTCGACTGTTGGCCTACAAGGTGCAGTGGACTGTGGGAGGAGAGGCTCAGGTGAGACAGTCGTACCTGTCTCTCCAATGTGATTGGAGGTAGAAGGTGACGGTGATGATGTCATTATCTCTGCCTGCAGGAGCCACTCCTCTTTAAGGAGAACTCCGCCCACCTCTCTGGAGGTGGTCGTTTCTTTAACGCGTCCTTCCAGGTGGCGGCCTGCACGGCGGTGGGCTGTGGACCGTGGAGCTCCCCGGTGCTGCTGCTGCCCCCTTCAGGTACTCTCAGACATGACATCAGCTCAAATGTCACCGCGGGGTGTTTGAAGGACATTGATGGATTGATTGTTGCCTGGCTGCTCTCTCAGCGCAGGTCCGGGTCCCGCGGAGCCACATGTGGGTCGGTCTGCTGCTCGGCCTCCTGGTCGCCACCATCGTCGGGCTGCTGCTGGCTGTCGTCGCTCAGCGCCGCGGGAAGGAGATGCAGTTTGGGTACGAACGTGTTCACGCACACCACTGACCTTACTGCAGCACGCCTTCCTGCGTCCACAGACGCGCTGCAGCAGTTTATTTATCCACAGCTGAAAGTAGTCCCAAACAGACGCAACATGTGAACTTTTAAAGATGTTTCTGTACGTTTCCACGTGTGAACCAATGAGCTGCCAGCATCAGGCCTGTGGCTGTTTCTCTCATGTGTTTTCATGCTTCCAGCTCGGCCTTCAAGTCTCCGGGTGCAGAGACCTCAGTGTCCTTCACAGCAGCGCGGTCCTTCAACAGGAACGTGACGGACCTGCAGGAGTCCACCTGTGAGTGTGAGCACGCTCAGTGTGTTTGTTGATCGACACGATGTTGAGTCAAGTGACAGACGATGAACACGGGAATGTGTATCAGACCTCGTTGCCTGTGTCTCCCCCCAGTGGACGGTCTCTGCATCAACGACGAGCTGAAGAATAAACTGAAGGACGTTTTGATTTCTGAGCGGCGGCTGACGCTCGGACACATGCTGGGAAAAGGTATCGCTATGACAACAAATGAGACGTGTAAACAGGAACTGTCAGCAAACTCCTCACCTTCTCTTGTAATCAGAGCGACAAACACTAATTTATGAATTGATGTGGGTTGTTTTGTTTTTTTAAATGAAACTAAATCACATGATTCGCGCTGATGTCACCTGACCTTTTATATAGATGGGTGACAGTCAGGTGGTGGGAACACGACAGAAACACCTGTATAACCTCAGCTCTGTGTGTGTGTACAAAATACAACAGAGTGCTGAGTGTGAGGAAACTCCAAGAGTCAGGAGGTCACAAGCACACACACAAAATGTTTAAAAATATCAATATTCATTGAACGTGTCAGAAAATAATTTGTAGAATATGTTAAAACATAAATAAAAGTGCAATAAAATAACAAATGCAAACAGAAAATCACGGTGTGTTTACCTGTGCAGGTGAGTTCGGCTCAGTGCGTGAGGCCTTCCTGAAGACTGAGGACTCGTCTGTCCAGAAGGTGGCGGTCAAAGTACTGAAATGTGAGTTGTACTCTTCTTCTTCTTCTTCTCCTTCTTTAAGCAGCCGATGTGTTGAATAACCAGATCACGTGACTTCCTCCAGCTGACATCACCTCGTCAGGTGACATCGAGCAGTGTCTGAAGGAGGCGGCCTACATGAAGGACTTCCACCATCCCAACGTCATCCAGCTCATCGGTAACCCCGCCCACCACACAGTGGTTAACCGGAGGTCAAAGGTCAGGCAGCGTGATTAATGTGCCGATCTGTCCAATAGGAGTGAGCCTCCACCGGCGTCCCGGCCAGCGGCTGCCGATCCCGATGGTGGTTCTGCCGTTCATGAAGCACGGAGACCTGCACACCTTCCTGCTGCTGTCCAGGCTGGGAGACGAGCCGTTTGTAAGACACGCCCTGATCGATAGCTGATCAATAACCGCGCTATGCTTTGATCAATAACCAATGTGCCTCTGCATTAGGACCTGTCTCTGCACACGCTGGTCCGGTTCATGTTGGACATCTCGCAGGGAATGGAGTATCTGAGCAGCAAGAACATCATCCACAGAGACCTCGCCGCCAGAAACTGCATGTCAGTCCGCCAATCGCAGCCAACCAGTCGATCAATGATCTGATTCGCTTCAGATAGTCGTTGTTGTTGTGAGTTTAAATGAGGAGGAGGAGTGGCAGCAATCTTCCACTCCAGCCAAACGTTGAGAGTCTGCTGTTGCTGGTGCTCTGTCATGTGTGTCACATTCAGCGCGTCTACATGGAAGTGAAACTTTAAAGATGAAGGATAAAACTGAGTGTAGGGGGCGCTGTGCCGGCCTTAGCGAGCTCTGTGTGTGTGTTTCAGGCTGAACGAGGACATGACTGTGTGTGTGGCAGACTTCGGCCTCTCTAAGAAGATCTACAGTGGCGATTATTACCGTCAGGGCTCCGTCTCCAAACTGCCCGTCAAGTGGATCGCTCTGGAGAGTCTGGCTGACAACGTGTACACCACGCAGAGCGATGTGGTACGCACGCACACACCTGGGACACACAGACGTCTGTGACGTAGCTGTCCCAGATTACAGATCCTGATTCAGAGCAGAGGACATTTCAGGCTCTTTTCTTTTTTAGTTTCTGCTGATAGTCACGTTCAGACAGCCTGAAAACGATGCCTGGCGGCAGCTCGACACTGTGATTCATAAAAATCCATCCTGACAGATCCATGAGCTGACATGTCTCAGCACTTATTGTAAGTTTGCTGATCAAGCAGAAGGCGAGTGCTGATGCGAGCACGCAGGGACGCTTTGTTCTCTGCAAATGGTAAAAATGGTAAATGGCCTGCATTTGTATAGCGCTTTTCTAGTCCTTAAGGACCCCAAAGCGCTTTACACTACATTCAGTCATTCACCCATTCACACACACATTCACACACTGGTGATAGCAAGCTACATTGTAGCCACAGCTGCCCTGGGGCGCACTGACAGAGGCGAGGCTGCCGGACACTGGTGCCACCGGGCCCTCTGACCACCACCAGTAGGCAAACACGGGGTTAGTATCTTGCCCAAGGATATTTGGCATGCAGCTAGGAGGCAGCCTGAGATCAAACCACCGACCTTCAGATTAGTGGCTGACCTGCTCTGCCACCTGAGCTACAGCCACCCCACTGTAAAGACGATATGACCTGAGAGGAGGCGCCGCTGAGTTTGTGGCATCAGTGAACCTGCAGCAGCTTAACGCTGAGACGGGTTTAAACTAGAGATGGACCGATCCGATGTTACGTATCGGTCCGATACTGACGTAAATTACTGGATCGGATATCGGAGAGAAATAAAAAATGTAATCCGATCCGTTAAATATCAAAAAAGCACCTCACAAAACTTGCAACATGGCGTAACTCAGCACGTCGCAGCAGTGTGCTCACGTGATAGAGCAGCTGTGTGTATTTGTAGCCTCAAACCAGCATTTCATCTCCGAGGAACTTTTCCCAGAGAGAAGTAAAGCAAGTGTGTAAGTTCATCTCTGAATGTTTGCAAAGCATTCCAGCCTTAAGCTTAACAACCGATATATGGAGCGACTGCCTCTCCCTCTCCTGTTGCTACTTCAATCATGAAACTGATCAATGATCAGCTGATCGGCTTTTCTGTCGTGACTCCGTCTCTCTTGTTTGTTTTTGGCCCACTTTGCACCAGAAAGAGAGAAACCAGCGGCTGAACAACAGCAGCACGTTTAAGCTTGATCAGCTGTTGTTAGAATTTATTTAATATTACTTTCTACTCGAGGATCTTTTTCTACGTAGCTGACGGCTGGTAACTGTGCAGGGGCGGATCTAGCAAAGTTTAGCCAGGGGGGCCGATAGGGCATTAACAGGGAAAAGGGGGCACAAAGACATACTTTTCTTTCTTGTTCTCATTTAAAATGTCGAGCTTTTAATAAATAATTATCTGAATCTTACACCCAAAGTTTTAATCTGATGTAAAATATATATAAGTCAATTACTGTATATAGTAACTGTTAAGTCTAATATACCCTAGTAAGCTATAGTACTTTTTCCTTTGGGAAGGTACCATCTGTGCAGTCTGCAGTTCTGTTGTAGAAAGATGTTGAATCTATTTAATTATTCTTGAAAAATAATTTATTTCTGTGCATTTTTTTTTCACACTGCATCAAATTAGAGTTGATTATGTCGATTAAGCATCAGGAGGTGGAGGGTGGTTCCCTATTTTTTTTGCTGGGAGTTTGCAGCCCTATTAGTTAGGTTGCTTAATATTTCTGCTAAGTACTCTTTAAAATACCAGAATAGGGAGGATGGAGCAGGTTTAAGTTTATTAGATTGATCAGTTTTGCTGAACTTTGAAATATTTTGGGTGCTGTGTGTTTTTTACAGAACAGAATAACAGAATAGCTTTAGTGTTGTTGTTTATTTAAACCTGAGTATGAACTTATACAAAATGCAGCAAGATATTAAGAAAACAGTTTGATTAAAAAACACTATATCGGATTTATATCAGTATCGGACATAAAAAAGTGGTATCGTGCCATCTCTAGTTTAAACACACCTGTGCAGGTGGTTTCTGCTGTCACCTCATCACAGCTGTAGTGCTCGTTACTGCCATCTGCTGATGAGGAGTGAAGCTGTGACATAAACACTACCTTACGTCAGCAGACCAGCTCTTTGTCACATGATTAGATTGTCATGGAAACAAACTAAAGGAACATGTTAGGAGTAAAATAATGACTTTAAAAGTTTCAGGTGTGTGCACTCAGCGAATGATGACCTTCTGTGTGTGTGTGTGTGTGTGTGTCAGTGGGCGTTTGGCGTGACGATGTGGGAGATCATGACTCGCGGTCAGACTCCGTATCCTGGCGTGGAAAATTCGGAGATCTACGAGTTCCTGATCAAAGGAGAACGTCTGAAGAAGCCGGCCGACTGCAGAGACGACATGTGAGTGTGTACACAACGACACAAACAACATACTGAAGAAACAACAACACAGAGAACGAAACCCCTTTCAAAATAAAGCTGATCACGTCAGCTGTGTGCACTCTTTAACCTCTTTCTTCTTCTGTGGTTGTCAGATATGAGATCATGCACAGCTGCTGGAGTCCTGTCCCTAAATGTCGGCCCAGCTTCCAGCAGCTGGTCGGCCAGCTGGAGGCGCTGTGGGTCAGCCTGTTGCCCGCCTCCCCTCAGAAGGAGCCGTTATTCTACGTCAACCTGGAGGGCGACAATGGCGAGCATGGGGAAGGAGCCCGGGCCCAAGGGCCTGAGGAGGCGGCGGCGGCTTCAAACTGGGGCGTCCCATGGCAGCGGCAGGTGGAGCACGAGGAGAAAGACTGGCTGATTGGGTCTGGGGCGGCGTTTGCCATCGGTGGTGACTACAGGTACATCACCGGCCCCTGTGGAGTCTCCGAGGAGGAGGCAGGGGGAAGGTGGCCCACAGACACGTTACAGGAGGAGGCGAGGGACGAAGATGACGACGACGTCGTCATCAACGTGTGACACAGACTGGCCAATCTCAGCGCTCCTCCGTCAGCTGATCAGACTCACTTTAAGGCACGGAGCAGCAGGCGGGTGGAGACGCACTGAGGGACAATCACGACCACTCCTCCCACTACGTTTCAGAACAAAGAGTCAAAGGATCCATTAAGGAGTCGATCAGCAGGTGAATCGGTAACGGAGGGAGATGCTGTTAGTCACCGAGAGGAAACAGAAGGGGGCGCCGAAACGCCTCACATTCATTTCATTAATAAACGTTTTATTTTCAGATCAGTAAATCAATAATTCACGTTTTATTGATCGATCAGCAGCCGCTTCTTTGTTCGATGATTAATCACTTGCTGTTAATTAATCGATTAATCAGCCTGGATATTTTCTTTGCAGCTTGTGTTTTAGAGGACATTACCATTTAGGTCTGGAGCTGTGCTTTTATTTTGAAAGACTGGGGGTTTCCTGAACACACCTGTGACCCTTACATGGGCCGGGAACCTCCAGTTGGACAACCCTGCACTGAACCTGTATTAACAGGGAAACATTTCAGGTTTGACCTTCCTGCTGAAGCTCCTCTCACAAAGCATTTTTCTGAAGCGCTTTGATTTTAGTTTATGATGTGTTGAGAAATTATGGGATGTGTGAAAGCTGCTGGACGTGTCCTGTGAGGCCTCTGTGACCTACATGTGCCTTCTATTGGTTTCTTCTTCACGGTGTGTCCCACCCTCTGTCAGTGTCTCTCTGCTGCCCCCGGTGGTGGCTGTTGCTGTAACAGTGAAGCTGTGTTTTGTTATTACTGAATTAACTTGAAGTTTTAATGGTGACAGACTTAACTGATTTATTGATTTGTTGATCCTGGTTTGCGTTCGTGTCTGCAGTGTCTTGTGTTGCTATGACGACACTCTTACCTCTGTGTGTGATGTCTCACTGACTTCAGGTCTGTAAGAAAGTGATAATTAAATAAAGTGTTTCCTGTTTTCTGCGCTTTGTCTTCTGATCTGAGGTCAGATTGAAAACAGCCGTGGTCAGTAAAAATCAGCGTCCAGCTCTGTGAAATCATTTCAGTTTCATCGTTTACTGCCCGTTTTCAAATTCAAAAATAATCAGACAAATATTTATCGACAGGTTTGCAGCTCTTCAAATAAAATGGATCAAAATAAAATCTTTACTAAGGAATAAATGTACTAAAATACGGGGTAAAGATCAAGTCAGGTATTTAAAATGTAAAACGAAAAAATGAGGTAAAAGAGACAGGAAGTGATGTCACACCACAGGGCGGGTTTGTTTCTTCCACATGATTCTTCGTACTTTATTTACCGCATGCCCATCAATAACAGCTGACAGTCATTTCACACCTCTAAACAGACTCGTATTCAGCCGTAACACCTCGAGCTGTGTCAGTGAGCCGGTGATGTCTTAACCTGAGTCTGTGGTCTCTGCTAGGGCTGTGCGATATGACCAAAATCTCATATCCCGATATAAGAATTATATCGTCCGATAACGATATAAATCACAAAAAATAAATTCAGCTCGACTTGCATGAAGTGTTTTCAGCTGGGCGTCGTGTACCTGGAGTCGGGCGTTTTAACAGATGCATGAAATGATACATTTTTAGACATAAGTTGTAACGACTGCCGTTTTCTTTGTATTTATTACACGGCGTGCTGCGGGGAAAAGCCTGTTCTAACGTTTGAGTCTTCCGTTTATTTTTTAGCACCTGGCGTCTTTTTTTTACTTCTCATCCGTAAATAATCTGCTCTTTCACGTGATTCAGTTTATTTTGAAAAGTCTCAACAGGATCTTGAGCTTTATTGTGAAAGGTTTATGTGGAACATAAACAAGCGGACACGCGGTGGTTTTACCGCGTGTCCACCTGTGTCCGCTAACGACAACGCATAAAAACAGGCGCTTGTCCGTCCGTAGTGTGGTTATATTAAATATAAGAGAAAGAGAGAACTTTAAGAAATGAATATAGCCACTACAGTGACCATCAAAACGATGAAAAAATATTGCCGTAAACAGTTTATTTTGCGACACCACGAAACAAACGATAGCGTAAAATGAAACGATAGACGTTCTTATATCGTCATCCGATATATATCGTTACATCGAACAGCCCTAGTCTCTGCCCCTCCCTGACTGCGGCTCTGCTGGCCAAAATCAGACTGTACATAAAGGATGGATGTAAAGGTAACACCTGCGTCCTGTTTAATCCGGGGCTGACTCTGAAGTCTGATTGGACAGAAGCCAGCTGATCTGTGAGCTCGCTGAAGTTTTTCCAGACGCGTTTTAGGACAGGAAGCGGTTAAGATGGTAACCTCTGACCTCACAGTTCAGCTCCATCATTCATTTACAGTCTGTGGTCTGAAGGACTGAGACTTGGTCCCTGGCGTTTATTCACTCCAGCAGGGGGCGCTCTGCTGCAGCGCCTGACATTTCCTCTGCTGACATGTCATGTGACAGGAAGCTGAAGGGCGTAGAGGCGACGGCTCAGGTTATTGATTATGATGTGACGGTAATCTGACGTGTGACACGGTAGAGGATGCCTCGTCATACATGTTCAGTGTTAGTGATGTAAAACCTTTTACTGTTGTCAGGTTTTAGGCTTACAAATATTTAAAATAACCTCATATTGGACAGATTTGTGATGTCATTCAGCAGGTGTGTGTATGTGAGTGTGTCGCTGTGATTGTGAACACTAAACCTGCAGGGCAGCCTCGCCGTGTGGCGCCGCTCTGCTTCCTGATAACTGTGATGTAACGGCTCTGAACATGAGTTATGATATCATCAGGGTGGAGCTGCTTCCTATTAGCTGATTGGAGGACCGTGTTGCTTTTGTTTAACATGACATTTAGAGAACACCACACTGCTCCACCTGCGCCTGGTCTCCAGGCGGCGCTCTGATGGAAGCAGAACGTTCCTGCAGGTCGGTGAGAAACGAACCGTGTGAATAAACGGGAAAACACATGAAGACCGTCACACTGAGCTTCAGCATCAAGTGCGGCACTTAGGCCCCGCCCATTGGTTAAGACAGCGATCCCAAGTCTCTGAGACGGGTCGTGGTTCTGTGCTGTGATTGGACGTTTCACTGCTGGTTTGTTCATTGTTTACGTCGGTTGTGATGCAAACAAGAGCGGCTTAACTCTATGGCCAAAGCTATACTATGTTCTGATTTTGGATTTGGATTTAATGTATATAAAGGCTAATTCTACTCACTTATACATTATCCTGTTTTGAATGTAGAATTTTGTTTTTTGTTGTAAAATCTAATATTCATGCAACAAAGTAGAGCGCTAACTTAGCAGCTAGTGTGAATTTGCTTAGGTAGCAGGTTGTATAAACAGACACTATGGGTTTAACACAGGTATAAATATCTGCTAATCAGTGTTAACATGAACTGAAATATCATTAAGATAATTTAATGGGTTAACTTAAAGGGTGAATTTATACCTAAATTCGACCTGTTGATCATACTACAGTGCAAACATGCTTATATCTGCCCTAAATCTGTGCAGTTTAGTCCTTTAGTCTATAGAGCTGGCCATCTTCTGGAGCCAGTCTTAAGTGGCAATGCATTTCTTTTCAGCTCCAGAAGTTGCTCTCTGTTTCTCTGTCTATACTAACGACTGTGACTATGCTAACTGGGATAATAAGGATGGTGGCTAGGGTTATAAGGAAGGCCAAAGCAGTCCCTAATGCTATGTCTTAAGTGTAACATTGCTATGTCTTGTCTTTATAGTGCCAGAGTTGGGAGGAATACCTTAACTCTAATTCACAACAGCAAAACTATGTTGGTTTACTACACAAAAGAGAAAAAAAAAAAAGCGGCTTAACTCTGAAGGAGCAGCTGAGCGTGCCGACAGACCTGAAGACACAACGACACAAACCATAAACTGACCAATCAGGTCGCTGTGATGACAGCTGTGACATCACAGCAAGAGATGAACCTTCATGGTTTCTTAAATATGAGGATCTGGTGTACTGATGACATCACAGCGCTGCGATTAGTCAGTTTGGTTAACATCGGAAACTCCACGATGATCAGCTGATTACAGCGTTAATCCCAGTTCGCTGTGGTTCTTCAGACTTCACACAGAAACAGACGGTGTGGAGGAGGCCGCACAGGAGGTGGTGCCACAGGAGGCGGCGCCACAGGACAGGAGGAGGCGCCACAGGACAGGAGGAGGCGCCACAGGACAGGAGGAGGCGCCACAGGACAGGAGGAGGCCGCACAGACCTGTGGAGAGGATCAGGATGGAGGTTTTGGGAGGTGTTCAGCGCTGGGACAGAAGCTGGATATTTCACACTTTCATAGACACGCTTGTTCTCAGACTGACCCTCTGCATGTTTCCACGTGGACCTGATCACCTGTCAATGACTGTTATTGATCACTGCTGCAGAAGCTGAAGCCTCACCTGCCACCAGGGACGTTTGAGCTGCAGGTGAAGTTTGGCTAAACTAGAAGATCAAAAATACTAAAATACCTGCTCAAGGCAATACAACCCTACCTGTGCAGAAATGTTGGTCAAAAAAGAAAGAATAACGCAGCAAAAAAGTAGCAGATAGCTGTGCGCACCATCGACGAGGTTAAATCTCAGTTTTCCTCAGGTAAACGCAGAGTTTCTTCTTCTTTAAAACGCCAACATGTGACCAAAGGCCGACGCCCAGAGTGGCTTGTCGTGGGGAGCGTCAGGGAGCAGACTCTGGAGAAACCTCACTGCTGTTCCCGTGCAGACTTAAGCGCTGTCCTGACCTCACGGTTTCCTCCAATCAGGCTGAGAGATGTTTAAACGAGGTGTCAGGTGTTTACCGGCCAATGTTTGAACTCCAGGTAGAAAGTGTGAGCTGAGTTTACCTGACAGGCGCATTTCCCCAGGACAAACACTAACATTGTGGAGGTTCTGGTTCCAGCTACCTGTCACACTCCATGGTGATTGTTTATCCAGGTGTTTTACAGTCTGTCTTCGCGGCTGTGGTTTCCAGATATTTTGTGCTCAAAGGTCTCCAGAGTTTCAGAGCACACCTGTACTCGTACCTGCGCCATCACACGGAGATGCTGCAGAAACCTGAGAATAAAATTCTATACATACACACACACACACACACACACACACACACACACACGAGTGTTTTTCTTTTTACCTGTTCTTAACGCGCCCACACAGACCGCGAGATTTCACAGGACGCAAAATTTTGATGAAGCTCAACATTTGGATTTTTTTGGCTGTGAATAAACAGATCTGACCAATCAGATCGCTGCACTTGTACTCGTATCCCAAAGCGCGCACCGTCACTGAACACACATGCGACTCGGCAACACTAAAATAATCCTCACTCACCGCTCGCTGCTGCTCCAGACTGAAATGATCCCTCCTGGGATCAAACCAGGAAACCTGCTGCTGAACGCGTGAATCCAAAAATTCTGAATTTCCTGTTATCTTCATCAGGCTCCGCGTGTGAAGCCCTCTGCATCTACACCTTATAAAAGCCTCCACCCTTTACAGTTAACCACAGCCCGCTGAGTCCTTCACTATGTCCATGAAGCTTCACCCTCCTCCTCCTCCAGGCTGCAAGTCCGACCGTGCAGAGCTCTCACACACACCTGATCACCACGCCTGTACTTTCATTCTTCATAACAACGTTATGTTAAACTGCAGAAGCCCGGGGGCAGGTATGCAGGTGACACTGAGGTCAGAGGCACACACTTGTGCTTAAAACAGAGAGACAAAGTAATCTGAGGACTCCTATTAAACACTGGACACACTGTTACCTGCACTACATGTTTTATTGTAATAGATTACTTATTCACGAGCTGTGTCACGTGACTTACCTGTGAGTGTTATAAATGAGTGCATTTATAACGTGCCGGGTGGGCGGCAGCCACACCTGGCTAACTTAGTGTTAGCCGTGAGCTAACGGGGCACCTGGTGAACCCCGTACGCACAAAATAAAGCGCGCACACAGACACAGGAACGCGCAGTATCAGTGCGGGCTGAATGATCCAGCTGTGGTCACGTGAGTAGTGTGGCGGCAGCTGTGGTTCCCGTGCTGTGGCTCGGTTCCGCTTCGGAGTGTGACTAAACAGAGTCAGCTCGCCCCAAGCCCGCGGCCCGAGTCCGGGTCGAACCAACGGCACGGAGCCCCGGGAGGCGGCGGGCTGGCCGCCTGGGATCAAGCCGCGCCGCGGGGTCTCACCGGAGTCATCTTTGTGTTCTCGGAAGGCACGTTCGAGTCCCGCGGTCGCTCACGGGTCTCCGACGGCCGCTGCTCACGGGGATTCCTGCCGTCACAGCCAGGTTGCGGCCCCAAGATGGCGGCGGAGGCTGCGCAGTACTGGCGGAGGTGACGTGACTGCGGAGGACGCCGCGTGCGCTGTTGTTTGCCTCCCACCATTAAAGACCCTCCGCGGCCAGGCCGACCACCGAACCCGAACAACGGATCCACGGAGCCCCTCGGAAGCGCCGGGCGCGCGGGGGCGAACACAAGGTAACGATTGCGTCGGTACCGGAGCGCGTGGCCGAGCTTCGGGGTGACTGCAGCCACGGTGAGCTCGGTGAGGCCTGCGGCTAGCTGCTCTCTGAGGGCGGCACGGAGCACAACGAGCCCAGCGGAACCGAGACCGAACCTCCGCGTCCGCGCGCTGCTTCACCGGAACCTCGGGTGTCTGTGAGCACGTGCAGTTTAAAGGGCAGGTTAGCACGCGGCTCCTGCGGATGTGTTTATATCCAGGAGGCCAGGTGAGGGCAGATGGGTCATGGTTAGGGGCGGAACAGGGCCGAGGGCCTCAGTTTGTAGTTTTTAGTGTGGGGTTAGGGCGGGAAAGTAGCACAGAGCTAGCAGGCTGCACAGTGTCTGCGCCCTGAATGTTTCTGAGATGCTCTGACCTCAGCTCTGCCACGTTCACGGGTGAGTTAAACTAAAGTCAGCAGCTCCAGCGCCCAGAGACCTCCTCAGTGTCCCTCAGACCTCCTGCTGCTACCCAGGGCTTGATGTGGCTGTGTTTTAGAGCTTCCTGTAAGAGTCTGCGTTACTTGTTAAAAACTGACTACTTGGACTTCATTGTAACACCTGCAGAAAGCACACCTTAGTATGCAATCCTGTCAAGACTTCTGTTTTCTTCAGGTGGCATAATAGCTGCAATGCTAACATGTTAGCAGATAGCAGCTAACCTGCCCAGTTAGCGTGAACACTACAGTGCTAAAGTATATGAGACTTAAGATAGCACAGTTACCTGTTACGAAGCCTGCAGTCTGACATTTTTGACCACACATGACTGCGAGTGCTAGCACTGGCTAGCTCACCAGAATTCGTTATTCACTCATTATGACTGTTATACATCTTATGTGGTTAGCACAATGAAATTCAATTTAGTAGGTCGTCAGCAGGTTACACCTGTGTCAGGTAAACATCCTGCAACATGACATCACACACCCTGTGACCATACCTGACTGTATTTGGATGTGACGTGGCGGTAGGCATTATCAGCTAGCACTTTCAGGCTAACGTGATTGCAATCAGGATGTCAGTTTCAGCAATGATAACACAAAATGTTTCAGTAAATGTTCGTCCAGAGTAGAGCAGGGTGATATGACCAAAAATAGTTATCACGATATACATTTGAAAATTTGCGATAACGATATAACTGACGATATAATTGACACGAGACAAAATGCTTTACAACTCCACAATTTTATTAGTGCAAAACCCCCATCAATGTATTTTCACTTAAACAAGCAGCTGTTTTTTATATGCAATAAAGTTATATAAAAATGTAACAGTGCAAATGCAAATTCGTTGCTGACAGTTTAACCAAAAGGCATTTCCAGTGGAAACTGACCGACATATCCTCAGCATAACCATGTATAATATCCACAAAACTTAAAAAGAGGTTATACACACACAATACGGTAATATTATGTTGAAGCACAGTACGTATCACTCCGCGGTACAGCGGTGCGGCTTCGTAGCTCAGCAAAGTCGTACTGAAACCTTTGACAGATTTTCGAGCGCCGTGTACATAAAATTGTTTCAAGATCAGTAAACGCAACCAGAGTTCATACATAAGGCACACGGGATTATAAGGGGCACTGTCAACTTTCAGAAAAATCAAAGGATTGATTTTAAGTGTGCCGTATTTTCCAAACAACACGGTAATAACGACGGCCCGCTAGCATGCTCTACCGAAAATAGTGCTTTGTTGTGTATCTGACGGACGAAAACTAAACCAGTTCCACACCAGTGAAGCTGCAGCATTTTTACAAACCAGTTCTGGTTCATCTGTTTCATTCAATGATCCGCTTTCGCTCTTCTCATTCTGCATTGCCGCCATGTGCGTATGTAAACAAAGGCACTGCGCATGCGCGTTTTACACATATTCTATCGCGATATTTCGTTTTCCTATCGTTGCCCAAAATTACACCGTATTACCGTGAACGGTATGAGATAGCCCAGCCCCAGTCCAGAGTATTTTTTGTGAGGTTGAAGCTCAGCCCGCTCTGGCTTCTTGTCGTGTCCTTTGTGATGACGGGACATGATTTTGTGTCACGTTCCTGATTCAGCGTGGAACCCAAACTGAAACACGCACTTTTTAAATGAATGTATATAGAAACATATTTATGCACAGCTATTGATTCACCATAATGTCCACCATGTCTTGTTGTGTTTTTATAGCAGAATCTGTGATTTTGTTTCGTTTCTGTTGTTCATCAGTTAAAAATCATCTAGTTATTGAACTTAAAAAACGTCTTTCCCGTGATGTCTGGTCGCTGCCGCTCTCTCCCCGTGTGATCGCTAGCTAAGCTTACAGAGGTCTCCGCTGCAAGGGCCTGCCTCCACCCAAAAGCTTTAACAGACTCTGGTGTATATGAAGCATACGATGGATAAGAAAACCATGTTTGCGTCTAAAGATTCAGTGGTGATCGTGTTACTGAGGTCAGTGTTTGCTGATTTACAACAAGAAATAAAGGCCTGTTTAATCTGTGCAGCAGAGGAAAGAATAAAAATAACAGAGAAACGATTCCCCTATCAGCAAACTGGCAATACACATGCACACAGATGATGGTGCTTGTCTGATATTTTCATTGGTGCCTGCTCTGTTAAGTAACTGGTCAGTAACCAGTATTGAACTTAACGGTCTGAATTAGGGCTGCCACGATTAGTCAACTTGTCAAGATTACATCGACGATCAAAATCGTCGACACCTCGTTTGAAGCTTTGTAAGATCCCAGAAGACGCAGGAATAAGCAGACGTCTATTACCCACCAGCTCAATAGCTAGCCGAGAGGTCCGAGCCTCGAAAACAGTGTACTCCCCGCACATCATTTTCAGACCCCCGCGGTCTTTCGCTACTCAGGTTAAACATGATATATAAACAGTGTAGGGACTAATGTGTTACAGTAACTACGTTATTATTGTGGTAATGAGCACGGTAACTAGTTATTATGCCAAAATCAGTAAAGCATTTATTGTTACTGGGATTTAGATGGGGTCGTTACTCGTTACTACTTGTGTTGCATTCGACTGACCTCGGAAATCGGAACACGGACCTGGGAATGATGTCACACTCGACTAAATAGCGTTTTGGTTAGCGCCAGGGCGACACCCTCAAACATGGTTGTTTTGCTAACCCTCTACAAAAACAAATTACTACTAAACACATATGCAGCTCATCTGCAGTCTAGAATCTAGCTAGAATCATGGCGTCAGTCGACGACAGTCCAGTTGTTTGTTTTAGGATCCACTGCTTCTTCCTAGTGATAGATTAGATTTATAACACTGCTGCATCAACCCCAAAATGACGTGTTTGCATTTGTAGAGGGTTGAAACAATAGAAATAGATTAAAACAGACAGGAAAAAAAAGTGACACATAAAACAAACATCGTTAATTTCTAATTTAGTTTCATTAATTTCATCATTAACTTGCACTCACACTGCCATTAGGTGGCACAGTGCAGTGTGGCAGGATAGTGCTAACATGTAAGCAAGCTAGAACATTGGCATCCTTGCTGGAAGCAACACATTAATAAGAGAATTCTACGGTGGCCCTGAGAGGCCAAACGGACCGCAACTTCAGAAAACACTTGCAAAAAGAAAAATGCTGCAAAAAGAAAATGCTGCAAAAAGAAAAACGCTGCAAAAAGCACACACAACACAACGGAAATGTTTCTGGGGAGACAATAACCGGACGGACCAGTTGCACGAACCAAAAAATGCTAACAAGTGCACTGGGACTGGGAGACACTTCAAAGAAGTGGAAGCGGAGCAGCCGAAGAGTAAACTTTCAAAAGTAAGTAGTAAATATCATGTCACTTATTTATGTGCAAATGTTTAATAATGAAGAACATTAAAACATTACTGTTGGCCACATGTCGGCAAAGTTATGTGACATTAGTGATGTTTGTACTTTCAGCGTTTACTTTGTTTGAAATCCTGTACCTCTCTCTCTCTCTAGCTCTCTCTCTAGCTCTCTCTCTCTCGCTCTCTATATATATATCTATATATATCTATCTCTTACAGAGAATGTGATGATTTTGTGGATAATTAAAGTCAGTCATATATCCACAAACACAACAAGCTAAAAGTCAGTGATGCTGCTCGGTTTGCAGTCCTGAATATCACGGCACAAGCAGGATTCACTGCACTGTTAATGTTAGCTATGTTATATTTCTGCCTCTGTTCGGTGGTGTCGAGCCAAACGGACTTTAACATGTGTTTGAACGAGCTGACGGTTCACTCGTTAAGCTGAAAGAAAGATGCTTTAATCACAGGAGTCACACATGTGTCCACTGTACCATCTGGGAACTCTTCTTGTTTCGTAATAACACAAACACTAAATCTTCCTTCTCTGGTGCTGTTGTGTAGCAGTGTATACACCTGAGACTGTCACCTGTCTGTCTGTCCTGCACTCTCTCTGTTTCTTTCTCTCTGATTGTGGAATAAAAGTATGAACATGTGTTTATAAGTTACACTTGTGTTTGAATCCTGCAGCTTATCACACATTTGATTTCCATGTGTGACAACTGCAAGTGTCCAGAGTGAGGACAGACTGAGGGACCCACTGCTGCTCATCAGCTGTGAGGCTTTGCACCCCTGATGATACACCAGGACAAACTCAGCAGTGTGTGAGGAAGAGGAGGAGGAAGAGCCAGCAGCAGCTGACAGATGGAGAGCATAGACAGACTGTTCCCTGTTTGTGAAGGACTGCTAGAAAAGTTTAGAATAACTAATTGTCTGTCCTGAATCAGTCTTATTAGGTAATGTTCAAATAATTTGATCATTCCAGTGTTTTCAGTGTGGGAGAAAGTACTCAGGGCCTTCAAGTTACACACTATGAAAGGCAGCAACAAGTTTTATATTCAGAAACCTAAAGTATGTATCAGCAGCAGAATGGAGCTAAAAATAAATGTTTGTTTCAGTTCTATGAAGCTTTGAGTATTTTGGATTAGTAGCACTGCTGTGTGTGTTGCATCATATTGCTGTAATTGTTTATATGCTTTATATATTCTGAGCTAAGTTGATCTATAGTGTTACATCATATTCTATAAGGATTTTATGTGTTTGTAGACTTTCTGCCCAGTTTGACCCATTTAGCAGAAGTCAGCCTGTTTAAGGCTCTGATATCTATTCTGTGTGACTTAAAGCAGTTATGACATGGTCTGATTTTCTCACCCAATAAAGGAATATTTCATACATCAGTCTACTCTTCATTCTATCAGACACAGTTATCACAGCTCGTACATTTGCTTTTTACACATGTATGTAAGCATTGAGCCAAATTTAGTAATGCCAGCATACTGAAGGAACGACATTTGTCTCTTATATACAGTGGGGCAAAAAAGTATTTAGTCAGCCACCGATTGTGCAAGTTCCCCCACCTAAAATGATGACAGAGGTCAGTAATTTGCACCAGAGGTACACTTCAACTGTGAGAGACAGAATGTGAAAAAAAAATCCATGACTTCACATGGTAGGATTTGTAAAGAATTTATTCGTAAATCAGGGTGGAAAATAAGTATTTGGTCAATAACAAAAATACAACTCAATACTTTGTAACATAACCTTTGTTGGCAATAACAGAGGTCAAACGTTTACTATAGGTCTTTACCAGGTTTGCACACACAGTAGCTGGTATTTTGGCCCATTCCTCCATGCAGATCTTCTCGAGAGCAGTGATGTTTTGGGGCTGTCGCCGAGCAACACGGACTTTCAACTCCCGCCACAGATTTTCTATGGGGTTGAGGTCTGGAGACTGGCTAGGCCACTCCAGGACTTTCAAATGCTTCTTACGGAGCCACTCCTTTGTTGCCCGGGCGGTGTGTTTTGGATCATTGTCATGTTGGAAGACCCAGCCTCGTTTCATCTTCAAAGTTCTCACTGATGGAAGGAGGTTTTGGCTCGAAATCTCACGATACATGGCCCCATTCATTCTGTCCTTAACACGGATCAGTCGTCCTGTCCCCTTGGCAGAAAAACAGCCCCATAGCATGATGTTTCCACCCCCATGCTTCACAGTAGGTATGGTGTTCTTGGGATGCAACTCAGTATTCTTCTTCCTCCAAACACGACGAGTTGAGTTTATACCAAAAAGTTCTACTTTGGTTTCATCTGACCACATGACATTCTCCCAATCCTCTGCTGTATCATCCATGTGCTCTCTGGCAAACTTCAGACGGGCCTGGACATGCACTGGCTTCAGCAGCGGAACACGTCTGGCACTGCGGGATTTGATTCCCTGCCGTTGTAGTGTGTTACTGATGGTGACCTTTGTTACTTTGGTCCCAGCTCTCTGCAGGTCATTCACCAGGTCCCCCCGTGTGGTTCTGGGATCTTTGCTCACCGTTCTCATGATCATTTTGACCCCACGGGATGAGATCTTGCGTGGAGCCCCAGATCGAGGGAGATTATCAGTGGTCTTGTATGTCTTCCATTTTCTGATGATTGCTCCCACAGTTGATTTTTTCACACCAAGCTGCTTGCCTATTGTAGATTCACTCTTCCCAGTCTGGTGCAGGTCTACAATACTTTTCCTGGTATCCTTCGAAAGCTCTTTGGTCTTGGCCATGGCGGAGTTTGGAGTCTGACTGTTTGAGGCTGTGGACAGGTGTCTTTTATACAGATGATGAGTTCAAACAGGTGCCATTCATACAGGTAACGAGTGGCGGACAGAAAAGCTTCTTACAGAAGACGTTACAGGTCTGTGAGAGCCAGAGATTTTCCTTGTTTGAGGTGACCAAATACTTATTTTCCACCCTGATTTAAGAATGAATTCTTTACAAATCCTACCATGTGAATTCATGGATTTTTTTTTTTTTTTCACATTCTGTCCCTCACAGTTGAAGTGTACCTCTGGTGCAAATTACTGACCTCTGTCATCATTTTAAGTGGGGGAACTTGCACAATCGGTGGCTGACTAAATACTTTTTTGCCCCACTGTATAATACATCTATAGAGACACTGTCAAAGATACTTGAGTGTCTTTGAGTGAAGATTTAAGGTGATAGGAAATATAAATAGCTGCAACTTGAATCTTTACTGAAGCTCAGTATTTGGCACAGAGTTCATGTTCACTGCTGTAATGTATCGACCGGGCTCAGGGGGTTGGGAAGCGTATCTGTAACCGGAAGGTCGCCGGTTCGATCCCCGGGCTCTCTGTCCTGGTCGTTGTGTCCTTGGGCAAGACATTTTACCCTACTTGCCTACTGGTGTTGGCCAGAGGGGCCGATGGCGCGATATGGCAGCCTCGCTTCTGTCAGTCTGCCCCAGGGCAGCTGTGGCTACAACCGTAGCTTGCCTCCACCAGCGTGTGAATGTGAGAGTGAATGAATAGTGGCATTGTAAAGCGCTTTGGGTGCCTTGAAAAGCGCTATATAAATCCAATCCATTATTATTATTATTATTATCATAATAATCTGACAATAACTATAATATTGGCCATATTGTATATACATTACCACAGTGAGATGATTTTAGTCTCATGAACAACATCAGCTAATTGTTATTTACTAACTAATCTTGAAATGACTGTTCAGCACAGGAATGAAGCCCAACTATCATGTTTTACAGTCCTGTGGTCTCAGCCTCAGATACTCAACTAATCAAAGTGATGTCATAAAACATGAACGAACAATAAAACATTTTGTTCTCCTTCATTTCTGTCAAACAAAGCTGTATGAAACGTTTCCAGCTGTTAGTATCATGGTTGCTAGGCGACCTGGGCAGCGCAACGGAGGCTAGACCGTCCCATTTCACAAGCCTCGCACTTCCGGCCTCAGCGGTCTTTAAGTACGCGGCCCTTGAGGACTGTTAAGGCTGCAGACCCTGAATTGGGATACAGCCATACATACATGTTTTGGTTTGTGCAACTGGTCCGTCCGGTTATTGTCTCCTCAGAAACATTTCCGTTGTGTTGTGTGTGCTTTTGCAGCGTTTTTCTTTTTGCAGCGTTTTTCTTTTGCAAGTGTTTTCTGAAGTTGCAGTCCGTTTGGCCTCTCAGGGCCACCGTAGAATTCTGAGTAAAACCAAAGTAACGAAGTAACATAGTTACTTTGAAAGTAACGAAGTAACATAGTTCTTTCAAAAGTAAGTTACCCAACACTGTATATACGTCACTCAGATAACTTAAAAATGTTATTGTTGGGCTTTTTTCAGTGTTTTATGTGTTCCTGAGTAAATCGGTTTGGCTGAGATTAAGTTCTGGTTTTCACACAGTTGAATAAACGTCAAACAGAAAACGGATTAAACAGAAGTGTGAGATGGTCGAGTTTACTCCAGCGTCCTGTTATATTTTAGACAGCAAGGAGAAGACGGCCGAGTTTATTAAACTCCACCAAGACAGCGGTGACGTAAATCTGAAGCCTAGACCGTCCAATTTCACAGCCCTTTACTTCCGGCCTACCCGACCTTCTGAGGACCCGGCCCACGTAGACCGCGAAGGCCGGGTCCTCAGGAGCTAAAGTCTGTGTGAGGGGGTCTTTGATATCCTCTCCAGGGCTCACGGTCCTGACAGCTCAGCTTTGTGATCCAGGTGCATCCTGTGGTTCTGTGTGGAGAATTCGGGCATTAACGAAACCATCGGATGATGTTTTAACACATCACCGGACTCTGTTTGAGCATCTTGTGCAGCTGTTATTGACTCTGTGCTTCTTGTTTTCAGGATGCTGTCCTGACCTGTCGTGCAGATGAATAAACTCCAGGATCCTCGTTGGACCTGTTCATGGCTTCTAAGAAGAAGCAGAAAAACATGGTGTTCCATCAGGAAAGGGCGACCACCCCTGCAACAGCAACCGCTGCCAGCAGCCCCCCTTTGTCATGGTGCGTCACCCCGAAACCCGGGAAGGCGAGCGAAGGCGGGGTGGAGCAGGCTGTCAGGAGGGGCACTGAGCAGAAACATCCCGCCAGCGAAAAGCCTCAGTCGGACACTCTGCCACCGGAGAACACCTGCGGGGGCATCACAGTGACCCTGGAGAACCACAGCATGTGGAACGTGTTCTTCAGATGTGGAACAGAGATGATTCTGACCGAACAAGGCAGCAGGATGTTCCCCTACTGCCGCTTCCGCATCTCCGGCCTGCAGCCATCCAGGAGGTACACTCTGATGATGGACGTCCAGCCATTAGACAACAGTCACTATAGATGGACCGGCAAGAACTGGCAAGCTGATGGTAAAGGAACACGGCATGCAAAGAGTCAGCCTTTTGCTCATCTAGAGTCCCCGGCGACGGGCCAACACTGGATGCAGAGTCCAGTGTCCTTTTACAGGATGAAGCTCACAAACAACATCTCAGACCGAGACGGGAACACTATTCTGCATCCGATGCACCGCTACCTACCGCGACTGCACGTGGTCCAGACAGACAAAGCTGCTAAAGACATAAAACTGAGTGATCCCGGTGTCATTACCTTCTCATTCCCCCAGACTGAATTCATGGCGGTCACAGCCTATCAGAACGCTCGGTTTGTTCAGCTGAAGGTCAACTACAACCCGTTCACTAAGGGACTGAAGGAGGACGGGTCTGGTTCATGGGGAGGAAAACTGAAAGCGAACTCTGGGGATCCGTTCCATAAACAAGGAGGATTTGCTGAGCAGTTTCCTGTGAAGGAGAGCCTGAGGTCTTTGCTGGCAAGCCACAAACCTCGAGCCTCCAAATCAGTGGAGTCCAAACCTTCAGTGCCCGGAGACCTCAAAGACAGTTCCACTACAAACAGAGATCCGCCTGCTGCCATGCCCCCCGGGCAGATTTTGGGGTAAGACTTTGATTCTTTAGTTTCTCTGTACTGAGTATCAGGTGTGTAAGAAAGACGTGTTTCCAGTCAGCCAGCGGACTTCCTGTGTTTAGGCTCATGTTAACCGTCGGTGTGTCGTAACCGTTCTTCCACTGACGAGCACCTCCAGAGAAATATCTCTGTGTGCCACAGCAGCTGGGGTGGGTCTGTTAGGTAGTGGAGAGAGTGGATTACCTCTGAGAAACCCACCACCAGCCCAACTGCTGCTGTCCACCTCAGCCACCTGTGTGAGCTACACATCAAGCTTTAGTTTCATGCACAAACTACAAATCGATGGTGACATGAATAAATGTTTGATGGATCTCCACCTTCCTGCTGAAAACTCAAAAACTGTTTGCAGAGATTTTAAATTGGTGGAGAGATGCTGTACTTGTTTAGAACTAAAAGGGCCAGAGTTCCAGAGAAACTAGAAAGTAAAAGTTCTTCAATGGGAGCAGTTTTGGGGCAACGTTTGAATTTTGAGGGTCTTTGGTTCCCCACCGAACCAAGGGCGTCTTGTTCTGATTGTCCATCAGAATATTCAGGAAAGCGTTACACACCGTTTCCTGATCTTTAGTGTCTTACCTTGAACACACTTATTTTTTTATCTGTTCCATAACGACAGCACAAAGCAGTCTGTGATGGTCCCAGTTACTTGCTGTAAATGTTCAGCTCTGGTTCGTGAAGCCCAGCAGGTGTTCGCACCCAGTACTTTAGCGTCTGAATTATGGGATGGTTTTTGGTTTGTTTTGCTCCTGGCAGTCTGTGGGTATCATAGAAGCAGTCACACATGACTGAATATCTGTTAATTCAATTCAATTTTATTTATACAGCACCAAATCACAACAGCAGTCGCCTCAAGGTGCTATATATTGTACAGTAGATCCTACAATAATACATGCAGACAAAAACCCAACAATCACATGACCCCCTATGAGCAAGCACTTTGGCGACAGTGGGAAGGAAAAACTCCCTTTGAACAGGAAGAAACCTCTGGCAGAACCAGGCTCAGGGAGGGGCGGGGCCATCTGCTGTGATTGGTTGGGGTGAGAGAAGGAAGACAGGATAAAGACATGCTGTGGAAGAGAGACAGAGATTAATAACAGATATGATTCAATGCAGAGAGGCCTGTTGACACACAGTGAGTGAGAAAGGTGACTGGAAAGGAAAAACTCAATGCAATGATTGTTAGGACATCTAGAACTGAGCTCTCCCTGGAATTCTTCCCCTGGATAAATGACTGAACATTTATCTGCAAACTTGAGTTGCTGTGTGACCTGCAGACCTGGTTGTAGATCTAGGTCTGCAACCAGGTGCTAACCACATCTTTGTCCGTGTTCCAGCCAAGGAACTCATAGACTACCTGGCAGGTTCTGTCCTCTTGATGTCGAGTTCTCCTCTTCACCATCAGCCAATCAGCTAACACAGCGGTTAACGGCAAATCAGACGTGTCACAGCCTCCATGATGGTGGTTGTTTGGTGCATTCAAAACTGAAGTTGGAGGAGATGTTTGTGACATCGTTACACTGCAGGAGAATCATAAAGGCTGAGGTGGCGGGTCAGTTTGCGGTTCTTCTATTCCCTGGAGAACCGTTCTGCATGAGTAAAAGTGAATAAAACCATGAAAATAAGATTATTAAGGGATTTTTAAATGCTTAAAAAAAGAAGAAACAGTGCTCCGAAGCCTTTACTTGATTTATTTTTTTTTAAAGTTAGACAAATACAACATCACAGAGAATCAGAGATCCCAAACCCCTTTGCACAGGAGGAAACGGGCTAATTTTAGCTCCATGTATGAAGCTTGATTGTAAACAGTCCTCTCAACGAGTTTAATGCTGCAGGTTTTGATTGACCTCATAAATAACACCGATGTCACTAATCCAGTGTTTTCGTTTGCTTTGCCTCAGCAGCGTCTCACGTCCAGCTCAGAAGTTGTTCTCGGAGCTGATTCGTGAAGCTCACGTTTCACTGCAGAGATGCAACCTGGAGCAGCTCGGCATCAATCACAGCGCCTCTCTCAGAGCAGAGCAAACCAACACTAAGAACTCGAGTGTAAAAGCTAAAGGACGAGAAGCCCTTAAAGACAGTACATGTGTTAAAGCACCTCCAAGGAAATGTGAAATAAGAGGGACCATTAAGGACGACGGGCAGTCGCTGAATTCACTAAACTGTAACGATGGTGTTGGGAGGGGTGGTCCTGGTCGTGCTGCTCCAGAAGTATCCCAGAACTCGTCTGAGGACTTGGAGCACCGACCTAACCCAGACGCTACAACAGAGACAGCCATGAAGCAGCACAAGCGGCCGGCTCGGCTGCCTCTGCCGGCGCTCGCTCTCTTTCTGAGGCAGCACTCTAAAAAGACAAAGAACAAACCGGACTCTCTGGCCCCGGCAGCTCCTCCTGAGCGCCTGTCCGTATTGGCCAGTTCTGCTGCTTCTTTTGCACATCCGCTTTGGGAAGGTACCGCCGGTGCAGCATATCCCTCCAAGGATCTCGGCAGCCTGAAGCCCGACCTCACGACCTCCGGATGTACAGATCCTCTAGCTGACATGGTTTTTAATGTCTCTGGACAAACAGTGTCTCCTCAGCAGCCCGGTCCAGCTGCTGCTGCACATCTGCTGGGTCCAAGAACTGACGACCGCTCGGCTCGCGTTTCCGAAAGCCTGGGCCCAGAGCCGAGAGGCCCTGACAGTACCCAAGTGTTACCCGGCTTAAACCAGCCATTCTGCTCCCTCGGGGCATCTCTTACTACCTCTTCACTGCCTCCTACTGCCCCCCCGCCCACAGTGTTATGTTCCCCGAACTCACCACAAACACCACCTGAATCATCGACACCACCTTTAGACTCCCCCACCCTGAGGTCTTCGCTTCCTGACCCAGAGTGTTCGTCCTTCGGCTATGAGCCGATGTCTCCTGCGAGTTCTCCAGAACCTTTACCTCACCTGCCGGCCTCGATCGCTTTAGAGCTCGACTCTGCGGCCTCTGAAGCATGTGATGCAGCAGGACCTCCTGAAGACTCGCAGGACACCGAAGACCCGTCTGTGTTTAAATGGCATACAGTGTTACCTCCACCCGAGTCCTTCGTAGACACGTCATTCACAACATTTCAGCCTCCACCGCAGACTTTACCTGAGGACCCTGAACCACAGAGTCCAAACACCTCCATGCCTGCTCCTGATCCTCCGGCATCTTTCCCAGAGAGCGAACAGTCGCTGCCCTTCCCCGCAGAGCTATCCCCACTCGCCCTTCAACTGCCTCTGTCGCCAACCTTCTCGTCAATAGACGGCGACGGACTCTCTCCCACGCCTTCACTCGCTGACCTCGTGCAGTTTTTGTCCAATGACGTCGACCTCGGGATGGGGGTGGAGTTTTCGAACACTGAGGCGGCGGCTGTTCCCTGCTTACCTGTGACAGAAACACATGAACCTTCTCAGCAGGTCCATCCGCTCCCAGCCAGAAAACCCTGCAAGCGAAAGAAGGAGGTTCGGCAGCGAAGGCTTGGCAAGAGCGAGGTGGAGCAGGAGGTGGACGACTCCACCTACAGGAGCATGCAGCCGAACCTGGAGGAAGTGGAGGAGCAGTTATTCATCTCTTTCACTTCAAAGGTAACGTTGGATAGATAACTGATCATAGGGCTGCTCGATTATGGCAAAAATGATAATCACGATTATTTTCACTGAAATTGAGATCACGATTATTTGACGATATTTATTTAACCCTTTAAGACCTAAATGGTAAATGGTAAATGGCCTGTATTTATATAGCGCTTTACTAGTCCCTAAGGACCCCAAAGCGCTTTACATATCCAGTCATCCACCCATTCACACACACATTCACACACTGGTGATGGCAAGCTACATTGTAGCCACAGCCACCCTGGGGCGCACTGACAGAGGCGAGGCTGGCTGACACTGGCGCCACCGGGCCCTCTGACCACCACCAGTAGGCAACGGGTACTATAGAACCAAGTCCACCAGAGCTTATATTATTTTTTTTACATGTTGTAGTGCCATTTGTGGGAGCATTTCAAGTTGCTATACATCAATACAACTGTTATAGCCCATATTTTAATAATATGTATGCATTAAGTCCATAGTAATTACATAAATTGCAAAAAAGTGCAATAAACTACAAAAAATATTGAAAATCGCTTTTGTTTTGTTTACATATATTTCTACTTGGAGAAATTTAAGAGGTTTATCCCTCAAAACTTTAAATACAATAAAGTTGCAAAAAATAGTTTACAACAACAGGAAATTTATTTTGAGTGTCTTCATAGTTTTATTTTGGAGATACAGTTTTTATATACTGCAGGAAAAACAAAAAACAATCCTATGATGCAAATTTGCAAAGAAAACAGCAGGTGCATCATTTCACTGTGGGAAGTGTTACGAACAGCTGATGGATCGGCAAAGCGTGTTTCTGGAATATTATGTTTTTGTTCCTGCAAGCGCTTTTTATGCAATTTTTGCAAAGCTTTATGTGGAAGGAAACCGTGACCGAGGACAAGCTGATGGCATCAGATGTAAGTACAACTCCTCCGGTTTCATATGCAAAACAAATTATTGCGCTAGCTTACACGGTTCCGGTTCTACAGGGATTTAAAAATAGTTACACGACACGGAGCGTGCTGCTCTGACCGGATTTAAAGGGTTAACAATGACTTTAAAAAATAATATAAAATAGTGTGCAACACCACTGAAGTTTTTTAAACTCTCTTTTCAACCAACAGCAGTCACTCTCCTCTCCAAATAACTTCTGCTTAGCTTTCCGAGCTTCCCTCGGGTCCTCTTAATCAGCGGTCTCCAACCTTTTTTGCGCCACGGACCGGTTTATGCCCGACAATATTTTCACGGACCGGCCTTTAAGGTGTCGCGGATAAATGAGGGAGGGGCTAATAATCGGCTCAGTCATTTTTAATGATCGTTGAAAGCCCAGATCGTAATCGTGATTAAAATTCGATTAATTGAGCAGCCCTAACTGATCATAAACCACCATAATACAGCATGCATACTAAGGGTTAACACACAGCCCCTGTTTCAGGAGGCTCTTAAGCTCCACCTGGCCGACTCCTCCGACAGGCCGGCTCCACGGCCCACACCTGACGGTCAAAGAACTGCAGACTCACCTGAGGGCGGTGACCGGTTGGACATAAGCGATGAACAAAGCTCCGACTTAAACCCATCCAAACCCAAAGCGGAGAGTCTGGCAGAGATGATCGCTTCCTTCCAGAAGATTCTGCTGAGAGACTTGAAGCTCATGAAGCACAGGCAGGTCATCCACCCTGTGCTGCAGGAAGGTACGATCCCCTGGTTCCTGTTTGCAGGCAGCAGGTAGAAGCTCTCTGTTCTGTCTCTGACTGCTTTTGTTCTTCTCTGTGAAAGTCGGTCTGAAGATGAACCTGCTGGACCCGTCTCTGGCCATTGACCTACAGTACCTGGGAGTCCGCCTGCCCTTCCCCCTGCCGGGCGCCAGCATGGAGCCGCTGTCAACGTCTCAAGGTGAGCATGAGCACGAACAAGCAAAGTGTCCTGACTCACCTGGACTCACCTGTGCCTGAACACCCAGCCTGAGCAGAACACCTGCGAGTCCGTTTACAGGTAACAGCTCCGCCTGTGTTCTCTTCTGTTTCAGGTGTTTCTGCTGCATTTGTGTCCCGAACAGGAAAAACCACAGACGTCACTCAGATTAAAGGTTGGAGAGCGAAGTTCACGTTGTCTGAGACTCCGCCCACACCTTCAGCCTGCAGACCTGAAGGTGCTTTTCTACGCCATGTGCTCACAGCTGGTTATAGTTTTGTTGTTTTTCAGCTCGGCTCCGGCCGCGCTGGGCCGTGTGCTGGTCTAACTGGTTTGTGTTGAATCCTGCAGCCGGTTCGAGTTCAGAGCCGCAGAAGAAGAACCTGTCGGCGTTCTGCAGCGACATGCTGGACGAGTATCTGGAGAGTGAGGGGAAGCTGATCGACGAGCGTGCCGCCAGCTTCTCCCAGCCGCCGGTGGAGCCGCTGGTGTACGAGCTGCCCACCAGGAGTACCAGCTACGTCCGGACCCTGGACCACGTCCTGAAGAAGCAGACCGCCGACCCCGCCTCCTCTGACCTCATATCTGGGTTCATTCCCCCTTCCAAGAGGCCCCGCTTCAAAGAGCCTAAACCAGGCCGGAGGGGTGAGAGGAAGCAGAAAGGTTCTAAACAGAGCAAACTCAGACCAGAACCTGCAGCTGCTCTGGGTCCTGAACCCAGTCAACTGGAACCTCAGCAGCCTGTGGGCCACGCCCCCTCAGCGCCTCCATCACGCCCAGATTCAAACCCCATCAAGAGGCGGAGGAGGCTCAAACCCAGGACCTCATCTCAGACCCTCAGTCCCTCTAGGGCCACAGTGCCCCCATCGGTTATGTCCAGGGACCTGGCCCCGCTGGAGTCGGACTCTGAGCTGGGGGGTGGGCAGAGCGAGGACGGCGGCAGGAGTCGGCGCCAGCCGATGACCCGTGCTCTGCAAAAACAGAAGGTCCTGGAAGACGGTGCCGTGTGGGAAGGCCTGCGCCGGACCAGCATCACTACGGAGAGGGCCGCCATCGCCCTCACGTCCCTCTTCACTCAGACGGTGAGCATTCATTGGCTGCAGCATCTCCTGGAGGGTGGGGGTGAAAGTGCAGCTCAGTGTAAAACAGCTGTTTGTTTTTGTGATAAATGATCATTTTAATGTTCTCTTTGAAAAATACTGCAGGAACTTTGTGCTGTGTGAGTTTAAATGATGTGAAGGGCAAACTAACAGGTGTTTATTACAGACCAGTAATAACAACCACACACTGTTAATAATCACGGACTATTAAAGATAATTAGACACTATTACAAGGTTACAACCAATGTTCCCTCTAAGCTGGCAGGTGTCTGCGCACAGAAAAAAAATCTAACCTGAATTGAAATTAAAATTAATACGTTAACGATTCTGTTCTTCAGTGTTAGTCAGTGAGTGTCTGGCTGCTCCCGTATGGGATCAGAACGATGCCACCTTATCCCAAAGTCCAGCCGATGATGCGATTCACATTCGTATATACCAGTTTTTAAATTGTGTTGATCGGCCACGTAAAACCAGAGTTACGATAAAAATATCTGCAATGTTTGGTTTTCTTCCTGAATACTGTCGTTGTTTATATTTACTGCGGGAAGAAACGGTAAAAACCGCGTTTTATAGGGAAAACGCTCGAAAGCCTGTGAGCAAAGACAAAACCCAAACTCCTCCTACCCTCCCGTTTGCTATTGGTGCAAAAATGTACCATGTCGACCAATCAAAAAATGATATGGCAACATGGCACTTAGTAGTTTAGGAAGGGGGAAGTTTTAGGAGTGACAGCGTGTTTGAGATGTGAGAGATTTGAGACGTTTAGCGTGTTTTGGTCTAAAGTTAGTGTGTTGTCTTGTGTAGTTAGTGTGTAGTTAGTGTGTAGTGTAGTCAGTAGTTTTGTTGTGTGTGTCAGAACAATGAGGCGACTGCTGTGTTACAGGTGTTACAGCAGTGATACATCTGCTGTTGTCAGGCCTGCAGGTATCAGGCTGTTGTTCTCCTTCATCTCATCATCAATCATCATATAATTAATTGCCCAACATTGGTCATTATTTACTGTATTTTGCAGACAGTTGCAGACTCTCTCCCAGACCACAGACTCATAATACAGTCAGCTTTATACAAAAAAAAGGTTGTTTTCAAAATTGGAGTTAAAGTTATTTTTACTTCCAATAGTGTTAACATGCTACACAGGTCAGTGACTACATTTTTGTTTTACATTCTCATTGTAAGTGGGCTGAAGCAGTTAATTAAAAGTCGTCTAACATAAATGCTGTAATTTGATTATTTTAACCGTAACCTGGATGATTCGATGCCGGCGTGACTACAGCGCACACGTCCAAGAGACCGCTCAGGTAAAGTAATTACAGATTAGTGAGCAGTGGTGCGGTGCTCTCGTGCCGAGCCTTAAACAAACTCTGGGTTATCTGCGTTTATTTAAAGGTCAAAAACTAAAGTAGACATGTTGACTGTGTGACGCTGCTATCAACAGGAAGCACAGATGTCATGTGACAGGAAATCAGTGCAACACAAGCAAGAAAAAAAAAACATGCGAAACACTCATGAGGAAGTGGGCAGATTTTCACGCACGTTTAGAATAAACAGGTCTGACGTTCTTCTTCAGGGTTTCGTGAGCGAGAACCCGACGGCGCCGATCCAGCTGAGCCGCAGACGAGCGCCGCCGTGTCTGAACGAGTTCTGCCGGCTGGGCTGCGTCTGCCTCGGCCTCTCCCGCGACTCCAGGATCACCCACTGCGGCCGGCCAGCGTGCATGTTCGGCTGCAGCTGCCTCAAACAGAAGGTGGTCCTCCTCAAGAACCTGGACGGGTCCGACTCCAGCCCCTCCTCACACCACGGGAGCACCAAGAAGAAGAGGAGGATGAAGATGGCCTACGGTGAGTCTCTGCGGTTCACGGTTTAAGCGTCAGAGAAGCATAGATAAAAATAATAACCCCGTGGTCATGTCGCAGTTCTGAAGGAGGCGGACAGCGTCTCCCAGCCTGCCGAGCGGGTCCGGACTCTGTGGAGGAGGGATCTCGGGCGCTCGGATCCAGAGCCGGTACGCATGCCTGAGGCGGCTCCACAGACCCGCCCTGCGGTAAGGACCTGTTTAAACATGGACGTAGCACTTTAAAGGCCGTTCCGCACATTTATCCGCTGCACAAACTACTCGTTTCTTTGTTTCCAGAAGGTCCGAGAAGATCACCGCAGCTGCGCCAGAGTCCGAGGATACTCCAGAAAGATCCGGAAACAGAAGGTAAGCCAGCAGTTCCTGAGGGAACGAGGCTCTTACTGTAAATGTTTGTTCTGCTGTGATTTGTGCCATTACCTGATTCATTGCCAGGTGAAACCGACACCGTCTGTCCACCGGGAGGCAACCAAAGGCACCGTCCGACCTGATCGGCCGAAGCCCCACAAGGTGAAGAAGCTGAAGAAGACCTCTAAGCCTCCTGCAGGTGCGTTCACGCTGCTGCTCTCCCATCAGCCCCTGCTGCCATGTTTTCTGTCCTTTCATGGAGGTTTCCTCTGCAGGTGAAGCCCTTCAGGCTCCGACTCCCTCCGAGCCTCCTCCGAGTCCTCCTGCTGAGCCGACCCCGAAGCCGTCGAAGCGTCTCTTCATCAGGGCCGACTTTAAGTGGAAGAGCGAGGCCGACCGGACCCTCGTGCTGATGGAGCTGTGCGAGGCGATGGCTCAGAACCGGCTAGACCGCCCGTTCTGGATCAAGAACTTCCTCATCCATCCCACCGGCCAGTCTGTGGAAGGCAGCGGCGCCGAGCGCTGCATCCAGTACCACGTCAAGATATCCAGATCCGCGCTGAAGGCGAGGAAATCGACAGCGCCGCGCAGACAGGTGGGTGCCGTCGCAGCCTCCTCTGTAATGGTGCATTTTCATTGATAAGTCATAAAGGTGGTAGAAATGTTTCTGATTGGTTGAGTCTGAGTTTCAGAAACAGTCCTGCCAGCTGATTGGTTAGCTGCTGGGCTGTTTCCACCAATCACAGCTGCGTTCACCTGTGAAACAAATGAGCTTTAGTTTATGTGGTCACCATTTCCTGTCATCCAGAAAATGACCGCAACGCCTGTAACCATGGTTACGCGTGTGTCACAGTGATAAACTCGCCTGACGTGTGATGGTTGATTACACCTCATGTCTTTCAGGTGGATGCAGCATGGGTGGGCAGGAAGGTGGAGCCTCTGAAGGAACGTAACATGAAGAAGGAGCACAGAATGCAGGAGGCGGAGCCTGTGGAGGACTGGCAGAGGGAGGTGGAGGAAGATGACATCACAGAGGAGGATGGCTTCACGGATCAACAGGTGGACGATTGGACAGAGAGCAGTGGACAGGAAGTGACGTCAGAGGCGAAGGTCAACATGGCTCTGCCTTTCCTGACGGGAATCTCGCCTGCCGGCTTCCTCTCAGCCAATAGGAAAGCGCCGGGAGGAACGGACCAGCCAATCAAGGTAAGAATGAGCTGAGCCCCTCATCTGGGACTCTCCTCAGCTCTTTCTGGGACAGTGGCGCGGCTGCCCCTCTGTTGGTCTTCCTTGGTCTCTTGTGTTCTGGGGGCCTCTGGATGTCTGGAGTCTTGATCTCCTCCATACCTGCTTCATGCCCTGGTGGACGGGGCTGTGGCCCCCCCACACCCTCTAGCAGGTCATTACATGAAGGAACCTTTTAAAAACGAGCGCATCCATGCTCACAGGTGTACACACGGGTGCTCACACACACAAACTACACCCTTTTTGGCTCCTACCTCAAAGCACACTGTGCGCTGTCGATCTTACGTGCTGCAAAAAATGTTTAATATTTAGTATTTACTGTTATATTCACATAGATCATTGTGATGTTGTTTATTCTATTACTCTCGTTTTCTTCTGCTTGTTTTCTCTTTTCTCTTTCTCAACAGGTGATCCAGGTGATTCATAGATGTATTTTGTGTTTTTTTTGTTTGTTTTTGTTTTTTGCCCTTTATCCCACTGGGGATAGGTTAATTGGATAACCCAAATTGTCACTAGGTGTGAATGTGCGAATGAAAGTGAGTGCGATTGGTTGTCTGTCCCTGTGTGTTGGCCCTGCGACAGACTGGCGACCTGTCCAGGGTGTACCCCGCCTCTCGCCCTATGACAGCTGGGATAGGCTCCAGTGCCCCCCGCGACCCTGAAAAAGGATAAGCTGAAGCGAATGGATGGCCCTTTATCCCCGTCCCTCTGCCCCGCTGTTTTTCTTTCTTTTCCCCAGTCAAGTCTGTCTCATATTTAGCAAGTGAAAATAAATAAAATAAAATAAACAATAAAAGGTGAATCAAATGGACCATTACGGCAAAGCTGGGATGGTCCATCTGGTAAAGTAAATCTGTTGGGCATCTTTATTCGCCTTTAGACAAAAATTCTGATGCAAAAGAGCCAAACGGGACAGGTGGGGAAAAAAGAATGAGCTGAGCTTCTTCACACGCTCGTCACGATGTCACCCTTAATTTCTATCTGTGTTTGCTGACCTGTGACCTGGGCGGAGCGTCACCAGCATCACGATTAACCTGCCGCTCGCCACTCACCTGACTCTCCCTCCGTGTCGTCCTGCAGGTGAACGGGAAGCTCTACCCGCTGGCTAAGATCCAGCTGGGGAGGATGGGGGCGCTCCACCCGGCCAACCGGCTGGCGGCCTACCTGACGGGACGGGTGAGCTCATCCCGTCAGCAGCAGCCATCTCTGCGACCCCCCTCCTCCACCTCTGCTCGGAGGTCGGGGCCGACGCCTCTTGACGTCTCCTCAGCTTCCTCTGTGGTCTCTGACCTTGCTGTGACCACCACAAGCGCAGCGGCCACTACAGCCTCTCCCACTGTCACCACCACTGCTTCCTCTTCTGTGACCCCACCTGGAGCGGTCCCACCGCTCACCCTCCTGACCTCCATCACAGGTGAGCGTTTCCGTGTGATAGTCTGCCTTTGATCAATAAATAATCTCTGTTTCTGCCTGATCGATCAATAAAGTATTGATGAATCCGTCTGTGCTCAGAGTCTCTGTCCAGCAGCTCGCCAGCGCCACCTGTTAATCCATCTCCAGGCACAGCGACCCCTAAAGCCCCTCAGGTAGTGCTGATTAAGGTCCCGCCTCCCCCTGGGACGGTTCCTGTCGTGGCCCCTCGTCCTCCGGGCCCCGCCCCCGGGTCTCAGAGGATGCTCCTGAAGCCGGTCCAGATGGTTTCCGGCGTCCAGTTTTACCGCCGACCCGACGGGAAACTGGTCAAGCTGGTCCCCGTCAGCCAGCTGAGGGCGGTCATGCCCACTTCGCCTGCACAGCCAGGTGAGTCTGCAGACCTTGGGGATGGGCGGGGCGTATCTGAGGTTAAAATAAAATCTTGATTGTGATTCTGTCCCTGCAGGTCCTTCCTCCTCCTCGCTCCTCTCCCCTGTGGCCCACACAGTCAGTCCCCAGGCTCCGCCTCTGCCCTCCTCGCCGTCCCTGAGCTCTGGCTTCCTGTCTCAGAAGGGCACCTGTACCTTTAAGATCCTCCCTGCCGACTCCAGCCTGGACCCCATCATTGTCACTTGTGCCAAAGCTCCGCCCAAGACCCCGACCAAGGTGCTAACGGTGCCAGGCTCCTTCACCCTGCTGCAGACACACCCCTCCAACCCCCCCATGACCCCAGTGAAGCTCCTGTCGCTCAAAGCCCCCGTGCCTCATGGCGCCGAGAAGGGTGTCGAAGGCGCAACGGCATCTGTGGTCGCCACGGGAGCAGGGGGGCTGATCTTCAAATGTACACCACCTCAAATCTCGCCCACCATCCAGATACCCTCAGAGGGCAATCCCACATCCCCACTTTCGTTAGGGTTGAAGGTCATGCCTGCGCCACCGCCAGGTCCTCAACCTGAGGCGGCTCAGGACCCAGTGGAGCTGGACATCATCTGCGTGGATGAGAAGCCACATGTTACCACGGAGACACAGTCGTTAGAGGTGACGTCAAGCAGTGAGACGGAAAACTCGTCAGACTTCAGAGAGTCAGAGAGCGACGATGAGAGGGCGCCGCTCGCCAACAACACGGTAGGAAGGCGAAAAGGAAATACACACACATGAAGAAGATCTCACACACTTCCTGCTCACAGATGTGTCTGCGTGTGTGTACTGCAGCGCCTCCTCCACACGGCGTTGGAGCGGCTGCGTCGGGTGCGGCTGCGTGAGCTGTTGGAGCGTCTGAGGAGGACGGTGGGACAGTCGGGGGAGAAGACGTCAAAGGTCTCGACGCTGAAGACGGTCAGTAAATGAACGCTTCTGATTGGTCGGTGGATAGGTGGGTTGGAGGGTAACGAGTGGTGCTGTCTGCTTGCAGGCGGTGGAGGTGATCCAGGAGCTGAGGAGGAAGGAGTCACAGCTGAAGAGGAAGAAGAGGAGGCTGAGGAGGAGGCGGGATGAGTACCTGTGGAGCGTCGCGCCGTCAGCAGGTGAGAGGCAGAAAGACTCAGGTGGGTCATGTGACCCTGACAGTGGCCTGGTTATTGGGAACGTCAGCACCGAGCAGGAGACGAGACAGAGCGATGTCATGTTCACGCAGGAACTATACAGCTTAGGGGGCGTGACCAGGACATGCTCTACAGCCAATCATGTGAAGATTAATCAACCGCTGCGTCCCGATAATGAATGAATAGTTTAGTACGCCCCATCAGCAATGTGCGCCAGAGGTCAGCTGACAGCCGCTGGACTTGGAAGTTGCTGGGGGCGTCGCCTAATGACTGACGAAGGATGTGATGCTGACAGTGTGCGCTCTCTCACCTGTAAAATCCACACGATCAATAAAACTGCGGTTAACACGACCACGTGACAGATTTAGCATCGTGTTTATCAAAGTGTTTATTTATTCAGGTGTCAGACGGGTCCTCAGGGCGGCGCTACAGGACGCCTCTGACACAGTCAGGAAGCTGACGCAACGATGCTGTGATGATGCCGACGGTGATGATGGCGGTGATGAATCTGTGGCTTGGTGAACCGTAAAGCTGCTCTATACTCTGGCGAGTAGTCGTTCAGTTCTCTGATCGTCCCGGAGCGTTTCTGACAGCGAGCAGGCGGATGTCGCCTCCAGCGCGTGTTTTTTAAACTCTACTGAGAAACTGCGAGACAGGCATGCGATGACTTCCTGTTTGAAGACGCGTCTCTGACTCGTGTGTCTGCTTCTTATTTAGATCCGATCAAACCAACAGCAGCAGTGATGGCGGCGGCGCCAGAACTTTTGGATGAGCCGACAGTTATCTCATCAGATGAAGAACGAGTGGTTGTCACGGACAGCGATGTAAGAAACCATCATGGAAATTCATCTTTAACTCACTCTGACCACAGGAAGCTCCCTAAGTGTTTATTTTTTCAAAATAAAAGCACAGCTTTACAGGGAATAATTTATGGGAAAACGGAGATGAGGAGAGTGAGAGAAGCGAACTTAATTTATATGAAAAAGCAAGAAGTAGCAGGAAGTGAGACTAGGATTAAAAACCCTGGGATTAAATGTGACCCTGATCAGGTAAAGAAAAGTTCAGAATGAAGTTTAAAGAGTTTGATGAGATTTAAAATGAAGATGAGGAAACGAATGAAGATTTCAAAAACAAGCGTCAGGTGGGATTAACTGTCAGCCTGTGCTTACAAAGAGCTTTGATTATTGATCGGTTGAACTTGAAGCCCGTCCAGCCATGCCTCACCCAAGGCGTCTGTGTTTGTGCCAGGTGGAGCAAGAAGATGATGAAGGTTGGGGCGTTGCCACGGAGACGGTGGGAGTGAACAGTTGGCTGGCGAGGAAGAGGAGGAGCTCAGAGTAAGAACCTTCCCTCGGCTCTCCGGGGGTCACCTGACTCCAAAAAGAACTACAGTAGAGAAAAAGGGGGCGGGGATAAAACCAAATATGAAACAACAACCACTGTGAGGACGCTGCCCCACGGTGGTGGAAGTTGTAACTGCTCACCTGGTGGAGGTCAAAGGAACTGTAGGTTAGTGGGCCCGTGTTTAAAGTGTCTCTTCATGTTTTCAGGCTGAAGGAGGTGACAGCTCCTCGCGCCGGCTCTGCCCTCCTCGCGGCTCTCAGATCGGCCACGAGCAGCTCAGACTCTCCTCAGGAGCTACTGCTGGAGCAGGTAACCAGGAAACACCTGTAAATCATCAGAGGTGCTCTTAGCTCCTCCTCCTCTGATCAGGAACCTCCCGGGTTTCCTTCAATTTCTCGCTGATCACCGCGATTTAAACGCAGAGGGGGAGGGGCTGTCGACGCTCCGCTGATGAAGACGAGCCTGACGTTTTCTGTGCTTTTCTGTGTTCGAGGCTCGACACGAGATCGAGGCGCTGCAGTCGGAGATGGAGGACCTGAAGAGTCTGAGGACGAGTCTGACGCAGCAGAGGGACGGACACGTCAGGGACATCTGCAGCAGAACAGGTGAGGCGTAGGTTCATCGTGTGAAGCTGAAAACTCAAAGAGCTCTATGAACCCCAAGGCCTCGAAGACCTGCCTGCTCATCTGGAGGCGGAGCTCTAACCCGTTGGTGTGTTTGGCTGCAGGTAAGAGCGAGCGGAGGATCCTGAGGAAGCTGCAGCAGTTTTCGTCCGAGCAGGAGAGGCGGCAAGCACCCAATCAGGTCACAGCAGGGGGCGGGACTTCTGCTCCTCCACCTGCGGGCAGCGATGGGTGTGGAGCAGGTGACAAGGTCGACAACATTATCGCGACAACAGCAGCCCAACAGAAGTCCACAGATGCCCCTCCTACTTCTGTTTCTGCCCCACCCACTCCTACACCTGTCCAAGTGTCATCGGCCCACAATGCACCTGTGGACACGAAGCGTTCAAGGACTATTCCGAACATCCTGTCTCGCAGTAAGACTCAGGCTCCGCCTCCATCTGTGATCACAAAGGCCGCAGAAGGTGAGACCAAGACCTGTGAGCTCCTAATGAAATGATGGATTATTCCACTGAGTAATGCAAATGTCTGTGATTGTGTTTGTGAAATATTCAGGTTTAAGTTTTTAAAGGAAATGTTTTTTTATGTGAAAAATGAATAATGTAAGATACAGTCAAAGGTCAGGTAACAGGAGGCAGGCTTCTGTGTCCGACCTGATGTCGCTCCTGTCATTGTGATTGGTTTGTGGAAAAAGCTTCTATTTTTATATTTTTAAATAGTAACGTAATTTAGTAAACAGTGTTTTTATCTTGTTTCACGTTTAAACGCCGAACGTGGTGCGTTAAAAAACAACGTGAGATTTTACGGATCTGGGGCCCGTTCTTCGTACCTCGCTAAGTAAGTTAGCTGGATTTGATTGTTGACGATTTCGCGTGATCCTGGATCGTTCGGTTCCCCGAAGCTCATCCGGGACTTGCTGCCATAGCAACAGAGCCGTAAGCGTAAACCTGCTCGGGAGCAGGTTTACTTTATGTAAACAGGATTAGATCGCGGCCACTCAGGTATGTCCGCTTCATTTATACAAAAGCAACAGCGATATTCCACCACTGTTTCACCATAAATAAATAACATCAATGTAACTAAAGATAATGCAGTACTTGATCCTTTTATTGATTTCACACAGATACATACAGGTCATTTCCTAAAAAAGGGAAATGTACTATTAACATTCTATTACATGTATGTGATTATTACAGATGTAATTCATATTTTAGAGTAGCAATTGCAAATTACTTCGTGTAATCAAGCTGAGAGACCACGGCTATAAAAGCGAAGGTGGATTTGGGAAGTCTGTCGCAGCCATGTCCTGTCCGTTTACGCGAGCCACCCATTGCGGAAGGTGCAAGATTGATAAGGAGAGTCCTCAGAATTCAGCGTATATTGCGGGACAGACAGGATCCTTTAGCTCAGCGCGACAGTGTGCTCATTGAGAGATATCGATTTTCCCGTGAGGATATTATTTACTTAACCAACTTGTTGACGAGGGGGTGCAGGACCACCACCTGTCTTTTTTTTGCTCTGCCCTTTTCTTGGTTGCTGTTATGAACAAACAAACAGATTATTTCAGGGTCTCTTTCCAAGAGACTAAAAGCAATATAAGTGATAAATATTACCATTCTGTGGAATATTCTTATATTTCACTTTTACTTGTTCCCATGTTCTAGTGGGTCCTGTTGTGGCTCTAATGTGTAAGGGGATATAATATAACATAATATAATATAATGTAATATAATATTGGATAATATAGTGTAATATAATAAATCTACCCTACCGCCTACTGGTGTTGGCCAGAGGGGCCGATGGCGCCATATGGCAGCCTGGCTTCTGTCAGTCTGCCCCAGGGCAGCTGTGGCTACAACCGTAGCTGCCTCCACCAGTGTGTGAATGTGAGAGTGAATGAATAGTGGCATTGTAAAGCGCTTTGGGTGCCTTGAAAAGCGCTATATCAATCCAATCCATTATTATTGTTGTTATTATTAAATCACTTACGAGTTTAATTTGTCAGCAACTTTCTGCCAGCCCTCTCTCCTTGCTTTTGCAGCCGTTGCAGTGTTCCCTTGCGTTTTAATTAAACTCTGAAACTCCTGAAATCCCTCACTCAAGAGTTCTTGCTCTGCTGCCGAAAAATACCGAGCGCTCTCCTTCGACATTTTCGCCGACCAATCAGAGGGTTGCCGATCAATGTTTCTACTATCGATGCGTAGCCCCTTTTACGACACCCAGTGATCTCACATTACTTCATCCAGCTGTACTAATCGTCAACAGCAGGTGTGTTCGGAGAACCGGATTAGCGAGCTCACAGTTAGCGCGATGATTTGGTCTTGGATGTGTCATTTGATCTTGGATGTAGTAAGCGACGTACGAAGAACGGGCCCCTGAAGCGTAACCTACATAAACACTGAGCGTTCGTCCTCAACAAACCGACTGGAAAACAACGAGCTGCTGACACGAAGCGACGAGTAAGAAACAGTTTGTGGGTTCGTCCGTTGTCAGGAGAACGGTTTATTGTCCGGCCGCGCTCGTACTCGTGTCAGGATGTCAGGCGGGCAGTTTGAGCTGGGACAACATCAGCGCTCAGCTGCGTGTCTGACGTAAAACGCTATTTTATGATTTCATTGCATATTCAGTACAAGTGTGCGATTTGAGCTATAAGCACACTGCCAAATGCAGTGATGTGATTGGTCAGATCTGTTTATCTGAAACATCAGAAAAATCGAGCTTGGTTCGTATTTTCCGCACTATAAGGCGCATTGAGACAAACCGCTGTTGCCTTGAGTGTGTAGAGACTGTAGAGACACTTCTACCTGCTGTGAATGTGACTGTAAAGTGCTTTGTGGTCTTTAGGGACTAAGTAAAGCGCTATACAAATACAGACCATTTACCATTTGTTCTCTGTCCAATAACCCACTGTTCAGTTTTGTCCTATAACTGCGGCCATCGCGCCGTGTTCCCTCAGAAACTCCTCTTGTTCTAGGTCATCTTCTTGCTTCCTCCACTTGCACACCATCGACTCAATAATGCCGAATCGTCTCACAGCTGCTCTATTTCCATTTTCTACTCTGATTGCTCGGAGTTTAAAATCCGCTTCGTAAGCGTGTCTCTTCGCTGGTGCCATTTTGAAGTCGTCGTACACACACAACACGGTAATGTTGAGTTAAAGCACAGTAAGTATTACTCTGCAAGGCTCCTGGCAATGGTAACCGTAACGCTCTGAGAAGTGGCACTACATTTTTATTTATTTATTTTTGACAGATTTTTGAGCATCGTGTAGCCATAAAATCGGTTCGAGGTCAGTAAGCACAAACCAAAACTCATACATAAGGTGCACTGTCGATTTTTGTGAAGATTCAAGGCTTTTACCTACGCCTTATAGTGCGGTAAATACGGTACCATAAATTCGTCCTGCGAACGGCTGCATTAAGAAAAGGTGAGTCTCACCCGGGGGTGCTGACTCCATGTAAACAGGGTGGCTGCTGTCGGCTGATCTATTCAATAGAATAGAATAGAATATCCTTTATTGTCGTTGTACATGTACAACAAAATTATGGGTGCTGCACGCGGCTGTGCAGGAGCAGACAAGAGGAAAGCCCCCAGTGGAGAGTCTGTGTGAGTGACCCGAGTGATGAGGTCACCGTCACAACAAAGCATTGAAGCAAAGACTCGACAGATCGTTGCAGATTAAAACTAATTAGTTTGTTTTTTAAGTTTTCAGATTAAACTTCCTGTTTTCCTTCACCTGTTCGCCCAGGTAATCCTCCAGGTGACCCGTCGTCCTTTCAGAGTCTCGTTCCAGCTGATCTTCTCTCTGTGGTCGGGGCACCGTTACCCAGGCAACCAGTCCTGACCCTGAATGCTGTGAGAGCGGGTTCAATGGTGCTGCAGCCGGCGCCGTCTCCAGGTACTGACACGTGGAGCCTGAACGCTCTCTGGTTGGCTGTGCTTTTATTTAGAAACTCAGATGTTTCTGTTTTGTGTGTAGGCTTGGCCTCAGTCACCCTAAACATTCCCACTCTGACCAGTCAGCAGATCCATCTCACCCCACTGCTCTGCCCACCGGCCAGGCCTCTCGCCGTCACCAACCTGACAGGTAACCAACACTCTCCTCCTCGGTTTTATTTGTCCTCGAGGCCAAACAAACATTCTTGGATATCATTTATACAGCAGGTGCGTCTAATGAGCGGTTGTGCAGGCGCCGCCTGTTCGTATCTGTGAAAGACGGCGTGAAGAGAAGTTCAGTCACGCAGGTTTTAAACACGAGTGTGAAAAATTCACCTTGAATCACTCAGCAACGGCGCTAAGAGGACGATAGCGGCGACCTGTCCAACAGCTCTGATCTTGCCGTGACGCCGCGTACAGTCCGCAAAGCTTCGCTCCGAATATCTCATAACAGGAAGCAGGACAGCTTACCGTGAACCGCTGCCCTTTGCGCCTAGCTCACACTTTTTTCTCTCTCTCAGCTCCACCCACATTCACACAGCATTGGTAAGCTCCTCCTCCTTCCGGGTCGGACTCATTAGCATCTGTCAGATGGACAAATTAAACCAAAAAACCCTCCGAGAAATACAAAAACGTTGTTATTGTAACGGCATATGATTGGTTGTTTGGCCGATCAGCTGATCATCTGTTTACTCTTCCAGGCTCCAGCCTCAGCGGGGTGCTGAAACTCATTCAGACCAACACACAACAGCAGGCTCCGCCTCCAACCCATCAGCTGCTCCCTGGTCTTCCGGCTCCTCCTCTAGAGGTCTGCGATGCATCATCTAAGTCCTCAGATCGAATCATACACCAGGACCAGACTCCACCCCTCGGTGAGGTCACACCTGCATCCTGGTCGTATTGCGGCTCTGACAGCCAAACAGAGGAGAGAGAGGCGAAGCCTGAGAGCAGGGGCGAGAACAAGAGCCTGCCGTCGCTCCTCGATGAGTTTGTCTTCCTTAATCAGCAGGTGGAAAAAAACCAGGACGCTGCAGCGGTGGATGGAGCTGACGAGGAAGGACACACCCACAGCCCCTGGATGCTGCAGCTGGACTCAGACTCTGACACAGATGGGGTTGGGCCTAACCTCAATACAGAAACGATGTTGACCACTTCAGGCAGTCCTAAAGGAGGCGTGCTGGCCCCGCCCCCTCTGCTGCAGATGAAGGTGGGCGGAGCCAAAGTGGCAAGCCCAGGCAACAGGGAAAGAGAGGGCACAGTGGCAGGGGGAGAAGAGGGGCAAGGGCACAGGGGCGTGGCCTGGAGGCCGATGCCGAGGCTGGTTCCTCTGGGATTAAGAGGAAACGCCCCCAGCTGACATCACACGCAGAAATAATGATGTCACAGCAGCTGCACCTTCCTGGTTGGGTCCTGATGGGAGTTGGCACATTGGGAGGAAAAAAAGAAAAGCATAGACTGATTGTGGCGCTTCCATGGTAACAATCAGTTATCGTTTGTGGATTACTAAGGATCAATATTCAGGTATTGATTGGTTTGGAACAGGGCGACGGTGTCCTGGTTTTCCGACGCGCTGACCGGAAAAAACGCAGACGCTGCTTCTGAAAAATATGGAAGTGCCTTAAACCTGCGTTCTACCTGACAGCCACCAGGGGGCAACACTGCAGTTCTGTCCTATAGAAGTCTGCAGCACGACGCTGCTCTGACCTCTGACCTCTGTACACGCTTCATGCTGAGTTCATGTATCTCAATCATGTCTTTCAAAATGGAGGATCAGCTGTGGTGTTTTGTTGATTGCTCATTGGCTAATGACTCGTCAGTCACTATGTTATCCAGTGAGTGAGCGGTTTCATGGTCAGACCCGCCCCTCTTCCTCGCAGCCAAGATAGTGGGGATTTCAGTTTTTAAAAATGTCTGTTGAACCTGTCACATCTGTCTTTGAAAGAGTTACTGTAGCATCCTGTTTTCAGTGGCTGCATTCAGAGAAACTTGATGGCGTGCTGAGGAAGAAGCCCTGTCCCCACAGAATGTTCTGATGTTGCGTTCAAATGTCTTCCTGTTTGTATCGGCGCCAGGTGAGCCGAGAGACGCCTTCACAGGTTGCAAGTTCATGTCTGAGAGTGGCGTCCACATCACAAAGAGAGCGCATTCGGGCTACTCGCCTCCAAATGTTCATACTTTATTCTGAAGGTCCAGCTATTGTTTCCTGCTTTTATTTTTTTATTTAAAGGAACTTTGTGAAAGCGGTCAGTGTCTCACCATGGTGGAATGTTTCAGTTTCTTCATGTTTTGCAGGAAAAACGCAGTCATCACAGGGGACTCACCTGGACTCACCTTTTCTTTTTCTTAATGACTTTTTCTACATGTTTACCTCAGCTGTCCTAACAGCTGGAAGGAAAACAGGTACCAATAAAAGTTAAATATTTGAGTCTGCATCCTACTTTTATTCAACAAAAGGTTTCCCGGTGTGTTTGATGAGTTTCTCACCGGAAACTTTTCAAGTTAAAGCTGAGTTTTCTGATTCAGAGTACCTGAACACATCATCCAGCAAACGAGGAAAAATAAATAATCAGTAAAAAAAAAAGTTTCTATCCAGATGAGTTGTTTGAGTTTCTGATTTAAAGTGTTTGATTTATTTTTGGCTCACCATCGATTTTTATGGCGTCATTACAGGTAAGTTACGGCTAATATAGGAAAAAAAGAAGCTGCGGTTAGTGTCCGGTGCCGCTGAGAGGCGCTTATGCTCTGTGCTAACAGTGAAGACGCGTCATCCGACTTCTGACACGCGACACCGGACGATGACTGTCAAAGTAAAAGCATCGCATCTTAAGAAAAAAACAACTTTCGAAAGAAAAATCTTGTTTCATGTCAATAAAAGTAAGTGATCAGTAAATCTTGCTTTTGAGGCATTGCTGTGTTAAATCCGAAGTAATGTCCATGCTAAATGAGCTAATGATAACAGCTGTGATTGGACTGTAGCGTCTAAATTATTTGAGAGAACGTGTTTATTTTGAAAGGTGTGACCGGAAGTGCGGGTGTCGCGTGCGGCATTGACACTAACGGATCGCCGCTCTGATCAGTCTGGTCCCGGTCGTCCCGTTTCCTCGCTGCGGGGGAGGACTACGATGCGGAACGGCGGCCCGGAACAGCGCAGAACCGAACCAGGACCGTGCTCACGGAACACCCGGTCCGGCCCGGCTCTGAAGGCATGGCGGCGCAGAGCAGCCGCTGAGAGCCGCAGCTAGCCGGCGGCTAACGGCGCGATGGCCGCGGACGGAACGATCCGCAGCCGCATCAGGAGCCTGCTGCGCTCCCCGTCCATCAAACTGCGGCGGAGCGGCACCGGCGCGCGGCACAGGCGCGAGCTCAGCGACAAGGTGCGCGCGACTGACACACACACGGAACCTATTGTGTTTCTGCTGGAGTCTGGTGGTTTTATTGTTTAATTGTTTCTAACTGATAAATAGAGCTTATTCTAACTGACATTAGCTGTCGTCTGTTTTTATTGAATTTTTTAAAATTGATTGTTTAAAATTCAACATTTTTATTTTCTCATCATTGCTGTTATCGGTGCAAAACACACACCTGAACTGGTCTGTGTGGAAAATAAGGACCCTCCCTGATGACCTTTCCTCTGATGGTCCTCATAAAGACCTTTGACTGGTCCTCATTTTGTTCTCAGATGCCAAACACTGTGCTAAACAGGCTCTCTGTTTCTGCAGATGTCCTCACGTTGTTCTCACTGTATGGAGCAGTCTTTGGTTCAAAGTGCCTCCTCCTCCTCCTCCTTTGTAAATATGGTCCTTGCTGTCTGAAAGCATTTTTGTGCACCAAACCATCCTGAATCACAAGATTTGTGCTGTAGACTTGTGCGGACGCTCACATTGTGAGAACCTGTCTGTCCCGTCCAGCTGGTCTATCACCTGCGGGCCCCTTCATCTGTTAGCAGCTTCACTTCCCACAATCCTTTGTGTGCCTGCTGATTTACTGGGACACGCCCCACCTGTTCTGGTCATGTTGTGGGAACGCATACTTGTTCACACAACTGCATTGTGGGGACTTTGCCGTTTGTCCCCATTGAAATGGAGAGCAGAGACTCAGCAGTGAGGCTGTTTGTGCTCCTTGGAGACGATCTTTGTTATGGGGACATTGCAGCCCAGTTTGGGCTTCACATTAGAATCATGTCGTGTTAATGCAGTGGTGTCCAGGCTGAGCTCAGCGGCCCTTTCAGAGGCTTATTAGTGTCAGCAGTAAAGTTTACTGGATGGATACACGCACATCCATGGCGTTTAATGGAAGACTAAAAGTTTCTGAGCACAGGCAGGAGTGAGAAGCAGTTGTAGATAAACTGAAATTACACATTAAAACAATATGAGCTCAAACCGAAAGACCGTGGCACCTTTGAGCCACTCGGATGCGAGCCTTTCCTGTCGGCAAGCTCGTCACGTCTCTGACGACTGACGCAGCGTCTCACTGTTCCTGAGTAGTTTCTCCTGAATCGCCATTCAGAGGCAAAGAAAATCACTTGCTACTTGCCCGGCGAGCGGCGTCCTGCAGACTCGCCTGATGATTCATCCTTGTGGTTTCTTTTAATCTGATTGGACGGTTTGGAGGAAAGCGTTCGTGCTGAGCTGAGAGGGCCAAAAACTGTGAAATCATGAATAGAGTTTGGTGCAGGGGGAGGGGAGTCATGTGAGGAGGACACACACACACACACACACACACACACACACACACACACACACACACACACACACACACACACACACACACACACACACACTCTCTCTCTCTCTGTGCTGTTAGTTTAGCATCTGGCCGCTCAGCAGTCAGACTGAGCAGCAGGACATTTTCTGGCAGCATGGAGGCAGAAGTAAGTGTGTGTGTGTGTGTGAGAGAGAGAGAGAGACTCGGTCTCTGTGCGTTGACGCTGGCGCTCCTCTCTGACCTCTGACCTGCCTAATTTCAGTCTGTCAGTGATCAGTGATCTGATCAATAATCTGATCACTGAAGGCTCTCTGCAGAGCAGTGCTGCTTTTGTTGTGAACAGAAACAGCTTTGTGTGTGTCCCAAAGCATCATGTGAGCTGTAGTGTTTAAATCAGCAGGTGGGGCCTGCCGCTCGCGGCGCTGTCACTCCTGTGAAAGAAAGATCAACACGAACACATTCGCAGGAGTTAACCTGTCACGTTCTGGCCTTTGCCCTTCAGGTGACCTTGGAGAAGGTTCTGGGAATCACAGCACCGGGGAACCGAGCGCTGGCCTGTGACCCCCGGAGTGGACTGGTGGCGTATCCAGCAGGGTGAGAGAGCACTGAGGGCTAATGGGAAAACGGTGACTTTAGTTATGCCAAATTTGGGGTTTTTTCTGTCACAGCTGATGATGATGAAATGATATGATGATGGTAGTCATGGCGATGGCTGACCTGACGAAGATGAGGTCATATACAATAGAAAAGAATAGAATAGCGCTTTAAGCCCTCGGAGAGGTCCCCTCAGGAAAACTGTTCACGTGTGTTTTTTTTACCGGGTTGATGTCGTCCATCCTCCACCCCTCCTGCCACTCCTCCACGTCTCTCCGAGTTGTACAGTTGGCTGTCTCGAGGTACAAAGGAAGAGGCTCCTGCTCCTGAGGAGGAGGAGGAGCCAGCCTGATCAGGCTGTTAGGCTGTTCCTCCAGCTGGTGTTACTGGTGTGTTTCAAATGACTCCTTCATAATAAATACAAGCATCACACTGCTTATTCTTATTGCGTATTTATGAACGTTTATCAAACATGATGTAAAAATCTACATTTGAAAATATTCAGTCAGCCATCAAAAACAAATGTGACTGAAAATAACACGACAGCTGAGAAAAGCAGATGCACTTCGTTTCCGTTGTTCCTGCTCCAGGTGCAGGAGTCACGTTTATGAGTGACGGATGGTGCTGCCTCCGCCTCCTGGCCCCGGATAAACGGAAGAAGATGGATGTTATTATCTATCTGTCTTACTCAGGAAGCCTACAGTGGCTGAGTCTCAGGGACTAAACTCCTTCAGCTCATTTTTGTAGCACGATTTTATTTCATAAACATATTTATTCACGAAGATTAAGGATGCAGGAATTCCCGTCATTTAAACACAGGCGCAAACACTGAAGCCTAGACCGGAGTCATTTTCCAAAATTCATCAACAGTGCTGCACGCCACCAACAACTCCACATTTAGTACCTGCCTGCAGCTCCACAGGACTCCACCCAGCAGCACCTGTCATAAACTCTTCATGTTCTGTGTCATGATTTACTTTTCCTGCCACATGTGCCACAAACCACCTCGGCTGCTTACGATCACATATTATCAAATGTCAGTCAGCTCAGGTGAGCCGTGGCGCATCTATGCAGCCTTATGTTGCATATCATTGTGACAGGTGGAAGAAGTATTTTTCACAATAAATAAGTTACTTTATGCTGTGTTCCTCTTAACGATTAAATTCAAATTCACCCCAAATTACTAAAATGCTGATATTTCAATAAGAGCATCGATTCTAGAACGTAAATATCTGACATCGTCCATGATGTTCAGCAGCATGAGTCCAGCTTCTCCAGCCCGGACTCCTGTTTGGATGTACTGCCCTGTGGTGCAGCAGTGCTGCCACCCAGACTGGAGCTGCCGCCCAGACTGGATGTCCTGGTCTCTGTGAGGCAGCTGCCAGTCCGGGTCACCGGGCAGGGTCCAGGAGGAGGATCCTGACTGTGCTGCTTTCTTATCGAGGTGAAACAGGTGGAGGATAGCATCCTCGACTCCAACATTTGCCCGATAGCCAAATTCTTGGGGTGGGCATGCTTAACCTGCGCCCCGAGGACGATCCACTGCACAGGAAGTGTGTGATAACAGGAAGAGGCCTGATGCTGCAGCATCAGCTAGGCTCTGAGTCGTTACCACGGCGTGAGCAGACACACAGAAGAAACAGTCAGTTTGAGATGATCCAGATGATCCTCAGGTGAAACGATCCACTAGCGCAGTGAGGTCATTAACACACGTTTAACAGCTGCTGAGACACGAACAGACTAAAGGAGGCGGTCAGTGTGAGGGGAGAGCTCTGAAAACACTTTTATCATCATCATCATCATTATTGCTTGTTGTTATAGATGGCAGATCTTAGAAGCAGACACAGCGTTCACACTGAAACGAGCTCACATGTTTATCTGCACTCAGTAAACTGCAGTAAGGTTAACGTGTTCATCCAGATCCTTCTCAGGGGGGTGGAGCCTATCCCAGAAACAACAGTCTCAGCATGTGATTGGATAGTGGGAAGTCTCATCTCAATCTGTGACTTAGCCGATGACATGCACACTAACTCATTTTAGGATTTAGACGTATGTCTGAAACCACGATCAGAAGACCTCGGCAGACGGCGATGAGCCTGTACAAGTGGGTGGAGCTGAGCAGCGGCGACGCCGTGTGAAACAAAACAGAGACGCATTTTAGTCACAAAAGAACCCAGAAAAACTTCCTTTATGAGAACAATCACAGGTCAGAGGTCACGGTGCTCTGTGAGTCGGAGTCCAGAGGAATGATGGGAATGTCACCGGGGGTCTGGGAAGGCGTCCAGTTTCCAGGATTTTATGCTGTGCAATCAGCCGCAGGCACGGGAGGAGGGGCTGCTGATTGGTCCATTTGTGTGGAGCTGCGCTTTCAGGTCACGGCTGACGAAGCGCCGTTTAAACACAGTGACAGGAAGTGGGTCAGTGCAGCGGCGGCGTGAATATGGGTTAATGTGAGGGAGTGCATGAAGGCCGGCGGCACTACAGAAGAAGAACACGCAGTTTGATTCTCTGCATCCACAGTACTGTGTTACTGCAGCTTGTACTGCGTTACTGCAGCTTGTACTGTGTTACTCCAGCTTGTACTCTGTTACTGCAGCTTGTACTGTGTTACTGCAGAATGTACTGCGTTACTGCAGAATATACTGTGTTACTGCAGAATGTACTGCTTTACTGCAGAATGTACTGCGTTATTGCAGAATATACTGCGTTACTGCAGCTTGTACTGTGTTACTGCAGAATGTACTGTTACTGCAGAATGTACTGTGTTACTGCAGAATATACTGTGTTACTGCAGAATGTACTGCGTTACTGCAGAAATTACTGCGTTACTGCAGCTTGTACTGCATTACTGCAGCTTGTACTGTGTTACTGCAGAAATTACTGCATTACTGCAGAATGTACTGCGTTACTGCTCGCCCACGTACGTCTACTGATTAAACCCAGTTGCTTGGTGCTGTGTGTGGGCGTGGCCACGCTGCCACGGCTAACAGCTACACAGCTAACGAGTACACGAAGGCTAAAAAATGTCCATCAGCATCTCCCGTGAACCTCCTACATGTTTCCATGACGATAAACTAAATAAACGCTCTCTGCCGCATCAAGCGCTGCCACCATCAGGCCACACTGAGAACTGCAGCAGCTTCACTGAGGTTTAACTGTCTTTATGTCCTCCTCTATCTGTGAAGGAGGCGCAGTCGACTCTGTGTGTGTGCGTGTGCGTGCGTGTGCGTGTGTGTGTGTGCGTGTGTGTGTGAGAGGAAGACTGTAACTGGCTGCTGATTCAGCGGCTTCCAGACGAACAGTCAGCAGCACGACATGTTTATCTGCACACACACACACACACACACACACACACACACACACACACTCACTAGCAGGTCCGGATCCGCCTCAGCAACAAAGCTGTTTTGCTTTGATGAACTGATCCGACCAATAAGGCGTCAGCGGGTAGTTGTTCGTGGCTGCTCCTTTAATCTGCTGCAGGCTTCACAGCTGATCTCACACACACACAGACTCACACACAGACAGACACATGTATAATCCCTGTGTGTGTGTGAGTCATCTAGCTGTGTGTGTGTGTGAGCTCTCCTGGCTCTGTGTTACAGCTCACTCGTTGATCTCAGGTCTGTTTCAGAGCAGCCGTCTGCACGTGCTCATTGGCTCTCTGTGGGTTCCACAGTGACTCTACCTGCCACTGACGTCCGCTGCACCCTGGTGACCTCTTCAGGGTCAAGTTTAGGTGAACATGGAGCTTTTTATAAACACGGGTGACGTGTTTGGAAGCATGAGGTCCTGATGGGGTCTCTGTGGATCTGCTGGATGAAGGCTGAGCTCGGACGCACACAGTCACCAAACAGACGCACATTAGAGCTGCTCTGTTTTACAGGGGAGGTCAGGCAGGTCCACACTGCCTTCGTGTCCTGTGGGAGAATTGAGTGCTCTGCAGTGTGACTGCAGGTGTGTGACCCACATCCATGAGTTTCATTTACAGAGTGTGTGTGTGAACGCTAAGGGTGGTGTGTGCGTGAGGGCGTGTTTATGGATGTCAAGTCTGCACAGCAGGTCTGACCGCCATCTTTAAACCTTCTCTGAAGCCATGCTGACACAGTCCTGTGTGTGAGCTGTGGGCAACCGCTCCCACACAGGTACCATCCAATCGGAAGAAGAGCTGTTCACATGTGAGCTCTTCACACAGGTGTGCCCTGAACACAAACCGCACAGACAAAAGTGTTTTCAGTGAACGCAGACAGAAGCTCAGACGGCTGACAGAGGGGGCGTGAGTGAGGGGAGGAGAATCAAACCTGCTGTTGCAGGTAACCGTGCACGGTAAAATTGATGCTTCTGAGTAACCACAGGTGCGGGGGGGGGCACTGAGTCTCATTTATTTAACATGAACATAAAGAGAACCACGGCGGGGGGGTTGACATAAACAATGGTCTGAGATAGTCACAGGGAGGAAACACCTGCACAGGTGTCTCAGGACTTGTACCGCCCACTTACTGCAGCACGCTGACCATCTCTGTTCATCAGCTGACAGGAAACAAAGCTGTTTACAGCAGGTGTGGTTTCCATGGCTACCTGTTCACAGGTTGTAGTAGTCTCCTCAGGATCATTGGCTGTATCCCAATTCAGGGTCTGCAGCCTCAACGGTCCTCAAGGGCCGCGTACTCAAAGACCGCTGAGGCCGGAAGTGCGAGGCTTGTGAAATGGGACGGTCTAGCCTCCGTCGCGCTGCCCAGGTTGCCTAGCAACCATGATAGCTGGAAACGTGTGGTTGACAGAAATGAACGAGAACACATTTTGTTCGTTTGTTTGTTTCTACGTGAGCTTTGTGTGATTTAATAAGTATCTGAGACTGAGACCACAAGACTGTAAATCATGATTGTTGGGCTTCATTTCTGTACTGAACAGTCATTTAAGATTAGCTAGTACATAACAATTAGCTGATGTCGTTCATGAGACTAAAGTCAGTGTAAATATGAGATGGCCAATATTATAGTTATTATATTAAATCATTATTAGTTATTACAGCAGTGAGTTTGAACTCTGTGTCAAATACTGAGCTTCAGTAAAGATTTAAGTTGCAGTTATTTATATTTCCTGTCACCTTAAATCTTCACTCAAAGACACTCAAGTATCTTTTACAGTGTATCTATAGATGTATTATATATATAAGAGACAAATGTCGTTCCTTCAGTATGCTGGCATTACTAAATTTGGCTCAATGCTTACATACATGTGTAAAAAGAAAATGTGCGAGCTGTGGTAACTGTGTCTGATAGAATGAAGAGTAGACTGATGTATGAAATATTCCTTTATTGGGTGAGAAAATCAGACCATGTCATAACTGCTTTAAGTCATACAGAATAGATATCAGAGCCTTAAACAGGCTGACTTCTGCTAAATGGGTCAAACTGGGCAGAAAGTCTACAAACACATAACATCCTTACAGAATATGATGTAACACTATAGATCAACTTAGCTCAGAATATATAAAGCATATAAACAATTACAGCAATATGATGCAACACACACAGCAGTGCTACTAATCCAAAATACTCAAAGCTTCATAGAACTGAAACAAACATTTATTTTTAGCTCCATTCTGCTGCTGATACATACTTTAGGTTTCTGAACATTAAACTTGTTGCTGCCTTTCATAGTGTGTAACTTGAAGGCCCTGAGTACTTTCTCCCACACTGAAAACACTGGAATGATAAAATTATTTGAACATTACCTAATAAGACTGATTCAGGACAGACAATTAGTTATTCTAAACTTTCCTAGCAGTCCTTCACAAACAGGGAACAGTCTGTCTATTCTCTCCATCTGTCAGCTGCTGCTGGCTCTTCCTCCTCCTCTTCCTCACACACTGCTGAGTTTGTCCTGGTGGATCAATAGGGGTGCAAAGCCTCACAGATGATGTGCAGCAGTGGGTCCCTCAGTCTGTCCTCACTCTGGACACTTGCAGTTGTCACACATGGAAATCAAATGTGTGATAAGCTGCAGGATTCAAACACAAGTGTGACTTATAAACACATGTTCATACTTTTATTCCACAATCAGAGAGAAAGAAATAGAGAGAGAGTGCAGGACAGACAGACAGGTGACAGTCTCAGGTGTATACACTGCTACACAACAGCACCAGAGAAGGAGGATTTAGTGTTTGTGTCATTATGAGTGCTAAACAAGAAGAGTTCCCAGATGGTACAGTAGACACATGTGTGACTGCTGTGATTAAAGCATCTTTCTTTCAGCTTAACGAGTGAACCGTCAGCTCGTTCAAACACACGTTAAAGTCCGTTTGGCTCGACACCACCGAACAGAGGCAGCAATATAACATAGCTAACATTAACAGTGCAGTGAATCCTGCTTGTGCCGTGATATTCAGGACTGCAAACCGAGCAGCATCACTGACTTTCAGCTTGTTGTGTTTGTGGATATATGACTGACTTTAATTATCCACATTCTCTGTAAGATTAAGGTCGACTATTGTATTATTATATTTTAATAGCTTTAAAAGCAAGTAAAAGCTGAACGTACAACCATCACTAATGGCAAATAACTTTGCCGACATGTGGCCAACAGTAATGTTTTAATGTTCCTCATTATTAAACATTTTCACATAAATAAGTGACATAATATTCACTACTTACTTTTGAAAGTTTACTCTTCGGCTGCTCCGCTTCTGCCGTCTGCGGCAAAATTATCCACACCGACTGCCGCGCTATGAATTGTGGGATATATGGGACCGCGAAGTCTACGCCGCCACATCCTTAAAATTCAGGGAAATGAAGGACGCATTTGAGGGCCGCATTTCGAGCAGCCTTTGAATTGGGACAGCTTTCGGCGCGCCACTGTGCCTTAAACCCTGGATTGGGATGCAGCCATAAACTGCTTATTGTTTCAGGGTTTTTAATCTCCCAGAATGCTCTGCTCCTTCTTCTTCTTGGTGAATTTTGCTTTAGAAACAGAATCGACGTGGGATTGTTGCTTGTGCCTGACTCCGTCTGCAGCTTCCTGCTAACGCTTGAAGTGGGGAAACTTGGGAGGTTTTTACTTTGAAAACCTGGCATTGCTGAGCATCCTGTTTATTTTATAAAATTAAGTCTGACCTTTTGTTTTGCAAAATTCACATATTTAAGGCATGTTGGTAACAGCCAATAGCTAACTGAAAGCTTTTATTTTGAAACTGTGAGATTTTCCTCCATCTCCAAAAGTTGATTCTGTTCATCTGGATGTTTTCAGTGGGAGAAACGTTTCGTCACTCATCCAGGTGACTTCTTCAGTCTCAGCTGACTGCAGGTTTCCACAATCTTATAAACAGGACATTTGCATAATGACATTGTTCCTTCAGTGGGCTGGTTTCAATAGTTCATCCTATTGCCCCATCCTCGGGCAATCTGGTCATTAAGTCTGATGTCACTAGCCGTGTCTTGGCCTAAACTCCGCTGCAGGTCCATATATCAAACGATCACTATGGCAGTGGTCCCCAACCTTTTTTGCGCCACGGACCGGTTTATGCCCGACAATATTTTCACGGACCGGCCTTTAAGGTGTCGCGGATAAATACAACAAAATAAAACTAGTACCGGTACCGAAAAAAAGAAGATTTATTCATAACACACGTGAAAAGACCAAGGAAAGCCGAGTAAACGATAAAAATGATAACAAAATAACGCTGAAAACCGATAAAAACCCTGAAAACTATACATTTCACACCTGAGCCTCAACTCTCGCAGCCCGGTACCAAACAACTCACAGACCGGTACCGGTCCGAGGCCCGGGGGTTGGGGACTGCTGCACTATGGTATTATGAGAGTTGAAAAACTGTCTAAATCCTTTCATCTTTAATAAAATGATCAGCGTTCTGCTCTACCAGGTGTAACAATTGAGTTTAACATCCAGGCATCAATGAAAACGGAATTTATGACATTTAACGGAGTTAGAAGTTAGCAGGAAGTTAGCTCACTAGCTTCTATCTAACTACAATATAGCATATCCTGACTGCGGGGTTTTGGAAACAAATTCAAACGTACAGCTCTGTTATCACTTCCAACATAAATGAAGACAGAAAACTAAACAGCAGTGACGTTTGTAGGGTTACTGAAGTTAGGCTAGCTGGTATATAATGATGTGCTACGTGACCGCTAGCGACACAGCTATGTTAGCATAATATAAACAAGCTAACTTTTTTTCCACTCGATAAAAGTTAACGTGAGTGTTCTCGGTGGTCAGGAACAAATGTAATCGCATGGCAGGATGCTGTAAAAGGGACCAAACTTCAGCCAGGAGAACAACTGAGATAATCCATCCACAATACGAGGTTAGTCATTCATATACTGCTGCATGGGCTGGGCTGTAGTTACATCCTAAGGTTTTAAAAACTGAGCTTAAATAAATGATTAGCGGTAATAAAAGCCGAGGGAGGTCAACAGTGATCACTGACTGTTTTAGGAGCTTTTTGAGATTAAATAGAAGAAAATACATAACATTAAACATGTTAACAACACAAAAGCCATATTAAACGCAGACTACTTTAGGCCCGGAAGTAGGATTCGCCACGTCATCACTTAACAATCGGATTGAAGGAAAACCGTCCCAGGTCTTTTATTTTGGAAACCAGACAACTTTCTCTGCCTTCCTGTTAGGGCTGCCACGATTAGTCGACTAGTCACGACTAATTTAATAGTCGACGCATCGTTTGAAGCTTTGTAAGAACCTGAAAGACGCAGGAATAAGTAGTAGGATTTAAGAGTGTAATAACGGACTGAAACAGAAGATGGCAGCACTGCATGTACAAGGATGCCAGCTGCCGTTAAACCCCGAAGAAGAAGAAGAAGCTGTGTCCCAGAATTCATAGCGCAGCCCAGCTCAGTTTCCAACAATGGCGGCAGCTAATTAGTTTTAATATTACTCTTATTATTCTTTCTGGGTCACAAAATAAACGTTTAACATATTTTCAGGCGAGAATGTAGCTGTGTAAACCTCAAATATCTGCTCAATTTGTCAAGACACCACATATTTTCAAAAGCGCTCCGATGTTTTCGGAGACGTCTGTTACCCACTAGCTCGATAGCTAGCCGGGGGCAAGGCTCACTAGAGCCGTGAGAACACCGGACTCCCAGCAAATCGTTTTCAAACCCACCGCCGTCTTTCACTATTCAGGTTAAACATGATATATAAGTCACTTAGATAACTTAAAAATGTTATTGTTTGGCTTTATTTAGTATTTTATTTGTTCCTGAGTAAATCGGTTTGGCTGAGATTAAAGTTATAGTTTTTACACAGCTGAATAAACAGCTGATTATCAGAAGTGTGAGATGCTCCAGAATTTACTCCGGTGTCCTGTTATACTTTAGATAGCAAGGAGTTTATTAAACTTCACCGAAACAATCTGCAAATTTCATTAAAATTTAATAAACTATCATCTTGTCTTTATTTTTAGTTAGCACAGACCTTAAACACTTAAAGCTGTAAGCTAATAATAGTTATATAAGAGCAGATGCTGCTGGTGCAATAAGCTGTACGTTTTACATCCAATGAATGATGATCTGATTAGTCGACTAATCGCAAAAATAATCGGTGACTAGTCGACTATCAAAATAATCGTTTGTGGCAGCCCTACTTCCTGTGAATGAGTGTTTTGATCATGTTACCTGGCCGTGTCATTGCAGGTGTGTGGTCGTGCTGCTGAATCCACGGAAGAACAAACAGCATCACATCTTCAACAGCTCCAGGTAAGACTCCAGCAGCCAATCAGATCACACTTCTTGTCTGCTTCTGTAAGGAAAACATGGAATAAAGACCGTTTCCTGTTACAGGAAGGCAATCACGACGCTGGCATTTTCGCCGGACGGGAAGTATGTGGTCACAGGAGAGGTAAGCATGCCACGACAGCGCTCAGGTGTTCACCTGGTGCCTCAGGTGAGAGATGATGCTTATTTTTTTCCTTCTTGTCTTCCACAGAGTGGTCACATGCCGGCGGTCCGGGTCTGGGAGGTATCAGAGTGCATTCAGGTGTGCGAGCTGCAGGAACATAAATATGGCATTGCGTGCGTGGCGTTCTCTCCAAATGGGAAGTACATTGTCAGCGTGGGCTACCAGCACGACATGGTGGTCAACGTATGGAACTGGAAGGTGACGGAGGCGTGGCCGAGTGCACCTGAGAGATGCCACCTGAGAAAAGGTCTTCGTGCTCACCTGCTGCTGTCTGTCCGTTTCAGAAAAACGTAGTCGTGGCGTCCAATAAGGTGTCCAGCAAAGTGACCGCCGTCTCCTTCTCGGATGACAGCTCCTACTTCGTTACCGCTGGAAACCGACACGTCAAGTTCTGGTACCTGGACCACGCCAAGACCTGCAAGGTTCCCGCGTGACCGCCCACCTAAAGATTGATTGGCTGGGACTTCCTGTGCGGTTACTGATGGTTTCTGTGTCTGCAGGTGAACGCCACCGTGCCCTTGCTCGGGCGCTCGGGACTGCTCGGCGAGCTGAGGAATAACTTCTTCAGTGATGTGGCGTGTGGGCGGGGCAGACAAGCCGCCTCCACCTTCTGCATCACCTCCTCCGGCCTGCTGTGCGAGTTCAACGACCGGCGGCTCCTCGACAAGTGGGTGGAGTTAAGGGTGAGTGCGTGCGGCCTGATAGCAGGCGTCTACACAGTGGTCGCGTGATGTCACTGTTTCTGCTCTAATGCTCTGCTTCCTCCTCTGCTTCCTGCGCAGAGGGTCGACTCTGTCGCCGTAAGTCCTCGTCCCACCTCAGCCCGCCGCGAATACATCCCACACACACACACGCCGCCACCAAACGTGTTTACGTTGTTTCATTTCAAACTCTGCCCTTCACCACAGCTCCTCCCACCACAGCAGCTGACTGTGTGACATCATTATTAATCACAATGTTCATTTGCTATCGATCCTCTCTGACACGGCGCCATGGCGGCTGAATGGCGAGGAGGAAGCAGTAAAACGTTTCTGGTGACAAAGATCAGACACACCCACTCCCTTCATCTCACCCTCATTGGTCAATTTCAAACGAGGTCCACGTTTAACTACCTCATGGCTATAACATCACCACACCCACTCTGGCACGTTACCCTCTCCATCGCAGCACCGTCCTGCACTGCAGTAGTATCAGCACTTTAGCGTTAGTACTGCAGTATTACTGCATTCTGTCACAGCTCAGGTGGAGGTGCGTGTACTTACCTGTCCGTGTGTCCTCAGACGTCTCAGGCCACCTGTCTGTGTGTCACTGATGACTTCATCTTCTGTGGCTGCTCCGATGGGACGGTTCGAGCCTTCAGCCCCGCCAACCTGCACTTCCTGTGCACCCTGCCCCGGCCACACTGCCTTGGCGTTGATGTCGCCAGTATGGTGGAAGCCAGGTAACACACACCTGTACCTTATTTTACTACAGCTTACTGTAGTCGGTATGTAGCCCCACTATAGTGTACGTTAGCCCGTAGTAGTCGTCACTGAGAATGCCGTCGCCATGTTTAGCTGACAAACACGTGTCAGAGGTCACATGGCGCCAGTCTGCACATCTTTGTTTAAACACAGAACAGGAAACCTGGTTTTTACTTAGAGCTCAGCTGATCGTGGAAACAGTTTCCATGGAAACCGCAGCTCTCATTGTTCTTCCTCTTTGTCTTCGTCAGTCAGCTGTTCTCCTGCAGGCCGGAGTCTCGTTACCCAGACACCGTGGCAGTGACCTACGACCCCGCCAATCGCTGGCTGTCATGTGTCTACAACGACCACAGCGTTTATGTTTGGGATATCCGCGATCTCCGTGACCCCCGCAAGGCGGGAAAACTTTACTCCGCCCTCTATCACTCATCCTGTGTGTGGAGCCTGGAGGTCAGTGTGCTGGTTTTACTGATGTAATGGGGCCTTGCTCATACATTGAAACCGTGGGGGCGTAACAGTGTGTCATCGATGTCTGTGTTTGTGAGGATATTTTGTGTGGTTAAACCTGTTGTTACTGACCTTGGTTTTAAGTTGGACAGTGATTTTAAATTGGACAACCAAATCAGAGCAGTGGTGAAGTCCAGTTTTTATCATTTAAGGCGACTGGCAAGAGTAAAATCTTTTCTTTCGAGGCAGCACCTTGAAACAGTGATCCATGCTTTCATTTCTTCTCGCCTGGACGACTGTAACTCACTTTATGTGGGGGTCAGTCAGTCGTTGCTCTCACGTCTGCAGCTGGTTCAAAATGCGGCTGCACGAATCCTAACAGGAACTCGAAAAAGAGAGCATATAACCCCCGTGCTAGCCTCTCTGCACTGGCTGCCTGTGTCTTTTAGAGTTCATTTTAAAATTCTTATGTTTGTTTTTAAATGCCTTCGCAGTCTTGCCCCGCCCTACCTATTTGAGCTTCTTCATCCCCACACACCCTGTCGGTCTCTCAGGTCAGCTGACCAGCTGCTCCTGGAGGTACCGAGATCCAGGAGGAAGCTCAGAGGGGGCGGGGCCTTCTCTATTGTGGCTCCAAAATTATGGAATAATTTGCCCATGCACGTTAGAGAGGCCCCTTCACTGTCCACTTTTAAATCACGTCTTAAAACCCACTTTTATTCCTTGGCTTTTAACCTCAGTGAGACTTAGTTTCTCTTTTAATTGAAGTAGTTATTTAATTAATGATTTCACTCTTCTTTTATTTGGTTTTTACTTATATCTCATGTAATTTTATTTTACAGTTCCAATGTACAGCACTTTGTGTCAGCTGTGGTTGTTTTAAAGTGCTTTATAAATAAAGTTGATGATGATGATGGTTCTCAGACTGTCAGCAGCTCAGACTCGGCTACTCGTTGTGTAGTTTTGTGTCGGACGTGTTCATACTGCCAAACAAAGCTAACGAGTGTGCTACGTCACAAACAGAGCACAGCCTGGCCTCGGTCACGCCCTCCCGACAGGTTAAAGTTTATAGACGTGTGTCGTGAAGCTCAGCGTCTGAGGGGAAACGGGTACAGGTGTGGTGCACAGGTGTGAGCTCTAACCTCGGTAAAATTTTACTCTCCAACCACACTCTGAGCTCTGTGAGTAAATCATCCACCAGGCGGGGATTACTCTGCCTCCAGCTGTGCCGCCTCCACCCAACAGCAGGACCCAGAGTTTGGACAGTAATCCAAACTCTGGATTACTGTGCGTACAAAGTCTGCTAACCTGTGTCTCACCTGTCACTGTTGTGCAGATGTACCCCGAGGGTGGAGGAGAAAAAGGAGGAGGTGGTAAAACGTGCCTTCCCCGCGGCTCCTTCCTGTCCTGCTCCTCAGATAACACCATCCGACTGTGGAGCATTGACGGGCACAGCGCCCTCCACAGGAACATCCTGAGCAACGTAGGACAGCACGCACCTGCACATCGTACACCTACACCTGTGCTACACTGACCTATGGCCTCTGTCCCCGCAGGACCTGCAGAAGGTCGTGTACGTGGACGACAACGTAACTGGCCTCCTGGACACGGAGAGCGTCAGCATTGCTGCGGGTACGGAGAAGGCGGGGTCATCGGTGACAGAGGGGCAGCAGGTGGACCAGAGCAGAGCGGGCATTAGGACCCTGAGAGTCAGCCCCGATGGACATCACCTGGCCTCTGGAGATCGCACAGGGATCCTCAGGTGAGTGGAGGTGGGCAGGTCGCCACGGAAAAGGTGCGTGTGCGTTGGTGTGACGTTGGTGTGACGTCGGTGTGTTTTAGGATCCACGACCTAGACGGCATGGAGGAAATTCTGAACGTTCAGGCTCACGACTCCGACATCCTCTGCCTCGAGTTCTCCAAACCGGACACAGGTGAGAAACCATCCCAGACCAGTGCGGGAACACAACGCAGCGCTGGAAACAGTTCAGTTTTTGAAGACAGTTTAAATATATCCTAAAGAAAAGATATAAATACTTTAAAGATATTTTCACTCTGTGAAACTAACGCTGTGCTATAAACCCAACATCCGTTTTTATTCCCTGATGGAAAACTAAAATATTCCATCACCGCTCTTATTTTGAAATGGGTTTTATTCATAGCTTTATTGTAAAAAATGTTCTCCTCATGCTAATGAAGCCTTGAATGTACAGCCAACGATTACTGAAAGGACCCCTTAAAGAAGGGGTTCCAACTCCAGGCCTCGAGGGCCGGTGTCCTGCAGGTTTTAGATCTCACCCTGGGTCAACACACCTGAGTCCAGCCTCTGGACACGAGGTCATTCAGCCATTTAAATCAGCTGTGCTGAATCAGGGACGCGTCTGCAGGACACCGGCACTCGAGGCCTGGAGATGGAGATGGACACCCCTGCCATAAAGGGAGGAAACGTAGACGCTTACGATACCTGACATTATCCCCGCCCCTCCCCCTGCTGGTTTGACTTGATTTTGAAGGTCAGAGCTCAGTCTTACAGATTAGTTGTCCTCTGACTCGAGGTCCTTTGTTTCTCTTCCTCTTGGAAAACAAAAAGCTCGTCCTTTTTGCTGAGTCGACATCTCTTTACAGGAAGTGATGCCACTGGAACTTGTTAAATTGGTATGTGTGTAATTATGTGTTTCTGTGGTTGTGAGTGTTCCTTTCTGACTTACAGCCGGCTCCGTCTGTGGTTTTCAGTCATTTTGGACCGTTGGTGTCCCTGCAGAGAGAATTTCCTGTGTTCCACCACATAAACCTGCAACATCCAACTAGCAAGACTGACCTCAGATTTTCAAAATAAAAGTACTTGTGTTTCTGTAAATTGGCCCTTATTTTCAGGACGCATAAAAGTGAGGTCATTTTGCTGTGTGTTTGGTTTTACACCATTTTCTGTTTTGTGTGAAAGGACGCTCTAAAGTTATAAAGAGAGTGGGAGAGTTTTATCTGTGAGAAGAGCTGCTGACATAAGCTAATGTAGTTAAAGTCAGCCGTGTGCTTCCATGATTTACACCCACACTGTGCTCGTGACTTTACCATCGCGAGCGGCTAAAAGCAGACGCTAACGTGGTGCAGTGGTGGCTGGGCCGCAGCGTATGCGTTATTTTTGTGCCACTATTCTGAGCGCATGTAAAAAAAAAATTTGCAGGTGCACACACGTACACACACAATGTGTTGCTCGCGCTCTCAACATTTCTGCCCGTGTGCGCTCAACTCTTTCTCTACACCGTTATATTTGTGCCACAAAACCAGCCAATCACAGACTTGGATGCAAAAAAATCTGAGAAAATCAAAACAAAAGGGTTGAGCACGCACAGGCAGAAATGTTGAGAGCGCGAGCAACACATTGCGAGCAGGCGCAAATGCAAAAACTGAGCGAGAGGGGCTGCTGTTGTGTGTGTGTGTGTGTGTGTGTGTGTGTGTGTAATAGCAAACACTGAAATACAGTTTTTGCACGCAGCAATGAATTTTATTCACTCAAATTCTTTTCTTTGCTGAAAATAAATTTCTCCTCAAAATGCAACACTTGCACCTGCAAACTTTTTTTTACGTGCACTCAGAATAGTGGCACAAAAATAACGCCATAGCAGCGCCGTGCTGGCCTTCAGACATGTCTTCATCCTCCTCCAGAGGTTCATTAGATTATTGGAGTCACACAGATGAAGCCACAGCTGTGTGTGTGTGTGTGTGCGTGCGTGCACCCGCCTTGGCGGTTTGTGGGGACTCTATTTTTGACTGCAGCGAGGCATTGGGGGAGGGGGCGGGGCTCTTTTGTGCTTTGAGTCAGCTGATTACAGCAGGTCCTTTTAACACCGAGATAAATATCAGCATGAAAATGTTCACTCAGACTTCCTATTGGCTTGTGTGATGTGATGTCAGACAAGGAGAAACGCAGGTTAGCGATAAAGGGCTAACGTTTCCCTCAGCTTTGTCTTGTAGGCGTTACGGCGATCAGACCGTTCACCGTTGTGACACTTAAGGGCGTTTAAAGAGAACGTTGGTCCAACCACATTTACGCGTCTCTCTCAGGTCTCCAGTTATTGGCCACGGCCGGCCGGGACCGTCTGATCCACGTCCTGGATGTGGGCAGAGATTACAGCCTGGTTCAGACTCTGGATGAGCACTCGTCCTCCATCACTGCCGTCAGATTTGCTGGTACTGTCTGACCTTTGACCTCTTTTACCCTCTACCCCTTGCTGCTGTAAGTTTGCTGCTAGCGTCTAACCTGTGATGTTCTTCTTCCTGTCTGTCAGCCAATGAGGGGAAGGTGAGGATGATCAGCTGCGGCGCCGATAAGAGTGTCTACTTTCGCACGGCTCAGCAGGTGAGACAGAGGCCCGTGTGAGTACACATTAGTACTTCTGAACATATTAATAGTACCTGTAGCGGAGTAATAGTACTGCTGAGTGTCGCGCTCGTGGCTCCGTCACTGATCCGAGGTCAGTTGAATGCAGTTTTCGTTCACGTGTTTCCAGGTGAAATGATGTAAAATAAACTCCTTCTGGTACTTCGTGGTCATGTGGTGCTTCCTCTTCTCTCTGCTCCTCCTCAGACAGGGGAGGGATTGGAGTTCACGCGGACGCATCACGCCGTCAGGAAGACGACGCTGTACGACATGGACGTCGAGCCGACCGGGACGTACGCAGCGGTGGGCTGTCAGGACCGCAGCATCAGGTAACGGCCGACCGATGAAAGGTTGTGACCAACTACAACTCCCATGATGCAGTCTGCCTGCAGGCGTCCAGTCAGTGATCAGCAGAAGCCGTTTCAAAGCTGGAACTGAAAAGTGACTAGCAATCAGCCAATCAGACGCTGGATGAGCCTGGACTTTAATCCACCTTTAGCTCAGATCAGTCAGATTACCCAGCAGCCAGTGGGAGTAGCAGGATTAACCACCTCCTCCTTCTCTCTGGGTTCTTTCTTCCTTCTGTATGTTTACAGCACCTTCCAAAGTATTTCACATTAAAAGCAGCAAACCCAGAGAAGCAGAAACCAAATGACTTTCACATTAAAAGCCCCACTTTTAGGGGAAAGGCTTCATGTATTGATTATCTATCAGTGGGGACGATCCGACCAGTCATGCTGCCCCCTGCACTGGTGTTTCCTGTTCCTGTGAATGGTTTTGATGGGATTAGTTCAGAGTTGACTTGTTCAACCTTCTGCAGTTCCAAACGGAAGCGTTTCTCAGCTTCGAGCTGGTTTTCTGAACATACCTGCGCGTTGTGGATGTAAACACATGAATGTGTACAAATACACACGGGTGTATCACATGTTTGTTTGGATTTAAACCTTTACTGGCGCTCCCATTCACTGCCATGCAAACTTCCGGCAGCTTCCTTCCTGCTTTAAGGTGCGTTGCTGCCACCTTATGGCTGTAAGTGTCATTACATCCAGGAAGTAGTTTTATTTTTCTGGTGAGGTCTGTGGCAGCTGGTCTCCGGTCGCTTCATCCCCTCACTTCCTGTCTGTGGATCATGTTTTTAGTTTGTAAATACTGCTGCCGATGATGATGATAATCACGATGATGGTGGAGTGCTGTGTCTCACCCTGCAGGATCTTTAACATCAGTAACGGGAAACAGAAGAAGCTCTACAAAGGCTCTCAGGGCGAAGACGGGACGCTCATTAAGGTCAGAAAGGTGTGGGTACCATGATGATGTTTCCATGGGAACAGGGACATACAATAACCGACTCCTCTTGCGTCCTCAGGTGCAGATAGACCCGTCGGGGCTCTTCATCGCCACCTCCTGCTCAGACAAGAACATTGGCATCTTCGACCTGTACTCAGGAGAGTGCGTGGCCACCATGTTCGGACACTCGGGTCAGTCGCCGTCAGTTACAGACACGATTAATGACCGCTGACAGCAGAGCCAGTTCTTTCAAAGCTTTATTTAAAACCAGAGCTTTTACACACGGCTGTGATTCCAGTAAAGTTATTTCAAATCTGGCCCTTTTTCTTCCTGTTCCAGAGATCATAACGGGGTTAAAGTTCAGCAATGACTGCAGACACCTGATCACCGTGTCAGGAGACAGGTACGCCTCACCTGAACCCCCCGCACCCACCCACAGCCCTCCACACCTTTATTAACCCTCTGGGTTTGTTCAAAATCACGACCCTTTCAGCTTGTTCGTGGCCAAAAGTGGCCACCAACAGATTAGGTCTGTAATTTTTATTATTTTTATGTTTTTTTGCCATTTTTTCTGCATAAAGCTTTTAACTAACTTCAGTTCTTGTCATAAATATAAAATAATTATTACTTTTTAACCCTTTAAACACCAGTTTGTTTGCCCACTGCACTAGCTGGAAGACAACCTCAAATCTCGCAATTTTATATAATTGCATTGCTACTGAAATTTCTTGTATTATTAATAGTAGAGTCTGGGGCATGTAATTGATTCACATCAACACTGATTATAATGCATTGTTATTTTTGTGCATAAAAACTCCCTCTCAGCTTGTTCGTGGCCAAAAATGGCCACCCCTTGTTTACATTTACAAAATGCTATAAAATTCATATATATTAAGAAAAAATTCCACTTTTTTTTACTTGAATTTTTAGATTAGCATCAGTGCTGTTCATGATAATCTAAATTTTATTCAAATCCGGAATTTTAACCCTTTAAATACCAGTTAGATCACATAATTGTAATGAATTAAATAGGAATAAAAGCATAAAATCCCCATTTTTTTCTAAATAATACATGCAAACTGATTTCTTTTCTAACCATGGTGGAGGTTAGATGCGTAGCAATAATTAAAAGTATCAATGAGTTTTATGCATCTTTGTTTTTTTGTGCAGTGACAGAAAAACAACAAAACTCCCTCTCAGCTTGTTCGTGGCCAAAAATGTCCACCCCCTGTTTATGTTTACAAAATGCTATAAAATTCATATATATTAAAACATTTTCTACTTTCATTGACTTGATTTTTTAAAACCAAAATATAATTCAAATTCAGATATTATACCCTTTGAATACCAGTCAGATTATGTATTATTATAGTAAAAATAGTAATAAAGTTCACATTTTTAGCATATGAATGATGAAACCTAATATTTTTTTTTATCATCATTGCAGGTCAGTAACAGTGATTTATTTTTACTTTTTTTCTTTTTTGGAGGGGGGGGGGGGGGGTTGAATGGCCAAAAAGAAAATCACACATGGTGTGTTAGTGGCCAGAAAGGCAGTTTAATGACCAAATAACCACTGAAATGACCAATAAAATGATTGAACTTTATATTCCAGTGTGCTTCTGTGTGCATCTTCATTAGCAGCAGGATGTACTAGCCACAGTAGAGTGGTTTTTGTAGGCACACTTTCTGCACCTGGTGCAAGGGGCTGCTGTTCCAATCCTGGAGGTGCACCTTTTGCACCTTCTTCTCATTTCGTTGGTGGGGTGTGGGTCACACTCTGGGTCACACTCTGGTTCAGACTACTGTATCTTGAGATCAATGGCAGAAGTGGCTGAGAATCAGGGACAAGGGTGTCTTGCAGTTGTTGAGGTCACCAGCATGTGTCCCAGCTCTCCCAGGATCACTCTTCATCTGTAGGTTGTAGAGGACTCCCCCACTTCAGTGAACTTGTTTCCGGTGGGACAAAGGCATCGTATCCCGAGACATCCAGGAGATTGGAGAGAAGAGCCATCAGCCATCAGTTAGTTTTCCTGCTACAACTCGAGGTGCCAACACCCTCTAAGTTATCCAAGCAATATTTGTGCCTATTGTAGTCCAGGATTGCCTCTTGCTTTCACGCATCCTTTATTCCCCATCACTGACTGCTGGTTCCTTGTGTGTTGCTGTCAAATGAAGCACATTCCTCCGTTGCTTTGGCATGTGGGATATTGCTGTGGTAGTTTTGGTGAAGCCAAAGACAGACAACAAAATCTTCCTCTGTTGCAACTGGAGGAGCTGGGGAGGAAGCTCTGGGCCAGTTTTCATCTGAGGAGTTCCTCTGCCAAGGTGCCCGAAGGAAAGACGTTGTCCTCGGAGCTCCTCCGTCAGTTGGAGTCTGAACCCCATGCCTTTTTTTACTTCTTGAGAACTTCCAGTGTTGTCATCCAACATGCTATGTATTGCTTTATTCTGGTGTAGGCTCACATCTCCACTTCATCTATAATCCTCCAATCCTCACACCTTCACCTCCCGTGTAAGGGTGCACAGCAGCCAAAAGATCTCCTTTGTTATAAAAAAAGTCAAAAGTAGATCTCAGGCTGCTAATGCAGGAAACGGCATACAGGGTGACTCCTGGTTTGATACCAGTGGGTACTGGATTGTAGAGCAGTCTCTCTTCAGTTGTGGGACCCACATGGTTTTCCTTTCACGAGGGATCCACTCAGTCACCGGCTCCTCGGTCTCAGAAAATGCTCCTATGTTCTTTTCCATCAGCTGCTTGGCCTCCACCTCCATGCCCCTCGACCCCAATCCTCCCCCAAAGAAGAGGATTCAGGCAATGGCTAGTACTCAACATCAGTGGTGATGCAGTCAGCCTCTTTGGAGATTGTCCCCTCATTTTCTGGAGAGGAAGTTTCTTCATCTTGGGCAGATGTCTTTTCTTCAAGGACAGAGGACTGCTTGCTGTCCTTGCTCTCTGACCATCATACAGACAGTGCTTGAAGCAGTGATGACTTTCTTGCCATATAGCCAGAATAAATGATTTCTAGAGTTAATATTTTGGGTATGGTATCTTTTATGAAAAATACAAGAGTAAAAGTGCTTTTAACATGCGCTTCAAAGCTAAGTTTGACTGGGAACCTCAAAGCTCATTGTAATGTAAAGCTATGTAATGTTTGATGCATCATTATTTATTCCAGTCTATCTTGCAAATACATGTTTGTGCTGCAATGTCATGCACAAACACAAACTATTAGATCCTTAAGACCAAACCTATGTCAAAATTGTTTCATTATTCTGGTCCATTGGAGTGTGGTAGGCCATCAAAGGCTGCTACTAGAAACTCTGAATATTACATGAAATCGCTTGATTGGCCAAAAATGGGTAAATGATGTAATTTGGTAAAAAACATTAAAAACTACAATTTTTTTTGTGTTGAGTTCAGAATGAAAGCAATTTGACCTAAATCACATGATATAGTACTGTCAATAACAAGGACTCAATAAAGGTGGTTATAATGGGTTTCAATTGGCCAAAAATGGCCACGATAGAGTCAAGAGGAACAATTTGGTGTACAGTGAATATTATTGACATTATTAAGGAGCTGATGTTGAAAATTAAAAAATCTGAGAAAAATACACACCTGTGGGAAGTTTCATTCCATTAACAGAACAAAGATGGTTGAAAAAAGGTCACAATTAGGTTATGGTTATGGTTATGTTTAGGGTCAGGGTCAGTGTAAGCGGCTAGGGAAAACATTATGTCAATGAGGTGTCCCCACAAGGATATAAATACACACGTGTATGTCTGTGTGTGTGCGTGTGTGTAGCTGTATCTTCGTGTGGCGTCTGAGTCCAGAGCTCACCATCAGGATGAGGCAGCGTCTCGCTGACCTTAGACCCCCCTGCAGCAATCCCAGTTCCCAGAGTGCACCTCAGCAGCGAGCCGTGAAGCTCAGGTAAACGTGATGATGATGTTCAGACTCACCTGAAGAAAACAAACCAAACTCTGCGATCAAACGCATCCATGAAAACAAAAAACCTGACCCACAGTCAGCCTGATTTAAAATAAAATAACCTGCAGTGAGCTTGACCTCTGTGACCTCTGTCCTGAATCCTGGTGTGAGGTCACATGGTCGCGGCTCTGCGTGCTGACTTGAACTTAAGTGTTTGTGCGGCAGGGAGGCGTCAACGACTCCTGTGGTCACCATGTTGTCTGACAGTGACAAGGAGGAGGAGGAGGGGGAGGAGCTTGGCTGTCCGTACTCGGACACAGCAGGAAATGTGCAACAGGAAACAGGTGTGTTAGAAACTGAATGACTCGATGGATTTGTCAGAGGTCAGGTGACCTTTAACCTGCACTGACAACGTTTCTTGTTTCTTCCCCTCAGAGGCGTCTGATGAGGTGTACAGCAGCAGGAAGGTTGGTGCATGTGACCTTTGACCTTTAACTGATTATTTCATTCTGTTTCGTTGTTGGGATGAAACAGCTCATTAAATGGTTTTTACCTGAAGGGGGCGCTCTAGCGAGTCCGTCCTCGTGAGAGAGAGTTGTTGTTTTTTTATATATTTGTAGTTTTCATTGGCGATCTTGTACAAAGAATTTACAGAAGGAACTTTACAACATGCAAATAGCCAACAGAATTTCAATTTCTCAAAACTGTAGTAAGATGTAAGTAATAGTTCCCAGTTGTATTTCTCTAATATATTATTATCATGATTATTATGATGATGTCACCCTGGTTGGGCGGGAACCCTGTACCAAAAGCAAACCATCTTAGCATCAATTCTGCCTTGTTAAGCTTGTTCTCTCGGCACACCTCCTTCCAGATCTTAAAAGTTGATTTTATCCAGGGATCATCAGGATCTTTCAAACGCGACTTTAGTTTACCGTCTGCTACTATGGCTTGGATTGGAGGGCCATTAGTAGCTCGTTCTTCTGTGTCTTTCCACCGAGATTTAAACAAAGAATCACATAAACAAACTCATGGCCGTAGCCGGGCAGAATAATAACAGTCCTTCAGACATGGTAAATATGGACTGCCCCTGTCCTTTGGTAATTGTAGTGTACTGTACTGGGTTTTTTCCCCAACCATAAATAGCGGGAAACTATCTTGTCCCATTCCACGAATTGTTGTTTCGGGATTTCAGTGGGGAGAGTTTGGAAAAGATAAAGCAGGCGTGGTAGATCGTTATTGATTCTGTTCATTAGGCCTAAAGCTCCACCTCGTTAAATCCGACTTCAGATAAAAAGATAGTTGTTTTTTTTTGTTTGTTTTTTTTAAAGTATCTTAAGCTCATCGGCAAAATTTGCATTTACATATTTATGTCTAATAAGCTCTATGACAGAAACAAGTTAAGCTCCTCTAATAAACATAGTACGTATGTAACAACAGGTGTGACGTTAGAACGAACACTCAAATGTATAACAGACAGCTGCTGGGTTTGAGAACTGAACTAATGTTTAAAATATGATCTGATGATGTAACCCAAGCAGATATTTGAAGGGCTTCTGTTTGTGACTCAGCAGGATGGGGGCTTATCTGGGGCGCGACTCCCTCGCCGGCGCTGGTCCAGGAGGATGTGCGACGCTGACGGGGTTCTGATGGTGAAGTCCATGCTGGACCTGAGACTGCTGGACTCTTTCTGCCCCGACAAGCAGGCGGAGGTCAGGACACTCAGAGACACTATTCAAAAAAAACACCCGCAAGTGATTAACTAGCATTAACGGTCCTGTTTATTCTGTGAAGACACGCCCACTTGATGTTAGCCACTCCCACTGCAGCAAGATGAGGAAGGGTCAAGGTGCGGAGGAGCTTCACAGGACCAATCAGGAGCTTGGGAGCACCATCAGCCTGCAGGTTTGTGTATGTCAGGGGCGTCTCTCACTGTGATCTGGGAGGGGCGCAGCTGGTAAAAAAAATTAATAAGCCCCTCCCCCACACTCTCTCTCTGCCCCACACCCTGTTTCTCTCTCACTCACACCCTGTCGCTCCCACACGCTGGTGTGGGGAGAGAGACAGACTCCCACACCCTCTCTCTGCCGCACACCCTGTCTCTCTCTCGCTCCGCCTCACCCTTCCTGTCTCCCTCCCTTATACAGTCACACACTTCCTGTCTAACATTAACACTCCGATGGATTCAGTATCTTGCCCAGTTATACTTGGCGTGCAGACTGGGATTGAACCACTGAGTAACAGCAGGAAGTTCTTCGTGGGTTTGATGCTGCTTTGTGGCTCCAGCTCTGAAGGGCACTGTGAGCTGAACCTTACTCAGATGTGTGATGTCATCCTGTACATACAGGTACACAGACCAGAGTTTATCCTCCTGTCCAATCAGAGCGCAGACAGAGAGAACCCAGTGCTGTATCCGGACCAATGGGAGGACAGAGTGAGCCTGGCAGGCAGGTAGGACTGCTTCCTGTCCTGAGAATTCACAGATGACGTTAGCTTTTACCAGCAAATAAGCCCCTCCCCCTGCTGTCAGTGAGTTCCAGGTGAAGGAGGCGTGTCCTGCTGCTGAAGGTGCACGGCCGGACAAACCGAGTCCCGACAGCGGCTGCTCGCTGGGATTCAGCTCCAGACTGTCGAGTCCCAGCAGACCTGCAGGATACGGTGAGATGCACTCACCTGTCTGTGAGCCGCCTCGCTGCTGCTTCCTCTCACCTGTCTTTATCAGCCCAACCCTCTTCTTCTGCCCATCAGACTCGGAGCCCACAGAGCTTCTCAGCATGGACGGAAACTCCTCTGAGCTGGAGGACGAGGAAGACAGAGGACCAGGTGGCGGGGAGTGCAGGAAACCCGTACCCCAGACTCCCGACCAGGAGGCGTTCCTGAAGGAGCACTTTGTGACGCTCGCTGACCTTTCTGCCTCAGGTACGGCGGCAGAGCTTAGCAACTGATTTCAGCATTTTTCCTCCCAGTCCTAAGCGACAGGATTTGAATCACAGCAGACTCACCTACACCTGAACATGTGACCTGTGTGTTGACAGGAAGTCCGAGCAGAGCGTCTCACAGCTCCAGTGAGAGTCTGAGCATCTCGTCCAGGTTCCTCACCCAAAGCACAGCCACAAGGTAGGATTACCGTCACACACAGGTCAATAATTACACACACACACAGGTCCATTTAAACCAAACTTTATTGAAAAACGATAACAGCTTCCTGAATGCAGACGTGCAGCTCAGCTATGGGACAGGAGAATACTTGTTGTAGACACAGTGTGGCCTGAACACTGACTCTGTGGGGTCTCCACGCACACGTGTGGTAGATCACTCAGACCTTTTTTCTCTCGCTCTCTCAGCCGGACCGTGCTTCCTCTCCCATCTCGGACCTCGGGGGCTGGTGCGGGGGAGCCAAAGACTCGTCCGCTGGTCTCCGAGGTCCGACCTCTGATGGAAGAGAGCCAGAGGCAGGACGGGAAGGTGCCGTGGACCCAGGACCAAACCCAAAAACAGAACCAGGCTCAGGCCACCTCATTTCAGGACCAAGCCCAGCCTCCCCATGGTTCAAACCAGCTCCGCATCCTAGAGGAGGAGACCCCCTCGACCCAGCAGGTCCACCGACCCTCCCCGCTCAAGAAGAAGGCCCAAACTGCAGTGGAGTGCAGGAGGAACCAGGGACCGACAGCCCGGGCTGCTGCCTCCCATCTGAACTCTGCTGGACTTCGAAAGGCTCAGTCAGTCCACAGCCTGCTGACTGACACAGGTAACACTCAGATCACCACACAAACAGGTAAACAGCACAAGAACCAAAAGAGACTGTGGACCCCCAAGCAGCTGCATACACTGTACACCTGAGTATGAGCGCTCACCTGGACATAAAGAAGCTAAATTAAAGCTAGCAGGCTAACCACACCCACGTTGGCTGTGACTGTAGAAATTAAATGTTACGTCTTTGATTTGAGCCAGTAAAACCAACGCTGTTTGATATAAGTTAGCACTGTGGCTCTGTTAACTTCATTTATGCCACATGTGTCAAAGTCAAGGCCCGCGGGCCACATCACATCCGCGAGATCATTTTATACAGAGTTATTATTATTGTTATGCATGGCCCGGCGATATGAGGCGCTAATAATATACAAACTACAGATCCCATAATGCAGCGCTGCATCCTCCTTGGCTAGGCTAACTGGGAACATTCCCACGTCAATCAAGTCAAACTTCTGTTATTGAAGCTAGCTGCTCACAAAGGTGGAGAGAAAAGTTGATTCTGAAAGCAGAGCCTTTCAGCGCCAGTGGGAGGCTAAATATATGTTTACAGACAGGCTGGTAAACCCGTGTGTCTTATTAGTGGAGCTAATGTGGCTGTAATGAAGGAATTTAATTTAAGACGGCACTACGAGACAAAACATCAGGATAAGCTGTCTGTGAAGGTTCTCAGTCATCCAGGTCATCGTAGTCAAAGGAGCTTGCAAAGAAAAGCGTCTGGACTTCTTTAAGTTGCTTGAAGACGTTTCACCTCTCATCCGAGAAGCTTCTTCAGTTCTAAGGTCAAATGGTGGAGAGTCCCAGATATAACCTAGTGGGAGTAACCCCCCACAGAGGGACAAAAGGACCCCCTGATGATCCTCTAATCGCCTGACCCAAGGTGTGAAACTGGGTGTGGGTCCCAATGTGACGGGTGAGACGTTTCTGTCGTCTCTGCTTTCATCGCATCATTGTTTACAGTCTGTTTTTAAATAAATAAAACGACGCTCGAGTGACCTCACCTGCTGCTTTCTCTTTATGCAGACGAGCCAATCAGTGTGGAGAGCTGCAGGGCTCTGACCAATGAGCTGCAGAGCTGCTTTAAGAAAGCGACGCACCTGTACAGGAGAGTGAGTAACAGACTCCGCCCACCTTACCATCTATGTTTGATGGTCACAGCAGTATTCACCTCTCCTCCTCTTCTTCCAGGTGAGTGGCTCCTCCTCAGATGAGTCCGCCCTCGACCAGCACCAGATGTCCCGCGTCCTATCAGAGGCCTTCCAGGCGATGAAGGCGGAGCTTGACGCCCTGCCGCTCGGCATGCTGGCAGCGGAGGGGGGGCTGGGAGGTGTGGGAGAGGTGAAGACGGCAGCGCTTCTGGAGGAGTACTCGCTGCTACTCCTGCAGGCGGTTCACAGGAGGATCAACAGCAGCACCTGAGCCCCGTCCCTCTAACCCCGCCCCCCTCCGGAAGGATCTGAAGCCATTTTGTTTTTAAACTGATGCAATGATCTTATTCGTTTTTATCAAAGACGTTTCTCGTTCCTCGAACTTCCCAGCGGCCGTCAGTCTGAAGGAGCGATCGGATTATTGATCGCCGTTAGACTGAGCAATACCACACTTTGTGATCTGATGCTAGGACTTTGTATTTATTGTGATGATGAGCTGTTACACTACTGACTCCGCCCCCTCGCCTCACGCCGACCGGCCCTGCTTTTACCGCGGTCGTGCATTTTGATGTCTTCGGGTGTTTGTGGGGATAAATTTGTAGTTTGAAACGTTTTCATGTTTTTTTGTCACGTTTAATAAAAGTTTCAGACTCGCTGTGATCTCCGACTTTACTGCAGAACAAACAAGAATCAGCAGGTCTGTTAAAACTTTATTGATCGATAGACGAGAACGCTATTTCACTGACTGCTACATTCACAGGGGCGGGGCTAAAATCACGCTCCTCCTGAGACTTTTCCATGAAATGATCACTGGAGCAGAAACAGCAGCAGTGAGACTCGTTAAACCTGTTTACAGGATCATTTCCTCCGCTTTACGTTATAGTAAAGAGTAAAGTTTGCGTTATTAAGGGCGTGGCCTCTTTCATCCCACTTCCTGTTCACTCTGCCGTACAAAGGTTGGATAATCTGGGTGCATCCCAGGACGTCGCCATCACAGGTGGAACAGCAGGAAGCCGGAGAACACGCTGAAGTTTCGCGAGTCGTCATAGAGGCGGTAGCTGGCCGGCAGGCCGAGGTGCACCCGGTCGCCCTCCTCTAGCTGCAGACACACGGCGTTGCTTGTAGAGGCGTAGCCGCCGTGGTCGTTCAGGTCGAGGCTGAAGACGATCGGCTTGTCGTTCTTGTACAGGTACAGGCCCATGTAGCCTTTCAGGTAATCTGCAGCCGTGAAGCTGAAGACGTACAGTCCGCTGACAGGAGCCGTGAAAACACCTGAGGACCAGCACAGGTGTTAATCAGACAAGCACCTCAGGGAGGAGCTCCACCCCCTCCACCTTTGACAATATTAATATAACTCTGCAGTCAAACATATGTTACGTGGAGCTGAATATTTCAGCGTCATGTGGGCGGCACGCTCTACCTGCTGTCTGGTTGTAGGCTTCGCCAATGTTGGTGATGATTTTGGAGAAGATCAGAGTTGTTTCTTCATCAAACGGTCCCACTGACCCTGAATCGGTCAGACCGGCTGAAAACGCCACCCTGAGCTCACCTAGAAGAGACAGATGTGATGTTTAACCCACAGCTGGCTGGTGAGGACATTTAAAGTGCCGCAGGCGTGGCTGACCTGCTTCCTCGGACGAGGCGCTCAGCTGGTTCAGCCTGACCTGCAGCTCTGAGAGAAAACATTCAGATGTGATTCAAGTTAATCGGACGCAGAAAGCTTCGAGGTCGTTCGTTACCATCAGCGCGTCTCTGTGCCGCCGTCAGTCGGTCCGAAACAGACTCCAGCTCAGCGGCTCGCACTGAAAACAGAGCGTGACACTGTGAACTCGGATAAACGCCATCAGACCTCCCGACAGTCCGGCAACGTAACAGAGGTCACCTGTGTTTTGTGTCGTCAGCTCGTCCACCTGCCGCTTGGTGACGTTCAGTCTGAGCTTCGTGGCCAACAGCTCGATGTCACGGCCTGAAAACAGTTTTTATTTTAATGACCTGCAGAACAAATGAGACCCCGACCTTCATCTGCGTCTTCAGCTGTAAACATCTGCTCTGCAAGCTGAGCAACAGCAACAATAAACAGTGGTGTGTAGGGTGCTACGCGTCACCTCAGTGTCACTTCATGTCTGACTGAGAGCTTTAATGAGCGACTCTTGAAACCTCAGGTAGGAGCTGATGACGGTACCTGCAGCACGAGTGTCCAGCTGTTCCAGCTGTGTCTCAGAGGATCTCAATCTGACATCCACGGCTGCACAACAAACCACTTTGTCATCGTTCACACAGAATTTCTAAACAGGTTCTCAGTTTCCGCTTTGCTTTAAAATGTCTACAGTTGGTACAAAGGTGTGACGTTAACCTTCGTGTGTTACCTGTGTGCTCAGACAGCAGCTGCTCCAGCTGTTTGTCTCCACGTCTCAGCCTGGTGAACATCTCTAAACAGAAACAGCAGCTGTGAGCGTGCTCAGAGCGATTCTCACTGCGTGCTCTCTGACAGCTGTACCTGTGTTCAGGTTGCCCTGCAGGCTCGCGCTCGCGCTCACGTTTGTCTGCAGCTTCGTCAGTTTGGAGCTTTGATCTGAAACGTGAACAGTAGACAAACAAAGGGCCCTCACACACATACGCTTCCTTTCACCGGAGATTTCATTCACTTACCTGATGTTTCAGTCTGCAGCTCGTGGATCTGATGCTCTGTGGAGTTTAGTTTAAGCTGCAGCTGCTTCACTGAGTCGGTCTGAGCTGGAAACAGCACAGGAAACACATCACAGGTCTGACAGCGACACATCGAGTGTGAATGACAGGTTAGTCTCTGTTTAGACGCAGACGACACTCCGATCTCTGTCCTGGGAGATGATCCTGAGTGTGTCTGGCCTGAATGTTGTTAAACTGAAACGGAGACAGATGCTGCAACAATCACCAGCACGTACGTGTCCACAGAGTGATCAACATGCTCAGTTTTCATCTCAGTCTGAATCGTCAACACCACACAATCATTTTTGTCAGTGTCGACCAATCAAAGCACTGGGAGGAGGAGCCGTTTGTTTTATCTCATCATTCTGTCAGCGTCCAAACTCACTGTTTACACCGACGGTAAATCAGAGGATTTTCAAAATAAATCTTATTTATTCATTACTGAAACTGTTGAAGCTTCCAGGGAAGCATTAAAATTTTCTTCAGTTTCAGCTTCAAAGTTCAGTGTTTCCTACATAAAGTTGCAACACTTCACTCTGTTTGTGTGGATGTAACGTTCATGTATCGCATGAGCATTTGTAAAACATGCCAGTCTGAAAGCTTCGTGTGTTACCTGTGTGCTCAGCCTTCAGCTGTTCCAGCCGTTTTTCACCATCTCTCAGTTGGTTCATAATCTCTGCAAAGTAAAGTAAACACGGTTGATGGTTCTTCAGGGAACCTTGTTAGATCCTTACATGACTGAATGTTTCTCTCTGCTCTGGCTGTATGAAGGTTTACAATCAAAGGTGGGCACACATGACTAAAGTATCCCATTAAACTAAACTGATCCAAATAGCAACTTGTTCAAAATCGTTGTTGATCAGTGTGATCGAAGCAGCTCTGAAACAGAAGCGTCTGGACTTCCAAAAAGCTTCTTCAGTCCTAGGGTCAAATGGTGGAGAGTCCCTGAGAGGGTCGTGGACCAACTATTGATCCTCTACCTAATCACACAAACCAAGGTGTGAAAACAGGTGTGGGTCCCAATCAGCCAGGATGAGACCTGGCCCCACCCTATCATGTGATTTCCTGAGGTGAGGATGTGAGTGGGCGTTAAGGCGTCTGGGAAGGATCTCAGACTGGATTATAGATGGCAGACAGATGGTGTCGTAAGCCCCGCCCTGCGTTCAAAGACTGTTGTTCACAGTGAACACAGATGCTTCTTTCACTCCTCTTTCAAACCGTCTGTCTTCTCTGTCCAACATGTGAACATTGGCATCCTCGAAAGAGTGACCTTTGACCTTTAGATGCAGATGGACTTCCATGTCTTGTCCCGTGGAGGTGGCTCTTCTATGTTGTGGCTGTTTGGTGGTGCCAGTGTAGGTCTGAGCTCCGCACAGCTACGTTGCTGAGTTTGTGTTGAACCAGTGTGTGTGTCCGAGTGTGTGTCTGAAGTACACTCTTCTGAGCGTTGCAGCGTCCCTTTAATAGCATCGCACAAACTCTCTGTATCTTTTCAGTTACAGCGCCCAGCCGGGCTGTTTCTGGGCAGACTTTACTGTTCCAGGAGGACGCTTCGTCCTTCTGCACCCCAGCAGGTAACAGAGTGAAACATGGTCAGGCCACGCAGCTTTCACCAGATCATGCTGACGCACGCACGCAGGCGCGCACACACGCTTTATCTATGCAAACACAAATCCTACAGTGAAGTTCGAACAGCTAAATCTAAATGTGAGGATAAACTACAGTTTTCGTACACAAAGTCAGATGTTGGATGAATATGAATAAGACGATATCACCAGACCAGGCAGGAAACTGTGTTTGCCGTACTGCGGCCATGTGAGATGAACTTGGGATCTCGTTTCCTTTGAAATGCTTCAAATATGCGACCGCTCGCAGTCAGCTGCCATCTTGGTGCATCAAGAAGCGCTAAGAGTTGCAATATTCAGCAGACTGAGATGAACTGGAAATAACCTTCACCAGTGTGATGATGACTGTGTCAGTCAAATCACGGTTGCTGGCTCCGCCCTGTGCAGTCACCTTGTGAGGCAAAGTGCTCGCACCGAGGCGGAGCACTCGACCTCAGGCTGACCAGTTTACAGCCACTTAGTGAATGCGACGTGGGCAGCACCAAATGTTCCCAGACACAAAAGAGTTCCGCCTTTTTTACTGTAGTGTGACGGAGCCATGAAGAGTTCCTCTGAGAACCAGCTCGGTTCAGGATGAAGTCAAAGTCAGAGTGTGTTACCTGTGTGCTCAGACAGCAGCTGTTCCAGCTGTTTGTCTCTCAGCCTGGTGAACATCTCTAAACAGAAACAGCAGCTGTGAGCGTGCTCAGAGCGATTCTCACTGCGTGCTCTCTGACAGCTGTACCTGTGTTCAGGTTGCCCTGCAGGCTCGCGCTCGCGCTCACGTTTGTCTGCAGCTTCGTCAGTTTGGAGCTTTGATCTGAAACGTGAACAGTAGACAAACAAAGGGCCCTCACACACATACGCTTCCTTTCACCGGAGATTTCATTCACTTACCTGATGTTTCAGTCTGCAGCTCGTGGATCTGATGCTCTGTGGAGTTTAGTTTAAGCTGCAGCTGCTTCACTGAGTCGGTCTGAGCTGGAAACAGCACAGGAAACACATCACAGGTAAACTGAGAGCAGCTGCATGCTGTCACATGTTGCACCCTCAGATCACCTGACTTGCCTGTGCCGGTCAGCTCCAGCTGCTGCACCTGACTCTTCACAGCCGACAGGTTTTCTTCCCACGAGGCTGTGACAGCTGAGAGGGGAGGAGACGATCCCAGTTATGCAGAAACTCTTCACCTTTACTGGATCAGAGCTCGTTTATGAACACAGGACTGGAGCGCGTCCTTCACACGTCTTCAGCAGCTGTCTGAGGGACACGCTCTCCAGTCGACACGGACGCAGTTTATCGTGTTACAGCAGACAGATCTGATCATTGGACACAACATCTGGATCCAGCCAACACCGATGAAACAAACAGGTTGGTGAACATCTGGAAAGGTGAGCTCTGAGGTCAGCTGCAGCTGCTGCAGGTAACTCACACCTGTGGACTGACTCACCTGAGGTTTGTGTGTGCAGCTCATCCAAGCGGCGTTCAGCCTCACTCAGCCTGCTGCCGAGCGCCGAAACCTCCGCCGACTCCACTGAAATGTGAGAACAAAAGCGATGGAGGGTCGGTGAAACATGTTTGATGACGAACGGCTTCAACAGTAATCTACGGACACGAGCACTCGCAGAGATGCTCTCCGTGAACGTGTTTGCTTCCTCGCAGTAACATAATCACGCTGGCGCTCGTTTCTCTGTGCATCTTGCTGCATCAGACTATAAATCTCACGGCGTACTTCCGTCTCAGTTTCATGCACACAACGGTGAGAATTAACTTAATTTTGTTTTTCTAATCTTCTCTCCTGGCTCTCGGCGGAGGCGGTCGCATCTTCTCCGGTCTCCTCTCCCTTATCTTCGTCTCATCTCGGAGACGCTCTCCGCGTGTTCTCTAAGAATAACAAGGAATTATGGATTTGATCAACTGGTCTCTAAACACTACTAACACCCTCTCGATGAGAAACCTGGGTGCTGGGAGCCTGATCCTCCTGCAGGAACGTGCGCTGCCGGATTGGCACGACACCGGCGCATCGTGTGTCTGCCAACACTCTCAGAGGAGGACATTGAAGACATCGACCTGTTCTGGGCTGTGATAACGGGCTTCCTGCTGATTGGAGCTGCTCGGCCCTGGCGTATCGACGAATAATGAAAACCTGTTACAGCTGCTCAAAATCCCACGAGCACTCACACTGTTAACTGAACACAGTCTGGATAAAATCATGGAGAAGCTCACAACTCTGCAACGGGAGAGCTAGAATTGATAGGATTATGAGAGCTGCTCCATCCCACTTTGGACACATTTATTAACCCTCATAATGTCCTCCCGATTTCCACACACCTGTGGTCCCCAGGGGTCAAAAATGTCCCCATCTCCTTTGATTGATACTTAATTAATATGAAGTGGATTTTCCCCTACTTTTTATTAAAACTTAATTCAAACATTTTGACACATTTTTTTTTATTCCATTTCAAATTTAAATCTGATAAAAAAACCTCATAAAAATGAATTTTTTCTTTGTTTTTGGGTAAAAAATAAATTAAATCATCAGTTATTGTGATTATTGTTTCACAACCAGAGTCGGTTGCTTTAACAGATGATCACAGACGGGTTTATGTCAAAGTTAATTTAGAAAGCTGTTTTTAAACTACTTCAAGTTTTTTACTGGCAGCAAATAATCACATCTGTTGTCCTCTGGGCTCAAAAATGACCCCGTTTGCTTTGACTGTTTATAAAAGCAACAAGTATAAAATATCATCCATCTCTGTGTTTCAAGGTTTTATTCAACTTTATTCCAACTCATTGCCTGACAGTTTTCTATATTTTGGCATGGTAGGAACACCAGGGCATGAGTCTGAGTGAAGGCAAACTTTCATGAGGACAAAGGCGTGTCCATATTTGACCCAAGTGCAGGAGGAAGCTCAGGTTCATTCCTCTGCACTGGTCCCATCATGGACAGCTTTCTTTCTGCAGTTGCAGGCCAAGGGGCATATACAGTAAACAAGCTGTTACAGGTGATTGTTTTCTTTTGGAAACCTGCAATGTTAGGGACAACTCGTGTCCTGACTGCAGGACAGACGGTTTGCCATCGTACACGAGCATGTTCCATGTACAGCTGGACCTGCATCACATGCTGCTCATGTTTTTATCTCATAGCTCCCTGGTTTACTTGGATGTTCTGTTGGACAGAGTCCTCTGAAGGGGACTTGGTGCTCATACAGTCACATCAGTACCAGGATCTTACATCACAGCAGGAGAAACACCCACTTGTTCCATACACCTCATGGGAGCACGTTTGTGTCATGAACGACGATCATCTATTGTGTCTTTATCAAGAAATTATGTCCTTTTTGTGCTTCTATGATTAATCTTGTGTCAGCATGAAAACTTCTCTACCAGACTCAGGATGTCATAAACTGGCCGTAGCGACTCTACTGGATGCGCGGCAGTAAGAATCAACACACCCACATATGCCTACAGCTGCATTCGGTCCATTTTTCTTCCTCTCTCGTTGTCATTGCGTTGGCTGTAGAGCAGGTCATCTGCTAATTGGATGGTTGTTGGTTCAATCTCTGTGTGCTCTAGTCTGGAGTTCTTACCAAGGTGTCCTTGGGCAAGTTACTGAACCCCAACTTGGTCTCTGATGCATCCATTGGCATGTGAACCAGAGGCGGAGCCAGACATTTGAAACACCCGGGGCTTAGCCCAAAGAGTAGTATGCATGTGGGATTTTTTTATTTTTTTTGGGGGGGGGGTGGGTAGAAATGACTAAAAGATTAATAGGCTCTGTTCAAAAAAGAATGACTTCATATAGGGAAAAATATATATCACATGTGCAGGACACCTTAAACTAGTTTTTTAATTAAGCAGCAAGGCAGAACAAGGTCAGGCCTGTATCAAGACACAGGGACTAAACCCCAATTCAACCAGACCCAGAACTGATCCGGAATTAAAACAGGACTACAACAGTTCAAAATCAGGACTACTGAGGACTTAACCAAGACAGAACCAGAATCAGAACTAGATGATAGTAGCACTAAAAATCATCATAGACCTGCACTACACTTATTTTTTAATTCTACCAAAGTCCACTATTTAGATTGAGAAAAGTTTATATAATTATTCAGCCTTGTTGTGCAAACAAGCCTGCAGAACTTAATAAATACAGAATTTGAAAAATAACAAACCTAAAAAGAAACACTAGGTACGAGATACATGAGGACCTATGATACGGTGATACTTTTGGTAAACAACCATTTGACTAACATGTGTGTCTCACCTGCTCTTGTTCATCTCTGTTCTGTCCTCATTCTCCTCCATCTCCCTCTCTGTTCCTCTCTCTCCCTCTTTGTGCTGACAATCATCAAATATACAGTTGAAACCAGATATTTACTCTTCAGATAAAAACACTTTTTTAATTGTAACATCAAATCAGACTAAATGTTTATTTTTTTAGATTGATAAATATAAAAACATATTTGTTAACTTTAAGAGTAAAGAGAGAAACTATCTGTATTTCTTAATTGCAAATGGCACCAAATTGTATTCAAACTTGAGCCACATTTATGGAGCTCCACAGTTCTTTTCCTGGTGTTTTGGTTGACATCTCTTGATGTTCCCATGTCAAAGAAACAGGCTCTGTGTTTTGCCTTATATGCATCCACAGCTGTGCCACCAATTTACTCACATGGACTCTACTAACCTATCAGAAGCTTCTTCAGCTCAGAATGGAATCGTCTGGAGTTTTCTTATTAATTAACAATAAATTTAGTGTATATGTACTCCTAAATTTGATGAAAGTGATAAAAATAGCTCTGTCTCTCTTTATTCTGAAATTTAACTAATTCAAAATATATTTCAATATTTATCTAAAACAAAAGTTTACTCTAAATTGATGCTGTACAGTAAAAATGTTTTATGTTTTCTCCCTAAAGTGTATGTAAATATCTGGTTACAAATGTGAATATCCTGCTGTGTACTGAAATCCCTCTTGTTTTGCATAGAAATATACTGAACAACATACAAAGCATAATATATAAAATAACATTTACCTGAGTTTTTTCTTTGAAAGAAGCCTCTAATGTCCATTCTTATATTTCAGTACATAACTGAAACCGATTTAGTCGGGGAGGGTAAGAACTGAAAATATGAAATAAACACATGTAAGCTAAGACTCTCTAAAAAAAATAGCATTTGTTCGGCTTTTCATTTCGCCATTTGTTGATTCACTTGAAGAGCGAGTAACGTAATATTGGTCAAGTGATCAGTTTGATATCAATCTTTCGTGATGCACCGTCATATTTACATTATTTGTACGGTACGAATGATTTGCTTTGGTACCTGGTCAAACTTAAGCTCTCCTTAGTATGGCTGGCTCCGTCTCTCAAACAGCGCACTCACGGGCAGCAGCTGCCCCGCCCCCTCGCTCAGTCGCTTAGTGCCTGAGCTTGGATCATACCAATATCAGGGGGGATTCACGCACAGTCGTAAATTCCCACAGTGTGCACTATGTGCTTCGAATATTGTGTGTACTTTTTGTTTTATACAGTTGTCAGCCAGGCATCTAACTATGAAAAAATTGCACTCCAAAATACCCCGGGCTTCTGACAAAACAACCCGGGCTTAAGCCCCGTAAGCCACCCCCACGCTCCGCCCCTGATGTGAACGTTAAAAAGCAGAATACAAGCAGAATACACTGTGTATAATGCTTTCAGTACTCGAGTAGAAGAGCCACTGAAGGAGTATGGGACCTGGCACATGTGCTTGGACTGTGGTAGATCATCTTTCTCTGAGGCACATGAGAGAGTCAGGCATCGTCTGTCACTGGGAAGGATAGAAGACCAGATTAGTGTTTCCTCACGTTACTGCAAATATTCCTCTGTCTCAGCTGACTCCTCTTTCCTGCTTGATTCTTTGTCTTCATCATAATTGAAATGGATGATGTGTAGTCCTCTGACACATCTTCTATTTCAGTTTCACATTCTGAAAATTCAAGAAACTTCAAGAAGCCCAGTCACTTTCTCTCCAAGCTCCTCAGACTACCATGTCCTGGATGTCTGAGAACCTACTTGAACATAGTTCAGATTCTTCATCACTTTCCTTCACTTCATAGCCTTCTTCCACTTCTGCAGGTGGCTGATGTGCTTTTTCAGAGAAAGGGTAGCATGTGCTCTAAATATTGACAATATTTTCTATATCTTCTAACCCTGGATCTTCCTGAACATTGATTCTCCCTCCTCATTATACTAGAGGACAATATGTGCTTTGTTCTACTGGTCATTGCTTTGCACAACATGGTAAAAAAAAGTATGCTCATCAAAGTATGCAAATCTCCAGTGCAATGGAGGCTTGTGAGCATACTTTCTGTGTATGTATTATTGTAGAGTCTACCTTACAATACGAAACACTTTGATGCGGCTGTTGTTGTGATTCGGTGCTGTATAAATAAAATTTCATTGAATATAGAGCACCTGCCTCCTCATTGTGCTGCCTGTTGTTGTTGTTGTTGTTGTGGTTGTTATGACCAGTGCTTGACCCCACACATCAGTGATCCAAGATCAAAGATGTATGAAAGCAGTATGTTGTGAAAATACGGCTCTTTGCAACACTTTGTACTTTGGGGTCATTTTTGTCCTACGAGGACCACCAATGTTATAAAATTCAATAAAAATCCCATAAATAAATCAAATTACTTAAAACTTATTCCAATCATGCATAGCATAGTAATGAATAACGTCTGTTATTTTCAGACCATTTGATGAATAAAAAACACATTTTTGATAGCAAAAGATTTCTTTAGAGGACAAAAATGACCCAAGGACAACACCAAACCCCCCAAAATATGACTATCCAGAGTTGGGACCAGAAAGCAGAGTTGCAGTCTTACACGCCTCTCTGCAGCTTCTCTCCTCCTGCTAACCCCCAAAACCCATCTCCATAGTATGGAAGCCCATTTCCGCCACTTAAAAAAAAAAAAGATCCATAACTCAAAATTTCGAGTTGCTTTTCTCAAAATTTTGAGTTAATAAATCGAAATTTCGAGTTAGCGCTGCCAATCAGTAATCTACGTGAATGATGTCATTTCCTTGTTACCTGGAAGCTGAAGCCCTCAGCTACAAATGCTACAGCTAAGCTACCGGTATTACATCCAGTCGTGAATGCAGAGATTGCTGAGTGTTTTCAGCCTGGCTTCACAAATGATGAAATCCCTGTGTTATTAGCTGAATCACATGGTGTTACTATCAGCAAACGTACTCGCGAAAGCGCCAATTTGTTGGGATCCGTTTTTGAGAGCGCGTTCCTCTGCGCCATATGCTTCCGGGTAACAAGAAAGCGACCTCATTCACGTATATTTTTGATTGGGAGAGCTAACTCGAAATTTTGAGAAAAGTAACTCGAAATTTTGAGTTATGGATACTAGCTGTTTTTGGTTTTTTTTTTTTTATTCAGCGGCGGAAACGGGCTTCCATACCATAGAGACTGTGTCAGCTCCCAAACAGACGAAAAACAAACTAAAAACCAGCAAACAAACAACTTAAACATAAACACAAAGAAAGAACAATACAGTATCCACATCTGAACCAAAGAGTAAAACAGTGAAATGTGGATGATTAAATATTAGGTCTCTCTCCTCCAAGTCTCTGTTAGTACATGACTTAATAATTGATCAACAAATTGATTTACTCTGCCTTACAGAAACCTGGTTGCAGCAGGATGATTATGTTAGTTTAAATGAATCAACACCCCCGAGTCATTCTAACTACCAGAAACCTCGAAGCACAGGCCGGGGGGGGGGCGGTGTGGCAGCAAAGTTTGATAGAGAGGTTCACTGTGAAATAATGTGTCCTAAACTAGCCTGCAAATTCTTGCACAGTGGGAAACAAAAGTGAGGCGACCGTTGTTGTGATTCTGCGCTGTGTGAATAACACTGAATTGGGACCAGTGATGGACATGCAGTTGTTCGCCCTAAACCCAAACAATCACGAGCTTCCTCCACCAGCTGGAAGCTCCGAGGCTGAAACTAGAACAACAATTGAGGAGTTTTTCCTGTTCTCCCTTCAGGAGCTCAGTCTGAGTTCGTTTTTCTCCTCGTCTTTCCTCATATTGTGTATTTCCATCATTCTTCCTCTCTGATCGGTCTTCTTTATGTGATGTTTGCATAATGTACGGTCTGAAGGGTAAGGTGGCGCTGGAACGCCGACACCTTAACCCGGTTTCCTTCGGGATCAATAAAGTTGAATGAAATGAAATCTCTCTGAACTCTGATGTGAAATCATTCCCTGCAGGACGAACGGATGCTGCACCTGGTGAGGAGCTGAGCTGCTGCAGCGACTTCAGTCCACCCCGCAGAGCTGCAAACAACACGCCCACCCGGCAGCGTCACTCTGCACATGAACAGCTGATCAGCTGACTCACCTTCAGCGTCAGCGCTCAGCTCCTCCAGACGGGCGCCCAGTCGAGCCTCCAGCTCCAACATGTCAGGCGTCAGAGACGAGGCGTTGGAGGCCGGAAACTCTGCAAAGTGTCGACATGCAACATTAAACGCTCAGGTGGGCGGGGACAAAATGAAATTTTAGTCGGAAAACAATAGCGCCCCCGGTGGTGATGGTTTAAACATTCAGCATCAATTATAAAAATCACCTTTAAAAATCTCAGACGGGAGCTTTTTATTAATTTTTTTAAATTTATGTTTGATTAGTTTTCTTATTTATACAACATGTACAACAAATTCAATTTAATCACCGTGAGGGGGAAAGCAAAACCAAAGCGAACAACAACAGAAGAGACAAACGGACCAAAACAAGACCAAACAAAACACAAGAACAAACAAACAAACCAAGAAATACAATGACATTATACAAAATCGGACCTCCCATTTTGTACATATTTCAACCATTTCAACCAATATTCTTCAAATGAGTCCGCCTGGCACTTTAGCCTAAAAGTTATTCTTTCTATAACAAAAATATTATATATCACATCAATCCATCCATCTATGGTAGGAATATCCTCTTTAATCCAAAGGCGAGTTATGGCCTTTTTGCAAGCTACCGACAGCACACTGAACAAATACTTATCCGGTTTGCATAGATTAAGACTCTCTAGGTTGCCTAGGTACAACAATGCAAAATGAAATTGTATTTTCTTTTGGAAGATTGTTTCCATGACCTTGTCCTTATGTATTTCCTTCCAAAATGGAACCACACGGGGACATTCCCAAAAAATGTGGAAATGATTTGATGTTGCATGTCCACAATGCCTCCAGCATGTTGTATTCTGAGATTTTTGGGCTGGGGTAATAAAATAACGAAATACATTCTTCCAGCTGAATTCCCTCCACGAGGGGGAGCTTGTTACTGACCACTGCTGCCTACAAACCCATCCCATTCCTCTCCTGTTAGGAATAGATTGCTCTCCGTTTCCCATCTTCCTTTAACATATCTTGTATCATGACCCCATAGATTGATCAGTGAACAATATAATTTGGAAATAATTTTTTGATAGGGTGCATCTCTATATGCATTCTCGAATATATTTATAATCTCTTCATTCCCAGTCGATAACTGAGAATTTTTTAGCTTTTTATTCAGGAAGTCCCTCAGTTGCAAATATCTAAATAAAGATCTTGATTTTGCAACCCGAATTTTTTCTTAAGGTCTTGGAAACTCATCACTTTTCCATTTTTCAACAAGGTACTGTATGTGGTGAGACCTTTATTTGCCCATGTTTTGAATGTCGAGTCGATCTTGCTAGGCAAAAATTCTGGGTCATATGCAAACCATTTAAGGAATCCGGCCCTCTGGTTTAATTGGTACTTTTTAAGTACTCTTTCCCATATTTTTATTGAACTTACTATCCAAGGGTTGCCCGGGTCTCCCAGGAGTCGTAACTCTGAAGGATCTCCTATCAGTGCCCCGACAGGAAAATTACCTCCCAAGGACAATTCCACTTCCTTCCATCTTGAACAGTATCCAGGTTTACACCAGCCCACCAGATTTCTTATTTGTGTTGCCCTGTAGTAGTCCTGTAGGCAAGGGAAGCCTAATCCTCCTTTATCTTTGGGAAGCTGAAGTGTTTTGAACTTAACTCTTGGCTTTTTACCCTGATTTTATCTGTTTTGATTTTATATACTGTTTTGTTTGTTTGTTAATTAGTTAAGCTTAAATTTCAAAACTTACATTAACTATCTAATGTTCTGATTTTATCTGTTTTGATTTTACATACTGTTTTGTTTGTTTGCTTGTTTGTTAAGTGGGTTAGAGCTCTGGGTAGCTCCCCAGCTGGGTCTAGAGAGTATTTTAAATTCAGGGAATTTAAAATAGAAAGTAGCTCGTCCACAGAAGGACTGGTAGCTCCCCTTACGATAAGGGTTCAGATCGCGCGAACAGGTGTGAAATGTGTGTGTTTAGTTAGTTAGTTTGTTTGCTTGTTTTAATCAATTTTAAATCATGCTTTTTATTTGTTTTTGTTTCTAATGTCTCTGTAAAGCACTTTGAATCACCTTGTTGTTGAATTGTGCTATACAAATAAATTTGCCTTGCCTTGCCCATATAAATCTTGAGAGGGTCCTATCCCACTCTACAAAGTATCTATCAGGGTTTTCTATAGAAACAGACTGGAATAACTACAATATCTTTGGGAGCATATTCATTTTTATGATGTCCACTCTAGAAGAGATGCTTAGATAAGGGATTAATGACCATCTGCTAATATCTAGCATGATATCTTTTTTAAGTAGGGAGTAGTTGATTTCTTCCAAACTGGTTATATCCATTGATAAATTTATGCCCAGATATTTGATAGTTCTTTTGTCCCAGCTTAGTTTGTATTTGTTGAGCAGATTTGGGGGGGGGGGGGGGGGGGGGGCTATAAAAGCTACTAAGAACTTATGTTTTTTGTATATTCAATTTATATCCCAAGTATAGCCCATACTCCTTTAACACTGACATGAGCTCCATAAGTGATTCGGTAGGTTTTGATAAGTAAACCAAAATATCATCTGCAAACAAGGCCAATTTCTGCTCACTTCCAGCGATATTAATCCCTTTTACGTTACCATTCTGCCTAATCCTTTGAGCCAATGGCTCTATAAAAATAGCAAATAAGAGTGGACTCAGTGGGCATCCCTGTCTTGTGGACCTTTCAAGCTTAAAAGCATCTGAAAGTTCACCATTAATCTTTATTTTTGCAGTTGGGCTATTATACAAGGCCCTCAATATAGTGATGATGGACCCATTAAACCCAAATCTAAGCATTGCTTGGAATAAAAATTCCCATCTCAAGGAGTCGAAAGCTTTTTCAGCAACTAGACTCAATAATATAGCTGGTATTTTATTTAAATTAATATGTCTAATAATTTGCAGAGTTCTCTTAACACTATCATGGGTTTGGCGCGACCTAACAAATCCAGTTTGATCTAGGTTTATTATCCTTGGGATGATCCCTTCAAGTCTCCGTGCTATGATTGACGTAAACAATTTGTAATCTACATTTAATACACTTATTGGCCTGTAGTTGGAACATTCTAGTTTGTCTTTATCAGAGCTTTATCGGGAGCTTTTTAAAGGTGATTTTTTTAAGCCGACCCTCGAGTCAGCAGGACAGGAAGCGAATCTGACCTGAGATCTGCTGCCTCAGCTCCTCCATCAGACTCTCGGTGTTACACAGTCTGGCCGCCAACACTGAAAACGAGCAAACACACACAGGAAGTTTACACACAACTGCTTGACAAAATAAAATGGTGGAGACTTTTAGTCTGAAATTTTTCTGAGGAAGTACAACTGAATGTCAGTGTGAGCAGCGCCCCCCAGTGGCCACACAGCGTCACCAGTCAGTAGAAACACAACTTCCTGTTTTTCATCATAAGTCTGGCTCACAGCCACAGACTGTATATAAAAGATGTACACCCTTTATGTCCATCTTTAAATACCGTCAGTGGGACTTCCTGCTTCAAAGAAAAGTTGGTTAATCTATGAAATTAGAACTAAGTCACCAAACAGTGAGTGCTTGATGATGATGATGACCTGCGTTCTTCCTCCTCAGCTGCTCCACGGTGCTCTCGCTCGCCCTCAGTCTCGTCTGCAGGAACGGCAGCTCCGCCGCCAGAGCTGCAGACACAGCAGTAACCCAGTGTAAGGTCCACAAACCTGCGAGCCGCTGCTCAGGTGACGACGAGGGTCCGAGACTCACCCGAATTCTTCTTCTTCAGGTCGTCCGTCGAGCGCTCGCTGCTGTTCAGCCTGGACTGAAGTGTCGACACGTCGGCGGCTCGAGCTGAGGGACGACACAGGACATCAGAACCACCTCGGACTTAGAGGCCGAAGAATCTGATCCAGGACCGAACCCAGGCCAGGTTCGGTCCTGGATCCATATATGTTAAAAAAATCAAAAACGATTTTCAATTTTTTTGTAGTTTATTGCACTTTTTTGCAATTTATGTAATTACTATGCACTTAATGAATACATATTATTAAAATCTGGGCTATAATGGTTGTATTGATGTATAGCAACTTGAAATGCTCCCAAAAATGGCTCCACAGCATGTAAAAATATAATATAAGCTCTGGCGGACTTGGTTCTATGGTAGGTCTTAAAGGGTTAAATGCTTACATATACACACACACAGTTACTGTCCCTCCTAGGGATGGGTATCGTTTAGGTTTTATCCGATACCGGTGCCAAACTGGTACTTTTGAAACTGTGCCGGTGCTCAAACGGTGCTCAAAGAATGGAGGACACAAAATTGGTCCAAAAACCTCTCATGTTCAGCTGTTTTTTGTAAAAAGATAACAATGTTAGCCTTTTCTGCAGCTGTGGGGCATATATGGCATCACTCTTGGCTGGAAGCAGTGCTTAAACAATGGAAAAAACACACAAACTTTGTCCAAAATCCTCTCATGTTTAACTGTTTTCCACTTTTTCTTTGGTCATTTTAGCCTTTTTGGCCAGGGTGAAGGGAGTATCTGCCATCAAACAAGAAGACAGCTGCATGTAGCTATGATGATGTTTGCTAGTTCACCTTACATGCATTAATTTAATAATAATGGATTGGATTTATATAGCGCTTTTCAAGGCACCCAAAGCGCTTTACAATGCCACTATTCATTCACTCTCGCATTCACACACTGGTGGAGGCAGCTACGGTTGTAGCCACAGCTGCCCTGGGGCAGACTGACAGAAGCGAGGCTGCCATATCGCGCCATCGGTCCCTCTGGCCAACACCAGTAGGCGGTAGGGTAAAGTGTCTTGCCCAAGGACACAACGACCAGGACAGAGAGCCCGGGGATCGAACCGGCGACCTTCCAGTTACAGATACGCTTCCCAACCCCCTGAGCCACGGTCGCCCCAACAACGTGGTTAGCCTACTCAACATAAATTACACACGAACAACATTAAGCTACTCCCGCAGAGAAGAACGGCTGCTGCTGCCATCGTCATCCTCATCATTTCTGCTACACTGACAGGGCTAGGGGCCAGGACTCTCCTCTTCTGGTTTTTGGGGGATGTTGCTAACTCCGGGTCCGTTAACAGGCAACCCAACCGCAGTAGATGTGCTCGGTGTGAGGTCTCGCAGCAAGCTATCAAATACGGCGCATTTTTCGGCTTTTAAAAAAAAACGCTATGCGTCGCCAGGTGTTTCATCGGATTCGAGGTGTTACCTCCTTTGCACAGTATCACCTTAAAGCACTTGTTGCAGGCTGCTGAGTTTGCATCTTTTGCTGTGAAGTACAGCCAGACTTTTGACCGCTTCGCCTTGGGCATTTTTAATCTGTAGCTCTGCTCTAAAAGAACGTACGTACCTGGACCCGCCTACTGTCCTCGGAAACGTAAAATGATTGTGTCACAGCTCAGGAAAATAAAGCACCGAAATGTGCGCTGCTTTTCGGTCTGGTTACTACCGTTTATGTCAGAACCGGTGCCGTCATGGCACCGGATACCGGTACCCATCCCTAGTCCCTCCACACATACAACTCGGTTCTGCTGCCGCCAACTCCTTCAAAACAACCGCCAGAGGAGAAAAGAACAAAATCTTCAGAGAAGGAAGATGATATCTCCAATAAAACTATTTTTGAAGCCATTATGGGACTTGACAAAAAATTTGAAGCACAACTGGAGGATATCAAGGAACAAAACAAACAAAGTGCAGCTATGGTTGCCAGCTTGGCTAAGGCTGTAGAGTTTAATGCTGCAGAGATAGTTGATTGCAAATTGAAAGTTGTTAAACTGGCAAATGCGAATGAACAGCTGCTTAAAGAAAATGAAGACTTGAAAAGAAGAGTGAGAGAACAAGAGCGCTACCGAATGAGGTGGTGCCTAAAACTGAAAGGGGTGAAGGAAGACAAAGATGAAAACATTAGAGTGAAGGTTTTGCAAACGCTTCAGAAGATTGCCCCTGACTTGAACTTAGAAGAGGCCGTTGATATTGTCCACCGCTTAGGGAAACGAGTTGATGGCAGAAACAGAAACATCATTATTCTATTCACACAGAGGCGAATTAAAGAAGAATTGTGGAGGCGCACCAAAGACTCTTCAACCTGCAAGCAAGAAGGCATCAGCTTCGCGGAGATGTTGCCGCAGGAGGACATACAAGATCGACAGCGCCTATGGCCTCTGGTGGAGGAAGCAAGACGTGCGGGTAAACGGGCCTACTTTCGTGGTCCACATGCCTTCATTGATGGACGCAAAGTTGAGGAAAGACAGGAGAACTAAAAATGACAAAAACTGAAATAGTGGAAACTTGTTCGCGGTCTGAGGAGCTCAGCATTTAGTACTTTTTTTTTTCTTCTTTTTCTCACGTGGTGAGTGATATTCTGTCTATAGTTCATGTTGAATGTTAACATTTGTTTTGGTTCTTTAAATGTTAGGGGTTTAAGAGAATCTGTTAAAAGAAAAGCCTTATTTTTGTACTGCAAAGGTAAAAAATCAAACTGTATTTTTCTACAAGAGACTCATTCATCTGATAGTGATGTATCTTTTTGGTCAAACCAATGGGGTAGCAAAATCCTGTTTAGCCATGGCTCAATGAGGTCGGGGGGTGTAGCAATTTTATTCAATAACTTTCCCGGGGATCTTGTAATACAACGAACTGACTTGAATGGTCATTGGTTGATTGCTGTAATGAGAGTTGAAAGTTTGTTTTTCATTTTAGTCAACGTTTATGGATATAACAATGAAAGACAGAATAAAATTATGTTAGAAGATATAACTTCAAATATTTTTGAACTTAAAGGTCGATACCCTACAGAATACATTTTAATGGGTGGTGATTGGAATATGACTCCTGATGAATGGACTGATAGATGGCCCTCAAGGACAGGTAGACCACAAAAAAATAACCTAATTATAGAATTTTTGATTAATAACAACTTGACAGATATTTGGAGAGTAAGAAATCCAGAAATTAAGAGCTTTTCCTGGTTTAAACCAAATGGAGCTTGTAAATCTAGAATAGACTATTGGCTAGGAAGTGACATCATTCTTAGCCACACTGTAAAAGTTGCAATGTCAAATGCACCTCTATCTGATCATTGCTTTATTGAACTGTGCTTAGAATCGGAAATTAGACAATCAAATAAAAGAACTTATTGGAAGTTCAATGCCAAACTTTTACAAAATGAAGACTACTGCAACATAGTCAAAAAAATTATAAAAGATATTATGGCTGATCATCTAATTGTAGGATATATCAATAAATGGGAATTCATTAAATTCAAAATTAGAGAATTTAGTATTCAATTCAGTAAAAACATAAGTCAAAAGCAAAGAGAATATGAATGTAAATTATTCCAAGAAATTACTTATTGCTGTAGTAAAGATGATCTAAATACCCAAGAAAGGAGTAAACTTATGGAGTTGCAAACTAAATTAGATCAGCTCTACCTAAATAAAGCAGAAGGAGCTTTTGTGCGTTCACGGGCCAAGTGGATTGAGGAGGGGGAAAGAAATTCTTCATATTTTTTTAATTTAGAAAAGAGCAGACAGAAAATAAATTTTATATCTTCTCTGTTAATTGATGGCATTGAATGTGACGACCCTAAAATTTTGGAGAATGAAACTTATACATTCTATTCCAATTTATACTCCTCACAGTTCTCCCAAGCAGATTGTGATGTCTTTTTTGATCAAATAGATAATCTGATCCCTAAAATTGATGAATCATTTAAGGAATTATGTGAATCTGACTTCAGAATTGAAGAGTTAGATGCATCTGTTAAGAAAATGGCACTTAATAAATCCCCTGGTCCAGATGGGCTGACAGTTAATTTCTTCCAATTTTTTTGGGAAGACTTACGGGAAATTTTATTCAAAGCTATACTGGCCAGTATTGAAAAGGGAGAATTGATGTCTAGCATGAAACAAGGATTAATTACATTAATTCCTAAACCAAACAAAGATAAACGACAATTGGATAACTTAAGGCCCATAACTTTATTAAATACAGATTATAAAATTTTCTCTAGCTCAGTTGCAACAAGGCTCAAACAAGGGGTTTCAAGTATAATTAGTGAGACACAATCAGGGTTTTTGAAAGACAGGAACATTCATAATAATATCAGATTGGTTTTAGACTTACTAGACTACAATGATCTGATTAGTGATGACAGTTTTATTCTTTTCTTGGACTTTTATAAAGCTTTCGATTCAGTAGAACATCCTTTTATTTTAGAAACACTAACTCGATTTGGATTTGGGGATAAATTTAGGAAGATAATAGATATACTGTATAATGATATAAATAGCTCTGTGTCATTAGGCTATGGCACTGGTAAAAGATTTAGCGTCAAAAGAGGAATTAGGCAAGGGTGTGGAAGCTCTCCGTTGTTGTTCATAATGGTTGTGGAGATGCTCGCAATTCTAATTAAAAACAGCAGCGTTGCCGGAATTGAGATTATGGACAATTCTTTAATAATTAGTCAACTTGCGGATGACACTACTCTTTTCTTAAAAAATGAACATCAGATTCCCCTGGTAAAACAAATAATCACTACATTCTCAAAAGCTTCAGGCTTAAAGTTAAATTTAAATAAATGTGAATTATTGGCATTAAAGGAGTGTAATTCACAATTACTGTACGATATAAAGGTGAAGAAGGAGGTAAAATATTTGGGCATCACAATTTCAAAAGATCACAAAGTCTTAGAAAAAGTAAATATTTTAGATAATGTTGACAAATGTAAGACAATCCTAAATAAGTGGTTACAAAGAGACATCACAATTTTTGGAAGAATATTATTAACCAAAATGGACAGTTTATCTAGATTTATATATCCAGCTTACTCTCTATCAATATCGAATAAAGTTATTAAAACAATTAATAGCTTGAATTTTAATTTTATTTGGAGGAATAAGTGCCATTATATATCTAAAGATGATTTGGTTAAACCATACATTGAAGGCGGTGGAAACGCAATTGATTTTGACATAATGAATGGTGTTTTGAAACTTAAATGGTTAAAATCCTTCCTAAATAATCCACACTCCATTTGGTTTTTTATACCAAGTAAGGTCTTTAATACACTAGGGGGTATCGACTTTCTCCTAAAGTGTGACTTTGAAATTACTAAGCTACCTGCTAAACTCTCTGAATTCCATAAACAGGTCCTTCTTTATTGGAAAATGTTATTTAAACATAATTTCACTCCACATAATAGCCCAATTTGGAACAATAGATATATACTGATGAACAGAAAATCTATTTTTATTCAAGATTGGTTATCAAAAGGTGTTTGGGCAATTGCCCATTTTGTAGATGAGGAAGGACATGTTCTAGGACATCAAGATTTTTGCCAAAAGTTTAATATCCAATGTTCTAAAAGTAAATTTAATCGGGTTATAAAATCCATTCCATTGTCACTTAAAAACATAGTTGTAAATGATATAATATATTCTGACATCTCCCCCAATTTAAGGCAATTATATATAGATGGTATTCGATTTTGTGATGTTAAATGCAACAATAAGTTTCTTAGATCTTCATTAAGGAGTCTTTATTCTCCAAATTTACTTAGACGTAATTACATATTAAAAGATTTCCAAAGGGAAGAAATTGAAAAAATAAGAACTGATTATATCACCTTCCCTATCCCTCCTAAAGGGAAAGAAGTCCAATTTAAAATCTTGAATAAAATTTACCCGACAAATAGACTCCTTAGTGATAGATTCAAAATAGAAACGGGTAATTGTGTATTTTGTGAAACAGAAGAGGAGGATTTGGACCATCTATTCTTTTTGTGCAATTTTATACAAATATTTTGGTTGGATTTTCATACCTGGCTTTATTCCAGTGGGATTCAAATTACCCCATTTACCTTAAATATGATAATGTTTGGAGTGTTTTTGAAAGAAAAGAAAGCTAATTATGGTGTTAATGTGTTATTAATCTTGTGTAAGTATTTTATACATAAATGTCGCTTTTTTAAGATTAAACCAACACTGGCTCACTGGAAAAACGACCTAAACCTGTTGGTTAAATCTTTGACTTTAGTTAAAAAGAAAAAGGCTGCTTTTTTTGTTTCCTTTGTAGAAGATTTTGATTTAGTGAGTTAATAATCTGTTAATTTATGTGACCCCATCTTTATATTTTATTTTCACTATATATGAAAGTTGCTAATATGTAAGAAATGTTTATTCTCTGAATCTGTAATATATGGTGCATTTTGTTTGTATGTTTATATTACTAATAAAAAAAAAAAAATTAAAAAAAAAAAAACAAAAAAAAAAAACAACAACAACTCGGTTCTGCTTGTCGCTACCCGATCCGTACCGGAAACCTGATCGGTACCCCGCATGCGCGAAAGGTGTCTACTTCCAGTCGAAGCATTTTACGATAGTTACGGGTCAGAGTATCTGTTAAGATGTTAAGAATAACAAGTATCTCTTAAAATGTTTCCGATAATGAAACATTTAATATAATGTAGACAAAACCAAATAAAAAGATAGCGACAGATCAGAACTCCCGATCCGTACCGCGCATGTGCAGGGGTTTTCTTCTTCTTCTGTTGGTTTAATGGCAGTGTACTCCCCAGTGTACGAGGATACTGCCCCCTGCTGACCGAGTGAATGAACCCTATTGTAAACTGAATTGGCGTCATTACAAACGTGTGTTAAATTTGATTTAGTGATAGTCGAGTTTGTTTATGCTTGTCTGTGCGGAAAGGATTGTTGGAATAGTGATGATAATGTCCGCTATCACTGTCAGTTGCCAGTAAACACTTCATCTGGCTGCTGAATCTTCACGTGACACATTACAAAGTCTGTATTATTAACTCTGTCATTAGGCACCATTCTTCTTGTTTTATGGCGCTTTTGTTTTTTACTTATTTGTCCCCACCCCCTCAGGTTTGACCTCTCATTCATTTAATTTTCTTTTAGTCTTAAATTAAACAAACAACATATGAAACAAAAGTAAAGCAAAACAAACCAAGCATGCAGAAATCAAAACAAGAAATAAGCAAGCCCCACCACAGTACAGTTTCTTTCATATGAAAAAGACAGAATGTGTAAATTTGCAGATTCACAAGTTATGGAAAAACAAACAAACAAAAAGAACAACAACACCATTACCAGCAACAGCACCGTCCTGGGTTAACCCCGTTTTCTTAATTCTTGTACTCATTTAAAATTAGGTTTTTATATTTTAAACTGTTTTATGTTTTTACTTTCTTTTATTTCTTCAGTTAGACTGTTCCATAATTTAACTCCTGCAATTGAGATAGACATCGTTTTTAAAGTCGTTCTAGCACTTTGTATTTTTAAATTCCACTTCCCTCTTAAGTTATACCCACCGTCTCTTTCTATGAACCATTTACAGATTTCTTTTGGAAGCAATTTATTTCTTACTTTATACATTATTTGCGCTGTTTTAAGCTTCACCAATTCTTGGAATTTAAAAGCTTGCATTTTGACAAAGAGTGCATTTGTATGGTCCCTGTACCCACATTATTATTAATCTAATGGCCCTTTTCTGTATTATAGTTATTGTTAGTGTGTTACTTTTGTATGTTTACCCAGACCTCGACACAGTAGCTCATATATGGCAGTAGTAAAGCACAGTATAACATATGTTCTGATCCAACATGTGCTTTGCTTTCCCCATGACGGCCCCGTGCCAGTTTCCCCCGAACATCAGTGCTGTGTGGCTTCCAGCTCGTGGTCAATGATCACCCCAAGATATTTTATTTCATTGACTCTTTCTAAACATACATTGTCAACACATATTTCTACACTGATGTTTTTCTTTTGGTTTCCAAACAACATAAATCTGGTTTTATCGAGATTCAATGATCATTTATTTATATCAAACCACTTCTTTAATATCGTTAATTCCTGTGTGATCATCTCCAAAACCTGTGGCAATTCCACACCTGAACACAGTATATTTGTGTCATCTGCAAATATTACAAACTTTAACATCTCCGATACTCTGCAGATATCATTTAAGTACATAATAAACATTTTTGGACCCAGTACTGAACCTTGAGGTACTCCACAAGCTATATCCATCAAATTAGATTTATATTCATTTATTTGTACATATTGTTGCCTATTCTCTACATGGATTTTTACCCAGTCCAAAACCACTCCCCTAAACCCGTACTTTTCCAGTTTGTTATTAGAATTTCATGATTAACAGCATCAAACGCCTTCTTTAGATCTAAGAAAACGAGTGCGTACCTCTTATTATCCACACGTTCTGTCATCTCTTCCATTAAATCTATCAGTGCCAAAGCTGTTGACCTGTTGATCTGAACCCATACTCACCATCTGTCATTAATTCATGTTTTTCCACAAAACTGTCAAATCTTTTTATGAAGAGTTTTCCAGTATCTTAGAGAACTGGGAGAGTATTGACACTGGTCTATAGTTTGTAAAGTGATGCCTTTCACCAGTTTTGTAAATGGGAATAACTTTAGCAAAACCGCTGTTTGAAACGACAAGTTGAACATATATTTTAATGGTTTTACAACACCATCAATCTTTACTGTTACCATATCAATATCAGTCCAGTCTGTACTGGTTTTGTTCTCTATGTCATGAATCTCTTTCTCTTCCACTGCGCTTAAAAACATTGAGCTTCTATTGCTTTCAGTATTTTCACCAGTGTCCCATCAACCTTTATTTCTTCTGCCAGTTTTGGCCCTATGTTTACGAAGAATTCATTAAAGCCATTTACTATCTCTTCCATGTTATTAATACTTCTTGTCCCTCTATAAAGTACCCATCGTTATTCCCTGATCCATCTTTGATTACACTGTTTAATACGTTCCAGATATCTCTTGTGTTATCTTTATTGTGTTCCAACCTTTTAATGAAATACTCTGTTTTACAGGATCTCATTATATTAGTTCATTTATTTTTGTAAGTTTTATACTTCCTTTCAGTTTCCATGGTTCTCTTTTTTATCAATGCTCGATATAGGGGATTCTTTTTTTGCTGGTATTTTGTAGTCCTCCGTGGTCTTCCTGCATAGTTGTTTTCCTGTTGATTTCAATTACTGGACAGTTTTTATCAAGTAACGTGTTAAATGTTCTCAAGAATCCTTTGTAAGCTTTATTAACTTCGACCCCCCCGCTCTAACACGAAGCTCTCAACCTACAGCTCCAGCTTTGCCTCTTCTGCCTCTTGTTATGCGACAGCCTCTAGTGATTAATACACGAACAGGTTCCTGCTGTTTAGGCTCAAAACAGTTTGATGTTTTTCGCCTACCTGAGGACAGCAGGACTCACCTGTGCTACACCAGCTAAACTCACTGCACCACCTCTCAGTCTGAGGAGCAGCTATGACACTTAATGTGACGGAGGAGGCCTCACCTTTGCTTTGCTCCTCCAGCTCCTCCACCCTCCCCCTCAGCTCCTCCGCCTGTCGGAGCGCTTCCTCCTTCAGTCCCTCCAGGCTCCGTCTCTGCTGCTCGGCCAGCACCTCTCCATCCCTCAGCCAGCTCTCCACCCTCCTCAGGATCTGACGCCGGCCCACCTCCTCCGCCTTCAGGCTCAGCACCAGCTCCTTCAGCCCTCGCAGTTCATCCCAGAGGATGGGGAGGGCCTGGGAGATGACCGCCGGCGGGGGGACAGAAGCCTCCGACTGGCCCCGACTGACAGAGCAGCAGAGCAGCAGAAACAGAGCAGCAGACCTTCTCGCCATTGTCCTCCACCTGCAGAAATCCTTCAGCACAAGGACGAGGGGGTGGAGTCTCCCCACAAACACGATTCAAAACAAACAAGCAGAAAACACAAAACTGCAGTTTGTAAAAGTGGGTGTTATTAACAAGAATAATAAGAGCGAAAGCAGAGCAGCTTCACCCGCTTCCTCCTGAACCCTGCGCTCCATAAGCAGCTTACCCAAAGAAGAAAGGCTGCTTGCACTCACTTGGCATCCAGTAATCATTCGCCTCACAATAAAAAGGCTTTTCAGACCTTTCTCAGTCACGGCTTCCCACATGCTCCAACCCAGATAATCATGCAAAGAATTCCAAGTGTGAAAGAAAGAACTGTGGTTCACCTTCAGCCTTTATGAATCCGAGCACTGTTTCAACAGCTACGCTCTCACGTCCTCCTGCGCGTCAGAAAACAGCTGACAGCTGCAATAACTGCTCACTGAGCCATAATAACTCAACGGTACCAGGGTGGGTAACCGGAGTAACGTTGAACCCGAGGGCAGGTAACTGGAATAACGTTGAACCCGAGGGCGGGTAACCGGAATAACTTTAACCTAGCATCCAAACGACAGCGGCCCTTACAACTCAAAATCGCAGCTCAGCTCAGGTGTGTGCACGTTGTGTGATTTGCAAAATAAAGTGCAGCTGACAGGAATCGTGTTAAAACCTGATCTGTCGCTGCTCAGGGATTCATCCACATCAGTAAGAGTGTAAATGAATACAGACAAAAGAGCTCTCCATCAAAAAGAGAATGAGAGAGAGGCAGTCAAAGGAGAGAGCAGGGGTCAGTTAAAGTGTAGTTTAAATAAGGTTTAGTTTGTTCTTACACCTGCTGAGACTGAAGGCTGCATGGTGCTCTCAGGGACACAGAAAGCAGATCTGGGGTCAGATTCATCTGATACTGGCTAGAAATAAAATAAGAACTGTTTAGTACACTCACAACGAAAGAAAACGAACACATGTAAACTCCGCGTCAGGGAAGGTAAACCTTCACTACAAGCACACCTGAAGGAAGCCCAGGTGGGTCAGGAGGACCGTGGTAACGGATGGTTGCACTCATTACAGTCACTCTGTACAGTTCACGATCCTGCAGGTGGGCGTCAGCAGCATGCAGTGAAGTAAACCTGCACCACACATCCCAAAACATTTTCATTAACTTTGACTGTAACAAGCTTTGTTGGCCCCGGGCCGGCCCTGTTGTTCCGTCTCCACCCGTTTTGTTTTTCCACCAACCGTGCTGCTCGCCTGGTCTGACCTGTGCCACGAACACTATGCAGCCTGGGATCCCTGTGACATCACTGCAACTGCTCAGTCGTGTGAAATCATCACCTGTCCGTGCTCACCTTGTGCTTGCTGTGACAGCCTAATAAACAGACCCATCAGCTGGAGCCGTCCAATCAGACAGCCTGAGCTCAGGTGTTCACACCTGCAGAGCACAAGCAGCAGACGCTGACGTCCCGCCAGCATCGGCGGGTGAAGTCTTTAAATCTATCAACACAGCACGCCGTGGCGTGAATCGTGCGGTTACTGTGGAGATGCTGTGAGTCCTCACACACACGGCTATTACAGGTGTACACTCACCTGTGCTTCAATCCACCTGCAGGCACAGGTGAAGCTGCCTGTACAGCATGTGGATGTCAGCACCTCCTGTGGCCCATGGACCCTGAGGTTAAAGGTCAACGCATGCACACTCTATTAAAAACTCAACTTCAGATTCAAAAAGCAGAAACAGGATTTTATTTCAAACGTCACACAAACTGAAACACTTCAAATAAAACATGTTCGTCCATAAACCGCCATCATCATCAATCCCACTTCAGAGTCACCAGCTCAGCGAAAAAGCGTGAGGCGGCTCGGTCTAGGTTTGATTCCAGCTGCTCTGTGATGGCAGCTCGATTTTCTAAACTGGAGCCAATCAGAAGAGACAATGATGCACGCTCCGCCCACAGGAAGAAACTTTTTTTTTTTGAATGAGGCTGAAAATGTACAAGAAAAACTGAAAATAGTGTTTTAATAAAAATGAGTCAGGCTTGGAGTGGCCTCGGCGCCGGAGCACAATCCTCCAATCAGAGCGCATGTTGACCTCGTGGCATCCTGCAGTCTGCTGAATGCGAGCGCTTCCAGTTTCTCATCACGACCTTAAAGGTCACAAAGGACACGTCAGGTCACCGTGACGCCGACACGCTGGAGACTGAGCCACGCCTGTGCGTGGAGCTTACTGCAGAGAATTTATTGCAAAAGAGCTCCGCCCCTCCAGACTGCAACAACCTCGTCCAATCAGAGACTGAGCGGCTCCGCGATACGACCTCACAGTAGGAGAAAAAAAGTTAAACCAATCAAATCAGCAGTGACGCGTCAGCAGGACCTCTCAGCTCCTCAAACAGTACGTTTCTATTTGCAGAGTCTGAAGCGCTGATGGTGACCTCTGACCCCTGAGATCCAAACAAGCCCCAGGACTCCGCAGGGTCAGCGCTGGCCGGTGTAGGTTCTGAGCCAGGAGCTGACTGAGGCGGCGGCAGACGAGATCATCCCTCCGGTGTTGGCGGCGGGCTGCGAGACCTGCAGGGCACTCTGGGAAAGATCCATGGACTGCAGGAGGACAGAGGAGGAAGAGGAGAGGTTAGAGGTCACGAGGCGGAGCCCTGTAACTCTTCTGCACTGATGTCTGACCTATGGAGGTCAAAGTGACTCCTCCCCTCAGGCGCCCCCGCCCGCTGCTGCTCTAAGCGCGAGTCGTCCTTCACACCGAGTTAATAATCGATCGATAATAAGGGTTACGGATCTAAATGATCGAGCAGCTCGGCACAAACGCCTCAGGTGTGTTTACCTGTGAGGGGATATCACAGAACCGCGGGCTGGGCACCGTCTCCCAGTCCGTCCCCAGGTCTGTCTCGTCGTCCGTCACCGCTTCGTCTCCGCTCTCCTCCGCCGGCCCCTCCGCCTCCGGCTCCACGAACTCCATGGACTCCTCCAGGTCGGCGCACACCTCGAACGGACCCGTCCTGAAGCACACGGGTAAACACTGCATCACTCTCAATCAGCAGATCGCACCCACATTTTCCTGAAATCAAACACTTCACCCCCTCACCTGCCCAGGCTGTCGTTGTCAGGGGCAACCAGAAACACGATGTTCCTCAGGGTGTGATGGAGGTGGAGCTTCTCGCTGTCAACGTGCTGAACACAGAGAAAGGGGGTGAGAGGCGGGAACACAGATGGATCAATCAATCAGAATCAGTCCTGCTGCGTCTCAGAGTCCTCTCGACACAGAAGACGGACAAACAAACAGCGTGCGAGTCTCACCTGAGAGAAGCACAGGTGGAGCACGTTGGTGTTGAGCTTGCTCAGAGCTCGGGTGAAGCGGTAGCGGCTCAGATTGTCTCCGCAGAACTCGCTGAGAAAACAAACAGCACAGAGCAAAGATTAAAGATGGACGCCGCGACATCTGCGAAATCGACCTACCGCTGAGTGGCGCCACTTTTCAAACGTTCCCACCTGTTGCAGAGCTTCTTGGGCAGGTTGACGTCCAGCATGTGGGACAAGATGGTGACGAGCTGCGTGGTGTAGCAGAGGGCGGCGCTGATGGTGTGAGCCGGGTTAATGTGGTCCAGCTCTGCGGCAAAAGGAGGTCAAAGGTCAGGACAGGGTCACCTGAAACCTTTTCAAATGAAAGTTTTCTGAGCACCCACATAAAAATACTCATTATTAAAAAAATTACAAGTAAATTAAGTATTTTAAAATAATTTTAAAATAAAAACAGACGAGTTATAATAACCATGATTTATATTATTATTATTATTATTATTATTATTATTGGGCGATCGTGGCTCAAGAGTTGGCAGTTCGTTGGAAGGTTAATCGGAAGGTTGCCGGTTCGAGCCCCGGCTCGGACAGTCTCGGTCGTTGTGTCCCTGGGCAAGACACTTCACCTACCGCCTGCTGGTGTTGGCCAGAGGGGCCGATGGCGCAATATGGCAGCCTCGCCTCTGTCAGTCTGCCCCAGGGCAGCTGTGGCTACAACTGTAGCTGCCTCCACCAGTGTGTGAATGTGAGAGTGAATGAATAGTGGAATTGTAAAGCGCTTTGAGGGCCTCGAAAAGCGCTATATAAATGCAATCCATCATCATCATCATAACAACAACAACAACAACATCATCAGATAAATACAAGAACAAACTTCTGGCTGAGAAGAAATCTGAACTCAGGGAAAAAATGAGATCAGTTATCAGTACGACCGCTAAAGCTCCGCCTCCTCACTCTTCACCTGGGCCCTGATTGGTGCTCTTCTCCTCCACCCAGCTGTAGTAAGCGGAGCAGTCTCCGTTGCTGGGCAGGGCCACAGGGGGCCCCGTGATGCTGATGCTTGTCTCTCCGTTCTGGTCGTCCCAGATCCAGCGTCCCGACAGGTAGGTGGTCCTCCGGGCCTCGGCCAGCTCGCTCACCGTGCTCGAGGTCAGCGGGTCGCACTCAGCCAGGACGTCCGCGGGGTCTCTAATAGATACACGTAGGGGCAGAGAGTGGGATGACAACACGTTTGCTCCATCAGTCCCATCAGAGCGGTTCCTGAAACTCAGAAGGCTCCACCCCCTACCTGCTGCCCAGTTTCTCCTCCTGCATGGGGAAGATGTGGGTGGTAAGGTCGCGGATGTGCTCCCGCCGCAGTGCGGCGAGCTGGCTCAGTCGGCTCTGCAGGTCTCGACTGCGTTTCTCCATCAGCTCACCGAGGCGCCGGTTGTGGCGCTCGATCTTGTCGCGTTTCTCACCGTGGCGAACGGCCCGGCGCTGCAGCCGCTGGACGTCCTCCTGACACCTGGAGAGGCGCTCATTATCTGCGGCAGGAGGGGCAAACGGGTCACGCGACAGCTCACGAACCGTGTCAGTTTTAAACCTGCTGACTCTCACCGTGCCTCGCCTCCTCGTTGCCCCAGGCAACCGCCTCCTTTAGCTGCTCCACCTTCATCTTACACGACATGATCTTCCATTTCTGAGGACAACACACAGATACATCAATTTCTTCCGAACTGGCTTTTAATCAGATTTGAACTTTAATCTGAATGTTCACATTTTTATTTATGCAAACAAGTTAAAACATCTGAATTTATTTCTCTCGTTTCTGCCTCTCAGCTCTCGGCCGATGTTTGGAGGTCAGAGGTGCCACACAGATGCACCTGACGTGCTCTCGGAGAGGATGGGAGGAGCTACAGCGCATTAAAAACTGCAGGTGAGCTCACTGAAGGTAACATTACAGAGCAGAGGAGCGATAAGGAGGCAGCCACGTGCCTGAACGCACACCTATGCAGCTGTGAACTCACCATCTCGTCAGCCAGCAGCTTCCTGTTCATGGCCTGCACAACGCTGTGAGGACAGAAGATGTCACAGGTTATCGCCACAGCTGCTGTTACCAAAAAAACACAAACATCTGCAACACCTGCACAGGTGCTGCCTCAAACAGCTTCACTCGCCCTCCCTCAGTCCACAGCCGTTTGTGACATCACCTGTACCTGTGAGCAGCAGGTTTTACCTCTGCTGCAGCTGCTCCTTCTCCCCCTTCAGCTTCTTCAGCCGCTCAAGCTTCTCAGTGTACCTGCAGACAAACAGCAGACGAGTTCACCTGCAGTAGATAAAGCCTCACACCTGAGAGGATTTTACAGTTTCAGAACCAGAAGCTTGTGGGGATAGGTTAATTGATAAATCCAAATTGCCACTAGGTGTGAATGTGCAAGTGAATGTGAGTGCGAATGGTTGTCTGTCCCTGTGTGTTGGCCCTGCGACAGACTGGCGACCTGTCCAGGGTGTACCCCGCCTCTCGCCCTATGACAGCTGGGATAGGCTCCAGCGCCCCCCACGACCCTGAAAAGGATAAGCGGAAGCGAATGGATGGATGGATGGAGAACCAGAAGCCAGCAGAACCAGACAGTCTGATTAAACCCAGCACACCTCTGCAACAGCTGCAGTAACAAAGAGAAGGGGGGCCTGAGGTCATCTCACTGACTCCAGCCTGGGAAACGTCTAACCGGAGCATATGACCTCACTCCAGGGCTCGCAAAATCGCTAGCCCGACGTCCCGGGGCTAGTGATTTTTCCAGTCGGGCTACCAAAATCTCTCTCTGCCCTGCCCGTCGGGCTATCATAGGAAGGAAAAATATATGTCAATGCTTTTGCATTCTTTCGGAAATGTAGCTGGGTAATTATGTCATTGGCATCGGTGAGCCACTGTCAATATGTGACATATTGAAGTCGCGTTTGAATTTGCGCTTGTTTTTTGCTTTCACTTTGCAATCGAGCGAACTGTGTATAGAGAGCGACAGCACTGATCTGTGAGTGGTGATAATTTCGCACCAATTCCTCTGACATCGTCTTATCAATCGTTAGCTTACTATGCAAACATGACAAGTGAAATCTCACGCAGCAAGCTTAAACATGTGAGAGGTTGATCGCGCAGAGAATCGCTGAGCGTTATGTGAGTGCGTGTGTAAAAGCAGCAGATATACACTGAACAAAAATATAAACGCAACACTTTTGTTTTTGCTCCCATTCCCCATGGGATGGACGTAGAGACCTAAAATTCATTCCAGATACACAATATAACCATCCCTCCCAAACAGTGGTCACAAATCAGTCCAAATGTGTGGTAGTGGACACATCTGCTATATTGAGATAATCCATCCCACCTCACAGGTGTGCCACATCAGGATGCTGATCTGACATCATGAGTAGTGCACAGGTGTACCTCAGACTGCCCACAACAAAAGGCCACCCTGGAATGTGCAGTTTTTTGCGCTATTGGGGGTCTGGGGACCCAGAACCGGTCAGTATCTGGTGTGACCACCATTTGCCTCATGCAGTGCAACACATCGTCGCATGGAGTCTATCAGATTGTCAATTGTGGCCTGTGGAATTTTGGTCCACTCCACTTCAATGGCTGTGCGAGGTTGTTGGATATTCGTGGGAACTGGTACACGCTGTCGTATATGCCGGTCAAGCACATCCCGAACATGCTCAATGGGTGACATGTCCGGTGAGTATGCTGGCCATGCAAGAACTGGGACATTCTCAGCTGCCATCTGCCCTGAACAATGTGAACCATGATTCATCCGTGAAGCGCACACCTCTCCAACGTGCCAGACGCCATCGAATGTGAGCATTTGCCCACACAAGTCTGTTACGGCGACGAGCTGGAGTCAGGTCAAGACCCCAATGAGGACGACGGGCATGCAGTTGAGCGTCCCTGAGACGGTTTCTGACAGTTTGTGCAGAAATTGTTTGGTTGTGCAAACCAATTGTTCCAGCAGCTGTCTGGGTGGCTGGTCTCAGACGATCTTGGAGGTGAACCTGCTGGATGTGGAGGTCCTGGGCTGGTGTGGTTACACGAGGTCTGCGGTTGTGAGGCCGGTTGGATGTGCTGCCACATTCTCTGAAATGCCTGTGGAGACGGCTTATGGTTGAGAAATGAACATTCAATGCACGGGCGACAGATCTGGTTGACATTCCTGCTGTCAGCATGCCAGTTGCACGCTCCCTCATTGCTTGTGGCATCTGTGGCATTTTGCTGTGAGACAAAACTGCACATTCCAGGGTGGCCTTTTGTTGTGGGCAGTCTGAGGTACACCTGTACACTACTCATGATGTCAGATCAGCATCCTGATGTGGCACACCTGTGAGGTGGGATGGATTATCTCAATATAGCAGATGTGCCCACTACCACACATTTGGACTGATTTGTGACCACTGTTTGGGAGGGATGGTTATATTGTGTATCTGGAATGAATTTTAGGTCTCTACGTCCATCCCATGGGGAATGGGAGCAGTAACAAAGGTGTTGCGTTTATATTTTTGTTCAGTGTATATTTTAGTTCTGCTGAGCCAAATAAGACAGGTCAAGGTGAAGAAGTAACAGCCAAAGAAAAGCTTACCACAAAACGGAAGAGTTATGACAAATCGGACTATAAGGCAAAAAGAAAGTGCAGCTTTATGGTTTCATGGACAAAAGAATTTCTGTGGCTGCAACATGACGAGCTAAATAACCAGAGCTGCACATAAGTGGTCCGCAGGTGCGCATTCAGAATCAGAATACTTTATTGATCCCTGGGGGAAATTTTTTGTTACAGTGCTCCGTTATAAACAAACATTAACAAGACAGACAATACGCTAACTAAGAATAGTACAATATATACATATATACACGCACACATAAAGTCACTTATTAATAAATAGCTGAGAAAGAAACATGTGTAGCTATAGCAGTAAACAGTGTGTTGGGTGGAGGAGTTGTACAGGGAGCCACAGGCAGGAATGATTTCCTGTGTCGTTCAGTGGTGCATTATGGGTAATCTCAGTCTCTCACTGAGCGTGCTCCTGTGACTGACCAGCATGTCATGGAGAGGGTGGGAGGTGTTATCCAACATTGTCTTTATCTTGGACAGCATCCGCCTCTCCGCCACACCTTGAGGGAGTCCAGCTCCATCCCCACAACATTACTGGCCTTACAGATCAGTTTATCGAGTCTGTTGGCATCTGCGACCCTCAGCCTTGGTGCAGAATGTGCCGTGAAAATCCCACTCTAGCGGACAAAAACACTGCCTTTTATATGGACGCAAACGCGCGTTGCAACTTCTTATCTGGTGCGCGTCTTTTATTTTGACAGCGAATGCGAACATGTGGACCGCTTATGTGCATCCGTGTAAATAACAATGTTCTGCCGAGTGTGTTGTTGGTTTTCCCTCGATTTCTGAGTCGACAAGCGCCTTTGTTACTGGGACCAGTCATTTTAAGAAAGGCCCCCATTAGAACCCATGAGAAATGCAAGAAATGCATTATTGCTCAGTCTGCAATATCTTTCCCGGAACAAACACCAATTGCAAATAGAACAGCGTACTATGTTGCAAAGAGTGAACTACCACTGGCAAAATTTAGCAGTCTTTGCAAACTTCAAAAAGCAAATGGCCTAGATCTTGGTTCCACTTGTCTCTTACCCGTGACTTCGGTGGAAATTTCAAATTCAGGATCTGACACAGACTGATTCATGTCCTACACAGTTCTTACAAGTTCATAGAAATTTCTGTTCAATTAGAACCAAGTATTTGAGTTGATGATTGTAATTTTTATACAATGTTGTGTTTGTGTGAATTTGTGTTTCAACAATTTTTTGATTAATGGTTTGTTTCCGTTACAATATTATACTTTAATGTATAATATTGTAACGGAAACAAAACATCAATCAAAAAATTGCTCTTTTTTTATTCGGGCTACTTAAATTTATTTTGGGCTACCAAAAACTGAAGAGTCCCTGCCCGAAGGGCTACCAGGGATTTTGAACTTTTGCGAGCCCTGCACTGTAACACAGCAGCTAGCCACCAGGCTAACAATACCAGAGCAGGTCAACACACGATAACCTGAGACCTAGCAGACTTACAAAACTGAGCTAACCGGCCAAATAAAGCTTAAAAAGGCTAACAGGCTAACCGAGGCTAATCTAGCTGAGCTAACAGTAACAAATGTTGATACAAAGGCTAACCGAGCTAACAGGCTACCTGAAAGTTACTTAGCTAACCACCGTTAGCCGCTAATGCTAAGCGCCGTTTTCAGGTTAGTTTACACCTTTTTAAAGACGAGACGGTGCGACTGTGGAGTATTAGCGTGTCACACCTCCGGTCATTACACCGTAACTTCTGACGTTTGAGAAAATAAAGAAGAGTTTCTGATTTTAACAATAATCGCGCTTCGATTTAGCTGAAACACCTGTTTCACCACAGCAGTGTTATTTGGGCTCCAGGCTTCGGCTAATGTCCCCATTAGCCGTAAAAAAGCGTTTTTTTAAGACGCAGTCGGTGCTCACAACGACGCCGAACGGCACCGACAGCTCCCGTTAACCCCAGGCGAAACGGAGCAGCTCCCCGGTGCTGCGTGTCCGCAGAGGAACGTAGGAACGGGAAACTTTGAGCGTGCGTCGGTGGAATTCGGCTCCGGTGTTTACCTCTCTGTGTTCCTGCCGTCGAAGTACACAAAGTCTCCGGCCTGCACGCAGCGAGCGCAGGTAAGCCTGCGGCGGGAGGTGCTGCACAGAGGGCAGCGCTCCACGGCTACGTACAGCCCCTCCGCGTCGTCCACGGACTCCAGCATAACGCAGCCTTGCGCGGAATGGGCCGAGCAGCCCTGCGCGGAATGGGCCGAGGCCGGCAGTGGAGGGCGCGGTGACGGCCGGGCCGCAGAGGCTGGAGCGGGCCGGGCCGGGCCGGCGGAGGACGCCATGCTAGCTGCGCTGTCTGCGGCTCCGCGAAGGTCGGCCTGCCGCTAACGTCTCATAGTTTAGAGCCAACGCACAGCTGTAACCCGAGGACAGACCGCCACTTCCTCTTTCTAACAGCGTGACGGGTTTGTTTATCTGATGGCGTCACGGGTGGGCGGGGTCAGGCATACGTCACCATAAAAACATGGGAGGTTGTTAAAAGTAATTCTGCTCACAGAGCTCAACGTGAACGACTCATCAGGTGATCGGAGAGTTGGTGGTTCGATTCCTGGCTTCCACATCTGCATGCCAAATATCCTTATAGAGGATACGAACCCCGGGTCACTCTCTGATGCTCCGTCGGAGTGTGGATGTTGTACAAAGCACCGAGTGCTGCATAAGAATCAGTCCATTTATTCTGTGAAGTTTTCATGAACTCTGCAGCCCCCACGGAGATTTAAACACGAGCCTCCCATTGGGTCATTACTAGGTCATTACTGCAGGGATTAATAGGTTTAACAATTTCTATGACTCTGTGGTGGCCTCAGCCATCTTTTATGGTGTGGTCTACTGAGGCGGCAGCATCTCTGCCGGGGACAGGAAGAGACTGAACAGGCTGATCAGAAGGGCCAGCTCTGTTCTAGGATGGCCTCTGGACCCAGTGGAGGTGGTGAGTGACAGGAGAACGGCGGCTAAGCTTTCATTCCTGTTGGACAACATCTCCCAGCCCATGCAGGAGACTGACAGCACTGAGCAGCTCCTTCAGTGGCTGCAGCACCCACGGTGACTCTACAACAAAGACTCCAACTGATCAAACACATCCACACATGTGCAATACTCTTTTCTGACAAAGTTGCATTTTTACTCAGTTGTTTAAAGCACTTGAATTTATTTATTTTTATCCTATTGTATATTTTATTCTATTCTGTACAGTTGTGTATAGTATATTATTCTTATTGTATTCCAGTGTTCTTTAATTTTTGCTATACAACTTTGCACTGTCCACTTTTTGCTGTGACAAAACAAATTTCCCACGTGTGGGACTAAAAGTTTCTTTTCTTATCGTAACTAGGAACAGCCGAAAAGCTCCCAAACTCAGTTTCATCATAACAACAATTAACTCACAAAAAAAGTCAGCTTCAGTGAACAGGTGAGGATCTCAGAGAGGAGCACTCTCAGATGTCTTAAAAAAAAACCCCAAAAAAAATAAAAATAAAAACCTGTGGGGCGACATGTGCTGTGACTGTGGGAAATTAGAAGGATCCAATTATTGGTGCTCTTTGAGCAAACAAAATCACGAGTGAAACGTGGAAGGACAGAAGTGAACCATCATCTCCGATCGTCTCCAGGCTGGGAAAGGTTGCGTGGGCTGATGAGCTCCTGGCCGAGGTAACTCGTGCCTCAAGTCTACAGCGCAGGTTATGATCCAATCAGGTTTTAGTTCAGCCACATCATATGACCTACAAAGTTATTCGTCTGTGGGGTTTAGTTTACAGATGACAGACAAATGAAACGATACCACAGCAGTGCACGCCGTCCTCACAGCTACAGGTGGGCCAATGAACTGTCAGCGTGAGACTGAGGGTTTGTTGCTGCTGCGTGTTTGTCCAGGATCGTCAAAGACTCGAACCTGAGCCCAGTTCACAAAACGAAGGCCGTCTCTGAATGTCTGATCAGTCAGGTGAAGGCCTGCCCTTCAGAATAAAACCGCTGTAATGTTTTTCAGAATAAAAGTTTGAAAGCCATCTTGAAAGGTTATGAAGAGCAGTTTGTTGGAATAACGTAATCCAGATGAGACTGTCTTTTTGTATCTGGTGTGTTTCCCACAATTACAGAAGCTCAGGTGTGAAAAGCTCAGTATTAAATTTGGGGTTTTGAGTGACACCTTCTTCCAAACTGTTCCTGCGCTCCAGCTTCAACCGCTCAGTAAAGATGGTTTTAAGGGCCGTACAACGTACACAGAAACCTTGATTATTTTCAACAGCTGATGTCTCCACATTTATTCACTCAGTGGAAATGTGTGTATGAAAACACTGAAGTCACATGACTCTTAGAAAACAGATTCTCAGGATGGTGAACTCTTGAGCACAGACTAAAACATATCCCATCCCATAACTCTGCAGAGCGACTCAAAGTAAAACATATTTAGCCCAAATATCGAATCAGATATGTACACAGGAACAGGAAGTGCCGCTCTCACTGCTTCCTGAAGCCCTTCAGGATTGGATAAATGTTCTCGAACGCTTCGTAGATCTCGGCTCGCTCTTTGGCTCCTGGAAGGCAACAGCTCGGTGATTAGCACGGTGTCATTCGGTCCCATTTCATGATTATAAGAGTCACATTTCTGAGACATTTTCAAAATAAAATACAGCATGGATAGAAAGCAGCCGGTGTTACGTCATCATTTAGTCATGTTTCTACAGTTTTTTTTTTTTTGCAGGAAGTCATTTTTTTAAGATCAGATCCACATTTTGGACTTAGCAACAAATTGAAGACACGACAGATTTTCAGTTTACTTTGTATTTCAAAGATATTTTAAAGATCATATCATTTTCTTTAAATAGGATCGTTTTGGCCTCTTAATTGGATAGAGACAGTGGGCACAGAGCACAGGTCGGACTTGAAACCCAGCCGCTACTTTGTGGCCACGCCCCTCGCCGGTAAAGGTGAGCTGGTGCCCTTTAAGATCATGTGACTGCAGTCATTTTGTAAATGAAAGGCCTGTTTGCAGATCTGTGTTGAACGACAGACTTAATAATGATTTCATACGAAGAAGAGTTTTGTCTGTAATCTGGTGACAGATCAGTGCTGAAGCTTCAGTTTGTGTCTGTGCTGATGAACTCGGACGTGTGGAGGCGATTACCCGTCAGAACCACCTTCCCCGACACAAAGATGAGCAGGACGATTCGAGGCTTCACCATCCGGTAGATAAGTCCCGGAAACAGCTCCGGCTCGTAACTGTGGAGGGAATGCAGTGCCGGTCTGAGGAGCGCTTTAAATCAAGGTTAAACACCACGGGGATCAGGTGCGCTTCTTACCTGCTGAACTGCTGGTGGGTCAGAACCAGTCCTTCCAGTCTGATAGGGAAGCACACGTCACAGCTGGCCACCATGTTCTGGATCTTGAACTCCAGGAAGCGGGCGGGGAAACCGAGTTTCTGCACCACCCGGGCGTACTTCCGGGCCGCCAGGCGCGACTGCTCCTCACTGCACGTGCTCAGACACAGACGTGAGGGAGATTACGCTTTAACACAGCATGCTGCTCACACCTGAACCATCTGCGTGATGGACTGACCTCTTGGCTCCTGTGCACACCATCTTCCCAGAGCTGAAGATCAGAGCTGTTGTTCGTGGCTCGCGGATCCTCATGATGACCGCAGCGAAGCGCTGAAATGACACGAGAGCGATGAACCCCGCTGGATGGCGTGGGATTCAGATCAGAATTTTCAGCGATGTCAGTACCTTTGGGTTGTACTCTGCGTTTCGGGCCTGCAGGGCGATGAACTTCAGATCCAGCGGACAGCCCAGATTCACCGTGGAGACGATGTTCCTGCACAGGAAGCAAAGCAGGAAGTGAAGGTTAACCCGTGCCCCATGTCTGAAACCCACCACTCACACGACAGTTCGGACGCCTGCGAGCAAGATTAGTTTAAAGGCACCTTTTGTTATTATCACCACCAGGGGGCGGCGTTTCACCTGTGGGCGCTGCCTCGGTGCTCTGTCACAGCAGTTATTTCTTCACTTCCTGCTGTACTCAGGACTTTACAGTCATGAGCTTTAACCTTGTCACTACCCGATCCGTACCGGAAACCCGATCGGTACCCCGCATGAGCGAAAGGTGTCTACTTCCGGTCGAAGCATTTTACGATAGTTACAGGTCAGAGTATCTGTTAAGGGTGGCTGTAGCTCAGGTGGCAGAGCAGGTCAGCCACTAATCAGAAGGTCAGTGGTTCGATCCCAGGCTGCACCCTGGCTGCATGCCAAATATCCTTGGGCAAGATACTAACCCCGTGTTTGCCTACTGGTGGTGGTCAGATGGCCCGGTGGCGCCTGTGTCCGGCAGCCTCGCCTCTGTCAGTGCGCCCCAGGGCAGCTGTGGCTACAATGTAGCTTGTCATCGCCAGTGTGTGAATGTGTGTGTGAATGGGTGGATAACTGAATGTAGTGTAAAGCGCTTTGGGATCCTATGGACTAGAAAAGCGCTATACAAATGCAGGCCATTTACCATTTAAGATGTTAAGAACAACAAGTATCTCTTAAAATGTTTCCGATAATGAAACATTTAATATAATGTAGACAAAAACAAAAAAAATAAAAAGATAGTGACAGATCGGGACTCCCAAACCTTACTGCGCATGTGCAAAGTCGGACCGTACAAATCGGGTCTACCCTGTCACTACCCGATCCGTACCGGAAACCCGATCGGTACCCCGCATGCGCAAATCTTACGTCACTTCCTCTCTTTGCCAACATTGCGACATTCAATATATTTGAATGATACGGTTAGCGCCCAGTTAGCTCCTAGCATTTCTCAACAGCTCTGCCTCCTTTTCGACTACCGGGACATTTAAACAATGGATAATCCGTATCCGCAACAAATTTTTGCTTTTTTCCTCAACAGAGAGCGTTCCCCGATTGAACAACAGCGCCGTAAAATAAGAAGAATGGCGCCTAATGACAGAGTTAATAATACAGACTTTATAATATGTCACGTGAAGATTCAGCAGCCAGATGAAGTGTTTACTGGCAACTGACAGTGATAGCGGACATTATCAGAATCAGAATACTTTATTGATCCCTGGGGGAAATTATTTTTTGTTACAGTGCTCCATTATAAACCAACATTAAGACAAGACAGACAATACACTAACTAAGAATAGTACAATATATACATATATATATATACATACATAAGTCACTCATAAATAAATAGCTGAAAAAGAAACATGTGTAGTTATAGCAGCAAACAGTGTGTTAAGGGTTCATTCGCTCAGTCAGCAGGTGGCGGTATCCTCGTACACTGGGAGTACACTGCCATTAAACGGTACGGATCGGGTAGACCCGATTTGCACGGTCCGACTTTGCACATGCACAGTAAGGATTGGGAGTCCCGATCTGTCACTATCTTTTTATTTTTTTGTTTTTGTCTACATTATATTAAATGTTTCATTATCGGAAACATTTTAAGAGATACTTGTTATTCTTAACATCTTAACAGATACTCTGACCTGTAACTATCGTAAAATGCTTCGACCGGAAGTAGACACCTTTCGCGCATGCGGGGTACCGATC